>NC_137093.1:21809472-22419472 GCF_951640355.1 Cnephaeus nilssonii | reverse complement strand
CTGAGGCTCAGAGAGATGAAGAAAATCTGCCCAAGGTCACACAATGAGCCTATCGGAATTAATTCTGCTCTGAGAAGAAAACTTGGCATTTAAAGATGGCTTACACAAGATGGTAGTCTATTTCTCTGTCACCGAATCAAAAGCTGCAGTTAAGGAGTTCAGGGGCCAGGCTCCTTCAAGCTTGTTTCTTTGCCACCTCAATACAAGTCTTCCTCCTCGAGGTTCCAAATGGGTGCTCCAGATCTGGTCATCACGCCCACCTTCCAGGAAGTAGGAAAAAGAAGGTGCTTCCCAGGAGTTTTAGACACCACTCCCTTTGCCTCTTAATGGCCATAACTTACGGACAGGGCTGCATCCAGCTGCAAGGGAGCTTGGGAAAGATGGTCCTTTATACCGAATTTCAGAATCGAGAATAGGGATTTAAATGACCAAGTGGCTCATGCTTTCTATTTCTCATCTTAATCTTAACACCCAAGAAAGAGCTATTAGTATAAATAGCAGAGCAGTATGCAGCTGGAAGTGCCAGGGGGGGAATCTTCCCCTTCCCTTAATTAGATTAAGGGAATGTGAACACTGGGCCAGAAGTCTGCTGCTATTATTATCTCTGCATTACAGATGAAGAAACTGAGACTCGGAAGAGTTAAGTAGCTTGCTCAGATCAGCCTGTTACTCCACGGCAGAGTTAGGATTTAAACCCAGGCAGACTTAGGGTCCCCAAAAGTCTGTCTCTTGGAGGTGCCTCAAAAACTGGGCCTGACCTCACTGGGTATCCCTAATAGGTCAGGGAGGAGGGCTGCTAGAGTTGCCTCTTCTGCAGCATCCTTAGGTTGGGGCGGGGGGGGGGGGGGGGGAATCCGAGCAGGCTGGGAAACAGAGGAGCCTGGGGGTGAAGGGAGGGAGAACCAGGGTGGTGTATCTCCTTTAAATGAAGTCGCGTCATTCCGCAGCCTCGGCAGCCGTTCCGGTGCAGTCCAGCCTCAAGTTGGGGGGTTTTGTGTTTTCTAAGCCATTGGATCTGCCTCTGCCAGCAAGAAGTGCTTGAGAGCTGTTTCTTAAAGACGCCGAAGGGTTATTTTGGTTTTGTCTGGTTTTGCGTAATGGACACATTTCCCGTACAGCCACTTTCCAGGTTCTTTGTCAATCGTCAAGGTAAGCTTTTTAGAAACCTCCTCTGTGGGCCACGGGGAGGCAATTTCCACCCAACACAGAATACTTAAGACGGAGAAAAACAGTGTTTCAATATCGCTTCAGGGACCATATTTTGTGCAATTTAACACAACTGAATGCAGACAAAAGTCCAGAAAGAAAATTGAGTGTGCGCTCTCCTGACAATGGGGATTGAACCGGGGAAGGGATGCCAGGTGAGTTACTGCCCCCTGGTGTCCAAAGACAGTGGTGCAATCTTTTGTGGAGTTGCTTCTTGTGTTCGCTGCCATCATTTCCTGTCCGTTTTATTTCATTTTATTTTTCTCATATTTATTTTCAGGGACCTTAATGACTTCAGTGTCTTTGAGGCTCATAACATGGCTTTTCTATTGCCAGCTTTCTCTAAATTCTTACAGAGACACATTCAGGTAAGCAGACTCATGGGCTGGCTTCCCGCCCATTTCAAAAGCCTTTACGCAGGGATCTGGCAGCTCTCTGTAGCCGGCAAGTAAACATGCCAACTGTTTAAAAATCTGGAGATTTTGCTGAAAAATCTAGGTCTGACACATCTTTTGAAGAAAAAAAAAAGGGAAAATCTGCCAATTGCTGGACTGCACCCTAGCATAACAAATGTGGGCTAGAGCTGAGAAGCTGCTGCCCACTTTGAACAAGACAGGTGTTTTCTCATTCTCCACACTCCCCACCTTCCCCTGTTGGCTCACCAATGGTTCTGACATAGCTTCTGGATTTGTTACCATGGCCTGCCTAAACTCATTAAAGAGTTTGCACTGGCATCCCAAGAAGGGGTGAAGAAAGGATGGTACCTCTAAAAGTAGATGATTGCCCCCCTAGCTGGTCTGGCTCAACGGATAGAGCGTCAGCTTGAGGACTGAAGGGTCCCGGGTTCAAATCCAGTTAAGGGCACATACCGGGTTGTGGGGGCGTGCAGGAGGCAGCTGATCAGTGATTCTCTCTCATCATTGATGTTTCTATCTCTCTCCCTCTCCCTTCCTCTCTGAAACCAATAAAACTATATTTTAAAAAAATAATAAAAGTAGGTGATTCGATCACCTTCTGCCTCGGAGGCGGGGACATAGGTCCACAAGCCCCATACTACCCCGTTTAGTGAGGATAAGTGACCTGCTCAAGGTCACACCAATAGGAAGTACTGGGCCCTGCATGTGAACACACATCTGTCTGACCCCAGGGCCTCACTGCTTTCCACTCCGCCAACCACTTCCCGTCCTTTAGCTGCTTACGAAGTAGGCCCTCCTCTGGGAAACAACTGCAATAGCAGACACTCGTCACTTCGCCCTCACACAAGACCCCAGAGGCTGTACTGCCAGCACATTGTCCCAATCTTGCAAAAAGCAAACCGGGATCGGCGAGGTCAAATCGCTGAATGTACTCAGTTTGCAAGTGTTGTAAACGTGGGGTCTGAACTGAGGGCTGTGTGACTCCAAAGGTGGCACCCACAACCCCTCACTCCCTGGGAGTGGCTCCCCGAAGGGAATGTGTGTTGTCGAGGAGGTCAGATCTTGACGGCCAGAGCTGAGCTGTAGCACCAAAGCTAGCTCACCAGAGAGAAGTGCTGTCACATGGGGGCTGCGATGCCAAACTGGGGCGCCTCTATTAGGCCACCTCACAGCCTGCTGTCCCACAGCTGTGCTGTGTCACCGCGGGGCTGTTCTCACTGCATAGTCTCTCACTTCACCACGGCCCAAACGGGAGACTCCTGTTAGCCTTGAATTGACATCAACGACCATCGGTTGACATAACATCTTTTTTTAAAAATAGATTTCTATTGATTTCAGATAGGAAGGGAGAGGGAGACAGAAACATCCATGATGAGAGAGAATCATTGATAGGCTGCCTCCTGCACGCCCCTTACTGGGGATCGAGCCGGTAACCTGGGCATGTGCCCTTGACCAGAATTGAACCGTGATCTCCTGGTTCATGGGCCGGCTCTGGACCACTGAGCCACACCAGCCGGGCTGACATAACATCTTAAGGCTTAGAATTACTGGGCAGGTCCTGAATGTTTCAATATTTGTGAGTTAAGATGGAGGTTTCAGCTTCTGCATGGAGGAAAAAATCCTCTGTCTCTCTAGGAAGCAAAACAAGCAGCCAGGCCCTTCTCTGGAGGATCCAAATTTAAAAGTCGGGGAGGAAAGGAGAGAGGGTGAGAGAAAGGGGGGAAGGTAATCCTGGTAGCACAAGGTGGAGGATAAGAACTGGGCTGTGGAGTCAGATTAGCAGGGTGGAGAGGTGCAAGTCATCGCCCCCTACTCACCGCGAACCTCCGCCAGGAAACTGAGGCCAGGGGAGACGCGGGCGGGATCGCGAGTTCCCGCGCTGCCGCGCTTGCACCTAACCTGCCCAAATCCGCACCCGCTACTCGCGCCGTCTCCCAGGTCCCGCCTCTCCTGTTGCTTATTGGCTGCGGCGGGCACGAGAGCCCCGCAGAAGCCAGCCAATGGGAGTAGCCCACGGCGAGTCTTTCCCGGGAAGCCGACGTCAACGCGAGAACCCGGAAGTGCGAGGGGCGGACCAGTGAGGGGAGCCAACCCGCGGTGAGGAGAGTGATGAGCCGACCAATGGCGAGCCAGAGAGGGCGGGGTCAGAAGGCCGGCGGCGGAGGAGGTCCTGCGAGTTCGCGCCGCGGAGCCGCAGAACGCCGGGAAGGAGGCGGCGGCTGTGCCTGGCGGAGGTGCGCGGGTGAGTAGGGGGCGAGCCCGAGGGCCTTGGGAGGATGGAGCCGGGAAGGGTGCGGCAGGGCCGAGGTCCCGGGGGGAGGAGGAGGGCGGTTCGGAAAGGGGCGGCTCCCCAGAATGACCTTAGTCCAGTCTACTTCCCTCTCTGGGCCTCGGTGTCTCCCTTCCTGGCGTAGTCGGGGGTGAGGCATTCGCGCCCCCGGGAGCGCACTGCTACCTCCTGGCGCACCCCCGGGTCCCCGGCGAACTCCAGCCCCGCCGAGGAGCCCGTCGCTCGGGGAGCGGGCGCAGACCACCCGGACGAAGCAGGGACCCACACCGTCTCCGTACCCCCCATTAGAGCGCGTACCAAGCCATTTCTGATGTCCCGTTATAACGAGCCAGGTTCCTCCGTTAGACTCGCAGCCCGAAGCAATCAGAAACCTCATGAACCCCTTCAGGTTCGGGGAGGCCTAGCACCAGGAGCAGCCCGGAGCGGGTGCACAGGCCCTGGTGGTGGATACGGGGGAGGGGAAGACTCGGGCACCTGCGCCCGGACGCACCTGGGCTTCGTTCCCAGTGCCTCGATTTTATTCCCTGGGGGCCTTCTGGGGATGGCCTACCCTGCCTGCGTCTTGTTTCCTCCCTCTGTAAAATGGAGCTGGCTAGCTTTCCTCCTTCAGGGACCGAGGGTTGTGGCATAATGCATGGCTTGCGCTCAGCTCAATGCTCAGCACACCATAGTTGCCCAATAAATGCTTATTGTTAGCAAAATGGTGCTTGCATCCCTTGCCCCCCCCCTCCCACCGCCAGCCCCAACCACAGGCCCCCTGGCACAGAGGACAAGGAGTCACTTGCTCTGACCCTCCCCCTGAGTTAGTTCTTTTTGAGATGCTTGACTGCCCAAACTCTAGGCAGGGACCCCACCGTCTCTGGGGGACAAGCCAGTAAAGGCAGGCAGGCCAGAGAGAGGGATTGGCGTTGTGGCTAATACCAGGGTAAGGGCGGGAAGAGGTGGCCCGCCATTTGGCAATAAGTCAGGCCACCAAACAGTTGTGCTTATCAAAAAAGATGGGCCTCAGAACTGTCTTAGCCAATTTGGATGTGTGTGTATTTTTTTTTTCCTAGACGCTCAGCACAAAAGCATTTGTGATGAAGCGGGGAGACTCTAGAGCCACAGGGTGCTGAATTCAAGCCCTAAGGCTGCCACTTGCTCACTGGGTGACTTGGGGCAAGAGACACTTCACCTCTCTGAGCCTGTTTCCTCATCTGGAGGGGGGGTGACCGTAGCATCGGCTCCGGTGGTAGACTGCAGGAGGGTATGTGTAGGTCCTTCGTGCTTGGCACACAGCAAGTGCTTAATAAATGCTGGGCAACTGCAGCGTTGCTTTGCAGGCTGGCCCCTCCCCCATTTATATCCACTCCTGGCTTGCCCCCACCCCCTGGTCATAGTGAGTTAAGAAGTGTGGGGTCTCCATGCCCTAGCGGAGACAGAAACATGTCCTAAACATATCGGTTCCGCTGGCTCATCTCCTACAACTCTTGGTTCCTTTCAGGTCCGGCGCTCTCTCTCAGACGACTGTGGGTATGTGCAAGGGGCGCACCCCTGAGTCCAGATGACACTCATGCCGATGGCTTCAGTGATGGCCGTGGCTGAACCAAAATGGGTCCCCATCTGGGGCCGCCTCCTGTGGGTGATGCTGCTGAGCATGGCGCTGGGGTCCCTGCTGGCCCTGCTGCTGCCGCTGGGGGCCGTGGAGGAGCAGTGTTTGGCCTTGCTCAAAGGCTTCTCCCTGCTCAGGGGCAAGTGGGACAGGGCCCAGCATGCCGTCAGCAGGTGTACCAGCCCATCCACGGAGCTCAGCGTCACCGCCAAGGATGCGGCCCTGCTGGTGGTCAAGGCCGCGTCCTCCCCAGGTAAGACAGAGCGGCCGTCTCTCCTCAACTCTTGGGTTTTTGTTTTTTGGATTGTACCACATTTTATTGATCTGTTATCATTTATGTTGTTCACACTTTTTAAATTATATTTAAATTGGAGACACATTGGTTAATAACATAAACTTTAGGTGTACGACTTTATAAGACGGCATCTGTATATTCTGTTGTGTGCGCCCCACCCAAAGTCTAGTCTCTTTCTGTCACCATGTACCCTCTTCGTCTTCCCACCACCCCCCTTCCCCTTTGGAAACCACCATTTTGTTTTATTTGTTGCTTTTTGCTTTATATCCCACATATGAGTGAATTTATACAGTTCTTGTCCTTTCCCGTCTGACATTTCACTTAGCGTGATACTCTCAAGATCCATCCATGCTGTGGCAAATGGCAATATTTCATCTTTTTTATGGTTAAGTAGTATTCCATTGTGTGTGTGTACCATATCTTTATCCATTCATCCGTCAAAGGACACGGGTTGTTTCCCTGTCTTGGCTATTGTGAATAATGCTGCAGTGAACATAGGGCTACAGGTAGTTTTATGAATAAGTTGTTTTCACATTCTGGGGGTAGATACACAGAAGAGGGACTGCTGGGTCATATGGTAGCCATTGTAGCAGGTATGAGATGGTATCTCGTAGTTTTGATTCGCGTTTCCCTTATAACTAGTGATGTTGAGTATCTTTTCAGATATCTGTTGGCTGTGTCTTCCTTGGAAAAATGTCTAGTCGGGTCCTCCGCCCATTTTTTAATCGTGTTTTTTGTTGTTGAATTTGTGAGTTCTTTATATAGTTTGCATGTTAGCCCCTTATTGGAGGTGTGATTTGTAAATACCGTCTCCCGTTCCGCTGGCTGCCTTTTTGTTTTGATGTTTTCTTTTGCCGTGCAGCTTTTTGGTTTGATGCAGTGCCATTCATTTTATTTGATTTTACTTCCCTTACCATTGGGGTCAAGTTCACAAAAACCCCTAAGATCAAGGTCTATACGTTCAGTGCTCATATTTTCTTTTGTATACAGTGGAACCTCCGTTCTCGAACTCAATTAGTTCCAGAAGGCTGCTTGAGAAGCGAGTTGTTCGAAAACCGAATCGTTTTTCCCATTAGAAATAATGTAAATTGAATTACTCTGTTCCAGATCCCCAAATGATTTCGTTTTAACCTTTCTTATATACAGTACATATCTAATGGACTGTTTAATCTATAAATACTTTTCTTAAATTTATTAAATCACCCCCTACTAGCTTTAAACCACTGCCTCCAAAATGCTATCACCAGCTGCTTCTCATTTACCCAGTTAACAGGTTTTTCTACCTATTCAATTGCCTGATTGTTGTTTTGTGAGCACTTGCACACATTAGCGCTGTTGATGGCCTCTTTTAGGTTTTGAAATTGTGCTAATTGTCCATTTCACCAGCAACAAAAGCATTCTCTCCTTTGTTTGTTGCTTAAGAGATGCTTTTTGTCCTGCTGAGGTGTCGGCATGAAAGGGTTGTCAGGTAGAAAACTGAAGTTTTGGTCGACAACCAAGACTTTTTCTGTGAACAACTTGGTTGGAAACCGAATTGTTTGAGATGAGAGCCATTCGAGAACCGAGGTTTGACTGTATTTTGTTGTTTCAGGTCTTCTATTCAAGTCTTTAATCCACTTTAGTTACTTTTTGTGTTTGGTCTCAGAGAGCAGTCGTTTCATTCTTTTGCATGTGGCTTTCTAGTCTTCCCAGTGTCACTTATTGAAGAGACTTTCCTTTTCTCCAGTGTATGTTTTGGCTCCTTTTACGAAAATTAGTTACCCGTATATATAGGGTGTCCCCAAATTATGTATACGCACTTTGAATTATAAAGGCAGTGTTTATTAAAATACATTTCATTTGCAAAATGTAATAGAATCACCAACGCTGTGTGTGTATATTTTGGGGGGCTGCCCTGTACGGGTGGGCTTATTTCTGGGCTCTCAGTCCAGTTCCATTGGCCACGCTGTGTAGATGACTGTCGCTCTGCACTTTTGCAGCATCCCCAAATTGTTGGCATGCCGGACGTTCGTTTCCCAGCTTCCTTTCCCGGGTTCTGCCGGGGTGTCTGGGGCAGGGGAGACAAGTTTGCCGTCTCACAGCTCGGTCCCCCCCCCCTCCCCCGCCATTGGCAGAGGCTGTGGGCACCACTGTGTTAAGACTTCCCAGCCGCCTCCACCTGGCGGGAACCTGCCCTGCCCCGTACACTGCAGGCTGCACACACTTCTCCATCTCTGTCTACCACACTCGACACTGAACTTCGTCTTGTCCCTGTCCTTCCTCTGTCCCACCTCCCCTACTTCCCATCCTCGGACGTTCCTGTGCTTGGATCTTTTAGGTGCATTTGCGTGTTGAGGTGATCCTTTGTTGAGTTACAGTGGCCTTTTTGTACATTCTAAGGGAGAAACAATGGAGTCGTCTCACTCCCCCATGATACTGACATTCCTCTCTTCATTTCTTAGATATATAGTGTCTTCTATGTCCTGTGGGCAGGGCACGGGTATTACAGTGAAGAAGTCAGCCCTGACCTCCCAGTCTGTACAGGCAGACAGGTGACCGGTACAGCGCCACCAGTGTGGTGATGGGGGAGCAAAAGGGGGGTCACAGGAGGAGCACACCAGGAAGGCTCCCTGGAGGAGGGGGCACCTAAGCTGAGACCGAGTGTAAGCAGGAGTGACCCAGTGGAACAGTTGTGAGGGGAGAGTGCTCCAGCAGAGACCAGAGGGTAGGAGAGCCTGGGGCACTTAAGGAATAAAAGAAGCCCAGTCCCAGTGTGTGTGGCTGATACTGGCTGGGGGGGTGGGGAGGGCGCAGTGAGAGACTGGTGGAAGGAAGACTAGATGTCAAGCAGGTGTGGCTGAAGATTAAAGGAATTAAAGTTAAGGGCCCAGGGATGGGGAGGCCAAGGGAGCCAGCACCAGCGGGGAGTTACTCCCAGCCCGGCCTAGAGGCAGGGGAGGCACCATCAGAAGGATCACCAGAACAGCCAAGAGCTGGAGAAGATGCAGGCAGGGCCGTGATGGGTCACAGCCACTCAATATGGCAGTCGGAAGGCCGGGGGCCAGGTGATACCTCCTGGGGTACAGAGAATGGCTCTGGGGACAAATGGAAAACAACCACGTCCATACTTGCAGGTCCATTACATGCAGTGTGGAACTGGGCATGAACAGCCTGCCTAGAACAAACCCCAAGGCCATGTCTTCCCCGGGGGCCCAGCAGAGTTGACAGGTCACCTGAGTGTCCTAGGCCACGCCCTGCCCTCCCTGCTGATGCTCCTTTGGCTCTTTTCTAGCCGCCAGGTTGGAAGCCAAAGCAGCTCTGCACCAAGCCCTGGAAATGAAACGCCAGGGCAAGCGGAAGAAGGCCCACAAGCTCTTCCTGCACGCCCTGAGCATGGACCCAGACTCGGTGGATGCGCTCACCGAGTTTGGCATCTTCTCAGAAGAGGAAAAGGACATCATCCAGGCAGATTACTTGTACACCAGAGCGTTGACCATCTCGCCCTACCACGAGAAAGCGCTGATCAACCGGGACCGGACGCTGCCGCTGGTGGAGGAGATCGACCAGAGGTACTTCAGCATCATCGACGACAAAGTGAGGAAGGTCATGTCCATCCCCAAGGGCAACTCCGCGCTGCAGAGGATCATGGAGGAAACGTACTACCATCACATCTACCACACGGTTGCCATCGAGGGCAACACCCTCACCCTCTCGGAAATCAGGCACATCCTGGAGACCCGCTATGCTGTGCCGGGGAAAAGCCTGGAGGAGCAGAACGAGGTCATTGGCATGCACGCGGCGATGAAGTACATCAACACGACGTTGGTTTCCCGCATGGGGTCCGTCACCATCAGCGACATACTGGAGATCCACAGGCGGGTGCTGGGTTATGTGGATCCCGTGGAAGCCGGCAGGTTTCGGACAACACAGGTCCTTGTGGGACACCACATCCCTCCCCATCCTCAGGATGTGGAAAAGCAGATGCAGGAGTTCATACAGTGGCTCAACTCCGAGGATGCTATGAATTTGCACCCAGTGGAGTTTGCAGCCTTGGCCCATTATAAACTCGTTTACATCCACCCTTTCATTGACGGCAACGGAAGGACCTCACGCCTGCTGATGAACCTCATCCTAATGCAGGCGGGCTACCCACCCATCACCATCCGCAAGGAGCAGAGATCTGAGTACTACCACGTACTGGAAGTTGCCAATGAAGGCGACGTGAGGCCATTCATTCGCTTCATTGCCAAGTGTACAGAGACCACCCTGGACACCCTGCTCTTTGCCACAACAGAGTACCCAGTGGCACTGCCAGAGGCCAAACCCAATCACTCTGGGTTCAAGGAGACGCTACCTGTGAAACCTTAACCCTCTACATCTTCCCTTGGTGGCAGGTTTCCAAGGGGGAGGAAAAAAAATCAAAACTTCGCATTTCTAGAAACCTTGTCGTCTCCAAAGCAAAAGGAAACAGATAAGGAACTTAAACTTTACCTCCAAATGTGGTTTTTTTTAGTTAAAAAAGAAAATAACTAAGTTATTAAGCCTTGTCTCTAAGATAACTTATAATTCAGCCAAGTTATTTATTTTCTTCTTTTGAGCCAGTAAATGTGTCTGCCATCTGTGCTGGGGGCCCATTCTGTGGTGGTCCCAGCAGGCATTGGGGCACCAGTGCTCCTTGCATGACCAGACCAGTTCTGGAGCAGAATTTGCACTAAGGTAAGGAGAGGCCAACCCTGGGCGAGGTCCACAGACAGGACGAATCCGCCAGGTCTTCCTCTGAGGCTGGCTGGAAGGCTCTGTGACTGCCTGGTCAGCACTCCCGGGAAAACCTGATCCCCATTTTGAGAAATGATGGAAAGCTTGCTTTCGTCGAGGTGTTTGCTTCCCTACAAAGATTAGTGGTGTGACTAATTCTTTCTGTCAGGGCAAACTTCCGAGATACAAAATGAAAGAAATGAGTGTTGACATTTCTAGTTTTACCTTGCTTATTTCAGGGAAGAGTCACAGTTTGCAAACTCTAGTGTCAGAGGCTATTTTTCCATATTAAGACTATTTTTCTAATTAGTAGGGGAATGGCCACCCTGGTTTTTCTGTTGATGTTTCTCTCACTTCATTTGCAGCAACTCAGACCAGATGAGTTAGTCTGACAGTTCCCTGGGCTTTCACCAAACAGCTGAATCCTGCTGCCAACCAGGTATTGTGCAGTCAGGCGAGTCTGCCGGTGCTCACCCCCGACTCTGAGTTTAACATCTTCTGTTGGTAGATGTTAAAGAAATCAGATGCCATGTCAACACCAAATACGCATCTTAATGAATTAATTAGAGCACCAGTTTGCACTAAACCACAAAATACCCTTTGACCACGGCACTTGCTCACCTGTCCCCACCTCCCACAGCCCCTGTATGTCCAGCATCCCCCTGGGGGAAGCAGAATAGACTGTCTTGGAATGGCCTTACTTTCCTAACTTATAAAATGTTTTATGTCATATGGGCAAGCTGTCATTTTGTGAAGTAGAATCGTCTCTCTCAATCATACGGCCCAGGTGCCACTACAACTGCTGCTATTTAGTGAGAATGGCCAGAAACCTCTGCTTCCCCATCCAGGGGCAGAGCCGTGATGTCTAACCCTGCGCTGCACTTTGAATGTCAGTGAGAACGTAATGTTGTCCCTGATTTGAGAATTCAGATCCTGGTAGTAATGAGGTCACTGCTCTTATGTAGCAAGTGTTTAGTTTATAGTTATTTAATTGTTGAACAAGCACATTCAGAATGGTTTTCTGGAAAATTAAAGAAAATAAGTATAAAGATGTATGAAATGGCCCCAAGTGATAGTTACTCAGACCTTTATAAAAATATTTTCATACTTGTATGCTGCCCTAAGGCAGTGGTCGGCAAACTCATTAGTCAACAGAGCCAAATATCAACAGTACGACGATTGACATTTCTTTGGAGAGCCAAATTTTTTAAACTTAAACTTCTAACGCCACTTCTTCAAAATAGACTTGCCCAGGCCGTGGTATTTTGTGGAAGAGCCACACTCAAGGGGCCAAAGAGCCGCAGTTTGCCGACCACTGCCCTAAGGTATTTCTTAACCTTAAATCTATCGTCTTGATTTTATAAGCTCACCAAGGAAGCCTGATGGAAGTGCTTGCTTTTACTACAGAAATTGGCACTTTAGCTTTATGTGAAGGATATTATTTTAACAAATAACTGACTCTAATAAAGTATTTTATTGTATTAAATAAATGCCTGAGACGACTTTGTTGTCCTTTTCAAGAGATGGTCCCATCTGTCAGAAGGATGCAGGAGGGATTGTGTCAGGACTTCAGCCCCCTTCTTTATGAAGTTTAAAGCTGAAGACACATCACAGCTGAAAAGATTTGTAAGTCAAATCCCATAGTCACTTTGATTTAAAAGTTCTACTTACACGTCTGTTAGGTAAAGCCAGGTACACGAATTTCAAAACACACCCATATTTGAATGCACAGCGGAGTACCATTCTGCAAGAGGTTCTTAAGAGAACTTCGGTTTAATAAACAAAGCTAAATGAGGAAAATTGGAGTTTGCACTGACATGGTATTTAAACAAAACCTAAGGGCTGAAACTCAGTATTTAGACAAACAACAACACAGTCCACTATTCACTAGGCAAAGAAGATGGTCCACAGCAGGTGGCACACAGAGTTCCTATAGAAAACAAAGGTCACATATTTTGCTTTGAGGAAACATAATGAGTTGACGTGTCACTTACAAATACATAATATAAAACGCACAGCCCCTAAAACAAAAATCCCATCAAATGTTTTTTAGGTGACTTGCCCTATCCCCACCCCTTTACTAAAATAGGCCATTCTGGTGAATTACTAGCATTTGCCGTTTTGTCTTTTAAAAATTAAAAGAGTGACTGGCATATGGACGATGCAGAGTGTAAGAGAAGTGTCTTATAAGAAGGGGCCTGAGTTGACTGAAACATTTGGACAAGTGTGTCTCAAAAGGGTGTGTCCAAGTTTCACTCCCGTTTCTCTTAAAGACAAAAAATACCTTACAAACTATACCTGGTGCCCAGCCCATGGAGTGACCGTTTTCCTCCTGTCACCCTCAATGTGAGGGAACACGGAAAGCCTCTCTGCTCGGACACCGGTCCCTTTCTGTCTACACCAGGGGAAACCGCGCTGCCCTGGGCCCTTCCGTACCCGGGTACAGCTGGGTGACGGTGGTCCTCCCGGCCAGCATGAAGTAAGGCATCTCCCTTCTCTGAGTCCTGTTCACTTTCTCAGAAGCAACTTGGCAAAATCAGCATTGGACATCTTGGGAGCCTCGGTGGCCTCTGAGGTGGTGACCGCTGGCTTCAAGGCAGGGCCGTTCTCAGCCTGAGCTCCGGTAGCGCTCGGGCGGTGCAGGGCGCGAGGCAGCAGAGAAAGCTGGGTCCTTCCCTTCCCCCGCCTGGAAGAGCAAACACTGAATGTACCCTTTCAGAGTAATTTGTGACCCCTGGCTGATTTGTAGGTGACCCTGGCCAGCATCTGGCTGTCGGGCTTTGTTTAAACACATGGATTCAACTAGCAAAGAGGACTTTAAAATACTCTGAGAAAATGTGACCTTAAATCACAAGTGTAATTGGCAAACACCAGGAAGGGTTGTGCTGTGGGGACATGCTCTGGACACCCTGCTCCGGGGACTACAGTGGACAGCAGACCCTGGCTGGCTGTCCTAACGTGCTGTGCTAAGAGGAAACCAATCCCCCGTGGTATGACGGGACAAAGTCTGCACTGGCTAGCATGCACATACTTACGCTCCATATATCGGCCGGGGTACAGTGGGGCCACCTGGTCCTTTCCTTGCTTCTGGCTTCTCTGGAACTTTCCTCTGAGGGGGGTTGCTGATGGCCACTTTGATGACATTCTCTTTGATAGTCATGCCATCCATCTTCATGACAGCCTGTGACGCCTGGGATTCATTTTCGTATTCCACATAGGCCAGGCCCTGAAAGAGGCCAGAGCCAGGTCAGGTGCTGCGGAGCCAGGACGCAACTTCCTCCCTGAGGTTGGGGAGTCAGGTCAGGACAGGTACCCCATCAACAGGTGACCTCCCCCACCACTGCCATCCTTTGTCTACAGGTTTATTCCCTGCCCTACGCTTTCCTCTTCACTTCTGTAACGGACTGTAACCTTTGTAAGGTCAGTACCTCTTGTAGGTGCTCCAGCAAAAGAAAGAAAAAGACCGGCGGACCAGTGTAAATCCAGCTATCCTATCGGCTGAGGTGGCCTGGACAAGGGGAGCAGCCCACGTGTGCCCTAATGTCTGTGCCTTCGTGCCCTCCTTATTTCATACTCTAACTCTTGATTAACCTGGATAAGGGGAGGGGGGCAGAGAAGAAAGGTAATACAAACTCGTGTTAAACAACATGGGTCCACTACTCAAAATGGGGTGCAAAGAGGATTTAACAAGAGACCAGAAGGAGGTGGAGGGAGCTGAGGAAATGGCTGGAGGCCGAGTCCGGGCAGGAAGGAGACTGCAGAGGGCAGCCCCTCACCCCAAGGCCCCACAGTCTGGACTCCGCACTGTGCTCCCCTGTGAACTCATGCTAGTTTTTTTAATGCCTTGCATTTTAGTGCAATTAGATGCAATTAATCTGACTCCAAATGCAAGCAGAGCCTAATGTACCTATCCTTCACCTGTCATTTGTTTCTCAGCAGACAAACTAGGAACCCACCCTAGACCCCAGTGATCTCTGCACAGACACAGAACTGGCTTCTCCCGAGCCTGGAAGGCTGTGTGCTGACCGTCCACTCCGACACTGACCTTTGGTTTGCCAGCCCGGTTGGTAACCAGCCTGATGTCCTTCACGGTGCCATGAGCCTTACAGATCTCTTCGAGTTCCTCTTTAGTGCAGGAAAAGGGGAGGCCCGAGATGAACAGCTTGTGTTTCTCCAGGGCAGTGCTG
This sequence comes from Cnephaeus nilssonii, assembly GCF_951640355.1. Lineage (NCBI taxonomy): Eukaryota > Metazoa > Chordata > Mammalia > Chiroptera > Vespertilionidae > Cnephaeus > Cnephaeus nilssonii. The sequence goes on along the minus strand of NC_137093.1, from coordinate 22,404,753 downwards.
TACCTGAACACCTAGGAAGGAAGGCGGGGAAACCAACAATTAGAGGCCCGGCCCAGCACACTGGCCACTCCTCAGCAGGCCCAGCCGGGCAGACCAGAGCTGACCTGGGTGCTAGGAATTGCTAACTGGGCTTGTCACCACTTCCCTCAGCTATTCTCAGCGTTCAGGTGGGGATCCCCTAAAGTGATACATAAAACATTTAGCACAGTCCCTTGTCACTCCTATGCACTCGATGGACCATCGCCATTATTATGATTCCTCGTTTTATGATCATGTATCAGCTAATGCAAGCTCCAAGTGACAAGCCATGAATCAGACCTTAATTAACCAGCTCAGAACAGAGTATAGCTATTCCATGTATGTTTGCAATATTAGTTGCTGCACCAAAAACAATGTTTAGTCACTCTATAGCAGCCCCGCATGAAAGTCATTCCTTTTCCCACAAACATACCTTGAAGTCAGGATTTTTGCTCTTATCCACACAGGGGGAAACAAACATTGGCCTGCCGCCTACATTCTTCCGGTCCAGCTCCAGCGCCTGCAGGGCCGACTTCTCCTCCTTGAACTCCACGTAGCAGTAGCCTCGGAAATCGCCCCGGTTGCTGAAGATGGGGCGGACCTCGGCCACTTCCCCACAGGCCTCGAAGAGCGGCCGCAGCTTCACGTCCGGCTCCTCCATGCTGTAGGGCAGGTTGCTGACAAAGACGGTGACGCTGTCCTTGCTGCTGTCGTGGGGCACCTTGGGCACGTCCCTCTTCAGGGCGGCGGCCCTCTCCTGCTTTGAGGGGGGGGTGCCGTCTGCAGATGCGCTTTTCCCAAAGAGTCCCGTTTCCGCTTCCAGGTCTGGTGCCTCTGCAGCTGCAGGAACGCTGTTCTCCAGCTTTCTGCGCTTGGGAGGCCGCTCTACAGGTTGTCGGGAGAAAAGCCGCAACAATGACCTTTCCTGCCTTCACTGAGCCGGTCCCCGTACGTGCTCTGCCCACTGCACACAGCCAGGCTGCAGCAGCGGCACGTGACCAACACCCGCTCCTCCCTGACTTGGCCCACAGGCTTGTCCCACCACTTTCTGGACTCTGATAACATCCAGACGAGGGGGCTAACTCAAGTAGAAACAGTAAGTCCTCTCTGTACACATAGTTCTCTAAAAGTCACGGGGTCTGAAAAGTACCGCTGGCAATCCAAGGCCCCTCTCCTATAAGGCTCAGGTCAGCAAGGACAAGGCTTGGGGACCTGCGTTTAAACAAGCACTTAGGTGATTCTGAGTGTGTGCTTCACGTGGCCACGCTTTGGAAAGCTCTACGAAGGGTTTACAGTTCCTAACTACGTCCACTATTGTCTTGTGTCCTTCAGAGAGAGGAACATTCTACTCCAACCCATCTCCCCGCTTTCTCCAGAGGCACAACCCTGAAACCCATTTGGCGTTGGACCCCCACTTCCAGACCCTTCCACCGAGTTCCCACTGCTTCCTGATGAAGTCTAACCCTGCACACTGTATCCAAGAGCATCCCTGAGTGGGGCCCAGCCAGCTGGCCTGCCTGCTGCTGCAGCCTCACCACCCATGCACCTAGCCCCCAGCATGCACCGGGCACACACCCAGTCATCTGCTGCTCAGAGAATGCCAGGCTGTTTTGTGCCTCGTGCTGACAACAGCTCTGGCTTCCCTTCTTTCCCTCTCAACAGTCACTCACTCCGCCCCCGATGCCAAGGTGCACACATCACTCTCATGAACTCTCTGTAGGAGCTGATCCACTCAAGCCTTGACTTCCACCGTAATTCACACCTCACCTGCCACAGTGCTGATTACACACCACCAGTCACGTGGCACGTTTGCCTTATCCTGCTAGCCCAGGAGCTCTGAGGGGCAATGAGCTGCCGTGGTCATTTCTGAAGGCCCCAAAAGGTGGCTCCATTCCCATTTCCCTCTGGCTGACAACTTTGTACCAGGAAGATGTACAGAGTTCCTTCATGTCTAGAGACAATTCTTTACCTTGACTGACTTTGCGGAAATAAATCTGACCCACACCTGCCCATTCCTGAAGTCGCATGGCTGACAGAAACACTGGTTGAAAACTCTACCGACTCAAAACCACAGGTGGGGGCAAGAAGGCAGGTGTCTGCAGGTGGGACACTGCACCCTGGGCGGGAAGAAGGGGATGTCAACAAGGGACAGGAACAGCTTGGGGTACGGGAGCCCAAGTAGTGAGGACGGCACCGCAGTGGAGGCAATGGCACAGTGTAGGGAGTGGAGCGCAGGTCCCTTGCAGGGCAGTACCTGGCACAGAGGTAGGCAGAGACAGGAAGGGTGATGGGGTGTCTTGCCAGCACCTGTTCTCAAATGGTTCAAGAAAAAAAGTTCTTTGTACTGTTTTTTTGCAACTTCTCTGGAAAGTTGAGATGTTCCAAAACAGTGTTTATGAAAAGCTTTACCTTCTTCGTCGTCGCCCCACTCTTTCTCGTCATCCTCATCTGCTTTGCGCTTGTCTGCGCCTCTGGCTTTTTTCTTTTTCTGCGCTTTCTTCTCAGCCCGGGCCTTCTTCCGGTGCTCAGCCTTCTCCTCCTCTTGCTGGGCGAGGGTGGCTTCCTTCTCTGCAGCCTGGAAAATGGGGCATGTGGTGCATCACTGGACACAGCAATGACTCTACCGACTTGTGATGAGAATGGACGAAAGGGGCCAGGGAGTGGGAATTCGTTACCCAGTGACAGGACGCGATCATGGAAAACGTGCTCACACCTTTCCCTGCCAGGGCTTTTCCGGCCTCTCGGGATCGCTCTCTCAAACCCACAGTATGTCTCACAACAGCCCAGTACTTATTCACCACGAGAAAGAAAATCATCTAAGAAACTGGGGTCCTAATTAACTTGGGGTGTTCATATTCCAATCACTAGACTAAGTGAGGCTCTTGTTAATTATTTTTTCCTTTATTCTAGTAAATTTTAGGGACAAAATTCCCCTACTATATAAAATAGTATCTATTGCTTGGGCTAAAGTTTAAAGCTGTTCTAAAAAATAATAAAAGACTGATGTAAATATTGATTCAAATATGTCAGAATAAATACTTTCTAAGCAAAAGACATGTTTTAGAAAGACCTCAAAGGTTTTGACCAAAAATATTCATCGCAAACACGGTCAAAACAGCGATCAGAGGGTCCCAAGGCTTCATATAAACAGCATCATTACCTTAATTCTCTGCTCATTCACACGGGCTAATCGAGTTTCCGTTTTCTGAACAGCTATATCCCAATCTTCTAAAGTACCTTGATAGAAAAAGAAGCAAACTTTCAGTTTTGGGGTTTGGGAAGCTTTTCTTAATTTCCCCACCCTCAGGAGAGCTCTCCCCTTCGAGAGTCAGCTCCCCATTTTAAGGTGATTTCACTGAAAAGTCTTAGAATTCCAATAGTCCAAGGTGTGATTAAAACGTCCCTTCTCTTTCAGAAGAGACTTGAAAACCAGAATATGATCTATTACGGGTGCTCCCTGGCAAAGATTATGAAAACATTCCAATGCAAAAGGTGTAAGACATTTATATTAAGACAGTTGAGCATCTCAAATGATAAATGCTGTTTGGATGTTTCATTTCACGTTCTGAGGGATTCCCACCCAAAATCCAGACCACTGCCAGGGACAAATTCTCTATTTTCCTACTGGAAACAGGCTCCAAACTTCGCAAGTGATGCACACATCACTCGTTTGCGACTGTGCTCCTTTGGCGTGCATAACGTGCTGGAGCAGAGGGTCTCACCTGGAGTGATCCTGACCCCAGGGATCATCTGGAGTCATTGTTTATTGTCACGACTGGGGGCAGGGAGGCCAGGGATGCTGCTAAAGACACTACGGTGCACAGGACGGGCCCTCTACAAAGAATTCGGAAAACCCATGCTAGAGCTATACAACACAGGGTCCTCCTTGGATCTGGAGATCTCAGAGGATTCGATCTCATGGGGAGCACCACGTGACAGTCAAGTCACAGAGCGCCACTCAAGGGGCAGCCGTACACAGTCTATCCTAACAGACTCCAAGCCAGAAGCAGCGCTGAGGGTCCCACCTTCTGTCCTCTCCATGGTGAGCAGCACTTCACAGACGTGCTCTGGGTAGTCACTGGTGCACTGGACTGCCCGGTGCAGAGCCTTCCTGCAGTGCTGGGTGTCGCCGTGTGCCCTGGGCAGAAAGCAAACAGGCTGCCACCAGGACAGAAGCAGAAGGCACACGAGGGAGGGGCAGCTTCTCACAGGCAGAGCCACAGGACCAGCAGCTCTGGCTCCAGCCCCCTCCACACAGAGGGCTCCTCCACCAAGTACAATGTTGCAGCAAAGAAAACACTGTTGGTGTCCGGGGTGCAAGCTAATCTAGTTTTTTCATGGAACACCATTTTCACTTTCTAATATGTAAATATTAGAGTCCTAGATAACTCACATAAACAAAAGCTGGGGGGTGAGGGGGCTCCTCAAATTTTAAGAGTGCCAATGGGTTCTGAAACCAAAGTTTGAGAACCTCTGACCTAAAGGAAAATTCAACAAGCTTTAATAGTGTCATCTCTGGGGGTGGGATTATAGGAAACTTTCACTTCTGTGTTCAAGATCTACTGAAGAACAAAGCTGGTCATATTCTTTGTCTTCCCCAGGTTATCAATATTACTGGGCATGCCTTATTTATGTAAAGTCATTTTAGAGCTTTGTAATAGGTGCACTACAATTGCATTTTCCTTTTTTAAACAGAAAAGTCTCGGAAGAATATACCCTAACAATTAACTAATGGTGGTTACGACTGGGTCCGTAATTGTAAACAATTTGGGGGGTTTTTTTCTTCTGTGCTTTTTAGTATATTACACTTTTTATACAAAGCAAATATAATAAAAATAAATAGCTCCCCAAAAAGTCAAATAAAATATTCATGTCCAAAAATCAAAACCAACCAATCAAAAAACCCACCAAATTTAAAAGAAACACCTAGCTGTAATAGCACAGACACAAAATACTATGCTAGGTTCTCTAGCCCGGCCCACTAGAGAGAGAGATGAAGGCAGGTGGTGGCCCACTGCAAAGAGCAAGCCCAAGCCAGCCGAGGTCAGCCGGTGCCGCCGAGGTCAGCCGGGACTGAATACAGTTACTCCTGACAACGCACCGCCACCCCACCCGGTTCATTACCTTTCCAGGCTGTAATACTCAAGCCACATGTTGGCATACTTGGCGTTTCCTTTGGTCATGATGCTATCCCAGAGCTCCCGAGCTTTCTGCATATTATTACACAGTCGAGCCTAAGATGCATTACAAGGCCCAGTTAGGAAAGCACCTGAACCTTATCACACCAACACCCCTTCCAAAACAGACTGCAGACAGATATGCCTGAAAAGCCATCCCCTAACTATCACTGACATAAGTCCCTGGCATTCCCTAGGCCGCCCTCCATGGTAACAGGCCCAGGCCAACCACGTCAGCCTTTCTGCAGTGACAAGCCTCGGTGTCTGCCTAGGCCTCTTGGTGAGAACAGAGTGGGAGCCTGTGGGCACTACAACAGTACCGACTAGTCGCTTGTTTTTTATTTTTATCAAACTTAACTATAAGGGGTTAATCTGAGAGGCCGTGTAGAGAAAGTCTGATCTAGAAGAAAAAGCCAGCTCCCCCACTCACTAAGTGACTTGGGCAAGTTGCTTAATCTCTCTGAACCTCAGTTGCCTCATCTTGAAAATGACAACACAAACACCCACCCAGAAACTACCCGGTGAGTGTTTCTTTGGCCTGACTCCCTCAGAGAATAAAATACTGGAATTTTACAATTCTATGAGCTGATGATCAAGGGCAGGTCCCGTGTCCTACTCCACTTGGGGTCCTTGGTCCAGTAATACCAGTCAACTCATGATACCCTGTGATTATTTGTCAAATCGCCTGTCTTCTACACTAGATTAAATCTTACCAGTGCAGGGAACCATGTCTACCTCATTTCCCCAGCACCCAGTCAAGTGCCTGGGCAAACAGTACCCACCTGATAACTCTCATGAATGAGACACTGGGCAAGAGAGAGAAGTACATGAGTGAACGCCTGGCGTTCAGACTTTGCTGCACACCTTCTTCCTGGGAGCTAATGTTTTCACTAAGATATAAACAAATGTGCACGAAGCTGGGTAAATAGCACAGGTCCCTAAATAGCCTAGACCCGTGGTCGGCAAACTGTGGCTCGCGAGCCACATGCGGCTCTTTGGCCCCTTGAGTGTGGCTCTTCCACAAAATACCACGGCCTGGGCGAGTCTATTTTGAAGAAATGGCGTTAGAAGAAGTTTAAGCTTAAAAAATGTGGCTCTCAAAAGAAATTTCAATCGTTGTACTGTTGGCTCTGTTGACTAATGAGTTTGCCGACCACTGGCCTAGACCATCAGCTGGGATTCTGACTCAACTTCAGCCACACTAGTAGACAAAGGCCCTTCAAAGGTAGATGAAACCGACGGATTTGTTAAAAAACATTTACCTCGATCCTGGCCCAGTTCTGCATGATCATGCAGCTTGGATCCCCACTCTCATTGAAACCTTTAAAAACAGAATTAATCAAAATTAGAAAGTAATTTAGAGACCAAGAGCCTTTGCCTGAAAAGGCACCTCAACCCAGAGCAAGAAATACAATTGGACAAAGCAGGGGGTCGGGGCCACACTTACGTTCTTCCACCTCCTGTTTCAGATACTCCAAAGCACGAGTGAAGGCGGACCGCAACTCTTCCAGCTCTTTACTGGAGTCTGGAAGCAAAAGAAACCACATACCACATCTTTCTTTTTATCGCACACTGAAACTCCCAAGGGCCTGTTTATGCACCTGGCATCATGCTGGGGACAGAAGTGAAATTGCCAGCCCCCGCCCTCATCACACAGTGGGCAAGAGACACTGGAGCAGAGCACAGCACAGCAGAATGGCTGAAGGTCACGAGCAAGAACAAGTTAGACGGGGGTTCTGGCTGCTATTCTTTTTGAGGGGAAAGGGGAAAGAAAGGGAGTCCTGCAGAGGTTTAAAGATTTACTAGAAACACAGCAGTCTTACTTGGAGAACTATTTCGGACATATAGAAGGGAGAGAAGAGGAAAATACAAAATGAGACAGAAGAAGCTAGCAGGAGCCAGCATAAAACATAAGGACCATTACTCCCTTCCTTTACAATCCACAGCATGACTTGTTAAAGACTTAAACCACTAAAACTTTGGGAGGGGGCGTTTACCAATGGCTGGTCTATAACATTTGCCCAATCACAATGTATTTGGGCAACTAGAACATCTCACCAAAAGATATGTTAAGAAAAAACAGTTCTGATATAAAGCACATGAACTTAAATACCTTGTTTGAAATCAACCCTTCTCCTCAGGTAGTCAAGGTATGCTTGCCAAATCTCCACATAGTCAGTGGCCTGAATGAAGCCAGCACTCAAAGCTTTCTCGAAGGTCACTGGAGGTGAAGAAAAAGAGAGGATTTGTGGTCAATTAAAAAAAGAAACTAATATATAGTTATCAAGATTATTATAAAAACCTTTACTGACTATAAAGTACTATATGATTCAACATCATAATAAGATGCAATGCGCTAGAAAGAAATGTTCCAAAGGAGAGCTACTGCAGCAAGGCACACGCTGTGTTCTAGAAAAGGCAGTAAGAGTTCCAGGTCAAGTACGTTTGGAGAAAAGACTCCAGGAAGATCACAATAAACATCAGCATGTTAAAAAGCTCTAAGGAGTCAAAAGTACAACCAGTTTACCTCCCACTTAAGAGCCCTTTTTGTCACTACTACCCACTCTCCCAAAGGAACACCCTGGGGAATGCTGATTCAATGACCTCCTCTAGCTTCTGACTTGGGACAAAAAGCTTTGAAGGCTTCCAACAGAAACATTCGCACCAGAAATCACTTGATGGTCAACTCCATGTCTTTCCATGGCCAGGAGGTACCGACTCCACAGGGCAACTGTCCAGGGGCAGTTTCTAACAGCGCGACTATGTACAGATAAAACCAAGTCCTTCACTTTCAGCTGCCGGTCCTGTGACAAAGAATTCCAGGGTTAGGAGATAAAAATTTACCGTTAAAAGTTCACCATCCACGAGACATTTCCAGAACCACCAAATGACAAAAGCAATTTCCTTAGAAATGTCTCTTGTGACTGATTTCTTCAACAAAGAAATCACAAAGGGAGTGAAAGAGAAGAGAGGTGGAGAGGGCAATCTACAGATTAAATGTCCAACCATAATGTATGGATCTCGTTTGGATCCTGATTCAAATCTGTTATACATACATAGTGAAGTATTTGCCAAGGAAATGTGATTTCTGGATTTAATACAAAATAACACGGAATGGGAAAAGTAGGTAAGGATACAGATGAAACTACATTAATGCCATTAGGTCATTGTTGAAGCTGGCGATGGGTACATAAGGTTGCAGTTTACTAATCTGTCTACATTTATGTGATTGCATTTTTCCATAATAAAAGGTTAAAATTTTTTTAAAAAATTTAATCTGTGATAAAGTCTTCAATAGTGAGACTATGTAATCCTAAAACACTAGGAGGACTTCCCTAGTGAGCTGACAAAGAAAGGAGGCTGAAGGAAAAATGAGGACCAGCAGAGATGAGCAGCATACAACTAACTCCGAGCACTCTTACTGGTTTTCTTTAGACAGACCCCAAATTGGTACAAGTGAAATGAAACCGGAATAGTTATCTTACTAGGTACTGACTGTAACGGATCCATAAGTCTGGAACCAGGCAGTTCTCAACCAGGGCGCGCTCAAAGATCAACTGAATGCGAGCAGGATCGCCGATTTTCATCTCAAAATCGATGTATGCTTGATATTCGGCCAGCCGGGGAGCCTCTGCCTCCAACTGGACAAAGGAGAACGGCAAAGAAGATGAAACGAGCTGCTTGACACTGTCAGGAAGCACAACACATCTCCACATTCAATCTGGTGAGACTGGCTACTCCAAGAACCACCACCAAACCCCTCGCAGAACCTCTGCACATCAGGGTCCACAAAAGTGCCCCGTCACTGCATTAGCTACAAAAGCTCCTCAAACCCTTTTCTAAATCCATCCCTGGACTACAGGGAATTTAAATCGGGAACGGAATGAAAGAGAAACACTCTTGCCAATGACCAATGCAAGCCATCCTTCCAAAACAGAAGTTACTGTCATGGCCTACTGAGTGGAGGACAGAAAGCAACCACACTGGAGTACCCCGGTGCCTTGTGCTAGTTCAGGTTTCTCATTCCAAATATCAGCTCCTGCCAAGCACAGGTACACGCAGAAGATGGAAGAGGCTACGCTGAATGTTCACTGACCCGATCAAAAATCTTTTTGAACAAAACCCTCTTACTTGACTTGTTTTCTTTTCAGCCACACTCTGCTGATAGTGAAAACAAAACTGAACTGGCTGAGGCTGTCATTAATGAGACTTTGTGAAATAAATTACATACAAATCATTTACATGTAAAAGAGAGAGGAAGCACATGTTCTAAACAGAAAGAAGCTGTCTTAGAGCTGCAGTTCCTAGTAATAATGACAAACTAGTGACCCAAACACATTGTGCCACTGAAAACTAAAACTGCTGGACTAAATATAAAAAGCATCCTGAAAATCATCAACAAACTGGTAAAGAAATACTAAGGACAAGATCTAAGTGAAGGTGGTTAAGTGAAGGGTAAGCTTTTGCTGGCCTAGATATATTTTTGATCTTCACAACAATCCTATGAGGCAGGTATCATTACTATCCCCATTTTACTCAATGCAAATGAAACACAAGGAGGCTAAGTACAAGCCCAAAATCAGAGCTACTAAGTGGCCGAGCTAAAATTCAAACTGGAGGTAGCCTGGCTCTAAATATCTGTATTCTTTAGGCCATGAGAGAGACCAAAATCAAAGCCAAGAAGCCCAACAAACCACAAGCAGGATAAATACAATGATATTCACACCTGGACCTACAATAATGAAATTGTAGGACATCATACAAACCAGTGAGATATTAAAACCAACCAGAGAAAAAAATAAGGGTTACCTTCAAAGAAGCAAGAGTTAGACAGACAGCTGACTTCTCAACAACAGAAGCCAAAAGACAGGAAGATATATTTAATTGCTGAGAGAACACAACTGTCAGTCTAGAATTCTATATCCTGAGAAATTAACTTTCAAGGAGAGCAACAAAGTTTAACTTTTTCAAACAAACAAAAACCGAGAAAATCTGTTACGAGCAAATGTCCAGTGTGGGAGAGTCTCAAGGATAGACTTCAGGCAACAGAAAAGTGATTCCAGATGAAAAATCTAGGACGCAGGAAGGAAGAGGAAAGAAAGCGGGACATGCATGTAGTAAATGTAAACAAACTAGACTGTGCGATGCAAAATTAACGATGCCTGTAGATCAAACAAAAAGGCAAGAAATACAAGATCACAAAAGACTAAGTCTGAGGACCGGTAAATGAAGTTAAAAGTATTCTCAGACCAAGAAAGAGAAAATAATGCCACTTACAAATAATACTGTATAAAAAATCACTACTAGTCAACACAAAAAATCCAAAAAAATCCATCAATTATTTTTAATTTTATTTACTAATTTTTAGAGAGTGAGGAAGGGAGGGAAGGATGGAGAGAAACATGGATTTGTTGTTCCACTTACTTATGCATTCACTGGTTGATTCTTGTATGTGCCCTGACCAGAGGATCGAACCCACAACCTTGGTATATCAGGATGACACCCTAACCAATTGAGCTACCCGCCAGGGCATAAATTATTAATATTAGTAATAATTTAGCAAGTTAGGTAAAAAAATTAATATAAAAACAAATTACATTTTATATACCAGGAGCAACTAGAAAATAAAATCTTTAAAAAGATATAATGTAAACCAGTGGGATGGCACAGAGAGGCCAGAAATAGACCCCCACATAAATGGACAGCTAATCTATGAGAGATGTGGGGCTGCACATGCGTGAGGGGAGAGTGAATTAACAGAATGAGTGCGGAAACAACTGGTTCTCCATATGGAAAAATGAAACTGGACCCTGTTTCATACCACACACAAAAATCAACTCCAAATGGAGACCTAAAAATAAAACACTAAATTATAAACTTCCAGAAAAAAATAGAGCTAAGTACATTAATGACTTCAGAGTATAGAGAGATTTCTTAAGCATAACAAAAGCACAAACAATAAGGAAGAGAATGATAAATCCATGTACATTAACATTAAGACTGGTCATGAAAAGATGCCATTTTTTAAAGTAAGAAGATAAACCACAAACGTGGGGGAGAGGGGGACGGATTCTGCAATACCTACAATCGAAAGGAAGATTTAAGTTCCAGGACCCCCACAAATCAATTAGGAAAAAGGAAAAAAGATAAACCAAAAGGAAAATGTGTCAAAGACACTTTTCACCACAGAGGCACTTCACCAAAAAAGAAAATCTGAATGGCCAATAGATGTGAAAAGATGCTCAACCCCATTAGCCATCAGGGAAATGCAAATTAGAACACCAGTTTCAGACTCAACAGATTGGCTAAATTTAAGTATGTCAATATTCAAGGTAACAAAAGTAAGGAGACATCTCAGGTCCTGCTGGAGGAGTGTACACTGGTAACCTGGCGAACAGTCCCATTCCTAGGTGCACACTTAGAGAAACTCTCTTCCCCGTGTCCAAGAGATACGTGCAATGTCAAAGCAACGCCGTGGCTCCTAGCAGACACTGGAAATAACCCAACTAAGAATATGGATAGATTGTTTACATACAGATAACTTTATAGCAAAACAAATGGGCTGTCACTATACTTATCAATGAGTAAAACCCCAAATCAGGTTGAATAAAAAAATATACAGCATGACTCCACTATATACAAGAAACAAACTTTAAACAATATGTTAATTAAGGATACGTTCACAGGTTGTAAAACTATAAAGAAAAGCAAGGGAATGAGTATCACAAAAGTCAGGAAAGTGATTACCTCGGGAGAGGGAAGAGGAGGCAATCGGAGAGGGGCACATAGGAGACTTCTAAGGTACTGGCAATGTTCTATTTCTTAACCTGGGTGGTAGGTACATGGATGTTCACTTTATTATTAGTATGTAAACTGTAATATACATTTATACACTCTATATATTTCACAATAAAACATGTTTTTAAAGAAACTGTTTTACTTGCAACTACCGATCAGGGAAAAGCTTATAGAGAGAAGTTTACTGTAAAAGCAGCCAACACTTACCAGTGCTTCCTCATAAGGTTTGTATTTCTCCAACTGCTGTAGTGCTTTGTGGTAGCTCTGAATTACCGACTCTGGTACTGGGTCTTCCGACCACTCTTCATACTCTGCAAAGGTTGCCTCCATATCTATTGAAAAACGGATTCAGCCCCTTGGGTCTTGTAATTGGATCTTAAGAATCCAAACATAGATTAAACCATGAGAGTCAAATGCCACTAACCCCCACCACCACCACCACCACATCTGTGGCCATAGCAGCTCTTACAGACCAAATCCTGAGCTCTTCTGCTGAGCTCACATTTGGCCTTAGACTCTGTCTCAAAATACTATCCCAGGCAGTCCTACCAATTAATCAATCAGAATTAATGAAACTAATAGCAAAACTTTAACAACACTTACCTGGCACTTCCTAGGTTCTAAGTCATCGTAGCCATTAACTTGTCTGATCCTCACAAGTCTATGAGGTGGGTTCTACTGTGTTCCCCATTTTGCACTGTCCACAGGAAATGGCAGAGCAAGGGTTTGAACCCAGGCAGTCTGGTTCAAGTTCATGTGCTACTCACTATGCTATGCTGCCTCCCACTGGGATGAGATGAAATCTACAAGCCAGTTCCACTCTAGCCTTTTCTGCATGACACCCGAAGATTCAACTGGAGAGACACTTTACAATTTGTTAAATGAAACCCAAATAAGCTGTGAAGTAAAATGAGAAATAACTTCTGGGCTCAAGTGGTTATCCAGAGGTTCTGAGGGTGCACAGTACATCAGGTCTAGGCAACAAACAAGATGGCAGCGCCAAACTCTTCCCGTGCTCGGAAAAATCCTCCCCGTGCTGCTCCTGCTCCAGCTCCAGAACCTCAAAGGCTTGGCTTGCCAAAATATATTCCCCAAAAAAGGAGAATCCTTACCAAACCCCAGGAAATTCAGGTATGAGTATTTGCGATCCATGGTGCTCCTGAACCAGATCATCCCACCGAGGAATGATCCCGGCCCATGTGAACTCCCCAGCTCGTGGAAGAGGGTACTCAAGAGAAAATGCTCCAAATGGAACTCTGCTCAATCCAGCTTCCCCAGAAAACGCAGGGCGTCAGTTTCCCCATTCCTTTCAGAGACCCCCCTCTCGGCCTCTCCAACAATGTCCAAACGACTGGGACTTCCTGCCTCTGACCCTCATAACTAACTTGAGCATTAATAATTCAAGATATATTTTACCAAGGGACTCGTCCATAGTGACACTGTCCAGTGAGAATAAGGACACCAGCCACATTTGCCTCCCGGGATGCTGGGAAAGGCCTAATCACATGACATACCCCAAAGCATTTTAAAGACCACGAAGGGCGGGCTCTTGTCTTACCGTAGAGTGGGATTGCCAACTGCCGCCGGAAGAGACTGTGCACTTTCTCCAGCTGTGAATCAAAGGTTTGTTCCCGGTCAAAAGGGGAAAGGAAGCCAGCCATGGGCTAAAGAAGTAAATTTGTAGTAAATGACAAACTTTGGTCCTTTCTACCTCAAAATTATTTCATTAAAAAAAAAATATTTCAACACATTTTTAGTTCAAACCAAAAAAAAAAAAAAAAAAGTATGACCTCTCACACATGAGGTAATGCCTTGGTAAACATGAAGGCAGAACTGCCGATTTTTCAACAGGGACGTAATTCAAGAATGAACCGGGCTACTTTAACAATAACGACCTAACCATTAGAGGGCTTCACTACGTATCAATAACTGTGTGCACCCACACACACAGTGGAGAGGGACAGTAAAACTCTATAAATTGTAGTCAAAAAACTGCATTTCTGATGGGGTCAAATCTCTCACAGTTATTACTGGACATTTTTGGGGGAAGGGGTTGTGACATGGTTATTTCTGTATTTTATTCTGGAACCAGTAACTAAAATAGTAATATTTTTAAGTATCAAGAACAAATTGTGGGTCATGTGCTTTACAGTAAAGAAATCATTCTTGCTAGGCTGTAAAGACTATTTATTTCATATATTTACCTGCCCGCACACCAAGGAATTGGCAAAGACCATTTTATTAACTCTGTCCCTCCAAGAGCACTTACAGGGACAGCCCGACTATTCAAAGGCCAGCACAGGCCACGGAGACGGGGAACTCACCCGGGCAGCTTCCACAATCGCATTTTCGAACTCCCGGTAAGCCTCCCAGATGGCCAGTCCTTTGGTCATATGTAAACCGACAGACGAGAGCGCCCTTTCAAACACAGAGCGGACTCTGTCAAGGCCACCTTTCTGACCAATCCCACCAACTGAGTATTGGCCATACTCTAGCCAAATGTTTGGACCTAAAAATGAGAAGAGTTCTATTAGTTCACAACATGAAATACCCAAATACCAAAAATGAGGCATAACAAAAGAAATGTGCCCACCAAAATAGTACTCATTCATGCAAAAAGGTAACAGCATCATCAATAAGCATCCCAATTCACCTATTCTAATGCTGCAGGTTAAAAAGAAAGTATACCTAAACAATGTTCCTAGCAGGTATATTCGTTGAGATGTTGCTGAATAAACAGTATATGCCACGTGGTAATATGTAAAAAGACCATGATCACAAAGCTTATTTATTAAAACTGAAGGAACTCAGTGATAGATTTCAATGAAAATAGTTAAGAATCTGAGTCAATCTTCAGAAAGATTTCAAAACCTAGAATTTTTCAAAATGAAAGAAAAAAATTAAAAGCAGCAATACTATTAATAGAAATCTATTTTAAAATCTCTATTTTTAACGATTTTTAAACAATGACGACAAAAAAAAGGCTTGGTTGCTTTGTTCCTTTCACTCTTTAAATTTTTATATACTCACTACCACAACTTTAAGACCAGACCAATGAATTAAAAGATCTTTATGAATGCATCAATTCTTACTGTACATGGTCTGCCTATACTTTTCAAAGACCTGAAAATATTTTCAGAAGCCTATACACTAACTTTGTAAAATAAAAATACCAGAAAGATACAGAAGCCAATTTGAGAATGACCATGTTTTCCTGAGGCTTGCTTTTTCCTGAAGTAGGTTTATTTCAAGAACTTAGCCAAAGCTTTAGCCACTCTGTGTCATGCACCAATGAAGAGCTGCCAGATGGGCTGCAAAATACAAACGGAAATGAGCTAGCTCTTGGAGGTGAAGGCCTGAGCGAGGGGAGGTCAAGTTTACAGATGGTCTGTCAAACGGTTCCTCCTCTCAGAGAAGGTAATTTCCAACAGATTACATCATGGCCCCTCTCAACACTTAAATAATCTAGACAGGGACAAATATTATAAACAGCATTTTAACTCAGAAAGCCCAAGCGTACAGAGCCCACAATGACTCTGAGAGACAGACAAAGGAAGGTGTCACTGGATCCCAAGTTCCCCAACAGGCATGAAGCTCCGCACAAGGCTCCTCCAAGACCCAGGAACCTGGTTTTCAAAACCTCTGAGGAGCCAAAGGGCCGAGCCATCTCCGACTACTGGAGCACGGACCACCCCCAGAAATCACTACTGAGTACATGCTGAGAAATAAGGAAGGCCATCCCGGCATCTTCAAATATGAAAAAACATAGTTAAAAACTAAAATGCGAAGAATAGAAAAATAAATAAATAAAAAGGACAACAAAATAAAAAGCAGGCAAAGTGGCTTCTGATCATTCAAAACAAGTGACAATTTGCACACACTGAAGCTCCCGGAAATAACACAAGGACCCCTTGGGGTCCCATTCAAAACTACTTATGAGACATCCTCTAAGGAGCGTGGTTAGCTAGTCCCTGACCCACAGCAGCCCTGGAGCAGCTGGTGGAAGGGCAGGCACGCTGTCATCAGCACTAAGTGACAGCGGAGGCCTGAGGGCAGGGAGGACTGCAAACCCTAAGGGACGGGAAACCATCACAGGTGGGCGGTCTGGGGAAGGACACAAGATCCTTTAGAGAGCGGGCTGGTGCTGTTAATGACTCTGAGACGTTAAGAAAGGGGTAACAGGGCCAGCAGAAAACAAGGGAACATCATGTACTTGGAACGCAGAGATTCTAAGAGGCCACAGGGCCGGCACCATCTGAGCCAAGACACACGATACCTTTTAAAGGCACATCCAGTATAATTTTATATTCACCAAACACCTATTATTTTCATTATTTGAATTATAAAAAGTAAAAAAGTTTATATTCTTCTTGGCTGGTAAAGGTACACAAAAAATCCTCTCCCTCTGGGCAGTCTACCTACTAAGTGCTGACACTGCTCTCAAGGGGAAATGCCCAGAGTGGAGACTGAGGAAAATCAGATGGGGAAGAAGGGCTTAATTAAAGGAGCTGGGGGGGGGGGGGGGGGGGTATTTTTAATGCTTTTTAAAGCATTTTGTCCACAGCACTGATGTGCTCCCCAATGTATGTAGAGACAATATTTAGAGAATTAACCATCAACAGGGAGGGTAAAGGGACTTAAGGGGAAGTCAGGCATCCACATTCACTTGCACTGCTGAACGGTCAGCACCAGACCAGGGAGCTCTGTGGTGGGGGAGGGTCTGTACCTCGAATGCAGTGGTGGCTACCGGAAGCTACACGGATAAAATCTACAGAACCACACACACACACTGCACCAAGGTCAACTTCCTGGTTTTGATTTTGTACTATTGTTATAAGACATTGGGGAAAACTGGACGAAATAAGTACATAGGACTTCTCTGTGCTACTTTGGCAATTTTCTATAAATACAGAATTATTTCAAAATACGAAATTTTAAGGTTTTTGATATGAAAAATAAAAATTCTATCAAAACTTCTAAAAACCTATTCAATGTGTAAAAGGTGACCTTTAGTCATCTGGAACTAAATTCTTCCTGCCAGATAAATGCTGGGTGTGAGTATATTCATCCACTTACTTAAATATTCCTTCTACTTGTACAGGCAGACCTCACATATTGCAGGTTCGGTTCCAGACCCCCCACAACGAAGCAAATATCAAAATAAAGCCAGTGACACAAATTTCTTTGTTTGCCAGTGCATATAAAAGTTATGTTTTCACTATACTATAGTCTATTAAGTGTGCAATAGCAGTATGTCTTAAAAAAATGTACATACCTTAGCCTTTTGCACTCGGATGTCGAGTGTGACTCGACACGTTTAGCATTAGAATAAAGGAATCGAGAAAAAAGCAAGCGAGTGCAAAGGGTTAATTTTTTAAAACTTTATTGTTAAAAAATGCTAACTCTCATCTGAGACTGTTGGTGAAAATGGTGCTGATACACTTGTTCAACATAGGGTTGCCACAAACTTTCAATTTGTAACAAAACAAAATAGCATCTGTGAGATGCAATAAAGTTCAATGCAATAAAGTGATGTATGCCTATGTCTTAAAACCAAGTATCTTCAACTGAAAACCCTAGACAACAACAATAATAGCTGAACTCAATCTTCCTAATTGCTAGACGAATGCTGTCTTCTGGGCAGCAGCATCTCCCAACACGATCCAGACAGCAGAGACTGATGGTTGACACTGCCGGACGCCCTGGAAAACACCCCGGGGAACTTACATATGTAATCCTTCACGGCTTTCTCAAAGAGGTCGTACACGTGCTCTCTGTCCAGGCTGTCCACGGCCATGCTGATCTCGTCGTGCAGCCACTCCAGCCAGAGCTCTACAAGACAACAGCCTCCTGTTACCACCTCCCTCCCCAGAGGGCGGTCTGAAAGCAGCAATGTACTGCGAGTCAACAGCAGGCAAGCGTTTCATCATCTTACACAACCTGGCCAGGTCACAAAAACTCAATTCTTAAAGCCTGCACCAAGCACAGAAGTTTATGGCCCCGGATAAGATCAAATCACTAAAATCATAATATTCTACAGCTGTTGGGCACTTCATGGTTTGCCAATTCGGTGTCTATAAAAGCAGCCTGGCTGGTGAGGTGTTACCTTCTGTCAAAGGGAAGATCTCACTCATCTTCTGGCGGGCCACCCTCACTTTGGTGAGCTCCCCTTCCAGCCGCAGCAGCCGGATCAGGTCCACGTGGCAGTTGTAGTCATAGACGTTGATAGACAGCTAAAAGGAAAAGGAAGAGCAGTTGAAATTTAAAATGCCATCATCAAAATAACTTAGCTTTTTTTACCATTGGTGACAATGCACACGTCTGTCACAAACAAAATAAATGTGCTACCTGGGAGAGCCTCTGAAACAAATGAAACCTTTATCCTCAGGAAAAGGAAGAAAAAAGATCAATACAAGAGGCTTTTTATAACAACCATAAAGTTCCCTCGAGTCTGTCACAATTCCCGTCAGCACACACTTGGTTCTCTCTGAAATACAGGAAACATTCTAATGAAACAAATAACAGTGTGGCCTTAGGCACATTATTAACTTTCCTAAGCCTCCATTTCCTTACCATTAAATGGGGAAATCACTGTTTTCTGACCCATAAGGTTGTGAGGATTTTAAACATAATTTAGTAACATGCTTTAGCATATGTCAGGTACATAGGTAATAGCTCTTTTCTACTAAATAAAAAATAAAAAGATCCCTATTGGTAGAAATAAGAATGACAACAGATTGATATCTGTTGAAGCTGAATAATAAGCACATAAAGATCTATTTCTATACCTGAAACTTTTCAAACTAAAAATTAAAACAATAAATTAAAATAAGTGCTGAAAAAGCTATCATACATCCGAGACAAAAGAAACTATAAGAATGTGTTACTATCTGACTTACACTCTTAAAGAATAGCTAAAGGAAGTTCTTCAAACAGGAAGAAAATGATTAAAGAAATTTTAGCATCAAGGAGAAAGAACAAGAAAGAGCAGAAAAGTGGGTAAGTATAAGTTATCCTTCTCCTTATGTGTTTTCTAAATTGTATGTAATAACAAACATTTTAAGACTATCTGAAACCCAAAACAATGATATTTAAAAAGCAGGGATGGCAAAAGAGCATAAATGGAAGGCAAATTTCCACACCTCACTCAGTGGTAAAACATAAATACCGGGAAAGTCAAATAAACTGATTTCATGACCCATGGCCATGACCCCAGTTTGAAAAACACCGATGCAAAAAAATAAATGCAAAAAAATAAATTGAAAAACACCAATGCAGAGAAACTCTTATACATGTTCAACAGTAGCCCAGTTCAACAGAAACAATGTTTTGTTGTAGCCTGTTTGTTATGGGGAGTCGAGGGGGGGGACTACTATAGCAATCCAAATGCTAGAACTCATCAAACAGTTGTCAAAATGAATAAACTGCAATGACAAGTAACGTGGATGAACCTTAGAAACCCACTGCTGGGTGGAAAGCAGTCCTACAAGACTACGTATAACATGACGTACTTTTTTAAAAGCTCAAAAACAAACAAAAGTGGACAACACATTGCTTAAGGATGCATACCTGAGTGATAAAACTGTATGTTTTCCAAGAGAAGGAAACGCCCAAGATTCAAGAACGTAGTTACCTGGGTTTTAGGAGGGGGCAAGGAAGAGAGGGAAAGGCAGGACTGAGAGGGGGAATCGTCTAACCCGCAGATGAGTGATGGGGTAAGTGGTGCTCATTTGATTACCATACTGTATCATTTACAGATGTGAACTGTGCTTGTATGTATCAATTCACATAAAAGATAAAGAAGAATCAATAACAGATAAGAATATGACCTAATTCTTTCAAAAACCTTAAAAGACTTGTAGCAAGGTTGTCTTACACGTTATTATAAAGCTTGACAAGCTGAACCCATCCCATGATTGTGTGATGGTTTGAAAAAAAGGTGGACTAGGCCAGGACAGGAACGCTCTGTCTCCCCTGGTTCTCAGTGTCCTCACCTGCACCAGGAAGGAGCTGGAGCGAACCTCTGGTTCTCGAGTGGCTGTCACGACTCTGACGGGTCAAAACGGACTGTCAGATGTGGCACACAAGTAACAAGAGTTTAAAAAGTTACGTTTGTGAAAGACGTGCTTTCCTCACTAAAGAACATCCTAGGCTCTCCCTGTCCCCCACCAACTCACAGCTACCTGGGTTTGAATGTGTTTTCTGAGCATGGAGAGGGTGGAGAGTCCTTACCGGTTAGTGTGAGGAATGCCTGTGCAAATATCCCTCACATGAGCACCATGTGTGATTCAGAAGACTGTAGAGGAACTGCCTCTAAGGTGATTTTGGGTCTAAATGTCTGATTTCTAGGCCCAAACAATGACGACAGCATATATAGGAGATACTCTGAAAGTCTGTACATGAGATGCATTTAGAAAAGATATTTTCACAGAGCTCACTCAGCACTGACAAGTGAGTTCACACGCTGGTCTATTCCGGTCTCAGAACTTCATTAACAAAGGATGCTCTCAACAAGGAGGCGGCTTAGCCAATGCACAGAGTGAGCTAACTGATTTCCTAACTCCCTAACGGCACCCCCTGGACCTGGAGTGGGGGGTGGAGCAGTAACAGGCCTGTGAAAGGACACATGCTACCCACGGGAAAGGCAGGGAAAGGAGAAAGGAGCAGGCCTTGGATGGCACCTACTATGTGTCAAACTCTGCCAGCAGTTTTACACACACTGTGTCACTTAAGGTCCACAATAGCCCTGCGTGTGGGGAGGGGGGACACTACAACAACCCTCGCTTTACCAACTGGGACACCGTAGGCTCTGAGACTGAAATAACTTACACGTGAGAACGAATGTGCTAAAATTCATGGCACCACCCCCCCACCCCCCACGTGGACCCCATAGATGGGTCTCTGGTTCTCTCTTCCAGCAGGGTGTGCCCAGCAGCAGGCACCAGCAGATGCGAGGCAGAGGTAGGCCAGGGTATTCCTCCTCCCACCCGGCCCCTGATTGGAAACCAGGGCTGCACCCCTTGACCAAAGGCCTTGGCTCCTCTCAGGCGCCCTATCCACACCACCTTTCAAAAAACCGGTGTCCCGCCTCCTCCCCTCTTCAGACCTTAAGATGGACACAGGTCCTGCTGTGACTAGCCCTGGGATTCTAACCTTCCCTCCCGATTTCCCTGCCCACCCTTTACAAACACGGTAGTCCCTTTATTAACCTTTCCGCAAATTATCTAATTTAAATCTCCTGCTGGGACGCTGGATTACACCGGAGTTAACAGATTAGATAGAGATCCCGAGGTGCCGGACAGCTGACTGTCATTGCTGCTATCGCAATTACACGACACGGAAGTGTTGCGCCCAATTTACAGACGAGGAAGCTGAGGCTCAAAGACACGAAGAAACCCGGCCAAGCACACACAGCCGGGGACCTCCTACAGCTGGGGCCTTAGCCTCCAGGCGCTGAAATCCCTACCTTTCCATTGCTATGATCGTCCTCAAGGTCAATATCGCATTTCCTACCACATCATCCTTCATTGCCGTTCCTACAGGGAAATAGCTCTCTGGCGAAGAGCATTGTATTTCGGCTGCTGGGCATAGCTTCCCGGTGTGGTTAGGAGTGGGAGGTGTGGAGTCGGTTCCAAGTGCAAGACCTGACTCCCCACTTGCAGGAAGTGTAACCTTGAGCCAGAGAATTCCCTCCACTCAGAGCCTCCGTTTCCTCGGTAAAACGGGGGACACACGACCGCCTCCCTGGGTCGTTGTGAGGATGCAATGGGATAACGCCTGCACAGCCCCAGGCAAGCGCCCCAAACGCTGGGAGCTGCGGTGGTGAATAGCGGGTTTGCTGCCCCGGCGGCTTCATTACCGCTCCGGGCCCGGGAGGAGGGTCAGGCCTGGGAACCTGGGGGAGAGGGGGACCCCGCTGCCCACCCCCGGGCGCACCTGCTCCTCCAACCGCTCAATCTCCAGCTGGTTCTTCTCCTCCTCTTCGTCGTACTCCCACTCGTCCTCGCCGGGGGAGCTCTCGGCCGAGGAGGCCATGGCGAACTCCTCATCTCCATCGCTCTCACTCACGCCTTCCTCCTGGTGCTGGTCGCACGCTGGCCCCATGGTCTTGTAGGTCGCGGTGGCCACAGCGCGCGTTAACACCTTCCTCCTAGTCCTGTCCGCCTTCACCTCGTCCTCCTCGCCCTCAGCCTCGGGCCCCGCCTTGGGACTGGTCTCCGGTTCAGCAGCCGATGCTGCGGCCGCCGTCGCCATCTTGCGCTTCCAGCGACTCCCGGGTTTTCCCTGGGCCGCCTAGGACCCCCTGAGGGAGAGGCTGTCCGCGGCGCGCGCCTGACCAAAAACCTCGTTGTCTTGCCGCCTGAAAGGAAAATGTGAGCTTCAGGTGACGGGAAAATCTCTAAATACACGAAAATTATTTTTATACACTTATTAAAGTTCTCTTGAGAAAAAAAACAACCTCCCTAACACGGCATGTGTTCCGTCTCAACTTCGGGCAGAACGGGGTCCTTGGACAGGAAGTAGGACCATCGGAGGAAGTCCGGGAGTGAGCGTGATGACTGTAGTTAAGGGTTTGCCGCCATCTTGAGAAGGTCAAAATGATCTGGGAATAAACACCTTACTGCCTGGTATGACCTGGCGCGTGCTTCAAGTATCCCCACCAGCGGACCCTCAAACGCAGGCAGAGGAAACCCCAAGTCCTCAGGGATCGAATGCACCATTCATGAGAAAAACACATTTCCCAAAAAGATTCTTCCCCCTTCATGTAATGCCTGATGCTTAGTAGGCGTTAAAGACACACGTGAGTTTTCTCGTTTTATAAGATCTCATTCTGCACACCAACATTAATAAATTACATTACTAGGCATTTAATTAGAAACTCTCAATTGCCAGATATTGTCATATATAAGTTGAGTTTACTGTTGTTTATACAAAAATAGATAACATAGACATACACACTTTTTAAAAATCAGGATAGGATGTTTGTTTCCTTCTTAATTAAGCTTCCCATTTTGAGGTAGGGGAGTATTTGGTGTGTTTACTTATTGCCTTTTTCCTTCACCAGTACGTTTAATGAGGCAGGTCTGGTTTCCTTTCCGTTAGATTCCCAAAGCCTCGTATAGCGCCTTGACTAATAGTAGGTATTTGCCCAGGAATAAAAAACTGACCTTGAATTACATGTTACAAAAGATCGAGGCTTAGAGAGCTAGTGTCATTTACCCCACACAACCAGGAAGGAGCAAAGCCGGGATTCCAACTCAGTTTGTCTGAGTCTGAATCCCAAGTGCATCTAACTCTCTGAGCAACCCTGGATAAGTTACTAAGCCGCTCGGAACCGAAGAGCCCTTAGCTGCACATTAGGGTTAAGAAAGATGGACTGGTTGGCCCTCTGCGCCGTATTCGGGCGGTGGGCTTGGTGGACATACACGTGAGTGCCGCACTCCAGCCTGAGACCCTCTGACATCCAGAACCCGGCACCAAGGACAAGCCCTCCTGCACGTCAGACCTCCCCGCTCCGCGCCCCGCCTCCCCGGAGGGGCGTGGTCCAAGCGCGGACACGTGCAGGACACGTGCCCGGAGCGTGAGGGCTCAGGCACGCAATTGCGGTGACGTCGTACGGGCGCGCCCCGCCCCTCGGCCTCGCTCTCGGCCTCGCGCTCGGCCTACGCAGGCGCAAACCGGCAAGATGGCGGCGACTGGAGCGGGTCGCCTGAGACGGGCTGCGTCAACCCTGCTGCTGCAGACCCCGCGCCTGCCGGCCCGGGAGCTGTCAGCTCCCGCCCGGCTCTATCACAAGAAGGTAGGGGATGCGCGGGGTCCGCAGCGATCGGGGCGGGAGTACGGGGACTGGTGGGTGCAGGTGCCGGACAGAAGCCCAGCTTAGGGAGGAGTGGCCGCGGGATTCTGCGCCGCTTGGGGAGCCCCCACTGTGGCCCGGGGTGGGGATGGCGCCGGGCCCTGGGTGGAGGGATCGCCCCCCTCGCGTGACACTGCCTCCACTTGCCTCGCTGCGCAGTGACTAACCGCGCCTGAAATAAAAAACTGTCCGCGGGCCCTGCCGCTGGCTGCGACGTCATGCACCCCAGCCCTTGGACATCCGAAGAGCCCAGGAAGGAGGGTCCTGTTAGGACCTGCCAGCCTGACTCCTGGAACTCTGCCCTGGCCAAGTGACCTTGGGAAAGTCGCTGTCCTTCGCCGAGCCTGCCTCCCCGTTTGTAAAGTGGGTACCTGAGCAGCCCCCTGCCCAAGGTGATGCTTGCGGGGGCCTCGGCAGGGTGCCCAGCACAGAGAGACCTTTTAGGTGCCGCTGTGGTGGTTCTTGTTAGAGCTCAGAGCCTCCCAGTGGAGCCAACACACAGTCATGTGTTTATTTTCATGTTTTGTTTGGGGCGGGGCATAGGGATGGGTGTGTAATTTGCAGCCCTTGCCTTGGTGACGGGGGAGGGGGGGAAGAGGGGGGGAAGAGACGTGTAAAGTCCCTTGGACAGGAGACTAGCACTCGGACACAACTAACTAAAGAATGTGGTTAGTTGTGTAATAGGATATTACCTTGTAGGTGCTTGGGCTTGTAGTCGACATCCTTGTCCGAACGGTGGGGGGAGGGGGGCCGGACGATCTGTACACTTAGGCTAGCTGGTAAAAAAAAAAAAAAAAATCTCAAGGTTATTAGAGCCTTCCGTGTGCCAGTCTGAATAAACATTTCTCTCCTGGCTTCTTCGTCGCCCAGGACTTGGCTCCTCCCCCACCCAGGGGTGTGTTTTGTTGACAGTGCCCGCTGGATGGATTCGGGCTGGCAGCCTCCTGGCCACCAGGGTGCGCTGCTGCACCGGGGAGGTTTCAGGGCCCTGAAATAGTGATGGGACTGTGATTTTTATCATCATACCCACTTGGACACGTTTCACAGCATGGTTCCCCTGTAGCAGTCTCCTCGAGGCTTCTGGGAAAGCCTTCAACTTATGGCTCATAGTCACTTTTAGAATTTTTGAATAATTATTATCCTTCGAGAAGAGACTGTATTTGGGAATCACAAAAATGCCATTGGAGCCCAAACCTGGCCATTTAGGTGGGTAAAGGTCCAATAGTTACAGGTGGTTAAAAAGCCTGTGGAACGAAGACATGGTTTTCCTCCAGTATCACAAACCTCTTAAGGTTGTTAGAAAGGAGACGCAAAAAGACTTTGGGTCACAAACGGTTCTCGCTGACCTGAGCGTAAGCCTTCCCACCCAGGTAAAATTTGGCATTTATTGATTGCCTGCCAAGTTCAGGTTGCTGACTTGGTGCTTACCATTAAGTCGAGACCAAAAAAGAGTGATCATGATTTCTCTTAACTCTCATTTCAGGTTGTCGATCATTATGAAAATCCCAGAAACGTGGGGTCTCTTGACAAGACATCTAAAAATGTTGGGACTGGATTGGTGGGGGCTCCAGCGTGTGGCGATGTGATGAAATTACAGGTACAGCTGGTTTTCATCTGGAATGGGGATGGGAATCTGTTGCCTACAGTGCTTCATAGTTCACAGAGCACCTGCATACACCATCATCTCCTTTGGTCTCCAGTTGGACTCCTGTGAGGCGGGATGAGGCGGGTTGTGCATGCTCAGAGCAGAGCCTGTCCTAGCCCTCCTGCTGGTACTCTGTGCTGACCCTTTCCAATACAGTAAACTGATCACCCTGAGCTGCTCACTGAAACAGCTTAAATCCCAGCGTCAGTTAAGTAAAAGGTTCTGAGTTTCACCAAAGGAAAACCACAGCCGTTGAGCTAGCCATATTCTGTGAGATAAGAAATCCAATCAATCAGACCTCCCCCAAACTGAAGGCAACAGGAAGGCTGGGTAAACCGTAGCTTCATTCACAATCTGCTTCATCATGGAGGGAGGGTAGCGTGCCAATCTTCCCACCTATCTCAGAAAACAGCACCAGGGCAGGGCAGGACCACTAGATGCAGTTTGGTGTCCAAGAACAAAGCATTAACTAGAGACCATGAGCGTAGGCTCCCCCAGCGTTTCCAGGGCAGATTGACACAGCAGCCAAGAGCAGAACTGCATAGCCAACAAGCAGGCGAGGGTTCCAAAAGAACAAACCAAAACTTCAAAGGGGCGTATTATTTAACTAATCTGTACAGCAGGCCTATACGATTGTCTGTTTAATTCTTCATCCCTGAGCTCTTCGAAACAAAGCAAACTCGGGAAACATCGTCATTAATGCCAGAACGTCAAGTGGAAACAAGACCGAGGTCTTGGGAAGAGCCCAGGAAGCCCTGTGAGTGCCGCTTCTCCAGACAGCCCCACCCGTCTCTTCCAGATCCAGGTGGATGAGAAGGGGAAGATCGTGGACGCCAGGTTTAAGACATTTGGCTGTGGTTCCGCCATCGCCTCCAGCTCGCTGGCCACCGAATGGGTGAAAGGAAAGACGGTAAGGTCACTCGCAAACCTGACAGAATCAAGTCACGTTTTCCACAAACACGGCTCTCCGTTAAGGGAAGGGTCTAGTGGGTGGAGGCAGAGGGGGGCAGAAATAACTGATTTTAAACAAAATACATTCTGAGAATTTCTTTTTAATTTCTCCTACCCAGATTTTTATTAAATTCTCCACATTGGGAACAGTGGATTGTTTTGTTAAGTGTTTTTTAGTTTGGGGGTTTTTTGTTGTTGTTGATGATTTTTATTTGGGGTTTTCTTTCTAATTAAATAGAAAAAAGATCCTCACCTCTCCATCTAACAAGATAGAGCTTAAGAGAAACCTTGCTTTCTCCAAGGTTGCTGGCAGTATAATTCCTTAGGCGTGTCGGTCAGGTCAGGGAGTGTTGTGTAGTGGTTTGTTTTCTTGTTTATTTCCTCCCATCCTGTTTCGGGAAGGACTGCAGGTGGCTTTTAAGGATTCATGGAATAACAAACCGGCCTGTACTAACAGAGGGATTGAAGAATCAAACACACATCGAGGGGAGGGGCGGGGTGAGCAAGCACATCAAAACAGTGACCCAGGTGGCTGGTCGCAGGCCCTGCGAGTGGAGAAAAGAAAGCGGGAACATCTTTTCCATCCTTTTCTCTGCCAGCGCCTCTCCCTAGCAGCGCAGAAGTAGAAGGTCCCAAGCCCAGTAAAGAACTGGACTTTCTAAAATCTAGTCATTCAAACCTCTCAGAAAAGCTAAACCGAAGGCTGCTCATCCTTGTAGCCCCGAGGGACCAAGTTCAGGGTTATAGAGAAGAGTGCTCAGGGAGCTGGGCAGCTCGACAGCAAAGCATATGCCATGCCACACGCCACCTGCTTTCCGTGGCTCGGGGCCTTCTGGCTGGCAAGCACCTTTGGGCCAAGGAAGCACAGGCCTGACCTGTCTGGCAGGAGGTGGCTCTGCGGTGATTTGTCACCAATTGTCTGCAGGGAAAGGGGGGAAGGGGAGACGAGGCACCTGTGCTCCCAGGACCTGACCCGAAGGGCCTGTGAGTTGTGGTCAGAAAATGGGGGAAGAGGACCTTTCTTTGACCTTGACATCCTCCCATCTGAGTTCCCAGGAACAGAACTTAAGTCATAATGGAGTAGAATTAGTGGCATTGGGAAGTTAGGGGACAGGTGGGGCAAGCTGGCTTTCCTTAAGATGCTGGGACTGTTCCAGGTGGGCAAGGAACCACCGGCCTCTTGTTCTGCCCTCGGACTCTGGACCGAGCCCCGGGCAGGCAGAGCTGATCTCCTTTCAGCAGAGGATGAGCCTAAGGGAGCTCCTAGCCCAGCACCCACCTGTGCCACTGCCACGGTGCTGGGGTCCACAGCCTGTCCACCCCTCCGACCGCCTGGTGCCATCAGCACTGCTAGTTGAAGGGACTTAGTCTAAACATTTGGTACGAGGACATCAGAGAAGCTGATATTCACAAAACCAGCACAGGAAGTCACTGCCTTTTAAAGAAAAAGACTCCTGTTTCTGGCCTCCAGCAAGTCTGATTCCTAAGAGACTTCTCACAGGTCCTCTTCAGCTCCTAGAGTGTCTGTGCTGGCCCTGCTCACCCCAGCCCCCCACTGTGCACACTTCCTACCCGAGAATCCCACCTGCAGCCTTGACACCCAGGTGGGGTCCTGAGAAGGTCCTTTGTTTGGGGTTATTAACGGAAACCACCCCATTCATCCTGTCCTGAGGGCCTCTGGGGCCTCCCAGGGTATTGTCTGTCCCTCAAGACAGAGCATCGCTGACACTGTGTGTGACAATGCGTGTCTTTCCCATGTGCCTCAGGTGGAGGAAGCCTTGACCATCAAGAACACAGACATCGCCAAGGAGCTGTGCCTGCCCCCCGTGAAGCTGCACTGCTCCAGTAAGTCTCTGCCCCTGAAGGCCACCGGCCGGGCACTTGGGAGGAATTTGGTAATGGAGTCAACGTGCATTTGTGACAGAGTGATGACGAGTCCTTTGTGGTCACGGAGTCCGTCTATAACCTCTCGAGGGCTCGAGCCCACGGCCTCAGCCATCGCCAGGACAGCCTCTGGGAGGTGGTGTGTGCCAGGCCTCGTGCTGAGCACTCCATAGCATCATCTGTAAACCTCAGCGACGTCCTCCAGGCCACAGAAGGCGCCATTTCCTCTCCCCTTACGATGAGGGAACGGGTTCAGGTTAAGCACCGGTCACACGGCTCTTAAGTGAGAAAGCCAGGATCTACGCCCCAGTCTCTGATTCCAGAATCCATGCTGTTCCCACCCCATTGCAGGAAAGAGAGGGCCAAGAGGAGAAAATTCAGCTTCCACATAACCCCGTTCGCGTGTATTTCCTCACTTCCTGTCCACATACGTTGCTCTGTATCTGCATCTATGGGATGACTAAGCCCAGATGCCTTAAGACTGATGTTTGGCTTTGCAGCTCAGTCTCTGACTTAAATTTAAAGCTATTTCCCTCTTCTCTCAACCTTCTTGGGAAAGGAGGGAATGAGAAACAGCATTCCTAACAGATTGATGGGGGTTTACTGACCAAATTAGTTAAACACCAGCAGAGAGCTGGACCTCTTGCCAGGAGAGGACTCACAGGAGAGCTGAGAACTGGGACAGGGACACGCAGATGCAGTCTTCAGGAAGTCTGCTAAGACCCAAGTTCTTTCCACTTGAGTTGGAATTTCAAGTAGCCGTGAATAAAGGGCATAGCTTGTAAACATTTTCACACGCTCCAGAAAAACCCCAGCCTCTTCTCCCAGCTTCTCGGGTCCTGAGACCTGAGCTGAGGCTCTGCCATTGGCTTGCTTTCTGCTCCCATTCCAGCCCTCTCGGTTTTTATTTTCCTCCATAGCCTCACTCCTAAGTAAGTGTTCAAGTTTAAGATCACTAGAGAGTATTGTGGCCGACACCATCCTATCAACAAATGACATGACCTAAGTTATGCCAGCTAGCTTAACCAACACCCACTACATTCACTTCAGACTCTCCTGTGAGCAGATGAGAACGAATATTTGTTGTGTCCCTACTGTGTGCCAGCCACATAGTAAGTCCTCACACAGTCCCAGCAAGACAAGCAGGATTGTCTAGTTTTACAGAAAAGAAAGTCGATCCACAGAGGCTCAGAAACTAACCTAGGTAACCATGAGGCCCTGCCCAACACCACTGCCCTCGCCTCTTAGAAATTCCACTCCTAAGACTGTTTCTCTGTCTAGAAACTCAGGTCTCTCTCCTTCCTGTCCTTCCAGTGCTGGCTGAAGATGCGATCAAGGCCGCCCTGGCTGATTACAAACTGAAGCAAGCACCCAAGAAAGGAGAGGCGGAGAAGGAATGAGCCCGTGGCGATGCCTCCAGCAGGGCCTTCAGCTGCTTGCCCGCCCCGTGCTGTCACCTTAGATTTCAGGAAGCTCCTCACTGCAGTGAAAGGCCATATGCATGACACTTGCTGTTCACACTGTGGCTCTGATGCAAGCAGAATACAGTTCAGTAGTTCCGAATCCTGTGGTTTCTTTCAGCCCACGTTTACCGCCTTAATCCTAATTCTGTATATTTTGAATTGAGTGTACAGCCTCAAAACTGAAATCAGTAAGTCTTGAGTTTTGCTAGTCCACGAAGTGCACAAAGATCTATTTTATCTGAATCTATTTTGGGGAGGATTACCAATAGAATGCCTTGTATGATTGTTTGATAGAACCAAGTATTGTACATAAAACAGATCTGCATATATATAATAAATTAAAGAATGTGAGACAACGGTTTTCTCCCATAAGCCTTATCTCTTGGGTACTTCACTCGCCCCAGAGTGCTGCCCAAAGCCCCTTGGGTTCCCATGGCGACAGTGCTCCTTCCGGGGCACACAGGGCGGGAAGGACCGCGCGGAGACTGCCATGCTTAGGAAACAAGGGGGAGGGCGAAAGGAGGTGGCCAGCACTTTGCGGTGTTCTCTGCAGAATAACAACAGATTGACAACTCGAAATGAGAACAGAAGATTCTTTTTGTAATTTCACTCATTTATGAAATCCTGAAATCTACAAATGCTGGCTCAGACAATACCCTGAAGCTGTGGACCAGATGCAGGTACAGAGCACCTGGGGACTGGGTTTGAAATACAGGATGCAGCCCAGGGCTCTGGGTTAGGTCTGGGCAGGTGACACTAATGTGTACGGTGGCAGACGAGCCACGCCACAGGGAAGAAGCTGCTTTCGTCCTGGGCCCTGCCCTGCACGGATGATATCACATAGTTCATTCTGAACTGTCTGCACACGGACCGTGAGCTCAGGGCAGGGGTGGCCTTCTGAGGCACCCACAGTTGAGAGCCAGCTAAAATCCCACCAGAGGCGGCCTGGTTTCCTAGGGAAGCGTGACACTGGAACTCCAGCTCAGCCTCAGACCTTCCACCCTTCCAAAGGAAGCTGTGTTTGTCTTTCCTGATGGTGGTTTTGGTTCTGGCAGAAGCTAGCTTCTCTTCTCTTAAATACACCTCTTTTTAAAACATGCGAAGATATTTTGAGACCCCATGGGTTCTGGAGAAGGCTCAGAACTTCAAAGGCCTTTCCCTGCGCACAGCCTGGGAGACCACAGGGCAGGATCTCAAATTAGAGCCACCGGGTGGGGCCATGTCAGGTTGCCCCGGGTGGCGTGTTCTGTTTAATTCACAGCCCTCCCAGCTGCACGGTCTCTCCTTTATTATATGGGACAACCCTACAATTGCCCACCACACGTCTGTGACTTTTTAAATGAGACGTTGTTGTCCCTGTTAACATCCCCAGAGAGTTGAAGCTGAGTTCTACGCCTCAGAAGCTGCTTGTGAACAGCCAAAACGATGTTACCAGAATAGCCCCAACCTCAAGTATGAGGTGGTGCCGCTAAAAGAAATAAGTATTGTTTTAAATTTACATTCGAGACACTCCTGTTCCCAGACAAACTTAGTTTTAACCACACGGGGGCATCGTGCACCCTCCGATGAGCTCAGGTCTAGGGTTTCTGGGTCTCCAAATGGGTCTCGGGCTCTCCACGTGGACTCGCCCACGGAGATCGTGACCGGTGAGTGACACCTGTCCATCCGGCACCATGCTCTGTGCCAGGCCCTGACGTCTGTGATCCTGCTCATTCCCATGACCACCCACTGAGGTTTGTTTCAAACAAGGACACTGACTCAACAGGTCAACGGACTCAAGCCGGCTCACCTGGGCTGGGTGACCCCAAAGCCCATGCTTCTCCCGCCTCATTTCCTTCTGGCGGAACATGCCGGGGATTCTACCGCACGGCAGGGGCTCACCTGCGCCCTGAGCGTTGGCATGAAGAAGGTGAGCCAACAGGATGAGCCCAATTCATTCATTTGGCCAACTCACCCTGGCTGTGCATCAGAGCCCTCTGGGTGGGACCGGAGCACTGGTGTTTTTTAAAAGCTCCCAGGAGTCTCCAATGTGCACTCATGGGTGGGAACCACCATGAAGCATTGTTTACATTGCAAAGCAGTTTGCTCAAATTATTCTGATGGATGCTCACAGTTTTGTGAGAAGATGTTGGTCACTTCCCATCACCAAAGAGCTCTTGAGTCCCTTCCTCTCCACCCCTCCCACCGCTTCCCCACATCTGCCTTAGCGTTGGAGTCAGACAGGGTGAGTTCAAATGTTGGCTACCAGTGTGTGACCTTGAACAAAGGCCTTCAACCGCCCAAGCCTCAGTTTATTAATCTGTAAATTGGGAGTGAAAATAGGGCCTACCTGGTCAGGGTGACATGAGGATTAAATGAGATCATGCATGTAAAGCACGTGGCACATAATAAGAGTGCATCATTGTTTCGGCCATTGTCATGATTATGATTAACTTCGGCCCTGACTCTACCAGGCACAGTTGCTGGGACCTCATGTACTCCTCACAGAAATCCTGAACACTATGATTATCTCATTCTACACATGAAGACACGAAAAGGTTAAGTGGTGTGTCCAAGATCACACAGCGGGGAAGTGGTGGGGGCAGGATTGTAGGCCAAGGCTACGGCTGCATTCTCTACTGCTATTATCATTATTATATTAGCATTGACATAATTGCCATTACTAATAGTAGCTATTGTTACCATCCCTACTATTGTTACTAGTAGTAGTACTGTCATTACTATTTTTTAAATACTGTAGCCTCTAGACTAACAACCTATGTTGTGTGTGCCGTGGGACCAGCCTCACAGCAAGGCCTCCGAAAGTAAGCAGAGCGGGTCCTGCTGCACCCAAGCAGGAGACACACCCATGTGACTTCTTCACATACCACTTGACAGGCCAGCTCACTCCACAGTGCTTGGCCAACCACCCGGCACAGCTATTCCCCAAGGCCGAGCCTCAAAACACCACGGCAGCCCGCCCAGCTATCTTTGGAAATGTCATGTTAGACACTCCCACCCCTGGCTTCACTTCAGAGAAGCCCAGCTCTCAGAATAACCCCAAAGCCCTCCACCCCAGTGAGGACAACTCTTACTGCCTGGAGCTACGGTGCAAAAGAGCTTGCAGGGGCCTCCCTTACTGGCCCTGGGCCTCAGGCCAATGGGTCAAAGGATTGGGCTGGATCTCCCTCTGCCCAAACACTACGTGCCACCCCATGTCACTGGCCCCTTTTGAGCAGCACCTCGGGACATTAAAAACAACCTTGGATGGGGACGTGGGGGCTTGGGTTCTGGTCCCAGCTCTGCCATGATCTCTGCATGTGACCTTAACTTCTTTGAGCCTCAGTTTCTGTTTCTGGAAAATTGGCAGAAAACTAGCTCCTAAGGCATAGAACTGTTGTGAGGATTAAATTATCAAATGTCTAGCAAAAAAAAAAAAAAACAGTGCCAGGCATGTGGTAAGTGCATGCTAACTGTTAGCTATCAGCACCATCATCATGCCATTATCGTCATCAACATCACCACTATCCCCATTATTACCACCATCATTATCACCATCCCCACCATCATCATCTCTATCATCACCACCATCATTATCACCACCACCATCATCATCATCAGTATCATCACCATCATTATAACTCCATCATGGTCATCGTCATCAACATCACCACCATCCCCACCATCACCACTATCATCATCATCTCTATCATCACCACCATCATTACCATCACTACCACCACCATTATCACCACCATCACCACCAGAACCCTCCTCAATACTGTCATGGTTGTCATTGTCATCACCACCACCATCACTACTATCATCATCACTATCATCACCACCACCATTGTCACCATCATCATCATCACCAATATCAGCAGTAGCAGCAACACTGTCCCCATCATTGTCACCATCATCATCATCATTATCACCATCATTGTCATCATCACCATCATTGTTACAGGTCAGATGCCTCAGGAAGCCAACCCTGAGATGGAAATTAGCACACAAGGTGTCTATTGGGGAGTGTCCCTGGGATCAAAGCCTGTGGGAAGGGCAGTTAACAACACAGAATCGGGCAAAGGAAGGCGATGGGCAGCAGTGTAGCCCCAGCAAGAGTCTCTGTAGACCCCATGGGGAGCTCCAAATGTGATGGCTCCTAAGAGTTGCCCAGGGTCAGAGCCCCTATCACTTAAACGTATCGCGCTATTGCATTTGAGACTTCCTCTCTTTTTCCAAAGGACATTTGTACTTTACAAGTGAAGGAACCAAGAGCCATGCTTACCACCAAAGAATAACTGGTTAATGCTGGAATTCCAGGCATCTGCTGAGCTTAATATCTGGGGGCAAAGGAGCTTTGTGGGAGCTTCTCACACTGTTCCAGTTGCCCGTCAGCCCCAGAATCTTGCTCACTTTCCCACAGCAGCCGGGTCCCTGAGGACCATCTCCCTTCAAGTGGGTGCTCATCCATTCTAACCCTAAAGGCATGGGACAGCATGGCCCTGCCGCCTGGCCAGCATTCCTGCTCCGCTGCCGGGATCTGAGGCTCCTCCTGACCTTTCCCACTCTTTTTCGAGGTTGCTGAACCAAAGGACAATCAGCTCGTGCGGACGAGTCATTTTCTGGCTGAGCTCACAGAGCTGAGGGCCTCCAGGGTGAGAGCCCGGGTCAGGATGCCTGGGCTTGGTGGTCCCGGGCCCGTGGAGGCCTCTCTTACGTGTCCTCCTCACCTGGACAACCTGAGAGGATGAACTCAGGCTGCATAGACAACGTGCCCAGGACAGCCTGGCACACCACAGGTGCTTACTAAGTGCTCATTCATCCAAAGGACAGGCCCTTAGCGGGCACCCCGGGGCAGGAGAAGGAGTCAGAGGGAGATCGGGCCTCTACTCTCCGCAGAACAAGAGCTCTCCGTGGAGCCTATGGCCTCCAAGCCCCGCCTGACCCCGGCTCTGCCCGCCTTGCACCTCGCTCAGCCCGCTCCAGGGGCGCTGGCCTCCCTGCTGTCCCTCAGACTCACCGAGCTCACTCCGACCTCAAGGCCTTTGCACCTTCCGGCCCCTCTGCCCAGAGCCCTCTTCCCCAGAGCTTCACAAGGCTGCCTCCTCCACTCAGGTCTCTCACCTCAAGTGTCACCTCCCCAGACAGGCCACCCCCGCAACCAGGTTTAAGCAGAAACCCGGTGCTAGTCGCTCAGCCATCACGCTGTTCATTTCCTTCGAAGCACATACCACTCCGGATTTGCATCGCTCGGGGCGAGTGTGTCTGGGGGTCGCCACCTAATCTCCGATGCCTAGAACATGACTACGTACAATATGGGAGCCGCTCCCAGCGGCTTGTTCTGGCCACGGGCCTGCACCCGCAGTGAGGGCCCTGGAAAGCTAGGAGGCGAGAGATCCGTCCCTACTCCCTGAGCAAACCTCCGTCCCTCCCTGTATTTGTAGTTTATCTACAAAATGAGGGATTGGACCCAATACATCCATATTCCTTTCCAGCTCAAACAAAAAATTCCACAAACTTCACATTTTTTGCCAATACCCCACTCACGCCAGAACATGATTCATCTCTGCCGACTTTGCCTAGCAACCAGCCCTTCTCCCCACACCCCAAACCAACTCCCCCTCCCCCAAGAAAAATTCCTCCCCCCCACCACACACCCTCCCAGCCTCACCACCACCCTCCCCCGCCCCCTCTAGTATCCTGCAGAGGAATGCAAAGCTTCAAGATCCCCTGTCTGTCTGCCACCAGCATTTTGAGGCAACCTCAGAATGTCTGGGGCTGTGTCTGGAACAAGTGAGGGGAGCAGCTCCCCCGGGGATTAGCACAGGAAACAGCGGCAGGAGTCGAGCTGGCGGAAAGCGCTGACCCAGCGCGAGGAGATCATTTCTATTCTGATGCCTCGCCCTCCTCCAGTGCCCAGCTCCCCAGGCCTTGAAAAGTGTCTGCCTTGTGGGGAGAAAGAAGAGGCAGGGGAAGTGAACGCGAGGGAGGGACGTCCCTGGACACAAAAGCAGCTCGTTCAGATTCCCTAGGGATGGCCTCCTCACGTTCCTCACAGCGAGAGGAGAGACCTGTCTCATCGCAGTAGATGCTGGCAAGCACTGGGTAAACTTCAATACCTATGTGCGACCCCAGATCTTGGCGATCCAAGAACAGACAGTAATTTCTATTTACCAGAAAAGGGTATTTATCAGAAAACCACAGCAAACATCTCAGCCACGGGGAAATGTTGGAAGCGTGCTCACTGAAATCAGGAACCAGGCAAGAATGTGCACTACCACAAGCAGCCTTGTCATCACCTCCAACAACACCATCACCACCTCCATCACCACCTCTAGGACCTCCATCACCCCCAACACCATCATCATCACCACCGTCACCACCTCTAGGACCTCCATCACCTCCAACACCATCATCATCACCTCTGTCACCACCTCTAGGACCTCCATCACCTCCAACAACACCATCACCACCACCGTCACCACCTCTAGGACCTCCATCACCTCCAACAACACCATCACCACCACCGTCACCACCTCTAGGACCTCCATCACCTCCAACAACACCATCACCACCTCCATCACCACCTCTAGGACCTCCATCACCTCCAACAACACCATCACCATCTCTAGGACCTCCATCACCTCCAACACCATCATCACCACCTCTGTCACCACCTCTAGGACCTCCATCACCTCCAACAACACCGTCACCACCTCTAGGACCTCCATCACCTCCAACAACACCATCACCACCTCCATCACCACCTCTAGGACCTCCATCACCTCCAACAACACCATCACCACCTCCATCACCACCTCTAGGACCTCCATCACCTCCAACACCATCATCACCACCTCTGTCACCACCTCTAGGACCTCCATCACCTCCAACAACACCGTCACCACCTCTAGGACCTCCATCACCTCCAACAACACCATCACCACCTCCATCACCACCTCTAGGACCTCCATCACCTCCAACAACACCATCACCACCTCCATCACCACCTCTAGGACCTCCATCACCTCCAACACCATCATCACCACCTCTGTCACCACCTCTAGGACCTCCATCACCTCCAACAACACCATCACCACTACTTCTGCCATGTCCACCATCATCACCTCCACCTCCACCTCTAACCTCTACCACCATCACTACCACCACCTCCACCTCCATCACCTCCACTGCCACCATCTCCACCACCACCTCCACCACCATCACTGCCACCACCATCACCACCTCCACCTCCATCACCTCCACCTCCATCACCTCCACCACCACATCCACCAATCATATTGAATTGGAAGTCCCAGCCATTGCAATAAGACACACACACACACACACACACACACACCACAAGTGAAGAGCGTAGACAGGAATGTAACAGTCACTCCTGGATGCTTTGATTATGTTTCCCTAGAGTTCCTCCTTGAATGAGCGCTGATCAATTCAGGTGACCTGGACTGGAGACTTGCCTCAGCCATGATCTTTCTGGGTGACTCTGGGCCTCAGTTTCCCCATGTGTAACTTGAGTGGTAGGACTATGCCAATTATTTGCAAACTATGCTCCACTGAGCCCTAGGGGCCCCTGCAAGAGGCAAAGGGAGGCACACAGATGCCCCTGGGTATCCCATCCCCCCTTCCAGCTCGACTTGCATTCAACATATGTTAGCACTCGTAGTAAGAATCTAGTAGAACAAAGAGTTCTGGGGCTCAAAGAAGATGAAAATCAGCAGATACACAGCCAGTACCAACAGGGACTAAGGATGGAAACAGGGACTAAGGATGGAAACAGATCATTCGTAGAGGAACTCCATGAGGAAAAGCCACTTCCTCACCGGGAATCAGAGCTCCATCACTAACACAACAGCGGAGTCCCACTTCTCACCAATTGGAAAAAAGACGGGAAATGAGCAGCGCTGTAAGCATAGGAAAACGACAACACTCTTCTCAGACCAGTGGTCGGCAAACTCATCAGTCAACAGAGCCAAATACCAACAGGACAACGATTGACATTCCTTTTGAGAGCCCAGTTTTTTAAACGTAAACTTCTTCTAACGCCACTTCTTCACAATAGACTCGCCCAGGCCGTGGTATTTTGTGGAAGAGCCACACTCAAGGGGCCAAAGAGCCGCATGTGGCTCACGAGCCACTGTTTGCCGACCACTGTCTTAGACCAAGACGGGAATGGGAATGGGTGACGCATTTTGGAAATGCCATTTGGCAGCATCTCCGAAAATGGTACCCACGTCCCCTTTCACCAGCGGTCCCACCAGCAGGGCCTAGGAGCCGCCACGTGTCTGCAAAGGCGTGCATGTGCGGGATGTCCTTGGACACGTGTGATGACGCAAAGGCCCCCAGCTCTGCCATCCGTGACCTCTGTTGGCCCAGCGCCTGCCCTGGCCCCCACTCGGACCCAGAGGAACCCTGAACCGGCTCCACTCCAAAGATACCCGAAGCCCAGGTGAGCTGAAGGCTGGGCTCATACCTCTAACAGGTGACCTTCCTGGGCGAGTCCATCCCATCAGGGCGGGTCCCTTGAGCACAAAGCTCTCCCCCCTCCCGCAAGGTTGACCCCAACCCACACGGAAGGTGAGCTGCCAGGTGGAACCTAGCACCTGACACCTCTCCCCGACTCACCAGCTGTGCTACCTCGCGCTTGTCAACAAGTCACTGAGCAGAGATGGCTCGTCGGCTAAATGACGCTGATCAAACCGACTTCGTAGCGATTTTTCACACGAAATCATTTATGTGAGAAGCAAACTGGAAAATATTGACTATATTTATGTTCCAGACCCTGGTCCCAAAGCCAATCCTCTTGGAATGTCCTCTCCGAGGACAGGACCCCGTCTCTTTAACCACCCCACGCGGATGGGCACGTGGGTGGTTTCCTTTTGCTCGCTTATTCTAAACTTAGCGGCACAAACATCCTTGTACGTCCATCTCAGGGTCCACAGGCAGGTGTCTGGGGGCAGGTTCCAGGAAAGAATGTCTGGGGCAAAGGGCAAGGAAATTTTCCACATTGGTAGATGCTGCCCCGGGACCCTCCAGAAAGGGGCCGTTTCTCTCTTGCTCAAAACCAGACAGTGCGAAGATCAGATCTGGGCAGAGACGAAATGTTCTTATCTCAGGAGAGGTCATGGGAAAAATTCAAGTGTTTCTAAGTGACCGTCCAGCGTCTGGCCCGGCCCGCCGGCCAGAGCCCTGCTGCAGGCCGGGCGGCGGGGAAATCGGTCTTCGGGCCCGATTTCCGGGATTCGCTGGAAGAAGGGACGTCCTGCTGGTGTGGGGTTGCTGAGATCCGGCGAGGAGGCGACCAGAGAATCTGGGAGATCTCTTCCAGGGGGTCTCTTAAAAAGGGGGAGGTGGGGAGTTTGGTCTCTCTGGGATGAGTGAAAGGGGGAGAAAGAAGCAGGTTCTCCCAAGATCTTCTGGTCCCAGAGTCAAGGGATTCCTTTGGTTTAGGGCTGTGGTCGGCAAACTGCGGCTCGCGAGCCACATGCGGCTCTCTGGCCCCTGGAGCGTGGCTCTTCCACAAAATACCACGGCCTGGGCGAGTCTATTTTGAAGAAGTGGCGTTAGAAGAAGTTTAGGTTTAAAAAATCTGGCTCTCCAAAGAAATTTCAATCGTTGTGCTGTTGGTATTTGGCTCTGTTGACGAATGAGTTTGCCGACCACTGGGTTAGGCAAAGGGCATCCTGCGGTTCTGCCCCCAGGTGCCCACCCCTCACACAGACACAGGCTGAGGCCCGCCCGCTGAAACCCAGAGCAAGCCTCCGCCTTCCCTTTGCAAGTGGCTGACGGGCCAGGCAGCCCAGCCAGGCAGGAGGCAGAGCAGGTCTCCAGCGCAGGCTCCAGGCACAAGGCCAGGTCTTCCCAGGCCCCCATCTCCACGTTCCCGCCTCCGGAGAGCCCTGGGCCGTGGCTTGACCTCCGACCCCGCGGTCACTCAGCGTCTCTCCTGCAGGCAGCACCTGGGGCAGCGCCACGGGCGTCCGAGTCCCGCAGACTGGCTTGGTCATTCGCCGGCCACGGCCAAGTGGCCTCGGGCTGCCTGTCGGGTGGGTTGGTGGGTCGGTGGGTCGCGGTGCCCCGGCAGGCATTGCGTGCGGGGTGAGCAGCCGAGATGCGGCGCATGCGCTGTTTGTGAACCGGAAGCGCCTAAGCCCGCGGAGGCTTCTGGGTGGTCGAAGCCCACTTGGCTGCCCTTCCGCCGTGGAGCCCACACGAGGCACGAGGCGCGCAGCACCGGCAGCAGTGAAAACACCTGAGCCAGCTGAGCTGTGGGGCCACGGGGAAGTTTGAACACATTGGCCTTGGGCCCCCTCCTTCAACCCCTTATCCTGCATTCATGCACTCATTCATTCATGCATTCATGGAGTCATTCATTCATTCATTCGTGAATAGGGCTGCAGGCAGCGTGGAGCAGTCCTACTGGCTATGGGGACCCATAGCCCCAGGAGGTTCAAAGCCCAGCTCAGGTACTTTCTGGCTGTGTGACCTTGGGCGAGTCACTTCACCTCTCTGAGCGTCTGTGTGTTGCTCTGTAGCAGGTGGATAATATCCATGCCTCCCTTAGCTTTGTGAGGACCCTTGTCTGCTATACAGTGGGTGCCCCAAAATTGGGGGACTAAGGGGGGGAATTCCTGGAGCCTGTCCAATGTCCTCAATGGGGACCCTCTGATCTTCATTCAAGGAGCTCCTCAATGGTAGCTCAGCACTCCCTGCGAAGCATTCATTGAGCACCTGCTGAGTACCCCGCCCCATGCTGGGCTGGACCCACGGGGCTTGGAGGAGAAGCCACCAACCTCTTTGGAGCTTCCTGCCTGCAGGAGCGACAGGGACAATCAGAAGAACCAAGAGCCTGGACTCCTTCTCCATCCGGGCCCTGGCCACGCTCCTGGGAGCCTGCGACCCGGCAGGGCCTGTGGTTTCACAGGGGACGCACCGAGGCTCCCCGAGGCGGCAGAAGCTGCTCAAGGTCACACCGCCCGGAAGTGGGGTTCAAACCCTGGGATTCGAACACCAGTCTTTTGGGATGCAGACACCTATGTCCTCTGTCTGTGTGCTGGCAGAGTTTCCTGCCAGGGCCGGTGCTGATAAGAATTCAGTTTGCTTTCCAGGTGGGAACACAACAACAGACAGAGGAGAGGACCAGTCCATGTCACCTGGCAACGAATCCCACTGGGCCCCCCTCCCCTTTCCAGCCCCCGAGAAATAGTCCTGGCGCCTGTCCCCGTGGGCCCAAGTCCCTGGGCTCCCCAACCCATGTCACCAGCCATGTGTCCCGCTCTGCCAGCCCAGACAATGCCTAAGCCCTGGCTGGGGTCACCACACCCCAGAGGGAGACAGGGAACAGCTGCGTCATGACCCCGGGCCCCCTCTGGGCGCCAAACCCCTGCAGAGGGGCGCAGGGGAGGGGGGGGGGGCCTTTACATCGCCCAAAGGGCAGCGTGAGCTTGTCTCTTCTCTGGCCACATCCTCCACCCCTCCCTGAAGTCCACAGCACCTCCCCCGGCTGCTGGTGTTGCTCTGGTTTCACCGGCATTTCTAGAACCCGCTGCCTTAGCCCCCAAGGAAAGTTGTCAAGACGAAAATGTCAAGCATCTAAGAATCACTGATCTCATGAAGCTTCTAAACCTAAACCTGGAAGGAAGAGGTAACTCACAGAACAGCCAACACTGAGAGACAGGAGTTGCCTCCGTCCCTCCTCTTTGCACACAGCGCTTCACAGTTTACAGCTGACAAGCTCACATCCTTGGAGCACCTGGGAGGCACTGTCCTAAGCACTCTAAGCGAGCCAACTCTGCCTCCACCACCCCTCCAGGGTAGGTGCCGTCATTGTTCCCATTTCACAGATGAGGAAACTGAGGCCCAGAGAGGTGGAGTTGCTTGCCCAAGTCCACACAGCTGGGAAATGGCAGAGTTGGGATTCCAACCCAGGTCTTCCGAAGCCTGAACCCCTAACCACCATGCTACACTGCCCTGCACACTGTAAAGTACATTTGCATCTAGTAACCCCTCAGCATCCTGGGGGCGTCCCGGGGACGAGGCAAGGGCTGTGGCCCCAGCTTTGCAAGGGAGGAACCCATAGCTCAGAGAGGTAAGCTGACTTGCCCCAAGCCACACAGCTAGGAAGGGCCTACTTGGGTCTCCTGGCTCCTTATCCCTCCTCCTCCCCTGCTGTGACCAGTCACTGACCCCTTTGCAATCCTGTTTCTCCTTTTTCCCCTCCAGACCCTCCAGCTGAGTC
Organism: Cnephaeus nilssonii; assembly: GCF_951640355.1. NCBI lineage: Eukaryota > Metazoa > Chordata > Mammalia > Chiroptera > Vespertilionidae > Cnephaeus > Cnephaeus nilssonii. Next base: position 22,362,719 of record NC_137093.1, on the reverse strand, counting down.
TGGCTCTCCAAACCCCAAGGGAGATGCCCCAGGTGGCCCCTCCTAGACCTGCACCCTCCAGCCTTGCAGGGCACGCCAGGCGTCCCTGCGCGGCCCCCGGGGGTGGTGGGGTCTGTGCCGGGCATCGTAGGGGCCTCTGGCAGGAGCAGGGCTATTTTATACGTTGCAGCTGCTTCCATAAACCCTGGGCCGGCCTGGGGAGAGGGGCGCAGCTGTGGGGAAACCTCCGGGCCCTGGAGCCAGTGCCAAATCCTTCCTGCTATTTCTGAGCAGCCGGAGGAATCCTAAAATGAAAACTTCCTGGAAAAAAAAAAAAAAAGGGCAAATCCCTGTCCCACTCCAAACAGGCCCCATCCTTCCCCCACACCCAGTGAAGAGCCAGGATGAGGCAGAGCAGGGCTGGACACAGCGCCAGGCTGCCCACCAGAGACCCCGATTCTCACCAGCTCTGGACAGGCCCCAGCTCCTATCTGGTCTGCCTATGCCCACTTAGAGATTGAGGGGCTGGTCTGGATTAGGGGTTCTGAGACCCTCTGAACTATAGAGGTTCCCTTAAGTCCCTTAGCTCAGACATTCCCACTGTCTAAGGTTCTATGCTCCAACTACTGGCTGTGTGTCCTTGGGCAAGTTACTTGACCTCTCGGATTCTCTGTTTTTCTCATCTGTAGAATGGGGAGAAATAATGACCATCTCATTAGCAAGGTTGGGAGGGAGAAGTAACCTAACATCCGTAGTTCATAGCAGGTTTCTTTGTCATAGCCCCAAGTTGGAAACCACCCGAATGTCCATCAGCAGGTGAACTGACAAATTGTAACACATCCATACAAGGGGATACTACTCAGCAGTAAAAAGGAGTGAAATATTGATACATACATGACTCCCCGCCAGCGAATGCCCAGCCCCCAGACTGATCGGAGGGGGACAGGGTGCGGGGAAGGGGGCTCTTCAGGACCCCCACCCCCATCCACTACCCCAGAAGCCCCCATTCCCACACTGAGCTGGGGCCCGTGTCTTGGGGTAGTTTGGCTCACTCACTCCTCTCTCTCCCTTTATGGAGACCAGGCCTGGCCCTGGGACAGACTCCCGGGCTGAGGGCAGCTGTGCGGTTTTATAAGCCCTGGGACAGTAGGGGCCTGTTCAGGCCCTGGCAGATTCCTGGATCCCTGGGAACAGTAGGAACCCCCCACCCCCCAACCTCAAGCCCACTCTCCCCCCTGGCCCGGCCACAGCCACACATGCCCCCCAACCACTGTCTCCCTCCATGGCTCACTCCCCACTGGTGCCCAGCCAGATGTGTGCCCATAAAAGGCTCTTCTTGGGTAACTGCACTGCAATTGTGGGAGCAGATTGGAGGGGCTCTAAGTAGGAGTGGGGCCCTGCTGTCCCCCACCAAGGACTTCATTCATTCATTCATTCATTCATTCACTCATTCATTTATTTAAAAAAGCAGTAGAGCCCAGCAGGGAACTCAGACTCGGGAATCAGACTGCAGGGCTGGAATCCTGGCTGTGTGACCCGGGCAACTGACTTCACCTCTCTGGGCCTCAGTCTTCCCACCTGTGACATGGGACTAATAATAGTGCCCACCTCGTAGGGCGGCGAGTCCAGTGCTTGGAGCGGTGCCTGGCACATAACAGGTGCTTGTTAATTGTGAGCAATCGTTATTGTCATGGAGCTCAGGAGACTGTGGAAGAGAGGCGGGTCAGGGGCCATCAGGGAAGGCTCCCAGGAGGAGGGGGCATCTAAGCCAGAATGAGAGGGAGTTAACAAGGCAAGGGGTGGAAGGGTGTTACAGGCAGAGGGAGTAGCAGCAAAAAAAAAAAAACAACAACTCAGTTTACTTTTCTTCCTGCGCTGGAGCTCAGACCTCCTCCTTAACCCCCCACGGATCCAGGGGACACGGGCTATGGCTAAGGAGACCCTCTGGAGGGCCCAGCTGAGCATTGAGGGGAGCCACTGAGCAGGGAGCAGCTGACTGGGAAATCACCCCTGCCTACTCCCCAGCATCTCCAATCCTGATCCTGTCTGACTTGGTTGCTGCCCATCACCGGGAAGCTTAATGCACTTCCGAGGCACACCCCGGCAGGAGCTCAGAAACCACCCAGAGAGGCTGAGTGACTTGGTCAGAGCCACACAGCCTCCGGGGCTCAGTGTTTGTCTTCAGTTCTCCCTGTGTTCTCGGGCGGGGGCTGGTCTGGGCTAAGAGAGGAAGGGCCGTTCCCCACTGAGCCAGACAGAGGCCATTGTGTGCTGGGAAGCCCAAATCCGGCCCCTCCGGATGGATGTGGGGTCGGAGGAGGAGGAGGAGGGAGGAGGAAGAGGGACCGGGCCGGGGGCCCCCAGGCCTTCAGTGAGGTCCCCGACAGGGCCCCCGGCCCGAGGAGGTCCTGGATTCCTCCCAGCAGCTCCAGGCCGACATCCTCGCCAGGGGCGGGGGGGGGGGGGGGGGGGCGATGGCCTCCCTGCCCCCATCACCTCGGGGCTCCAGCACAGCTCCCAGCCCAGCCACATCTGGATCCCAGCTGCCAGCTCGGGGCAGAAGGGGAGCAGTGGCCGCAGGAACTTGCCATCAAAGGCAAGGAGCAGCCTGGTGGCGGGGAGACAAAGGCCAGGGCCGCCTCCAACCCCAGGCGCCAGGGAGGGTGCTGGTGCGGTGAGTGTGGCATTGCCTCGGACCCATCCTCCCATCCTCAGCCACTCTGCAGGGGGATGGGAAACGGAAGCCTCCGCTGGGAGCCCCCCACTGCCATGTCTCCTCGGGGGCTCCCCTGTGGCCGCCACGCATGGGACCTGGCTGGTGGCCACCAGTCAGAGCCAGTCTCAGCCTTGGGGACACGCGTCACTGCCCCACGCCCTGGGACACCCATCTTGCCTCCCTTCCCCGCTTGATTCAGCCCCCTAGAGCCCCAATGATGTGTCTCCCCCAGAAAGGCGCCCCACCCCATGGGACAGCCCAGGAGAAGTGCCCCATCTCCCCGGCCACTGGTGCCCCCTTCAGAAAAGCAGCGAGACTCAGGCCGGAATAAAGTTTATTGTGCTGGTTTGCTATAGCTCAGCACCTGGAAAGTTGTGCAGAGGTTGCGGGGGGGGGACCCCAGATGGAGGAATGAGGAAGAGGACCCCCCCAGAGCCTCCCCAAATCAAATCAGGACGGAGCTCAGGCTCCCTGGTCGAAGACTAAAGCAGGCTGTGGACACAGGCTGCCAGACACCGAGTATGAGCAGAGGCGGGGGGCCGGGTTGGGGGGGGGGCCCGAGGGGTGCAGGGGAGGGAGAACTGGGTGCCCTGCTCCAGGCCAGGCGTCAGAGACCCTCCCCGCCCCCCCAGAGTGAGGTCTCCTCACTTAGAGCCCCGGGCTTCGAGGCTGCTTTGGGAGCCTGACAAAAAGGTTTAGTTCATTCACCCCATCCTCACCCCCGATCCCCACGGCAGCAGCGGGCTGAGCCCCCACACCCCACGCCCAGACCAACCAGACGCTGCGGGGCGCCTTCCGGAACACTGAGAGCAGTCATTTCCAGAGTGCGCCCTGGAGCAGTTTCCACTGTAGCTGCTAAATAATAACAATAACAATAATAATAATAATGATGATGAAAGTACTCCCTGGTCAAAAGCAGTTTGGGAAAGGCTATGAAACCAGAAACCAGGTTCCACGGGGCCTTGACTGCAGGACTTGTTGGAGCCCTGGGGTGGTCGAAGGGGGTGCTGGGAGTCGAGAGGCAGCGTTCCCTCAATTCACTGGACGCCAACATCTTTTTTTCCACAGGGTACCCCCAGGGAACCCAGTTTGGAAAATGCTCATTTTTTCCGTACCTGTCAGGGTACCGCAGGGAACCCAGTTTGGGAAATGCTCATTTTTCGTACCTGCCATGAGGTGAGCAGGTGAGGGGCCCACTTCTGCCGTAGCACTAACTGCACCCGCCCCGGCCACTTCCACGTCTCCCGGTTACAGTCTCCCCAAACTCCTAGCTGGTCGGTTTACGTTTCTACCTCGACGGTGATGTTGGCCCTGTCACAGGGGACCGCCAAGTGCGCTTCCTAATCGACGTGGTTGTACGGGGGACACATCCCCAGCCCCGCCGCCCCACAGGAGCTGTGCTTGGGATGTAGCCCTCTGGGGCTGCAGAGGCAAATGTCCTAGAAGTTGGTGAGATTCCCGGGTGGAGCGGACACCAGGATCTGTTCGCTGTGGGAGGGGACACGCTGGGATCTGCAGCTGGGGGCGGCCCAGGAGGGGACCACGAGGGGTCCGACAGTCAGGGCCACAGCCCCGGGGGCCTGTTAGACGCTAGGGGTGACACTGCCACAAGCACAGGGGCTTTGGGGGGGGCCAGCTGGGTCCCCGGCTTCCTGGGCTAATGAGGGAGCCGCTTCTGGCTCCCCTGGGCCTTCTCGGGCCCCCAGGACCCCCTCTGCCAGCCCTGAGCATGGCCCCTCCGTCACCCCTGGCCTCTCCGTGGGGACCCCACGCCCCGGGGCGTCCCGGTCCTCCTCCTGGCCGCCGGTCTGCTCTTCCTCTGCCTTGCCCTCCGTCATCCTGGCTCCATCTCCACCGCTCGGGGCCGCCCTGGTGGGAGACCGGAGGTTCTGGGTGGCGGCGAGGATGTCGGCCTGGAGCTGCTGGGAGGAGTCCAGGGCCTCCTCGGGCCGGCCGTCGGGGGCCCTGTCGGGGACCTCGCTGAAGGCCTGGGGGCCCCCGGCCCGGTCCCTCTGGTCCACGTACTTCTTCTTGGGGAAAGACGAGGGGTAGTAGGCGGAGGCCTTGTGCTTCTGGCGGGTGATGACGGCGGCGCAGACGGTGAACATGACCAGGAGGACCAGCGAGCCCACCACGGCGATGAGCAGCACGTACTCGCGGAAGAAGTCCACGATGCCGTCCAGGAAGTTGGTGGGGGGCTTGGGGCCCGCCAGGGGCGTGGGCTGGGGCCCCACCGACGTGGCGCTGAGGGCCGGGGTCCGGGGCGGCGGGAGGCTCGGGGAGGAGGCTGAGGAGTCATCGGCCTCCCCGCTGCCCCCCATGTCCTCCAGGAAGGAGACCTGCACGGGCACGGAGTGGGCCACGGCGGGCAGGACCCTCACGAGCAGCAGCAGCGACACGACGAGGCGAGGGGCCATGGCAGAGACCATGCTGCCCGGGACCTGTGGGGGAGCGAGGCAGAGAGAGGTCGGGGGGGGGGGGACTCAGGGTCTTAGGGGACCCCAAGGAGGTGCAGGAAATACAAAGTCACTTCCTTCCTCAGGCCTGAGCCTCCCCACGGTACAAAGGACCCCCATTCCTTCTTATTGGGGTTCACAGCTGCCCCTCCTCCCCACTCCACTCTGAGGTCCTGGAGGGCAGGATCTGGATCTTATTTATCTCGGCATCCTCGGGGTTTGGCCCCGTATCTGGTATACAGCAAGTGCTCCATAAATGTATCTTGACTGACCTGAATTAATAGTAATAATTTAGCCTTTTTCTGCTTGTCACGTGCCAGGTACTATTTTACCTTTTTTTGGCATGGAATTTCTCATTGCCGCTTGAGGGCCACCCAATAGGGGAGGTGCCTTTATTCGCCCATTTTCCAGGTATGGAAACTGAGGCTCAGGTGGGGTTCCGTGGCGTACCAAGGAAGAACAGGGGCTTGAAGATGGCAGGGCTGAGTAAGTGAGAAACTGAGTAAATGTCAGCGGACCCCCCCCTCTTATGGGGAGCCCTCCCCAGCAGCCCCTAGCCCCTCTGGGGTCCCCTTCCCTTCTCGGGAAGAGTCATAGGTTGTGAAGCCTGCGTGTGTTCTGAGCTCAGCAGAAGGCCTACTGGGAGCATCTGCCCCATGGCTAACTTCCCCTCAGGGCTCAGAGCAGGCACTGGAGGCGGCAGGGTAACCCCCTCCCCCACCCCCATGCCTGAGACAGAGCTAGAGTTCACTGGAGCCTGAGTCCCGACACTAAATGGGGACCAGCTGAGCCCTGCACCTCACTTGCTCCCTCAGACCCTATCTGGCCCAGACAGCCAGCTAGCTAATAAATTCCTCATGGCCCCAGTTTACTGACCCTCCCTGCCAGCCTGAGTGGGGCTAGGCGCTCAGATAAACCAGGGGACCCCTTTCTGTGGCCCCCAAGTCACCCCCCTGAGAACCCCATCCTGGCCCAGTGGAGGGCCCAGGACCCTGACACTGGATGCGGCTAGAGGCTCCCAGATAGAAAAGCCTTAGGATCGCGTCTGAGGCTCTCGGGGAACTGAGATGGGGAGACAGAGGCCCAGAGAAGGCGAGGGGCAGGCCCCAAGCCACACAGCAAGTCCCCGGGCTGGAGAAGGAAGTCAGGTGTCCAGCACCTTGACTGCAGGTCCCCTTGGGCGCCTGGGCCAGCAGCCCCGCTTCATTAAACGGGTGATGTACTGGCCTCACGGTGACCTGGGGGACTCAGGAGACGAGGCAGGAATGACGCCAGGCCATTGAGTGGCTTTTCCACGTGAGCTGGGGCCGCTCAATGAAAGTGCCATTCATTGACGTGAACTGGGCGGGCATGACTCTGGACAAAGTGGCTCAGAGGGCACAAACAAAGGATAATTCCAGGACATGAGAGGAGGCAACACTGCTCAGGGTCATTGCCAGTGAGCTGGTCAGTGCTTTCCTCACAGGCCGCTCCTCGGAGCCCCTCTGTGGATGCAAGCCTGCAGAAGCTGCCACCGTCTGTTTTCAGAGGAGGAAACCGAGGCTCAGAGACAGACAGTGATTTGCCCAAGGACGCACAGACGATACCTGTCAGAGCTGGGGTTTGAACCTTCTTCTGCCCAAGTGTCCTATCTATCTATCTATCTATCTATCTATCTATCTATCATCTATCTATCTATCTATCTATCTATCTATCTATCATCTATCTATCTATCATCTATCATCTATCTATCTATCTATCTATCTATCTATCTATCTATCATCTATCTATCATCTATCTATCATCTATCTATCTATCATCTATCATCTATCTATCTATCTATCTATCTATCTATCTATCTATCTATCTATCTATCTATCTCGGGCCCGGGGCTGGCCTCACGCCCCCTGGTTCACATCACCTGTCAGCTGGAGAAAGACCTGAGATGCCACATGAACCGCAGGAGCCTTCTCGGCCCCCCTCTCCCTGGCACTGGTAGCAAAGGTCCCACTCAGCTTTGATCTCGGGGTCTAAGCAGTCTCCACCCTGCCTCTGCCTGCAGTCAAGCCCCCGGAGAGACCTCTCGTGGTGGCGGCTGACCTCCCCACAGACCTCAGCCGTGACCAGCGGTGGCTGAAGACCAGGGGTTCCCCAGGGGCCCACTGTGGAGTCAGTCCCCTCGCTGCAGGTCTGCAGGCGGCAAAGCAGGGAGGCCGGGGAGGCCGGATTAGAATCCGGGCTCCATCTCAGCTCCTCTGGGCCTCACTCTCCCCATCTGTAAATTGGGGGCATGCTGGGGAGGTGACACTTGGGAGCAGCCAAATTGCTGCTACCCCAGCAGAGCTCCAGGGTCAGCCAGCATGTCCCCACAAAAGTCAACAAACGATGACCCTCACCCGAGGTGTGCATTTGCTCAATATCTCCCCCACCTCCAGGACAGGCTGACTTTTTTACCTCGTTGGGTGAAATCTCCTAAAGTCTGATCACCGAGGAATCTAGGAACACACACACACACACACACACACACACACACACACGTATATACACACATGCACATGTACACATACATGCACATGTATACATGCATGCACACCCATGCATGGACACACATGCACAGCAGAGAGCTGGGCAGAGAAAAGTGCTCCCTTCCTGAAGCCTTGGGGTGAGGGGGACAAAGGACAGAGAAAGTGGCCACACAAACTACCTCTGGCTCTCAAAGGCCGAGACCCCGACTCTCAGAGGCCCCCACACCCCACCACCCCGCCTGGCCCCCCAGGAAATATGCAGGCAAAGTGTGGGAGCTGGCTGGGCCTCTCAGGTGATCGCTGTGTGACCCTGCCCTCTCGGGGCCTCAGTTTCCCATCTGTGGAATGGGTGCACTGGCCTGGGCATTCCTGAAATGGCCGCAGCCCATCCGTTGCCCGCCCTCCTTCCTGGGTCCGAATTTGTTCCAAGACTCGGGAACTCACTGGCCATGAACAGCTGGGGTCAGGCCAACCGTCTCGTTTTACGCAGAGGGAACGGGGCTGAAACGGGGACCGGGCTGCCCAGGGCCTCACAGCCTGTCAGGAGCCCTGAACCGAACCCACAATGGAGGGGCCCCTCGGAATACCCCACTGTGTCCGCGTGTCATCTCCGGGCCTCGGTCTCCACATCTGTAGAGTGGGGATAAGGCCACCTCCCGGGACCACTGTCAGGACCAGACAGCCGTGCCCAGAGCACAGTAGGTGTCAGTTAGTGGGCGCCACAGGGAGGGCCAGGACCCCGCTTAGAGCAGGGCCTCTCTTTAGAGCCATCACAGGGTTTATCGTTTTAAAATGTGACGGCCCAGCGGATGCCAAGGATGCAAATACACCCCTAAGACTTAGGTACCCCAAGACCCGAGGCCGAGGGGCCACGGCAGCTGCTCCACCCCCACCCCGAGACTGGTCGCCAGAGGGGAAGGGCGGCCCAGGAAAACCTGGCTTCAATTAGTGGCCTTGGGGGAGGGGTCTGGCTGCAGCGCGGTGGCCCCTGCTGGGGCAGCCGAGGGCAGGGACCAGGGCCCTGGAGGGAGGCCTGGGAGGGATGGGGATCCTGGGGGCTCACACACACACACACACACACACACACACACACACACACACAGAGCAGCAGCAGCATGGACACACAATACATGTACACAACATACGGACACAACATCAGGCACCCCGCGAGCTCACAGGCCCGCCAGCACAGACACACAACACACAACACACAACACACAACGGGCTGATTCTCCGACAGCGTGTGCACATCACAACCCCGTCACCCCGCGGATCCCCCCAGACCAGCCGAGCGGGGACAGTCCCAGCCACACCGCCCCCCGCCGACCCTGGGAGCGACCTCCCGGGCGTCCACTCTCAAGAACAACACGTCCCCCGTGGCAAGGCCGCAGTGCACACGCACAGCTCGCCGGCACACGGGGGCACCCTCGTCCCGCACCCCTCACCCCCAGCACCTCACACACGTACACAGCACCCGGCACCCCCTCAAAACTCACACACACTTACAGACGCCCCCCCCAAAGCACTCCCGCCGGCTCCAGTCCCTAAACTCCAAGACATGTCCGGGCTCCCCGGACAGAGGAGGGGGCAGGAGGGGACCCGACTCACCAGTCCCTCCGCACACAGGCCTGGTCTCCCGCCAGGTGGAGCGAGAGCCAGTCCGTGCCAGTGCCCCGGCTGCTCTGGGCCGGCCGCCCCGCCCTCCTCCCGCCCCCTCCCTCCCTCCCCCCTCCCTGGCTGCTGGGCCAGCTTGATTTCATTAAGGGGTTTAGGGTGGGGACAGGGGGGAGGGGTGGGGCTGTGCTGGGCCACACACATCCCCCCTCGCTCACACTCCCGCGGGCGCCCCCTCCACGCTCCGGGGAAGCCCAGATGGGGCACTTCCTCCCTGACCACGGTCCCCAGGGCCGGCTGGGGCACACAGACAGACAGGGCTGTCCCACAGCGTGCCCCCCTCCCCCCCCCCAAAAAAACCAGCAAGCTGGGGTCCTACCCTCCTTCCGAAGAAGAGGAGGTCAGGCGGTTCGGAGGCCCCTGGAAGTGAGGGGGAAATTCCCAGTCCTTGGTTCCAGCTGTGACTCAGGTTTTCCGAGGCTTGGGGTGCCGAGTGGGAGCCGGGGTGTGTGTAAGGCAGAGCATGAGCGAGGCCTGCTGGAGGGTCTGGGCTGGGGCAGGGAGCTCGTTATGGCAGCCACTGTCTGGCCTTGCCTCCTCCAGGCCTCCGTTGGCCCATTGGCAGGGTGGGTGGGAAGCTTGCTGGGCTCCCTCAGCCATGACCTTCTAAGGTTAGTGGCCTCGGAGTGGTTCGAGCAGGAGCTGCGGCCCCACTTCACAGATGGGGAAAGTTGAGGCAGATGAGTCCAAGTGGCTCAATCGGAGGACTGAGAGGTCAGCAGTAGCCCTGGAACCGGGACCTCTGGCTGACCTGAGGAGTCCACTGGACCAGCGGCCCCTGCATTCATTCAGCAGACGAACGTTCTAGATCAGTGGTCGGCAAATCGCGGCTCGCGAGCTACATGCGGCTCGCGAGCTGCGGTTTGCCACTCTGTTGACTAATGAGTTTGCCGATCACTGGACTGGACTAAATGTTACCGTGTAGTTGGAAGCTGTGAGGATTAGGCAATTGTGGCATATTGTGTGCAAAGAGGTAAAGGGCAGTATATGACAGTGGTCGGCAAACTCATTAGTCAACAGAGCGGCAAACCGCAGCTCGAGAGGTGAACCAGACCCAGCCCAGCCCTCAGGAGCTTGAAGACTTCCAGGGAGAAAGACACTTATGCAAATTACATTCTCAGAAAACAGAAATGGGTCTTCGGCAGGAGAGGGGCCAGGCCAGGTGCTCAGGGACCCCGGGGCAAAGAGAGGTCCCCGAGAGACAGAGCCAGGGAAGGGTCCTGGAGGACTTGACCGTGAACCAGGAGAGACCCTGAGAGGCACTCAGGGGAAAGGACCAGGCTGGGTAAAGGCCCAGGGGCTGGAGGAGACGTGGACAAAAGGAAGGAGCAGGGAATGAGGGCTGGGAAGTCAGCGGGAGCCGGGGGAGAGTCCCAGAATGTCACCCATCCAGCCTAAGACAGGGTCCGTTCAGTGTTCCCCCTTTAGGGGCAGAGTAGCCCCCAAAGGGAGTCCAGGAGCCAGAGGGAGACAGACCCGGGTTCAGATCCTGCCTCCACCATGCCCTGCCCGCCACGGAGCCTCTGAGGAGGGAGACGGAGGGCGTGAGCGTGCTGGGCAGTACCAGGTGTACCGGTTAATAATGCGGATTTTTTTTCAATAGATGGAGTTGCACCTATGTTGATATATACGCGATTTGATATGTATGCTATTTTGTTGTATTGACAGCAAGCTTCAAAATTTCATATGTCAAATTTTCTGACAGTGTTAACATCATAGATATTTTTACACTTAAAAATGTTGAATTTCGTGCCCAAAAAAGAGCATTTGCGGGAACTTCTAATTCATTACTTTATTTTGAAGAAAGGTGCTGCTGAAAGTTATCGTATACTTCGGGAAGCTTATGGTGAACATGCTCCATCTCAAGATACTTGTGAGCGCTGGTTTAAATGCGTTAAAAGTGATGATTTCAATGCAAAAGACAAAGAAAGTCCAGGTCAACCGAAAACATTTGAAGACCAACAATTACAAGCATTATTAGATGAAGATGCGTGTCAAACTCAAAAACAATTTGCAGAAAGATTAAATGTTGCTCAGCAAACAATTTCCAATCATTTAGAAGCAATGGGAAAGATTTTAAAGGAAGGAAAATGGGTGCCACATCAACTGAACAAAAGACAAATGGAAAACCGAAAAGTCATCAATAAAATGTTGCTTCAATGGCACAAAAGAAAGTATTTTTTTGCATTGAATTGTGACTGGCGATGAAAAGTGGATTTATTTTGAGAATCCCAAACACACAAAATCATGGGTTGATCCAGGTCAACCATCAACATTGACTGCAAGGCCAAATCGCTTAGGAAAGAAGACAATGCTCTGCATTTGATGGGATCAGGTAGGTGTGGTGTATTATGAGCTTCTAAAACCAGGTGAAACGGTTAATACTGATCACTACCGACAACAAATAATCAATTTGAACCACGCTTTGATGGTAAAACAATCAGAATGGGCCAGAAGACACAGCAAAGTAATTTTGCTTCATGATGACGCACCATCACACACTTCAAAACCAGTTAAAGACACGTTAAAAGGTCTTGCCTGGGAAGTATTAACCCACCCGCCGTATTCACCAGACCTTGCTCCTTCAGATGACCACTTGTTCTGATCGATGGCACGAGCACTTGTCTGAGCAGCACTTCAAAATGTACGAAGAAGTGGAAAATTGGGTCTCTGAATGGTCTGCCTCAAAAAAGAAAAGTTCTATTGGGACGGTATCCACAAATTACCTGAAAGATGGGGGAAATGTGTAGCTAGCGATGGACATTATTTTGAATAAAGCACTTTTGATGTTTCTCTTGAAATTATCATGTTCTCTTTGATTACAAAATCTGCATTATTAACCGGTTAATGGCTAATCTGCATTTTTAGCGGGTGTCAGCATTTTTAACCGGTTAACAGCTAATCCACACTGGCCAGGCTAAGACTATGTTTAATCACACCTGCAAATCCCTTTTGCCATGCAAGGTGACATATTCATAGCCACAGCTTCCAGGGCCTGGGATGTGGCCGTCTCCCACATGGAGGTTGAATATTGTGACCTATTCCCTGGCTTGCTGGGGTCACCCACCCTCCAAAGCACTGGGGTTCCTCCTCCCAGAGAGCCTGCCACTGCGCAGGCTCCATAATTGCTCGGGGAGAGGTGAAGGGATGAGGGAAGCCCATTTGACAGATGCGGAAACTGAGGCTCACAGCAGCGTGACCTACCGAGATGCAGCAGCATATTGAGGGTCAGAGCCCCGTCTGTCCCAGCCCCCGTGTCTCATCTGGAACTGAAGCTGCCAGGCCAGTGACCCTCCCCACCGGGGCCTCATCCCCCACAGCAGTGCCACCTCCCCCGGCCCTGTTCACATACACACCTGCACACGAAGACACACCTGCTCTCCTTCAGCCAACCCACAAGCCCACCCCGCCATCTGAGGTCAGAACAGCAAAAAGGTGAGCCACCGCTGGGAGGAAAAAGGACCCAGGAGTTCCAGCCCCACCCAGCTCACACGTCAGCTGTGGGTGGCTGGACCAACCCCCGCCCCGCTCGGGGCTGCAGCTACAGGTGGGGTTGCACTCGCTGTCTGCCACCAGCCCACCAGCACTGCTTCCAACACTCTGACGTTCAGGTCACGCCCTGGGAGTCAGGGATGCGCAAACGGAGGCACAGAGTTTACTGAGCCGAGGGGAGGGCTCCCGGAAGTAAGTAAACAAACAAGTGAGTATATGACTGCAGATGGGGCTAGGAGTTGGAATGAGACAGCTCAGAGGCTGTGGGACGCTCGTCCTCGTTGGTCCTGAAGGCCGTGGAGGCCTTCCAGGAGGGGGTATATAGGAAGGCAAGGATGCAAGGGGATTCCCAGCAGTGAGAACAGCACGTGCAAAGGCCCTGAGGTAGATGGGAAACCCAGCAGCCTCAGAGCCGTTCCTGAAGATGATTATCGAGCGAGAGGAGACGGACCCGCTCTGTTCTGTGCACTGCCTTCCCTCCGGCGTCCAAGACAGGGCCTGGGACGCGGCGGGTGCTCAGTAACTGCTTGTCGATGTGCGAACACCCACGTGGACCTCCACTCCTGCATCCCCACCTTCTGACAACCTCATGCCCAGATATTTGGCTCTTCGTCCTCCCCAAGGATCTCACATTCCCCAGTTCCAGGACCGTTCCGGGGCCCAGGCTGGATGATCCCCACAGCCTGCCCTGCCGTGGCGCCAAGGGGGAGGGGTGGGCACAGACGGGCCTCTGGCATGCAGCAGGCTGGGCCACTCGCTTGCAACCTGCAATTTCAGAGGCAGAGAGCAGCAGGCCCTCTGCCCAGCTTGGGAGCCATTCGGAGACCTCACCCTGTGCCTACCGTGCAATTAGCAGCCACGACCCCCGCCCTGCTGAGCAGCACGGCCGGCCGAGGAGGCAGGGAGGGCCAGGGCAAAGCCCACCCTCCTCGAGCCTCTGCCAGGGTCCTCCCCAGCTGATCCTGGGGCGGGCCGCCCTGCCCACCACAGCCTCCCTCCCCACCCCTTCCACCCCCCACCACCCCGTTCCAGCTTCTCGTGGGCTCGGAGCCCCTTCTAATTACACAGCTCCTGGCCACTGGGGCCTGCGCGCTGGGAAAAAATAGCCCACGTCTTTCATGTGGCCAGAGAGGCGGGGCTGCGGCCCACAGGCCTGGCCTTCCGAGGGACACCCGTGGAGCGGCCTCTGTGGGTGCTCCGAGGAGGCGGAGCGGGCTTCATCCACGCAGGCCAGAGTGCGAGGTGTGCCGTGAAACCTCTGGGCCTCAGTTTCCCCACCTGTCAACTCGGGACGCTCACTTATTTCTCAGCTGTTCCCCAGCGGCCAGGCGCAGGGAGAGCTGGGAACGAGACAGACGCTGCCACCCCTCTGCTCGGGCGCTTCCCCCTGCCCCTTGCCTGACCACCCTCCTGCTCATCTCGTGGCTCAGCCATCACCACCTCCAGGGAGCCCTCCCTGAACCCCAGCCTCTGGGGAGGAAGAGCAGTACCCTCCTCTGTGTTCCTGCACCCCCGGCTCCCCACTCAGAGCGCTGGGCCTACGAGGCTGTGTATCCCCACACTGTCCACTTCTCGGGTCCAGAATCGGGGCCCCTTCTGTCAATGGATCCCAGGCACCAGTTCCTGCAACATACATTCCCTCCACTGGCGGAACAACTCTAGTCCCACCTGCCGGGGGTACAGATGGGGACCCAGAGGCACCGGCAGGGGATACGCTGACGCTATTTCCTCTGCACCAGCTCCTACAGGGGAACAAGACAGGCCCGGCCTCCGCCTCGGGGACCTCCTTGCAGGGGAGACAGAGGAGAAACAAGTCACCTGGCAAACTGGGAAGCTAACCCATCCGTGCAAAGTGCTGTCAAGGAGATCCAAAGGACGAGGAGGCAGGAAGTGGCTTGAAGGGGGTGGGCGCAGGGGCCCGGGCAGCTATTGGAGCAAGGGTGCTCAGGGGCGTCCTCTCTGGAGAAGCGGCTGAACTAGCAGCACCTGCGGGAGAAGAGGATCCTCTCAAGGAGCAGGAGGCGGAGCTTCCCGGGCCCAGGACACAGCACGTGCAAAGGTCCTGGGGTGGGGAGGGCCTGGCACCCGGCCCCCTCCGGGGGAACGAGGCGGGTGCCGATGTCTTCTCAGCGGGAGCAGTCAGAGCTTGGGAACCGCGAGCCTGCGCTCCTGGGTCTGCCCCTCACGCAGTGTGTGCCCCGAGCCTCAGTTTCCCTTCCCGCACCAGGAAGGGGCCGCGGAGGCTCCTCCTCGAAGCCCTGTCATTCCGTGACCCTAAGTAAATTTCCCACCTGTTTCCACTGGGCTGCCTGCCCCCCCTCAGCAAACATCCGGGGCTCGCCCACGGCCGATGGGAGAGAAAAGCGGCAGCCGCCGTGCAGCGCCGTCTGGTAGTTCGCGTCGCGTTAACCAGAACGTCCCGATGACCCAGCCACCCCGCTCCTGGGTCTTCTTACCCGGGAGAAAGGAAAGCACACATCCACACGAAACCGAAGCGTCCCCAGTGGCTTTATCCCCAACAGCAGAAAACCTGGACACCCCCCAAATGCCCACCCACGGAAGACGGGGGAGCAGACGGTGGGACGTCCGGTCAGGGTGAGAGGAGGAGGAGATGCGAGACATCCGGCTATCGGGGTGAATGGCAGGAACACAGCGAGCGAGAGAACCAAGCCCAAAGGAATCCTCACGGGGTGATCCCCTTTCCATGGTTCTAGAACCAAAGCAAAACCAAGCTATGGCCCTACCAGTGGTCGGCAAACTCATGAGTCAGCAGAGCCAAATATCAACAGCACAACAATTGAAATTTCTTTTGAGAGCCAAATTTTTTAAACTTAAACTTCTTCTAACGCCAGTTCTTCAAAATAGACTCGCCCAGGCCGTGGTATTTTGTGGAAGAGCCACACTCCAGGGGCCAAAGAGCCGCATGTGGCTCGCGAGCCGCGGTTTGCCGACCACGGCCCTAGCCGGTTTGGCTCAGTGGATAGAGCATTGTCAGCCTGTGGACTGAAGGGTCCCGGGTTCGATTCCGGTCAAGGGCACATACCTCAGTTGCAGTCTCAACCCCTGCCCCTGGTCGGGGCGTGTGCAGGAGGCAACCAATGGCTGTGTTTCTCTCCCATCGATGTTTCTCTCTGTCTTTCCCTCTCCCTTCCACTCTCTCTAAAAATCAATGGGAAAATATCCTCAGGTGAGAGGTAACCAACAACAACAACAAACAAACACACAAACGAAGCTGGGGACAGAAGTCCCACAGGCAGTCACCCTGAGAGGGCGGGGATTGATTGGCAGGAGGTGCGAGGGAACCTCCTGTCCGGGAACGCGGTATCTGGGTGGTGACGTGGCTCCTACGGAAAGAGCAAGCTGCACGCTTCAGACGTGTGCTTCCCGGAGGCCGTGACTTCATTTTTCTCTTAAAAAACATAACCCTGCATCCCGCTCTTTTCTGGAAGGTGTGGGGAGGGGGCTAAGCCGGAGGACCGGCTTCCTGAGCAGCGGCGGCCGGGCAGCTGCACAGGGCGGCGCTGTAAACATTTACATTCCCCAGGCCCGGTGCAGGGAGCAGCCTCATTAGCCCGCGGTGGAGGGAGGCCGTGGGGAGGGCCGGAATGTAAACACCACGCAGCACCCCACCGCAGACCTGGCCTCCACTTCCTGCCCCCCCCGCCCCTGCCCTGGGTCCCCAGGAGCCCCCACCACCATCACCCACCATCAGGAGAGGGAATCCAGATGATGCTTCTGAACTTCTTCATAGTTCTGTTGGCAATGGGGGAATTCTCCCCCCCTCCCCCAGCCTTTGAGAAGGGGGTCTGGCCCAGAGTGAGAAGTGGGGGGTGGATTAGAGCTGAACTTCAGGGCCCAAACACTAAATCGGCCTTCTCACGTTTCTCCTGCTCTCCACCCTCTCACTCTACACTGAGACCTTCTGTCCCGTCTTTTTCTCCTTCCCTCCCTCCTTCCTTTTTTCTATTCTTCCTTTCCCTCCCCTTCCCTTTCTTCCATTCATTCCCCCCCCCCCTCTCTGGAGGTGCTTACTGAGCACATACTATGTGCCAGATACTTTGCAAGCACTGGAGCCACAGCAGAGAACAACACAGACCAAAAACCCCTGTCCTCATGGCGCTTACCTTCCGGTGGAACAAGGGAGACCATTGAAAGATAACTCGGGGATGTACCAACGGCATGGCAGTTGGGGGCAAGGGGCGCGGAGGAAACCAGAGGAGGGAATGGCTGACATTGGAGCAAAGGCCTGAAGGCCATGAGCCAGCGCACCAGGGAGCTGATCCGGGGAGAGCGTTCCAGGCACAGAGAGGAGCCAGTGCAAAGGCCCTGGGGCGGGCTGCGCCTGGTGTTTTCAAATGTGGGAAGGAAAGTGCGGTGTGTCTGGAACAGAGCGAGTGAGGAGACGGCGGGAGGGAGTGAGGTCTGAGGGCACGGCCCGGCGGGGCGGGGTGGGGGGCGGGGGGAGGGCGAGGACGAATCCCGCAGGGTGTCTGTGGGCATTTGCAGGGGTCTGGGCTCTTACTAAGCGTGGAGAAGGCCATCCATGGCTCCCTGTGCCTGGGAAACCTTTCACCATTTTCCTCTCCTCCCATCAGGCCCCTGTCCTCTCTATGCCCCCCCCCCCCCCGCCCCCCACATCCAGCCTTTCTCTCCAGGACACGACCAAAAGATGGCTCTGGGTCCCTCTCTGGAGAGAAGAAGGGGCTCCACATAAGGCACCCCTCAAAGGCCATACAGGTCCCCAGCCCCGACCACCCGCTCTGACTCCGCAGGGACCAGAGCTTCGGCTCCCGGGGCCTCGGGGTGAACCACTCCCCCCGGCGGGCAGCTGGCCCGGGCCCACCTCACAGTGAGGGTCTTCGCGCTCCAGATCCACCCGCCACGGGAGACAGGGCCACGCGGGGTGACAGCAAAGAGGTAAAACCCACCCAGGAAAAGCCAAGGTCACCTGCCCTTCGGGGAACCCTGGGTGACCGTGGGCTGTTACTCAACCGCGCTGGGCCTCAGTTTCCTCATCTGTAAAATGGGAGGTAATAATAGCACCCTGGGGTACTGCGAGAAGACAGTGAGCCTTGGCACCTGGCACTGAATAATAATAATAATAATAATAATAATAATAATAATAATAAAATAAACACGAGTGACATCTGGGACTGAGACTCTATCACACCATCTGGACAAGACGGCACACAAAGGCCTGGCATACACCAGGCGCTCTGTTAAGGATGGAAAGAGGTAGAGCACCCTCCCTCCCCCGCCATCAACAGGCCAGTCGGTCAGCGAGGGGCGTCCCCATCCTAGGAGGCTGAGCATGCAGGCCTGGGGCTTGGCTCCACCCCTCCCCCCACCCATCAGGGCTACCCCAGTCTCCCCAGCCCTCCAGCGCCCCAGCCCCCCAGCCCCCCAGCCCCCGCCAGGCAGCCGGGATCCTGCATGTGCACAGCGGATTGATCTTCCCCGGGCTGAGCCCCGCCTCCCAGAGCCAGGACACACGCAGGCACACGGGTGCTGGCCAGGGGGGATGGGCCCCGACAGCTGCAAACATCTGGTTTGAATTGTCGCGTGGAAGCGCCCGCCAGGCGGCCGAGGAATTTGTGAGCTAATTTTAGGCTAAAAGACCAGAGAGCTCGGCAGGGCTGAAGCTGGCTCCCCAACCCACAGAGGCGAGGCCCCGAGGCTTGGGGGAACACGGAGGCCTCCACGGGGCCCCTCACATGGTCCCGGTCTGCCCCGTAGCCAGGGGCTGCCTCTCCCAGAATGGGCGCTGACTGGGCACCTGCAGTGTGCCAGCCACATCCCTGCTCCCTTCAGCTCCCCTGCCCCCAGCCCCAGGAGGAGCAAGCGCGCGTCTCCCCATTTTACAGATGTGGAAGCTGAGGCTCCTGCAGCTAGTCAGTGGAGTGGGGATTTGACCCAGGTCCGCCGGACCCCTAGCCTTAGACCTGAGGTTCTCTGGATCTCCGCCCCTGGCTGTTGTCCCACAGCCCTGCCTCTGCCCTCACACCCTTGCAAAGTGTCCCTAGCACACGCGTTCATTCATTAAATGTTTCCCGAACCCCTACTGTGTGCCAGGCACCGTGCAGGGACAAGGAAAGAGTGAATGTGGGGGACAGAGGCCCCTAACCTGGCATAGCAAAAATCAGTATACCATCGACATCACTCCGGGCAGCCATCGGTGCCTCCGAGGGAAAAGGGGGGGACTGTTGTCAAGGACAACTGGGGCCGGGCTGCAGGGAGGGCCTCTCTGAGGAGGTGACATTCCAGCTGCGACCTACAGGATGAGAAGATGCCAGCCATGCAGACGTCTGGGAGGAGAGCACCAGGCGGAGGGAACAGCACGTGCAAAGGTCCTGAGGCAGGAGCATGTGAAGAAGGAAGAGCGTGAGTGAGAGGTGACAGGCGCTCTCCTTCACGCATCCAACCGACACATTTGTCAAGAGGTGAGATGGGGGTCTGAGCAGGGCAAGAGCTGGGGTTCAGAGGCTTTGGCTGGTGGGATTAGGGGACCCCACTGTCTTACCTATTTATTTGCTGGGGGGCTGCTGAAAACTCTGGGGGCAAATTCCTTGAAGCCTGTTCTCAATGCCTGGGACGTTCTTCTCTCTATCTCCTTCCTCCCAAGTCAACAAGCCTGCATCTTTCCCGTCTCAGAAGTTCTCCTGGCTCCTCCTCACCCCACCTCCAAGGTCTGGCCACATTGCGCACCCTCAGAGACCCCCCCCCCCCCGCCCCTCTCCTCTGGACTCTGGGCCTCGCCACAATCTGGGTGATCATTTGATTCATCTCCTTCTCCCTTTAGACCCAGGAGCCCCAAAGGGCATCGCCAGTTCTGTACGGCTCCCCTGGCATCCCAGGACCCCGCACAGGGCCTAGCACGGAACGGACACACCATAACCATCGAGTTATGGGGCTTGGCGGGATGCCCGTGAAGGGCAGGATATGGAGAATGAGTTTGGGGAACCTCTGCCCAGATCACCTGCTGAAAGAACCACCCCCAGGGCTGGCAGCTCGAGCTCATAAGACAAAAGAGACCTGGAGTAAACTTAGCATGCCACCCCCCACACACACACTTCCTGTCTACCCGCCTTCCTTCCCTGTCCCCGGAGCTGAAGTCAGCAGTCTAGTTTCTTAGCAGCGTGTCCTGATGGAGTAAGTGGTCCAGCTTTCTGAACCTCAGTTTCTCCTACAGCCGTGGTCGGCAAACTGCGGCTTGCGAGCCACATGCGGCTCTTTGGCCCCTGGAGTGTGTCTCTTCCACAAAATACCACGGCCTGGGCGAGTCTGTTTTGAAGAAGTGGCGTTAGAAGAAGTTTAAGTTTAAAAAATTGGGCTCTCAAAAGAAATTTCAATCGTTGAACTGTTGATATTTGGCTCTGTTGACGAAGGAGTTTGCCGACCACTGCCCTACAGTAAAACGGGGGTAATTATTGTGCCCACGTCGTAGAGTTGTTGTGAGGCCTAAATAAGCTCATACAAACTGTTTGGCCTGGGGCCGGGCATGCAGCCCCTGCCCAGTCAATGCCAGCTCCTTGTCCCCAGCCTCCTCCCTTGGTGTCCTGCTCCTGCTCCTTGCAAGAAGGTGGGGCTGGGTCCAACTCTGTCACCCTTCCACGTGCCAGTGTCTTTCCCCAGCAGCCAGGAGCGGGAAAGGGTGACGGATGGGGACTTCCAGGCGCCAGGGCTGGTCAGCGGGGGTGAGAGTTTGGGACGTGGGATTCCCCTAAAACCCCGCTGCTCTGGACGGTGTGGCATAGTGGTAAGGACATGGCTTTCTTTAAACAACAACAACAACAACAACAACAACAACAACCAACAACGATGGGCTTTCTGATTCAGGCCTGGGCTCCAATCCCAGAGCTTCATGCATGAGCTGGGGCAGGTGAGTTCTTCTCTCTGAGCCTCTGTTTTCCCTTCTGTAAAATGGGGAGGGTGCTAGTTCCTCCTTCCCAGGCTGTTTGAAGGGACTCAAGGAGATGCTGCTGAATGGATTAATGGGGCCATTGGGGCGCTGATGTCCAAGGGCAATGGGAGGCCGGGGCAGGAGGAAGGGCCCATGGTAGGCAGGAGCCGGCCTGTGTCTGAGAGCCAATTGTGAAATTCTCAGAATCTTGCGATCCAGTTGTTTCAATAAGTGAAACTATGTTACATTACAAACCAAGGTCCTCAATACTCAAAACTCACCAATTTCTAATTACTTTACTACGTTCTCCTAGTATTTATGCTCTTGGGATGATTTACATGTATTGTATCACCTATTAGATGAGGGTTTGGTTGCTCAAAATCGGCCATGGAAGTATTTACACCAAGGAGAGTGGCAAGCACTACACATCGTGGCTTGGGTACCACTCCACCCAAGGCGCCAGTTGCTAAACATTGACCAGCGGCCCTTCATCCACAAACACTGGACAGAAGGACGCTCAGGGCTGCCAGTGGCTCCAAGAGCTGGTGCCGGGCGCCCCCTGGTGGCTGCTTTAAGCACCCATCATCTCTGATTTACTTCAATCCTGCACCTTGGGGAAACACACAGAAAACCAGGCACTCCGGGACCCCAGGGAGAAAGGGAGACCTGCTCCCTGCCCCGAAAGACGAGGTAACAGGACCCTGAGAGAACTTCTCAGGTGTCCCCCAAGTCTTTTAGCTTCTGGATCCCCAACCCCATATGGGTTAGTCTCCCAGCTGATTTTTCTGGTCACTCCCTAAGGGGAAGTGAGTGACATGTGGCTCCTAACGCATCAACCCTTTTTCTCCAGGGCTGGCTGCCCCGGACCACAGTGGACACCCCTCTTCCACCAAAGCACCTCGGACGCACCTCCCTCGTGTATGATACTCGTCCTGGAGGTTCAGGGCCGGGGCAGGCGTTCCTCCACGTCTCACCGACTCTGTTGCCTCCCCTATTCCCCGCCTCTTCCTCCCAACCCCTCTCTCCTGAGCTGCAGCCAGTACCTCAGACCCAAGCCTCTCTTTGGAACCTCTCTGTGCAGGTTACGTCCTGGAGTGGAGGGGTCCTTCGCGTCCAGAGAGGCCCCTGGAGGTGTTTTTCTAGAAGAGAAAACGCCTCCCCCGAGGTGAACTGCATTTTTCTTCTAGAAGGTCGAGCGGTGTGGGCGTGAAGCAGCAGGTCCCGCTCGCTCCCTGTAGGAAAATGACTGGAAGGCATCGGGAGGCGGAAGATGGAGTCGGAATCCGGCTCAGCCACGCAAGGTGGGCCCAGCCACGGAAGGTGGGCCCATCGCTTCACCTCAGGAGGTCTTGGCTTTCTGATCTGAGCTCGGGGTCAAGGAGGGTTTTGAAAGTGGTAATGCGTGCACGCGGTCAGGTGCCGCCACGCGTCCTGATTTGTTGTGGTTGCAGTTTCCCACCACAGGGCCCTTCTGGGCTAAAATCAGGCAAGTCTTGCCCTAACCGGCTTGGCTCAGTGGATAGAGCGTCAGCCTGTGGACCAAAGGGACCCGGGTTCAATTCCGGTCAAGGTCACGTTCAGTTCCGGTCAAGGTCATGTTCAATTCCGGTCAAGGTCACGTAACTTGGTTGCAGGCTCCTCCCCTGCCAGGACCTTGATGTTTCTCTCCGTCTTTCCCTCTCTCTTCTACTCTCCCTAAAAATCAATGGAGCCTCAGGTGAGGATTCACAAAAAATAAATACATAAATAAATAAAAAGTGAAAAAAAATAAAATCAGGCACGTTTCAGGCAGCCTGGGCCCTCGGGTCACCCAATGCTGAGATCAGGGGTCAGCAAACACACAGAGCCCAATCCAGCCTGCTGCTTGTTTATAAATAAAGTTTTATTAGCCAAATCCATTTATTCACAGCACAGTATCAGTCCTTGCGCTATGATAAGGACCCCAGGGAGAAAGTATGATAAGAGAGTTGAAAACTTGCAACAGGGGCCCTGCTGCCCGCAAAACCTAAAATATTTTCTGCCTGGCCCTTTAAGAAGAAGTCCGCTGGCCCCGAACTTTAAATGACAGCTAGTCCGCACGCCTGGGAGCTGGACAAAAGCCACGAAGTCTGTGGGAGGAGTGGGTGGGTCCTGGGTGTTAATGGGAGTCCGGCCCCAAGTGGGACAGAGAGGACACGGTGGGGTCCTGGGGAGGCTGGTGTCGATGTGTAGACTTGTCTGAGATTTGGGGGGGCAATTCTGTAGGCCAGAACTGGGTCAAAGGTGGGGGGCACTGAATAAAGTGGTCCCTTCTCTTACCCCCAAACGGCCTGAAACCTTCCCCAGCTGCTCAGGGTTATACCAAGATTCCTGCCCCCCCACCCCCACCCCACCCCTTGTGTCCAAGACACAATACTGTTAACCCAACAGCCTGTGCCTGGGGCTTCCTGAGGGGGGTGGGGCTGGGGGGGGAAGGACCGACCCCCCACCTGAGGAGGCACCTTGATGTCTCGAAGCATTCAGCCAGCACATGTTCATCAAATATTTACCAAGTGTGGCCATGCTCAGTGGTTGAACGCCGACCTATGAACCAGGAGGTCACGGTTTGATTCCCGGTCAGGGCACAGGCCTGGATTGCTGGCTCAGTCCTCAGAGTAGGGCATGCAGGAGGCAGCTGATCAATGATTCTCTCTCATCACTGATGTTTCTCTCTCTCTCTCTCTCTCCATCTCCCTTCCTTTCTGACATCAATAAAAATATATTTTCAAAAAATTTACCAAGCACTGGGCCTGGGCTGGGCAGCAGGACACGGGATACTCCAGGGAATGAGACGGAGCCCAGTCTGCACCTGGGACACCGGGGAAGGCGAGAGAGGGCAGGATGGGGGTTTACTCTGTCACCAGCAGGAAGCTCGCTGGCCCATGCAGTCTCAAAGAAGAGGTAGCCTTGGGCTCCCCAAGCCTGCCCCGGCCCTCACGGGCAAGGGGAGAAAGGGGACATATGTAATACTGTCAACAATAAAGAATTATTTTAAAATATATAGTGGAAACTCAGAAAGAAAGGAAGAAAGAAAGAAAGAAAGAAAGAAAGAAAGAAAGAAAGAAAGAAAGAAAGAAAGAAAGAAAAAAGACCTCACCCTGGGCTCCCCGGAGGCGTAGCTGAGAAAATTCAAGCTGCCCCCCCCCCCCCCGGCGGGGTACGGCAGGAGTGACCTCAGGAACCCCACGTTCCTCAGGACCCACCCCCCACATGCATGATGATTGGCGACCAGAGACGAGAGCGGTGGGTGAGGGCAGGGCACCTGAGTCTTCCCTGGGTTCGTGGGAATGAGACTCCAGCGGCCAGGAGGGAGGAGAGGCCTCAAACCCTGGCCGCCCTCGGTCCTGGTGGAGTGGCCTAGGGATCCCTCCCCCAGGGGCTCGGAGGAGGCCCCGACAGGCGGCCCAGGGCCTGAGCGCTGGGTGGTGGCCGCGGAGGGAGGCATCGAGGAGCCAGGGCCGTGCCCAGGGGCGTGCCCAGGGGCGTGGGCAGGGGCGCTAAGGGAGAAAGCTCTGCAGGGTGAGGTCGTCCCCACCGTGGTCCTCCCCGGCCCCTTCCTTGAGGCCCGGGCCCTTGGCGGCGGGCAGGCTCCCGTTGGCGGTGACGGCGGGCGCCTCCCCGCCCTCGGGCAGCAGGGAGGAGATGCAGACCATCTCGGTGGGCGAGTAGCTGCGCACGTGGTACATGTGGTTCCTGCGGGAGAGGCGGACGGCCAGCACCACGGTGCACACCAGGAAGGTGGTGGCCACCAGCGCCAGGATGAGGATGGCCAGCAGGCAGTGCTTCACGGGCATGTAATCCGGGCCCCGCGTGAGGCTGGGGGGCGCGGAGCTGGGCGGGGAGAGACCCTGGCTGCTTTTCCCCCGTTTGATGAAGGCGTCCGAGGAATTGCGGACAGCCACGGTGGCACCCCCGTGAGCGTCAGGCAGCACGAGGAGGGCCGTGGAGAGACCCGCTGTGGACAGCGCCTTCGTGGTGGCTGGCTCCTTGGACAGGGTCTCTGTGGGAGGGGGCGCCGTGGGAGGGGCCGCTGTGGTAGCTGGCTCTGTGGACAGGGTCTCCGTGACCGTGGACTCCATAGACAGGGCCTCCGTGGCTGCTGGGCTTGTGGACAGGGCCTCCGTGGCTGCAGGATGCGTGGTCAGGGCCTCCGTGGCTGCAGGATGCGTGGTCAGGGCCTCCGTGGCTGCAGGGTGTGTGGCCAGTGGCTCTGTGGTCAGGGCCTCCGTGGCTGCGGGTTGCGTGGTCAGTGGCTCTGTGGGCAGGGCCTTTGCGGTGGCCAGCTCTGTGGACGGAGCCCCCTCTGTGGATGGCGCCTCCGTGATGGGAGGGATGGTAGTGCCCAGTTCTGTGGTCAGAGGGCCCGGTGTGACAGGAATCCCCTGTGTGGCCAGTTCCACACTGAGCTTCCCAGGGGTTGCTCCTCTGGCATCCAGGCCAGCAGAGTCCCCTGTGGTCGCCTCCAGAGTGGCTGGCTCAGGGGTACCAGGCGCTGCAGAATCTCTCGGCCCCAACGTTCCCATCGCAGCCTGACGCTCGGGCCTCGGGGTCACAGCCGCCGTGATAGTTTCAAGCATTTCCGGAGGGTCCGTGACATACCCCTCATCGTACCCATCCCAGTCGTCCTCGTCCCCATTCCCTTGGCTCTCTGGCAGCCCGAGGCCGAGCAGGACCAGCAGCAGGAGGAGTCGCAGAGGCATGGCACCTGCAGGGAGACACGGACAGAGGGACATCAGGACAGCTCCACCCCTGGGCTGCGGAGCCCCCTGGCTGGGATGCCGGGCGGCCACAGCTGGGCGTGTGTCTGCTCTGGAGCAGACGCTCGGCTTCGGGCACCCTCCCGGCCAAGCGCGTGCCTGGTGCACAGCGGGCCCTCCGCCCATAGCAGCTTTTCCCCCTGATCAACATGAACGGCCACTGGGGTGCAGACAGAAAGCATCTGAGCGGCCGTGGCCCACACACCCGTTCGTTAGCGCATCGTCCCCACACACCCAGGTTGTGGGTTCGATCCCCGTTCAGGGCACATACAAGAATCAACCCGTGAATGCATACGTAAGTGGAACAACAAGTCAATCTTCCTCTCTCTCCTCCTCCTCTCTCTAAAATCAATAACCATTTTTAAAAAAACATAAAATTTTTAAAGAAAATATGAACGAGTAGAGCTTCTAGTTATATTGACTTTGATGTCACCCCTTCTTAACCCCCATTTCTGTATACATTTGTAATATGACCTGAGTGCAGTCATTCCTGTATACAGTTCATCCATAGATCCATGCACTCATCCGCTGATGGGGGGGGGGGGGGTGTCCATGACCAAGAGCGTGGAGACCACAGGCCTCCAGGATAACGCTGCCTGCTTGGACCTGGATAACGAGGCCTCTTGGTGTGTGGTCCCGACCCCTCTGTTCCGCTCTCCCCAGTCTTGGCTCCCCCGCCTCCCTCAGGTGCTTGGTTTTTCTTTTTCTGTCTCGGGGTCTCAGCTCCGTCTGGCTCCCTCTGGCTGTGTCCTTGCTCACACAGCGGGGATGACAGCACCTGCCTCTAGGCCAGTGGTCGGCAAACTCATTCATCAACAGAGCCAAATTCCAACAGTACAACGATTGAAATTCCTTTGGAGAGCCAAATTTTTTAAACTTAAACTTCTTCTAACGCCACTTCTTCAACATAGACTCGCCCAGGCCGTGGTATTTTGTGGAAGAGCCACACTCCAGGGGCCAAAGAGCCGCATGTGGCCCGCGGGCCGCCGTTTGCCGACCACGGGTCTAGGCTCTAGTGAAGATGGAACGAGGTGATGCAGAGCCCTTAGCACTTTGCCCCCAGCAAGCTCCGGCAAAGGGGGGCTGCTTGGGTTCTTTCACAAACCTACCCCGTAAGCCCTCCAGGGCCCAGAGCCTTTTCAGAGTAGCCCTGCCCTGGGGGAGCGGGCAGTCATCATTGGCCTGCGGGTCGGGTCACTGTCCGCTGGTGTTACCTTCAGCCTCTAGGGTAGTGCCTCTCCCTTCAGCCAGCTCCCCGGTCTCGCTTCTGGGCAGCGTGAACCCTCCTGCTTTCCCGTTCTCCCTCCCTCCTCACACTCCCCCTGGCACTGGCTGGTGTGTGTGCGATTCAACACCGCGCCTTAGAAAACCCCGCGATGCGTGACAGCTGTGTTCCAGGCAGGATTCAGGTACCCCTGGGTGCTTGGACATAATGCCCTCCGCCGTGCGCCACCCTGCCTCAGCGCCGGGGGCAGCGTGAGCCTGCACCATTTCCAGAACCTTCCCTCGCTCTTCACGTGACTTGGAGCAAAGAGCAGTGACTTGCTCATAGGCCCCTCAGCTTCCAGCCTGACTCTGACCTCCTTCCCCTGTTGGTGAGAATTATGTTGGTTTCTAAAATGCCAAGCTGATCAGATCTGAGAATAATTTCTTAAGCCCAACTTTTTGATATTTGCATCAGACACATCCAATTATCACGCATTTCACTGAGGCTCGGAGAGGTGAAGCGATTTGCCCAAAGACACACAGCTGGCGAGTGGCAGAGACCAGAATTGAACCCAGCGAGGATTCAGGAAGGCGTTGTGGAGAGACCTAACCTAGCTGTGGGGGCAGAAGGAGCAAAGGCTTGGAGGAGAGCTGAGTTTGCTGTGTCTGTGGCTTGGGTTGGGGAACAAGTTAGGAGAGGGGGGTGGGCAGAGTAAGAATAAGCAGGACCTTAAAGGCCACATCACCTAGAAAGGCCAGCCCCATGTGTACTGGGAGCCATGCAGGGCACAGGATGGGGAGCACTGACTATGGGGTCAGACAAAAAGATGTTTGAGTCCTGGCCCTGGCTCTGGCTCTTACAAGCCGTATGACCTTGACACAGATCTTTGCCTTTCTGAGCCTCGGCTTTCTCATCTGTAAAATGGGAATAACACACAGTAAGTATCCCATAGGGCTGTCGAGAGAATGCAGTGAGATGATGGGTTCAGAAGTTCCCACAGTAGGTGCTTAGTAAGTGTGTCACACACACCCATGCACACCCACATACATGTTCTTTGCCCGCTAGCCTGCCTCCCGGAGGCAGTTTCTTTGCACATGGGGTGGAGTGCCTACTTAGGGGAAGAGTATGTGGCCTAACCTCGGCCCCACCCCCACTCTCCTGGGGGCAGAGACACTTCGGGAGAAGCCACCGGCTCAGAGCTATATTTCATAACTGTGAAAAGACTCACCCCCCACCTCGGGCAGTTCTCGGGTTCCTGGAAGGCTGAGCCTCAGCCACTTCCTGCAGAGGGAGGGGCAAACACTCGAGGCCCAGCCCACCAGTTCCCGGGTGGGGAGAGGCATCTTGGTGAGTCAGGGCCCCACGTTCTGAAGCCTGGGAGCTGGGAGGATGCCATGGAGGGGGCCGGGGCCCGTACCCAAGGTGGGCCCTCACCCCGGTACCCATTGCCACAGCCCTGTGCTTGCAGAGGGGTGGGGTGGGGGCAGTGGGGGAGACCACTTAGCAGCTGTGTGACCCTGGGCAGGTCACTTCACCTTCTCTGAGCCTCAGTTTCCTCATCTGTCAAACAGGTCCTACTGCTTCAAAGAATGGTGGCGATGCCCTAACTGGTTTGGCTCAGTGGATAGAGCGTCGGCCTTCAGACTGAAAGGTCCCAGGTTCGATTCCGGTCAAGGGCATGTACCTTGGTTGCAGGCACATCCCTGGTTGGGGGTGTGTACAGGAGGCAGCTGATCGATGTTTCTCTCTCATCGATGTTTCTAGCTCTCTATCCTCTCCCATCCTCTCTGTAAAAAATAAATAAAATATATTTTTTTAAAAAAGAAAGAATAGTGGCAAGCATGGAAAGAGATGCGTCCAGGAAGGCCCCAATGCTGGCATCCGCAGGGGGCGCTTTATGTGGGGGCTCTCTTCGGGGCTGTGGACAGAGGAGCAGAGGAAAGTGCACCCCAGGGAGGGTACAGAGATGGCCGCCTCCCTGCCACCCCTGTGCACAGTCAGGGAAGCCCAGGGGCCTGTGAGAGCAGACCCCTCCCCCGTCTGTGGAGGGAAAAGACAAGGGCATTGAAAAGCCGACGTGTCCCCGCCTGGGCCTACCCAGGCCCACCCGCTTGCCCTGAACGTCCCCGATCCCCGATCCCCGGCTCCCTCAGTCCCAGGCACCGGCCTACTTCGTGGGAAGAACAGGCGGCTCCCAGAGCTCCTGTGGCTCCTGGGGCCACGCAGGTCGCAGGAGAGGAGCAGAGTGTGGGCGCTGCCCGTGGAGGGCAGGACGATAACTGACAGTGGCTCAAATACACACACTCTAACCAGAGATGTCTTATAAAGCCCTCACCAGCCCCAGCTGGTGTGGCTCAGTGGATAGAGCGTCGGCCTGCGGACTGAAGGGCCCCAGGTTCGATTCCGGGCAAGGGCCCATGCCTGGGTTGCGGGCTCGATCCCCAGGGTGGGGCACGCAGGAGGCAGCCGATCCATGATGTCCCTCTCGTTACCGATGTTTCTATTTCTCTCTCCCCCTCCCTTCCTCTCTGAAATCAATAAAAATATAAACTATAAAAACTAAAGCCCTCACTGTGGATGGATCCTCCCCTCCTGGGAGGGGCCTCCTTCGTCTTCCCGCCACACGGGCTGCGATGATGTCCATTCCACAGATTAGGAAAACAGGTCCCAGAGCGGGGACTTCCTCCAGGCCTCACCTGTCACCTCATCTCCCCTCCCATGGCAGGAAAACAGCCGCTTACCACAGGAGGGGGGCGGGGCAGGGCTCAGAGAGGGACAAAGAGCTGCCACACCCTACTTGCCTGAGGAGCCCCACCTGGGCTTGGGGAGGGGTGCGGGGGGTAGGGGGACACACACCCCAGCTCCAGGGACCACACTGTGCAGCCACCCTGGGCCACTCGTGACCTCCCACTCGGAATATGGACCCCAGCAGTCCCAACGTTCACGTTCCTGGAGCCTTAGGGTCCGGAAGACGGAGCATCTCAGGGTGTGGGCTGAGCAGCCGCAAGAGAAGGCACGGCTCCAAACCCACAAGTAGGTCAAATCGAGGCCCACATGACCCCTCACCGCCCCCCTCGCCACACACACACACACCCCCAATCCCAGCGCAGGTCTAAGTCCTGGCAGCCAGGACAGGACCTGGCCCAACGTGGGATCAAACCCAGTATTAAGACCAGATCCAGCCCCGGCCGGTTTGGCTCAGTGGATAGAGCGTCGGCCTGTGGACTGAAGAGTCCTGGGTTCGATTCCGGTCAAGGGCACATGCCTGGGTTGTGGGCTCGGTCCCTAGTAGGGGGCGTGCAGGAGGCAGCCGATCCATGATGCTCTCTCATCATGGATGTTTCTATCTCTCTCCCCCTCTCTTTTCCTCTCTGAAATCAATAAAAATATATATTTTTTAAAAAAACAACAGACCCAAATCCAGCCCTACCATTCACAAGCTGTGTGACCTCGGAGCTCAGCTCTCTGAGCCGCGGACTCCCGGCTGGAACCCAGGGGTGAGAGCAGGACCTCGTAGGGCTGTGGGTTGAAGTGAGCGGTCCAGGTGGCGTGTTTAGCCCATAGTACGTGCTCCGTAAAGGCCAGCGGTTGGCATTGTTGTTCTACACGTAGGGCCACATCCCTGAAAAGTCCCCAGCCCGGGGCAGCTTTGACACACCTCTGACAGTGTCAGTCAGAGAGGGCAGGGCAGGCAGCCCTGGAAATCTGCCTCCACAGCAAGCCCCGGGTGCAGTGGGCAGCTGGCCTCCGGGTAGGAAACCACACCTGCCAAGTGTAGGCAGTGCGCCAGGCACCGGTCTGAGAGCCGTACATGGACTATTGGCTCCTGGGGGCCCTACGCCCCGAAGCGGCCGCTTCTCCCCTCCACGCCTCCGTTTTCTCATCTCTAAAAAGGGGGCACAGGGTTCTCAAAGGATCCCCAGCCTCTCGGAAGGCCCTGCTCCCGCCTGGCCGGCCGAGGTTCCCAGGAGGCGCTGAGCCTGGCAGCCCGGCCCGTCCATATCCATATCCGGGTTTCGCTCCCCCAGAGCCGCTGGCCAAGCCTGGTGAGGGAGGCATCTGCCGGGCCAGCTGTGGCCCCCCAGGCAACCCCAGAGGAAGCCGCTCCGGGGCCTGGGGCCGGGGGAGCCCCCTCCTGAGCCCCCTGCCCACGGACCGTGAGAGGCCTGGCCTGGGGAACTCAGAGGGGAGAGGGAGAAAACCAGAGGGCCTGGGAGGGAAGAAAAAGGTTCCAGACAACCAGAGCCCTGACCCCCGTCTACGGTGCATGTATGTGTGTGTGTTCGTGTGTGTGTGTGTGTGTGTGTGTGTGTAGTGGCCACCGCTTTTTGCCCCTAAAGCACCCCAAATACAAATTATTAAGAGTGGTGTCATTATTACTGTTCTATTTTGCTAGCAATGGTACCCTAATTCTAATATTCCAGTAACTTCCTATGACCACACGTTATCTCCGCTATCTTACAAAAAAGCGTAAAGAACGCAGCTTCGGAAACGACATTTCTATGGACAAACCGTGCACCCCTCCTAGGCACCACCCAGACCTAACCCCAGTCTTGCTCCTGAGCAAACCCCTTCCCCGCTCTGGGCCCCGGGGCCCCACCCACGAAAGGAGGGGCGGGGTAGGCTGATTTTTAGAGAAACGCTCCCGATTTCTCCAATTTTTCCAATTCCGAATGCTCCCAAGCCAGCAGCCGCCGGCAAACCTGCCTGCGAGGGCAGTTGGCCGTGGCGGGGAGCAGAATGCAGTCATGGACTCCAAGCAGGCCCTGGTCTCAAGCCCCTGACCTTTGGTGTGCCCTCCTCAGGGGCTGCGGCGCAGGGCCTGCCCCCCCCATGCCTGCCGTCTGCTGCCAGGCGGGACCGCTGGTCCCTTGGGCACCCCCCCCCAGCCCCCGGTCCCTTGGGCCCACCCCCACCCCCGGTCCCTTGGGCCCCCCCCAGGCACCTCCTGTGGTTTCGCGAGCCAGCACTTACCGGCCGTGCTCAGCGGAGCATGGGACAGCTGCCTCGTGGGCCCAGCGCGGCTTCTCAGCTTCAGGGACAGGGACCCAGCCACGCTGCAGGGCTCTGCTGTGGCCACCCCCGCCGTGGCCCTCCGCCCCGCCAACGCCCAACGGCCGTGAAAGAAGGAAGCGAGAGTGTGGTTGCTCAGATAGGGCCACGTGATGGCCCACACCTCCTGGTTGGTGACAGCTTGGGTGACATTGTTGGTTGGACTGGGCGGTAGGGGGGCCCAGGGGCCCGAGGTCACTCTTGGATTCTGGTAACCAGGCCAACACCAAGCACCACATGGACATGTTCTGGGGCGCCATGGTCGAGGCAGCCAAGCTGGGAAAGGCCACAGCGTTAGGCCGCAGTTGATGGAGAGTGGGGGCGACAGGGGACCCGCCCTGGAAGGGAGGAACCAGATGCAAAGGAGGGTGGGGATGGCTCTGGGGAGCCCAGCCTGCTTTTGTGGTGCAAACGTTCCCCCTGCCTGTGTGCGTGTGTGCCTGCAGGTGGCCCGCTCAGCTGCAGCCAGGGCCTCTCTGCGGATCTAGGTTGCAAATTCCACGAGCCCAGGGCCGCTGGCTTTCTTTGCTCATCGGTTCAGGGAGCGATCCAAGGGCCAGCAGCGTCAGACGCCAGCGCTCTTGTAGCTCTTTACCTGGTGGGGAAGCCGGCTAGTGAACCAGTAAACAGACCGTGATGACACAGTGTGGTCATGGCGCCCTGTGGCGAGCCAGGGTGGGGGAGGGGTGCCAGGAGACTCTTTCAAGGAGAAGTGGCACTTGAGGTAACAAGTGGGGTGGCTGGGTGGGTGGCCCAGGCGGAGAGCAGTCCATGGGCCAAGGCTGGGAGGCCTGGGGCTGCACAAGGTGGGGCTCAGGACAGGTGCCGAGGGGCGCACACCCCGCCCTGCACACAGGTTGTTTGAAAATGCGAACTGGTGCCCCCCTACCCCCCACCCCCGCCCGTGGTGTCCTTATACAGGCACGCCTCGCTTTATCATTTTGTTTCATGCGCTTCACAGGTGTACAGGCCGGTGGTGGGGGAAGGCGGGGGCGGGTTTGCTTGGTTTTTTTTGGTTTACAAATTGAAGGTTTGTGGCAACCCTGCCTAGAACAAGTCTATCGGTGCCATTTCCCCAAAGGCATTTGCTCACTTCTTGTCTCTGAGTCACATGTTTGGTAATCGGGGCGATATTTCAAACTTTTCCATTTTTCTATCTGTTCCGGTGACCTGTGAATTTACCTAATTTACCTGCCGGCCACGGGACGTTTCCTTCAAATGAAAACAAAGGTCTCGAAAAATAGACAACAGAGCTGCTCTACCGAGAGGCCCAGCCCTGGAAGGGAGGCGGGGCGGGGGTCGGGGGGTGGGGGGGTGGGGAGAGAGGCCCATCCTACCCAACTGCTTCCCTGCTAGCCGTGGGGAGGGCTCAGAGGCTGAGAATTTGCCTGTTTGAGTCATTTAAAGGGGAAATGGCCACTCCGGGGCCACGCAGCCAGGACACAATTCCCCTTCTCAAATGGGGACGGAACTGCGGGAGTTCCTGTTCAGCCCAGGCCCAGGAGCAGGCTTCCTCCAGAGGGAGGGAGTCCGGGCTCCCAGGGGGGACCTGGTCGGCTTGGGCCCTGGAGGGTGGCCAGCGCAGGGGCCGGTCCCAAACTCGGAAGGTCGGAGGGCAATCCAATCTAGAAACCTGCTCCAGACCCAGGGATTTCACCGGAAAGGTTAGCAGCGGAGGGAACCCAAGCCTCGACAGCCGCCCCAGCGCTAGGCCTGGGCGGTGCAGGGATGCAGAGCTCTGGATCGGGGGCCGCAGGGGGCTCTGAAGCAGACCTGCCCGAGGAAGGACTCCAACGGGCTTCAGTGGCAATAGGCTTCCCAGGGTAGCTCGTGGGATTTAAGGTCAGAAGTGCAGCTGGACCTTCGGCGTGGACTTAGGGAGCAAAGGAGACCCAGAAGTCCTTCCTCCGTCACTGTGCACCTGCTCTGTCTGATGGCTCCCCGGCTTTCCCAACTCCCAGGCGCCTGTAAACAAAAGCCCAGATAGGACACACGGCCGATAACTCCCAGGAGCTCAGTGGCCAGCCTGGGGTCAGCTGTGGCCAGGGGAGAGCTGGGTTCTGGAAGCAAGTCACTGCCACACAGATAATCCAATGGGTGTCCCCATCCCAGATGTCTGTGTTTTCAATTCATTCATTCCTTCAACAAACACTTACTGATACGATGTGCCAGATCCTGAGGATACCATCGCGAAGGAAATAAGTGCTTGTCCTCACGGAGTTTACATTCGATGTGGGGGAAGACAGGTACCGACTCAATGAGTCCAGAGATCTGATGGTAATAAAGTGTAAGGGGGAAGATGGCAGGGGAGGGAGGGGAGTGGGGAGCCGTGCAGGTGCGGGAGGTGGGGGGAGGATGGGCAGTCCAGAGAGAACAGCACATGCAAAGGCTCAGAGGCAGGAGGCCTTGTGAACATGGTGGGGGGGTCAGGTGCGGGGGGGGGGGGGGTGAGGCAATCAGGAGAGGAAGTTGGAGAGACCGCAGGGACAGGTGGCCTTTGCCAATGGTGAGGATTTCAGCTTTCACTCCGAGTGGGATGAGAGGCTGTGGAGGGGTTTGAGCCTGATTATCGGGGGTCAGCAAGCTTTTTCTTCACCGACCAGATAGTAAATATTTGACTGGTGGCCATAGGGTCTCGGTTGCATTTACTCAACTGTGCAAATGTAGAAAAACGGCCACGGACGATGCTTACACAAAGGGGCGTGGTTGGATGCCAATTAACTTTGCTTACGGACACTAAAATTTGAATTTCATCGAAGTTCTACTTGTCACTATTCCCCTGGGTTTTTCTCAGCCATTTAAAAATGTGAACGCTGCTCTCAGCTTGTGGGCTCCACAAATGCCCGGCAGCCTGGGTTTGGCCTGCGGGCCTTTGTTTGCCCAGTCCTGCCTCAGGACCTTAACAGGCTACTCTGGTTGCTGTGCTGAGAGTAACGCAGGGGACGACAGGAAGCTGGGTTTGAAAGCTGTGCTGGTCATCGTGTGTCCATGTGACTGAGCCCCAGCGTGCTCAGATTATTTGGTCAAACTGTGAGGGAGCTGGGAGGGTGTTTCTGGAAAAGATTAAAAGGACGGGGTAGACTGAGAAAAGCAGATTGGCTGCTGGTGTTGTGGGTGGGCCTGGTCTAATCAGTTGACGGTCAGATGGCGCTCAAACGGGAACATCTGCTTTTCCGAGTGTCCGGCTTGCTGACTGGAGAGCTCGGGACTTGTTGGCCTCCCTAACTAACTGTGTGATCCAAATCCTTATAATGAATCTCTCTGCATATATTTGTGCCCACCCTATGGGTTGTTTCTCTGGGGAACCCCAACACAGGTGCACAGTCCACATCAGAGATGAGGAGGGCATGGACTAGTGGGGTGACAGTGGAGGTGGGAGAAGCAGTGATATGGGTGTACTTGGAAGCTGGAGCCGACATGAGTTGTTGACAGCCTACGTGGGGGGTAGGAGAGGAGACAGGGACCAGGTGGGCTGGGAGACGGGGGCCCTGGGGGCTCTCACAGAGTGTGGACTCCTGTCTCCCTGTGAAATCTTAACAGATTCTGTTCTAGAACACATCACTCTGGAAGCAAAAAAGGGAACAGGTGAGTGGAGGTAGAGAAACCAGTTCAAAAAATGGTCTGCTCTCTACAAGGGAAGGTTTCTGGCAGGTGCCCAGATGCCCATGTAAGAATCTCACCAATGTCACTGCAATAAATAAAAAGAAAAAAAAAATCTCGCCCTGGATGGGTGGCTCCGTCGGTTGGAGCGTCGTCCTGTACACCAAAAGGTTGCCGGTTCAATCCCTGGTCAGGGCACATACTTAGGCTGCGGGTTCGATCCCGTTGGGGTGTGTACGGAAGACAACTGATAGATGTTTCTTTCTCACATCGATGTTTCTCTCTCACTTTCTCACCCTCCCTCCCTCTCTCTAAAAATCAATGAAAACATAGCCTCGGGTGAGGATTGTAAAAATCATCCTCTTGCCATCTCGCCTGATGTTTTGCTACCCTGCGTCCGGTAGACACTGGCCAGGTGACGAGAACTCAGTGTCACTTTGGAACCGCAGCTGAGGCGTTTGGTAACCATGAGACGCTTTGTGTACCTACCACAACCCAAAGGGCATCTGGGCGGGGAAACAAACCTGCAACAGCTTCCTGTTATTTATGGGGCAACTTCCCGGTTCTCAGGCTGGTCACTGTCGTCCCAAAGCTCGGACTCTTCTTTGCTGAAATCCTGATGGTTGACTTCTTGACCCTCAGGGCACGGAGAGCCTCAACACCCTTCCTTGCTGGGCCCTTTGGCCACTCGCTGCTGTAGTTCTCTCCAGGACCGTCACACTCCCTCTCCCTGTAAAAACAGTTACCCAGTGAACGCCCGGATAAATAGACATGTCGGGGGGCAGACAGGAGTAGGAGAGACAGCAGAGCTATAACGAAGGCGAGCCCTGCTGCCGGGACCTGAGGCGCCTGGTGGAGGTGAGGCTAACGCACTTGGCACCCCCCTCCCCAGCTTCCCTAGCACCTCACGGCCCCAAGACCCCTGCACTGAATCTACTTGCACCCCAGGCTGGCCGGGAAGGTGGGGAAGGCGCCTTATTTGTACCTGAAGCCCCGGTGCACACAGCACCTGGCACCAGGGGAGGCCCTGGCTCCTCCCCTTTGGAACACGATGACTGCTTGTCACTTTCAACCCGAAGCTTTCCCTAAGCCTGCCGCTGCCCGCTGGGGTCCCCTGGGAATCATTTCTCCCCGGTGCTGTCCCCAAACCACCAAACCCTTTCCCCCAAAACTCTCTGAGTCTTTGAGATGTGAATAAGCCCCCATTTAAAACGAGCAACACCTAAGCAGCTAGTGGTCAGTCCCCATCCGGAGCACATGGATGCCTTTTGGTAAGAAACCCATCTACTTGCTTTTCAACTGCCTTCCGACTCCTGAGCTGAGCGTTGGAGTAACTGCTCATCTTCCCGCCCCAGGCTCCCTGGGCAATGGCCTGGCATTCTTTCCAAGGTCCCTCGGCATGAAGTCTGTCACGTGAGCTGTGTTCCCCACACAAACACTTCATGCCCCCATTTCTTACAATGTTTTCTTACCCAGTTTCCTCTCCACGCAGTAGAGTAAAATGACACTGAATTTCAAAGCTCCCACCAGCCTCTCTCTAAAAACGCCTCCTTCCACATTCCAACTGATCTAGCAAACTTTGCAGCCAGCATCTTTGGATCTGGAGCAATTTCCCACTCCCCACGTCTCCCTTCCACCTTTTCCAGAACTTGCAACTGGAGAAAGTTCACGAAGCACACCAGGACTCGTGCCTCCTAGCCAAGTCCTCCCACCCCGACGTCTGATAAA
Source organism: Cnephaeus nilssonii (assembly GCF_951640355.1). Taxonomy (NCBI): domain Eukaryota; kingdom Metazoa; phylum Chordata; class Mammalia; order Chiroptera; family Vespertilionidae; genus Cnephaeus; species Cnephaeus nilssonii. The sequence continues at coordinate 22,325,636 of NC_137093.1, read as the reverse complement.
ACTGTTTGCTGGTGGGCTAAATTCGTGGGGTCGGGGACCGGGGTGCTATCCTTTGGGGCTTAAAATTGGACACACCCCACTTCAATCAGAGGTGGTGGCTGGACCGAGATTGAGCATATTAAAATACATGTCCCATATCATATTGGTTGAAAATATATTTCCCTTCATCTTCTGACATCTTAAAGTCTGGTTTTTATGTAGCCAATCTATCCCTTCCTTTGTGATTTATTCCATTGCTTTGGGATTTTAACCCTTCGCACTCGCTTGCTTTTTTCTCGATTCCTTTATTCTACTCGGGATTTAATTTTTTAAATACCCCAGATTTTACAAAGCACGGCAGTAAAATAAAAAACGAGTTTCTTTTCATACAAACTTATTTATTTGTATTTTTTTATATTTCAAATTATTGATACATTCAATACAATTCAACATACGAGCTGCTACCGATGCTAACCGTGTCAAGTCACACTCGACATCCGAGTGCAAAAGGTTAAAATCACAAATGGTTTTCCCCAGTCTGAAGTCTAGACAAGGAGGAACTTACTTTTTTTTCTTCTAAATTTGAAAAATAGTTTCCTTTCATTTAACTATTGACTTCTTTAATAGCGTACACTGGTGTCACCAGAAGGCTAACGAATCCCTGTGCCCAGAGCTACTTAACATAGCCACACCATTTCCTCCCGCCACTGATTTGTGATGCTTGTCTTAACGTATTACTAATTTATCATTCATACACTAATTTTAATAATTTCTTTCTGGGAACGAAGACATTGATAGGAAAAATCCAATGAAATAGATTATCCATGACTGCTACGTCCACAAAGTAACATTTGTGGCATTTACTCTACACACAAATATACATTGCATGTGCATATACCCTTAAAAGGGTTTGTCAAAAACATCCCTTCTGGGGTGGGTATTCCATTTTATGCATCTTTATTCGAGGTCATGGAGCCAGGCCTTTTGTTTGTACTAGAGGCCCAGTGCATGAAATTCCTGCACGGGTAAGGTCCCTAGGCCTGGCCGGCGATCAGGGCAGATCAGGTTCTCCTCCTCCCAGCCTCCCCACCTCCTCCTTCCTTCACTCCCTCAGCCCCCTGCCATCGCCACTGGTTTCCTTCCATGTTCTGCGCCACCCCCTGGTGGTCAGCGCACGTCATAGCAAGCCATAGAACTCCCAGTCTCCTGGTCGAACTCCTGAGGGGACAATTTGCATATTAGCCTTTTATTATATAGGATGAACAAGTCTAACCAGACTCAACACCCTCCCCATCTCACCTTTGAAAAAAGTACTTTTATACGCCTACTAACACCATTTACCTCACAGTGACTTCATGGCAGAGAGTTGGACAGAATTCTTTTTTTGTAACAAATTTCACTTTTCTTATGACATTAGTAACACAGTTCACTGTGAGACACTTGAAATACACTGGTGGTGGATGTCCAATATCCTGAAATACTATTAAATGACTTTAAGTAACTATACTAGTACAATATTACAACATATGGATGTGACAAGTAAATTAACCAGCTGGACTAATTTTTCCTCTTCTAGTTCCTGAATAGATCTCCCATTAGTTTCCCTGGGACAAAATTCCCAGAGGTGAAATCATGGGTCAAAAGAATGAACATGTGCCCAGCCAGCGTGGCTCAGTGGTTGAGTGTCAGCCTAGGAACCAGGAGGTCACAGTTCAATTCCTGGTCAGGGCACATGCCCAGGTCGTGGGCTCAATCTCCAGTGGGGAGCGTGCAGGAGGCAGCTGACAGATGATTCTCTCTTAACACTGATTTCTCTCTCTCTCTCTCTCTCCTTTACTCTCTGAGATCAATAAAAATAGATATAAGAATAGTAAGAACATGTGAGCCTTCTGATATACCCGTCACACTGCCCTCTGGAAAGGCTGTGCCAATTTGCATAAACTACCTCCAACAGTGGAGAAAAGGACTTAAAATTTTTTTTTAAAGAACAAAGGGCACTGTCCAGCTTGGACAGTAAGTACGACCCGTCTGAAAAATTAAGGTGTGTCTTTGATGACAACGAGGGCTGCAGGGCGTTCTCAGGGGCCAGCAGAAAGCAGCCGGGCCACTTAAGAGTTAACGGATCCCTAAGAGCCAACAAAGCTTTTTTGGAACCAACATCAAGTGCAGCCAGGGACGTCACCTTTAAAAAAGGGGAAGTTCTCCCTCCACGCAGCCTGGCTGGCCGTCTGGGGCCAGCATGGTGACCTTTGAGACTTCTGGCAAAGCAGCGAGGTGCCAAGTCAGTCATAAACACCCCGCACCACGCGTTGTCCCCCTGACCTGGGCGCTGAGGGGCTGCAGACAGCATCTGCCAACTTCCACTTCCTGCAGCCACGGGCTGACCACGGCCCTGGCCGCCATTCTTCTCAGCAACTTTAGGAGAAGTACTTGGAAGGGAAGCTGTGCGCCGAGTGGTCATATTTACAGCCGTTTAGAAAAACCAAGCAGTGGGAAATTCTTTGCCACAATCACTGAATGTCATGAGATAATGTTTTAGTGCAAAAAGGGAAGCCCTTGGAAGACGGCCATGACATTCAAGTGACCCTGAAAGCCTTCTGCTGGAATAAAAATCATAGCCAACCCGAGGGGAAATTTCCTTCTACTTCTGCTGAACGAAAAGCATGCTTTCAGAGGTCCTGTCAGGGAATCTGCTCATGGTAACAAGGGCCGCTGTGCAACGAGGGCTTCCTGGGGGGTCAGACACAGGTATTCTCTCACCCACAGCAGAAAAAAATCCCATCCTCTTTCCAGAGAGAAAAGGGATCCCGAGGTCAGGAAACCTGCCCAGGTCACCCCCTGGCGAAGGCTGTGAGCAGGATTCAAATATCCAGGCCCGGGACTCTGGCCCAGAGCCGTCTCCTGGACCCACCACGCGGCCCCTCCTGCTGGAGCCAAGCGCCCCCCGCACGTCCTGTACTTACCCGCGGGGAGGAACAGTCACCTGGCTGGTCCCACTGAGTCAGGAGCTGAGACACAGAGGCCGCCTTGGAGACCGCTGCGGTGTGAAATAAACACGGACACCATCTTGTAATCAAGGATTTTTTAATCTTTGAAAATGGAAGCAAGTGTTTGACAGAATACTATGGCCGCTCTATAAGAGCCGATCTGGGAGTAATTCACGGGTTCTCCTCTGGGATAGCACGGCTTAAACAAAAGAAGACAAGACAGGAAACACAATCCACACTGCTTCAGGCGAGGCATTAAACAAGCACACGGAGATCAGGGCGACCCTCCTGTCCTCCCTCTTCCCTTTGCACCACATTCCCTAGGGTGTTTCACCACCATCAGCAACACTTTGTTTACTTAATTTAACAGCAGAACCTTAACATTTCTGAATCTTAAAAATGAAGGTCCTCAGCAGATTACGTTGACAAAGAAACGTACAGGTTTGAATGTAAGTCACTGTAAGTACTATTTTATGTCCCATTATCCACTTCAATGTTAAAATTACACACAGACACAAAACCACACTGAACATTCAGAGGCCCTGGAGTTACGGAGACAGCAATCCCAGTATCGGTTAAGAACATGGTACCTTTTCTATGCAGACACCCCCCAGCTTGCCTGTGCATCCCCACCCACTGTCCACACTCTGTCTCCATCCTGGTTCCCGTATTCAAATGCCGTCAGCTAGTCCCGGCCCCACGCCAGCACCAGCATGTGCAAACGAGTTCCCGGTGTGGTCCCAATGGCACTCTGTCTCACGTTCAATCACAGACACTCACTCCTTGCAAAACAGAGGCTCCTTAAATTTTCTCAAACATGCGACATGACAAAATGGAAATGGAAGGAAGTTCTAGCGGACCCGGAAATGGAACAGGTGAGCAGAGCTCAGTCTGTAGGCCGCCCCCCACCCTGAGTCTGGGGAGCCTCTGTGCTTTGACAAAGCCTGGGTGCGAGCTGGAGGGGCGGAGCGGGTTAGTGTGTGTGCAGGGTGCAAAGGGGCCCGTCTGTACACATTAAAGCTACAGCAGAGATCTGCACTCCTGGTCTGGCTCCATTCTAGACCATTCCCCTCGGTCTCAGTGTTCAATAGCACCCTGTGGCCTCACCTTAGCTGAAAGCAGTCAGGGGTGAAAGGCAGGAAGGAGAGAGGAATGGCTGGGAGCCCTGAGAGAGGCGGCTGCCCACGCGAGGAAGAGGGAGGCAGGAGCTCGGTGGTGCACAGAGAGCCGCTTCTTCCTCGGGCACAGCACGGGGACGGCATGGGATGTGCAGGAAAGCAGAGGACCGCGCGGGGCCCACACTCCCCTCAGGGTTCCCTCGATTTCAGTCCCTCACTGCACTCGAGAGCTAGGCAAGCTGCTGGAATGGGCAAGAGGGAACACTCCACAGTACGTGTGTCTTCTTGTCCCGGGCACCCTTGTCAAGTATTGATTGAAACCTGAAACATGATGTTTAAAGTGATGAATGCAACAGCGTCTACGTGGACAACGAAACTGCAGGAACACATGCTAGTTTAGGTTAGATTATAATCATCTGAAGCACAGGGGAACCAAGAAGCAAAATTCCATTCTGGGACAACCACCCAATTTCTACAAAAGAGAAAGGAGGAAAGTGAATGACACGATGAGCATTTCTGACCAGAAGACTCGATGAAATGAGAGGAGTGGTAATACGAATTCACGTGATTTTTCAAGTCTTCCTTGTGTACAGTCATTACGATGACCAGGTTTGTGCTGCAAACGAGCCAGCACGATGTGGCTACTGCTCTGATTGTTCTCAGATGAATGTTTATACAAAATAATATCTTATCTTCATTTAGTTTATAAACATACACAGTGCTGTCCCTTTTGAATTAAGGAGAAAAAAAACCCACACACAAATACTGCAAAGTAGCAAAATACAAAGGGAAAAAAAAGCTACTTTTGGTTTGGCAACATTAAAAAAAAAAAAGAAATATAAAAAGCAATGTGGCATTGGTCCCTATTTGTTAAAAAAAAGGTACTTGGGCACGAAACTGAATCAGAATTGGTTGGTTTCCTAAAATTCAGAGTATCTTGGATTTTAAAAGTAGCACTTTTGTCTTTTAAAAGTTCAACAAGTCACATATAACACTTAAAACATCAAAAAAGCTTTCTGATAAAAAGCTCAGCTTTTAAATCACATTTCTGCAAATTTGGGAGACGAATTGCGTTCTGACGGGAATGTGGCCTATCGCTGGTTGACAAATCTGAAATTAATGTCTCCGAATGGCAGTGCCTCCCTCTCGCCCTCCCCGGGACCACACCAACAACCAGCTACCAAGCCCGAGTTCTTGCTCCCATGTGGGGGGTGGGGTGGATCTTCAGGCGGCTATCTTCGCCATCTGCTGTTCTAACTTGGAAATACGCTCATCTTGATTGCAGATTGTGTCTTTTATAGATTTGATCTCTTTTAAAATCTCATCCAACTTGGCTTCATTTTGCTAAGGAAACAAAAAAAGGAGGGAGGGGAAGAGGGTGACTAAAAAACAGTACACAAAGGTCAATGCAGTGAGAATTATAAGGCAGAGAATGGAATTTTCCACTGTGGGAGGAGCAAAAAGCCACAGCCTCCAGATTGGGCCCCATGAGCAAGTGATTAATGCTGGCCGGTCCATCTGAAGCCCCCAACAAAACAACAGCGCCTCACAGTGCTGCTTCGAGCCCGTCCCTGTGCTCGCCCTGGACGACACAACTCGATTGCAGGACAAGACGGACTCTCCTAGGCCACCCTAAATCCCAACCATGCAATTCCACCAGAAGTGACCTCTACGTGACCAGGGTGCGGAGCGAACTTCCAGAGGCCACAGAGCTCCTCCAGGAGCCTTCCTGGGAGCTCAGTCCCTTGCCCTGACTGCTAACTGTTCTGACGAGGCCGGAGCCTCCCCCGCGTGGAAATGATTCCTTTGGAAACCCTGCAGTCACCAAAGTCCACATGGCTTCCTCGGTCATGGTCTAAACTCCAGCATCTCCAGGCACTTGGCCTCTTCATTCCGCTTACCTCCCCATGGACGATTCACCGCCCTCCCCTCTGACTCTGTTCCACAGCCTGTCCACTCCCCACCTCCTACCCAAGTTCATCTTAGTGGCTAAGTCCCATTCACTGCCCGATCCCCTGTCACTCAAACACTCAACAACATCTGAGCCCACCCACAACTCCCTCCTTCCTAGGACTTTCTCTTTTTGGCAGCTGTGACCCCATGCCCTCCTGTTTCATTTTACCCGTCAGAGATGGGTGAGGTGTGCACAGTTTGGGGAAAGACAGTTAAGAAAAACCCAAAGGGCTCCAGTTCACTCTCCAAGACCATAGCAGACGGTCATTATAAAAAAGACCAAAGGAGCCAAGCATGGCCCCAATTCCAGTGTCACGACAGGACATTCTTATCACATTGGGTGTTCTCACTCACTGAGAGCCCCTCTGTCCACAGCTGGGACAGCACTGCCAGGGCCAGGACTGGAAGGAGCTGCAAGAGGACCAGCCTGAGACAGCCATGCACCCCTCACCCTCCTGCGGGCCTTACCACGCTGGTCGTGTCTGCGGTTTTCTTGGGGACGTTGATCAGGTCACACTTCTTGTTTGCAGTGGGCTTGCTATCCAGAATGTTCTTCTTCACCACCTTGAGATCCCTGTTTTTGCCTGGAATGTATCCGTGCTTCAAGGAGATGAGGATTGGATCTGCGTTCTTCCCCTCAAACCACTCCTCTGCCTCCAGTGCAGCCTCGGGCCCCGCTGTGTCAGGATACAGGTCATCTTGGAAAAGGTCCGACTACAAGAGACATTTTGGGGAAAACCTTAATTAATGAAGAAGAAAGATCGGGGATTTAAAAACTTTTAAAAGCATAGATTGCTTAGAAAACTGGGCACTTACCTTCCTGGGAACAGTCATGATAATAGGTTCACACTTTCTCTCATGAAGTTTAAAGAATCTTCAAAAGGGAAATAAAGGCAACGTTGCATTAAGTAAAATAGGAGGCTAAGTAACAAACAGGCTCATCACAACCACTTTTCTACAAGCTTCAGGGATACAAAATGCTCTGCCCACCACCTCAGCTGCCCCACCAGAACTTAACATTCCCAGTTTACAGATGAGAAAACGGAAGCCGAGCGTAGCAGCGCCAGGAAATGGTGCATGGGAGACAAGAACCAGGAGTAGCTCTATGCATGATGGTGACAGTCAAATTCCAACTATCTGGGGTCAGATCAAGTGTGGTGGGAATAACACCACGGACAATGATTCATTTGTGAAAATGACCAGGTCAACAGAGAGGAGAGAACGAACAACTGCATATCAGATAGTACCTATACAGAGTTGAATGTATTTAAATTAAACACACTCACACAAAACAACAGCTCATACTGATTAATATAACAAAGAGCTTAAAAATTCTTTTTAAAGATGTGTCAATTATTTAACAGGTGTGTGAGCAGAACAGCACACTCAAGAGACACACGTGCATAGAAACGGAGTGTTATATAATGCGTGCCAGGCTCTTAGCCTGATAACATGGTGCTACTAGTTCTGTTGTTTAAAATGGCCAGTGGTCAGTGAGTCTCCTGAGTGCCTTCTGTTGACCAGCATGAGAACAGAGCCTTCCCCTTAGGAAGCCCACTAGCATTATGAACTATAAATTTTTAAAAACTCCAGAGTAGTACAGAGAGGTGGGAATTCTATCACACTTCCCAAATCAAGGGACCCCCAACCCAACACCCCACTGTAGGTCTTCGGCTTCCCCAGTTTAGGACCCGTGGGGTTCACAATCAACTTTGGAACCTGGTTCATCCTCCCACAGGGCAGGAACACCATTCCTTATTTCCATCCCAGGGACAGGCTCTCCCCTGCTTGCCTCCCAGGGGACACTGGCCCCAACCTCGGCCTGAACACAAGAGATGATGGTTTCACTATTCGAGTAAGTGTCCAGTACACACAGACGAAGCCACTTTACCCACTGCACTTCAAGGCACAGACTCTGAAGAATGGGGAGGGCATATTTAGATGAAATGATTTTGAAAGGTGCCTCCCTGCTCTCAAACCCCTGCTTCTAAGGAGGGGCAGGAAATGAGACACTGATTCTGGGCCGCACACAAGGGTAGAAAGACGCGGCATCACAGAACTGCCTGTAGTTGGGTTGCTCTTGCAGAACACAGATGGTATAAACAATTCCAACACTTTACATGCAGATGCTTTACCTGGCAATCTCACATTTGTTAACATCGAGTCCCCTCTTGGGCATGTAACCCATCCCTCTCTGAGGCTCCTTGCTGCTGAATGTGTTGAGGTAGTGGACATACGGGGATTCATCCGTGATCTCAAAATAGCGGATACTGCTGTCACCCTACAAGAAATGGGAGACAAGTTTGTGTTTACTACTAATTGAAGTATCTGATTTAAGTGGGTGTCTCTCTCCCCTTTAAACCCAGCATTAATTAGGACTCTTTTAATTAATAAAAAATTAATTTTAATTTTACATGCCTCTTGGGCATGTAACCCATCCCTCTCTGAGGCTCCTTGCTGTAGTGGTTAACCTTTCCTTCCTCTTAAAGGCCTAACGCACATGATGGTTTCTCATCCTGGCAGAGTAAGTCCTCACCTATCAAACACTACATCCCCTTTACTGAAGGCTAGATATAGATACCAAGTCAGAGTCAGGCAAAATGTTAACGCCTCTGCCAAGCAACTGCATTGCAATTCAACTTCAAAAGACACACGGAAGACCAGGAGGACTGAGAGGGTGACTACTGATTTGAGTTGTTTGTTCACTGGCAAACAGCAGTGTCATTCAGAGACATGAGGGCACTAACGTCAGATAATAATAAAAACTAAGACTTTCTAATTAAGAAACCTTCGTTTTAGTGATACCCTTGAACTTCACAAGGTTTTCTACCTCATTGCAATATATAAAATTCTGTAATAATCTTGCTAGTCTAAGTACAAATAATTGTCTAATGGTCACACATGTATACCAACCTAAACAACAAAGGCAATTCTGCCTGGTAGAAAACACACACACACACACACACACACACACACACACACACACACACGAAGACATAAATAGTTAGGTAGTATCACACTCTAACAATCCTCTCTGTCTTCACAATTTCCATTTATTTCAATCATATAAATAAAAATCTAAAGCAATGGAAAAGAAGCTAAACACATACAGTTTGCTCTCTGCACACTAAAAATAACTTTCCACCCAGTGTTAACCACCTCTGGGTAACATGCCCTTGTGTTTGTTTTGATGCAGCTGTTAACATCTGAAGTAAAATGACTTTCAAGGAAACTGACAAGATCTCGTTTCTAAGTGACTGACCTATAAAATGTAAAGCAGTTCTGCGGCACGCTCAGTGAACCATGAGCAGAAGTAGAACATCCGGCCTGTACCCAGCACGGGGTACCCTAACAGGTCTGAGGGACTGTATCACTCCATTATTATTAACTCATGTATTTCAACTACACAAACTTCTAAGGAAAAGTTAAACTAGAAAAGAATAATACTGAGGTTACCACCTACTGAAATGAAATAGCAATAAAGCCACCCCCAGTTTAGTTAGGCAGAGATCACTAGGCAGACTAGACCTTTTATTTCAGTGTGGGGTCTTCCTGGAACAACCGTCACTTCCTGAAATTTGAATCAGGCTGCACGTTTTCCGGTCCAGGGCCCTAACACTGAACTCCAGGAACAAGAACCCTCTGGAGAGTCTCAGAGGCCCTCAAAAGCTCACATTCCCAAGCACCGTTCTCCTTAAGAGTGCATGGCATGTAGCAATAAGCACTAAGTGCCAATCTAGAACCATCCAGTAGAGCTCAGCATGAGATGTGGCAAACAGGTTCCTCAACCCTGACACCAATGATGAGAAATCTGCAATCACCAACCACACAGCACCACCAGGTAATACAAAACACTAGCATGTAAAAATCAATGATCAATTTAAAACAAAAAAAGGACAAAAATTAAAAAGAGAAAAACAAAACACCAGCACGTACTCCATCTCAGAGTGCCCAAGCAAAGATTCCCGTCAGCATCTGCCCAATCCCTGCTTCCGTCAAGAGTACTGAACACAGTGTTAACACCACACATCTGGCAAGTTACAAACAGTCCAGTCTCACCCCAAACATAACAAAATCATAGCATAAGACACACATTTAATTTATCAATTAAAATGTATACATTGCCCATCTACTAAATCTCCGAAGGACAAACTTTTCCTCCCACAGGATTAAATTTAATATTAAACATCAAAATTACTGTTTACCTTTCCACATAAGTAAATGATACTGGTGTCAGGGTCATAGAAAGGCAGCAACACTCCATTGCTAGTGTCCATTTCATGAAGAGCAATTGGTTCCTGCATATTTTTCTAGGGGGGAAAAAAAAAACACACACACACACACACACACACACACACACAATTTAAGGGTAAATTTGTGTTACCTTACTATGCATTCCTTTATCCCTAATTAAGTTAGCCATTTCCCTAGAATACTATGCACATGTAACATTCATACATGTAAATACCAATAAGGATAGCAAGTGGCATGTGACCCACTGAAAATTGTTTCTTTGACAACATAATTAGTGCACATATCAGTGTGATCCTATGACAAAGATGAAAGTGCCCTTCTCCTTTGTGACTTTCCTTTTTAAAAAGTACTTTTTTCTTATTATAAATTAAATATATGTTCTTTAAAAAGTTACAAGGAAGAACATAAAAATCGTCACATATGCCATCATCCCACAGTCCAGTGTGTGGCAGAATCCATGACCATTTTGGTCTATTTCCTCCCAACACATGTACGCACACAAATTAGGATCATACCTTATGTGGAGGTTAGCTTTTTTTCTTAATAAGCAATAATTTACTGTTTTGTTTTTTAATCCTGAGGGTATGTTTTTACTGACTAGGCAGGGAGGGGGGGGGAGAGAGAGAGAGAGAGAGAGAGAGAGAGAGAGAGAGAGAGAGAACACCATCGATGTGAGAAACACTGGTCAGTTGCCTCCTGGGGATCGAACCCACCACCTTTTGGTGTACGGGACAATGCTCCAACCGAGCCACCCAGTCAGGGCCAGTTTTCTATTTTTTCCACTTTTGTGATTATGAGCATTTTCTCAAGCATGACTACTTTGACTTAGACATTTGATTTAGATCATATTCTTTATAAAAATATAACTAAGTTTAGAACTCATTTCCAAAGTCTGGATTCCTCATGCATTCTTCTTAAAAAATATAGTCAGCATAGACTCCTTGGGAGTATCACAAATGCATTTTTTTAAAGATAGTTAGCAATAAGTCTCTAGTGAGTCTGAGAACTTCATGTCCAATTTAGAACAAGTGGGAGTTCAGAAAACCTCACTAAGAACCATAATCTATGTACCAACCCAGAGACCCACCCAGAAAAGAGAGAAAGCTCAAGTGTAAGCTGGTGGGAAGGCTGGGAAGGGGCATACCGGGTTCCAGAGGGCCAGCTGCCGCTCGCTCATGCGGCTGAAGCCAGTGGTGAAGACATTGCCGTCAGCCAGAAAGATGGCCCTCATGGGTCGTGCTCCTTCGTGTGCCTTCTCCTTCTCCTGCAAGAGAGCAAAGAGGCACATTGCACACATTCAAACTGCAGAAAGGAAGGTGAGGTGTGAGGGTAGGGGCCCATACACCCAACCCAACCACACCCCGCACACCATTGATGTTAACTGGTACGTGTGTGTGTCTTATTAATAACCACCTCCCCTCCCCAGACAAGGAAACAAAGTGACACTAAGTGATTTGGTCAAGGTCCCTCAGCTTAAGTTAGCAAGTGTCAGGACTTGACTCAATAGCCTCATTCCTTCCACCACGCCCCGCTGCCAACCCAAGTCCATGCACTGCAAAAACAGAACACATGAGAGGACTCTGCCAAATGCTTTTCTCAAGAGATTAATAACCTTAAGGAGAATAACCTGCTGCATCTTTATGAGACACTTTAATAGTCATTTGCGGAACAGAGTGGGAAATCAATTAATTAATTTTTTGTACTAAGCCAGGAATGCAGTTCACTGTTTGGGGTAGCTCATCTGCACTTGTCAACTTTTAAGGACTCTTGTGAACTGATAACAACATTGTTTCTTTGTGAAAAACGGTTACCAAGTGAGAGCTAAGCCTTGGGTAAAAGCTGGAAATGTGCAGCTCTGAAGAGAAGAGTGACTAGGAGACCGTCAGAAGCCTGCACCAGCCTTTTCTGATTCGCAGGCATCTGCACACAGCAAGGTCCACTGACCAGCACACAGCCCTCTGTGAGCACACAGTTCACACTCACTGAAGGGCCACAAAGACTGGGCTTCTGTCCGGAGAATACTTACAGCAACAATCTCTTGTTTCCTAGGATCGATTACTCTCACTTTCTTGTCTTTGGAAGCCGTGCAGATGAGACTGCCATTCCGGTTCCAGCTTACATTGTAAATCATGTCCGAGTGCATATCGTCCAAGTTTATCAGGGCTTCCCCCGTCCCCACGTTCCATATGATGATGGCATTATCACAGCCTAGGAGCAAGCACAACCACGTCCCAGCTATTAAAATGTCTGCACAACGGCACATTTGTGGAAACTACAAAGACATGCATTGAAAGGAAGGTGCTGACAAGAGGCCCTACTTACGGGGAGTTTTAACAAAGAAAGTGACAAAGAAAGAAGAAATCTGTATAAAAGAAATCAGTTAAAGTAAAAATATAGCTTAAGTTTGGGTTTGTATGAAACAAATAAAAACAACCAAACAAAACTAAGAACTACAAGAAAATAGAATCCTATGTTTTCTGTTTGTGTTTTTTAATCCTCACCAGAGGATATGTTTTTATTGACTTTAAAGAGAGGAAGGGGGAGGGGGGAGAGAGGGGGAGGGAGGGAGGGAGGGAGGGAAAGAGAGAGAGAGAGAGAGAGAGAGAGAGAGAGAGAGAGAGACAGACAGACAGACATCGATACGTTGCCTCCCGTATGCTCCCCAAAGGGGATCGAACCTGCAACCTAGGTATGTGCTCTGACAAGGAATCAAACCCACAACCTTCTGGTGTATGGGACGATGCTCCAACCTACTGAGCCACACAGCCAAGGCCTATGTTTACTTTTCTTTCATATATATATATACACACACACATATACATATATACAAATAGATAGGTAGATAGATATCTTCTTTTGTTGATCTTAGAGAGGATAGGAGAGGGAGAGGGAGGGAGGCAGGGAGGGAGAAAGAGAGAGACATCCATCACCCCTTACCACAGATTGAGCCCAAAACCCAGGCATGTGCCCCGACTGGAAACAAACCATCGACCTTTTGTGCATGGGATGATGCCCAACCAAACTGAGCCACACCGGCCAGGGCAAGGCCTATGTTTTTTTAAGAGTTAACTGGGCTGTCAGTTTCCTTTTCTAGTAAAATAAGCATCAGAATGAATACAGCTTACTTCTTCTCCAGTGGAGCTAAAAATAAAGAGCTTAAAAAACTGTTTAGGACACTTAACAAAGATGGCGGAGAGCAGGCGATTCAAATCAACGATGCTGTTCTACATGGTCTTGGATTAAAGCAAAGCAAATTACAGTGAGTAGAAGGGAAATGCAAGGACTGGCCTAACTATTTGCCCACAACAGATCTTTATCTTTCAAGGGGGAGAAATAGGTCAACACTAGCGTGATTTGAGAAACCCAAAGTATAGTCACATAGGCATGAGGATTCCGAAACTGTCCCCAAAGAGGCCACACTGTTGCCTCGGCCACAAGCCCTCAGTTCATCTACATCCTTCCTTCAAGGTCTGCCCCAAGTCCCCGAGACCCTTTAAAAGAGTATCTTTTGCTGCTCCCAGGACATTATTTCAAAGATAAAGAAAAATAAGAAAAGAGATGGGCATCCTGAAAGCGAATTCTTGCCAATAAATCAAATTTGCAAGCACTTTAGAAAAATGAGCCACTAAGATCCAGAACACCTAAAAGTTACCTAAGAGTGAGAAGTAGGAAATGGGCGGGAAAACTGCCCAACAGTATGAAAAGCTGGAGCGGGGCTCTGGGGGCGGGGACTTGAGCCTTCCTCGGCCTTGTTCACCACAGGCAAACAGGTAACCGCAGCCACCGACGATGGACCGTAGAGCTTACAACGTGCAGAGCCTGCAGCCATCCATCCTCCTGTGCTCGTGAAGGGAGCACGGGAGCACTCTGCTGGTCACACCGTAAGTGTGACCTCGATGAGAAGAGGAGCAGGACATCCCATGATGGAATTCCACCTTTGGGATTGCTTTCTCTCCTTATCAGACTGAGGTTCTGAGTAAGACCATTGGAAGGGTTCCCAGGTATAGTCAATTGTGATTTTAAAAAAGGACAATCCTATGTAGTATGTGTGTTTTTTGAAAAGCAGTCCTTGGTTTCAATAGGTACCGACATTAAACTTTTTATTTAACTCATTATACCATAAATATCTCCTTTATTACCGCTAAAAACTGAACTGCCCCCTCTTTTGCACTGGTAAAGGGAAAGATCTTTAAAATTCCACCACTAACATTAATATAACTTTTTTTTTTAGGAATTAAGGTATAATTTACATGCAACAAACACAATACATTTATTTAAAATATACACTCATGAAGTTTTGACAAGCATATATATTTGTGTAGCCACCATCACAATCTAGATATAAAACATTCCCATCACCCCACAAAGCTTCCTCTTGTCCTTTTTATTGCTTCTATAAAAGAAGAAAAAACCCCTCAGATTTTAGACAAAGAAAAAGATTTCTGTAAGATAAAACTTAAAATTGAAAGTGGTTTAACAGTGAAAAATCAAAAACAACCTCACTATCAAAAAAATAAGGGGCTGATTTAAACAACTGAGGTTTAAATAGTCCAGACAGTGGACTATTAATGAAGTCATTAAAAATATCATAAGAAGAACATTTAACGGCATGTGAAAAAGATCACATACGCAAGTCTCTGAACCCATCTTCATGTTTCAAATCATTTACGTGTGTGCACAGAAGTATCTTCTGGAAAAAAACACCAAAATGGTAATAATGATGTTCCCTCTGGGTGGTGGGATTATAGATTTTTCTTTTCTTCCTTTTGTTTATGTGTAATCTATATAACATACACATACTACTTGCATAAGGAGAACAATGACAGTATTCCTTAAAAGGAAGAAGGATATTTGCCTGACAGGATCACCCTAAAGTTGGCAGCAACACCAGGGCCGGAACCTAGGGCTCCTGGTTCCCATCTGTGTTCCTTCTACTACATCAAGAATAACTAAAACTGTGGTCCACGGAGAGCCCCCGCAGGAATAATGAATCTGCTGAAATTTCAGGCAAATAAGTATGTATCTTAATCCTCACCAGAGGATTTTCCTAAGCAGGACGTCTGTATCTTCCACAGACTGTCAACGTAGCCTTAACACATGCGCACGTATGGGTCAGGGAACCACTGCATCTCAGCGCCTCCTCATGGGTTCCTAACGATCTGCTTCAAACAGTTTAGCACACAGTTGAAGGCATTTGCTGCTCCTCTCCACAAAAAGGGCTGCAAGCAGCGGTGACAATGGGGGAAGGGGACTGCTCAGCTCCTACCTGCACTAAGAAGCACGTTACGGGCTGTCGGGTGCCAGGCTACGATGCCAACTCTCTTTGAGTGGCCTTCTAAAATCACCACAGGTTCGGTCAGGGAAAGGGTGAGTCCACTTTCTGGAATCTGCCACACCTGTTGGAAAAGAGAAAGAGGACCCATCTTTCAATATCACATTTACTGTGATCATCTGGTTTGAAGACTTGTTCTGCATAAACAGAACATACAATGGTCTTTGGATAAAATGCAGAATAACATGAAAAGACTGTGTACGGTTGTTTTTAAAATGTAACAAGATATTAAAGGTCAGAACGAACAGAAAATGACTACTAATTTGATCAAAGCATGAAGTCAGCAAGGGAAACAAATGAAATGAGACTTTAGTGACAACAGGAAATGCATTCCGCAAGATGAATTCTGACCTAGGCTTAGAACTAAAGTAGTAATACCATCAGCCATCTCCAGATGGCACCATAACCATGGGCTGCTGGGTTTTCTTGCAAGGACTGCAAACCTCTGGGCCTGACCACAATGAAATCAACAGTGTGTTTCCCAAGTCCCTAATGAAGCAGAGTGACGGGAGGCTTTGGTGATAATCAGCATTTCCAGCTTAAATATTAGGGCGGAAGCAGAGCTCATCCTGGAACTTCACCTTGCCCTTTCTCTAGCTTCTGCACCACCTTCTCCTTGGATGGCGAGGAAATGTTAACAATGAAGCAAAACATTTATTGTGAAATTTTTAAAATAAGGAAACTGTTCCTTCTATGTTACTTCTGGCAGATTCAATGGTTCCTTCAACTAGGTTTATGCGTTTAATACAGGCACCTAACCCATTTTACTACCTTTAACAAAAGATTCATGCAACATATTTCTTTTTTTCTCATTAGAAGGAACTTTTACCCTTTGTGACAGTGTGAATAGACCTGGACAAAAGGAGTCAGTCAGAGAAAAACAAAATACCATATGATCTCACTAATACGTGGAATCTAATGAACAAAATAAACCGATGAACAAAATAGAACCAGAAGCACGGATACATGGAATAGACTGACAAATGTCAGAGGGAGGGGGTTGGGGGCTAGATAAAGGAAGGTGAAGGGATTCGCTACAGAACATATATGCAGAGCCCATGGACACAGACAATAGTGTGGGGAGGGCTAGGCAGGGGAGGGGGCTGAGAGAGGTGGGCAACACATTTCTTGAGCAGCCACTATGAGGCAGTCCATGACCAGGCAGGGTGGGAAAGGCTGAGAAAAGCAGGGACTTCTATAAGACTGAAAGCAAAGTCAGCAAAGACAAGGGACATGATGTAGAGGGTTGGAGCATGGGCTCTGGAGCCAAACAGATCCTGGTTCAAATCCTGCTTGGGCCACTTACCATGAGGGTCCTGGGCAAACAACTCAGCGTCACTGTGCTCAGAGGCAACATCAGTACCTATACTTCCTAGGGCTGCTGTGAGGATTAAATGAGTTAATAAGGTCCTTAGAACAGTGCCTGGCATACAATCAGTGCCCTCCAAACGTAGAGACAGTGGAATGCAGTAGTTAAGAACATGGGCTCCTGAAGCAGAACGGACTGTCCAATCCCTGACTCGGCTGTGTGTCAGCTGTATGACCTTGGGAACATTCACTAACCTGTCTGGGTTTAAGTCTCCTCACCTATAAGATGGGACTAATAATAAACCTGCCCTCACTTGGTTGTTTTGAGGACCAATGTGGTAATATGAATCTAAAGCGTTTAGAATAATGCCTGGCATTAAGGCAGGCTCTGGATAGATATAACTACTGTTATTACAAGGAAACCACACAGTGTATGTGACCAAGGGTATGCTGGCATAAGCTAAGTGCTGAATGAAAATACAAATGTCATGGGGTCACCTTCTTGCTGAACAAGTTTGGTATATCCAAGAAGGCTTCCTAGGGAGATGACCTGTAAGGATGAAAAGGAGTGAGGTGACAGGAGGAAGAAGGAAAGAAGGAAGGAAGGAAATCAAGTATCCAGTTTCAAAATAAAAAACACAGATGCATATAGCAATCTTCTAAAACGTGAATACCCAGGAGGCTGGCTGAGTGGCTGACAGGAAAAAGGCCAGAGTAACAAAGACAGCACAGACACGAGGCTTCACAGTGGGAGGAGAAAGTGACTGGAAAAGCCTGTGGAACTAAATGAAAAGACGACGGAACTCGTGCCTCTGCTGGTAAATAAAGGTGGTGCTGTTCTCCATTGTGCACTGTGGAAAGGAGCCGGCAGAGCTGTAAGTCTTTCCACACGAAGCGTACACACCCCTTGGTTGGTGCCCACTGGCCCTACTCATAGGCCTGTCATTATGTGGCTCTCTGCCCTTTTCAGGACCGTCTGCTGCTTCCGGGCCTGGCCTTCCAGTTCGGACTGAAGAGATCATGCCCTCTGCAGCAGCAGGACAACAAAGAGCGGAACTGCCACGGGGTACGTGCTTAGTGTTCTCCTGTGCAAACGGGACGCAGCCTGGTGTGGAAGAAAGGGCACTGGCCTGGATGGCAGAAGATGCCCAGCTCCTTCACAGATGCGACGCTAATTGGCCACACTAGCATTAAAAAGGGACTTCACTTCTTGGAGCCTCAATTGCCTTGTTTGATACCGGAGACAGCATCAGCTCTGCTTCCTCAGGAGTTACTGGAAAGGCCAAATGGACTAAAACATTTTGTACACCCAAGCACTACCTTATGTGAAATACACACTAGGGTGCCCTTTGACAAAACTGTTGGGCGAGGCCTGTGTTTCTTAAGTTGTAAAATGGGAGTTATTCCTGCCTTACTTTGCTGGTATAATGATTCACTATAATCATGCACGTAAGGCCTAAAAACAGCACTTGGCAAGAAAAAAGTCCCTACTATATGTTTATGATTATTTTTCTTGCTGTTACGATGACCGCCATGGACTGTTAAGTCTGACAATCATAGTTTCTTGGAATGAGTCTTATCTCCAAGTTAATTGAGCACCGTACCCAACAGTCTAACTTACGTCCAAAATATCTCATGCATGAAGGCTCTAGTTCACACCGAGGCCAGTTAGCACAGATGAGGACAGCTCTGAGCTCTAGGCAGGTCCGTTAGCTTTTCTCTGCTCTGTGGACACAGGTTCTAATACCCACCAGCTTTTCCAAAGACATGCCGTGAGTGGAGAGGAAAAAGGTTCCAAACTCCCTCTGCTGTGCGGAGTGGGCACCTCAGCCCAGCAGGGCTATCAGCTTTATCCTCCGCCACTTGATATTTTTGTTTTTGTTTTTTAAACAATAATGTGTTCCTGAAACTTTGTATTTGGATAACACATTACTATGGCAATGTTTTGTTTTGTTTTGTTTTGAAAGAAAGGGAAAAACGCAATCAGTCCCAAGGCTTCCAGATGAAAAAGTGAATCAACCAGTGAAAACCCATCGTGGTTCTGGAAAAAAACAACTTGAAGCACATGTTCGGGAACTATTGTTATCACCGGCATCCTTTTCACATGTGAAACTCTGGATATGGAAAAAGGCCAGCTCAAGAAAATATTTCCAACAAGAAAGGAGGAAAATTAAGAAGCTCAGGCTTCTCTCAAGCAGTAATTTTAAAGTGCAATTTGTTTGAAGGTTTTATTTCTCAAGCAAACACAGTGCACATTTAGAGCATACACAAAGTGCTTCCAGACACTGCTTCCCTACTTTACACCCATCATGAACTTGCTACTGGGCTAGGCACTAGAGTTACAGCCATAAAAAAGGCTATTTCCCCAAAGGCTATATTTTTTAAAAGCTAAGGAAACCAATTCCAAAGGGAAAATGAAGGAAATAAATAATCTTAAGAGACAGGAAGAGGTTACAGATTCTGTAGCAGCTGCAGAGCAGCACAATCCCCTACAGATCCACTAACCCCACGGGGTAGGAGGCACAGAGTCATGACATTCATAAATGAACCATGACATTGCGAACAACATTAGCTTTGGGAAAATCAAGAACTGAGAGCTGGGTTCTGATTTGCCAAGGCTGTAATATCGACTGGAAAATGGCCCAGATGTAATCTGCACAAAAAGGAAATGACATGAAGCCCTGCTGAAGGACTGAGGGACAGGAATCCTGAGGAACGCGCTCTCATCACCAACTACAACATCACTTCCATTTTTATTTCAAGACAAAAACTGTATTAGGAAAATTTACAACAGAAGCAAAAATGTATAAAATAGGGAGTTTGTTTTTGTTGATGTCCACAGAAGTGTGAGACTGATTTGGGAGAATGGAAAAGTGTTCATTTAAATGTAATCATTTGGGACTGTTCAGAACATCTAGCTGGAGACAACCTTCAAACTTTCCCTCTCTCAGAAACAATTATGCAACCTTGCTGAACTAGCCGTTTCTAAAATTTGTGTTTGATTACTACCCTGCAGATAAGGGACAATGTCAAATCAACACCATTCAGAAAACTTAATTGGCTGCTCTTTGTATTATTTAAAGCATTATTCTTTTCTTGGAGCTAAAATTTTCCCAAGTATAACACCAGTAGCCATATTCTCTAAAACCCTCTATAAGAAGCTATTGCTGGAGGAAAACACTCAACAGTACCAAAAATATGGAAAACCGAGGAGTGAAGTATAGTTTCTAGGAGGAAGGTTTGTATAATTGCATTTGCGGGTATAAAACATCACTTCAAATAGTAGTCCATTGAAAGCAATATCTTAAATGCATCTGATATAGATCAGGATATTCTAATTCATCCTTTGAATCCTTGAGAACCCAGATTCTCAGTGTGGAAGAAAGGATATATACAGAGATGTAATATTAAAGAGGTTAGATAAAAACTCTATAGCCCTGAATTTGAAGTGAAAATATTAAGATGAAGTCAAAAGTTACCACATCTTTAAATATATATGTATATTCTAGCTCCATTTACTACAATCTTTTTTTACATTTTTCAATTACAGTTGACATTCAATATTTCATGTGTACAGCATACGGTAGTAGTTAGATATTTTATATAACTTATGAGGTTATTCCTCCTCCCAGTAAGTCTAGTACCCACCTGACATCATTCATAGTTATTACAATAGCAAAGTCTTAAAAACAATAATCACCATGGTAACAATGAGCATCCCTAGCACCCAGATTGTGACCTAGAAATACCATTTTCCATTAACCCTTTGCACTCGCTTTTTTCTCGATTCCTTTATTCTACTCGGGATTTAATTTTTTAAATACCCCAGATTTTACAAAGCGCGGCAGTAGAATAAAAAACTGGAGTTTCTTTTCATACAAACTTATTTATTTGGATTTTTTTATATTTCAAATTATTGATACATTCAAAGAGTAATTTTAATCTCGACATCCGAGTGCAAAAGGTTAAAAGAAATCAGAACTTGAGAGAAATGGCTGATTTGAGGTGTGGGGAAAAGGATGTCCAAGATGAGCTGGAACACCTTAACACACCAAACAGTAAGGGAGCTATCAAAAACAACTGGATATTCCCTTTGTAATAAATCACTTAATTCACTTAACTGAATTCATTCAACTTTAGTGTGTTTCATAATACAAAAGTTTTTTTTAAAAGGGACAACATGACCAGTAAAGCTCACGACAGAAAGAGGTGGATCAAGAGAGGTTAAGACTCGCAGTCAATTTAGATTTTGGCATTAGGTCGAAATACTGTTCTTCTCCCCTCAGCAAAATGTTTGTGGCCATTAAAATGATCAACTTAGCAGGGCACATTAAAAGGAACAATTCCTTTTAACAGCAGCATATTTCTTTAATATCCTTTGGCTGCCAAAATTATGAGATCGCAGGAGGAGTTATCCTCAGCCAAAAGTCCATGAGTAAAAATGAGTAAATGTTTAAATGTCACAGTTCAGGAATTAACATGTTTATGTAAAATCATTTTAATTAATAAAGGCTTCCAAACAATGTTACTAAGCCTGGTTCAGTCCACAGAAAATGGAGAGGGAAATAACAGTAGTGGTTCTCTCAGCTCCCCACTTGATGAATCTGAGACTGCTTGCAACTTGATCAGTTACTACACTCACCTGTTTCAGTACTTACTTCAGTACTTCCCTTCTGTGCTATGTCTAACCTTTTGGGCTAAGGTTAAAAATTGATCCAAACCAATTACAATCTTAAGATCATAATCAAGAACAAGAAGCTTTATATTAAAAAGTACACCAGCCCAGGCCAGGTGGCTCAGTTGGTTGGAGCATCATCCGTGCACCAAAGGGTTGCTGGTTCAATCCCTGGTCAGGGTACATACCTAGGTTTTGAGTTTGATCCCTGGTGGTTGGGGTGTGTTTGGGAGGCAACCAGTCGATGTTTCTCTCCTTCCCTCTCTCTCTCAAATCTATTTTTTTTAAAGTACCCCAAGGCCTTATTTCATATGTAATCTACTTTTGGAATCCAAATGAGGAAATATATAGAACTTACTTTAAAAACCTTTCAAAATGTTTGCACTGCTGCACAAAAAAAGGGCTTTCTTAATAATCAGGGTCCACGAGACAGAACACAACTTCTGATGATAGCTTAGAAAGAAGCACTTGCAAAAACTCTTTACTACCTCTCAGTATCTGTCCCATACCCCCTTTTTATCCAGACCCCTTTGGGATCTTATTTCACTGTAATGTACAATTCTTAGCAGCAGTTTTTTCTCTCTTTTTGGGGAGAGAAGAGAGGTCATGTGGTCTAGTAATTCACAGAATTATTGCAAAGTCATTTCAGTTTCTCCAAAATCTTCCCACAGAACTATCAATAAGCACGTACAAACACACACTCATACAAAAGAAGAAAAAAGATAACATAGTATAACCTCTTGTAAAAGCCTTATCTGTCATTAAACTTTAATGTCACTAAGTCCTGTATAATCCAATGGACAATCAAAACTGCTATGATTTTGTGCTTTTCAAGCATCTACACACACACACACACACACACACACACACACACACACACACACACACACAGTTTTTGCAAGCAGTCGGTGAGTCTTACTGGCTTGTGTGTATGCCACACCCTGGGAGCTTACCATAACCGTGCAGTCCTCTGAACCGCTGGCAATGACTTGATCATTATGCGGGCACCAATCTATGTCAAGCACTGGTCCTGTGTGGCCACATACTGTAGGGTAGGATTTGTCAATCCGACCAGTCTGAAAGCAGAGAGAAGCAAATTTATCATGTAACATCAATGCCACAGAGTTTGTGTTTTCTCAGACCCATTTCTCCTTTATCACCTCCACCCAAAACTCTCAATGGTCTATTAAAAAAATCAAAATTTCTAGTACACAAAGAGTTTAATCAACTGTATTAATAGACATAGCAAAACATAATACAAAAGTCTTTTGCCAAAGTGTTTTTCTATGATAGCCAAATTATAAATTATACATGTTTATACTACAAAAAACTTGATATTACTCAAAATGCAAAATATTAACTTTTAATATAATAACTTAATATTCTTGAATATACAAATTAAAGTATTGGAAATGAACAGCAAAGTTAAGATAATAAAATTAGCAAGCAACATTAGGTAATAGAATGAAACTCTTTAGCTACTGCTTAGGGGCTCAAGGACATACTACATTTTACTGTCTGTCTCTCAACTGCCTTCAATCAATAGAAATGCCAGCCGAACAATGTAATTAAATTAACATAGGCTTAGATCTTATCCATTATCCAGTCCTACATCTCATTAAGAATGCAGGTTTTTTTATTTAAAGTATGACATATGTCTCCTTCCCCCGCCCCCATTGACCCCCACCCCCTGCCACTCCCTCCCCTCAGGACAAGCCCTCACCATCCCAGTGTCTGTGACCATTGGTTAAAAAAATACAGTTTTTAATGTTGGTCATAAGTAACCGTCACAATTTGCTCATGGTACACATTTGAATCAAACAAGCCAACCTGGCTTAGACCATTTTTGTATTAACCAGAACAAATGCTGCTGTAACAACAGGTGTTCAAAAGCTACTTCGTTTTTCAAACAAGTTAACGTTAGTCCATGCTGAGGTTCTTACAAGCTTTAACAGCTGGTGAACAAAAACGAATCACTGCCACACAAAACTGAACCCTTTTGTTGTTGCTGCTGCTCTTGTTATGGCAAGACATCACAACACTGGGGACCGGGGCAGGCTTCTGGGCAGTATTAGGACACCACATAGCAAATCTCAAAAAAATACCAAGGAATCAATATCCTGTAGAGCATGTTCTGAGTACGATGCAATACAATTAAAAACCGAAAAATATAAACCAACAATCTCCAATGCATCTAAAAAAATTTAAATTTACTAAATAATTCAAACAGAAAATTATAATAGCCAACAGACGTCTAAACTGATCAATAAATACATGATTGCCATATTGTGATTTATAAGATATTTGATCTTCATCCATAGTTCCTGGTTCACAGCTTCTAAAACCCTTAAAATTTCCTAAGTGTTGAGAGTGATAAAGATATCTTTTGTATGCTAATGAGGTGACTTTTGGATCCCATCCAAGGGTGGAGGCTAGTAGTCAGGAGAACCAACCATGTGATTAGAGCTTTGAAACCACTCCCTGACCTGTGGAGAGGGTAGATGAGCTGGAGATTGAGCTCAGCGCCAAAGGCCAATGACTTAGTCAGTCTAACTATGAAGCCTCCATAAAAACCTAGGAAGATAGCTGGCTGGTCGCTTGGGGAGCACTTCCCATGCCATTACGCCGTGCCCCAAGCTCCACAAGGACTGTCTCTCAACTGCCTTTGTAAGCGGACCTCACAAAGGACAGAAGCGCCTTTCTTGGGGACCTCACCTATGTATCTCTTCATCTGGCTGTTGATTCGTATCCTCCAATAAACTTTGTAATAAATCAGTAGCCTAGCGAGTAAAGGAGTTTTCCTGAGTTCTGTGAGCTATTCTAGGGAATTAATCAAACCCTTGGAACATCACTTTGTGAGTCAGAAGCACAGGTAACAACCTGGACTTGTGACTAGCACCTGAAGTATGTGTTGGGGGAGGGAAGCAGCCTTGTAGGTCTGAACCTTTAACCTATGGAATGTGATGCTATCTCTGGGGAGACAGTGTCAGAACTGAGTTGAATTCTCTAGCACCCTGCTGGTGTCTCAGAAGTGCTTGTTGGTATGGAGAAATATACATGCACACACAGAAATTGGGTCTGGAAACCCTTCTCAATAACATATCAAAGCTTGTGGGATATAGCTAAAACAGATCTTAGGAAAAAATTTATAGCCTTAAATGCATATATGAGAGAAGATGGAAAATTAATGATGTAAGAATAAACCCAAAGAACATAAAATTATGAGAAGAAAGTAACAAAAAGAAAATAAATAATAAACTGAATCAACAAAATTAGATATGGAAGACAAAAGGCACAAATATCAGATATAAAAAAGGGACATAATTTGGTAGAAATTTACATGATATGAAAATACTAGGAATAACATTTGATAATAAATTTGAAAAGTCCAGATGAAATAAGAAATCTCTTAGATAAAAATCTAACTTAGCAAAACTTTTTCAATAAATAGAAAACCTGAATAGACCTATAAGCATAAAAGAACCAGTTAAGTATCATTCCACACAGCCCCATAAATCAAGCAGTCACTAAATACCAAAAATCACTAGGCCCAGATGGTCTCACGAGTGAACTTTACCAAACATTCAAACAAATGTTCCCGGAAAAGCAAAGAGAGGAGCACTGCTGACCTCGTTAACAAGTGATGTCCACCTCGATACAGAGGACAGTATATGGAGAAACGTAAATCTGAGACTTATAAATATTGTTGCAAACTCCCTAAAAAATAAAAAAGTAACCCAAATTCAGCAGTGTGGGTTGTTCTCAAAAACCATAAGCAAGTGAAAAGACAAGTTGCAGACTGGGGGAAGATATATATATAACCTGACAAAGTCAACAGCAACCTTAACAGAATAATGGGCAAGCGATATGAGCAGAGAATTCACAAAGAAGGAAACCGGAAAAGGCAACAGATATATGAAAACATCATCTCTTTGTAATCAGGGAACAGCAAATTAAAACAATGAGGTAACATTTTACACCTATTAAAACTGGCAACAATTTGGAAGTCTACATATAAGTGCTGGCAAGTGTGCTGGGAAAGAGGAACTCATAAAAACTGATCACAGGAGAGACTATCCCACTACAATCCCTTTTGAGAGCAATCTGGAAACAGCTGGAGGTGACGATGCCCACTCCTCGGCAGTCCCACTTGTAGGTGGTCTGTGAGAGGAAAGCCCCATGTTTTGCACAAGAAGGATATTAACTGCAGCACTGTGGGAATTGTGGAAAAAAGAAAACAGAAGCAATTTCACTGTCCTTTGGTATGGGAATAAGTATCATATAAAAGTTTAACAGACACAAAATAATAGATATATACACATATTTAGATATATACACATGTAATAGAAGTACAAAATATGATACATACCAACTTTGAGGAAACAATTACCTCTGGGGAAGGAGGAAGAAGTAAAGATGAATGGTATCTTAGCTACATCTGCTATGCTTTATTGTTTTTCAAAAAAAGATATATGAAACAAACATGGCAAAATCTTAACATCTGCTTAATCTTGTGGGTGAGTACATGAATGCCCTATTATTTTATTTTTTGTTTGTTTGATTTGTATCCTATTTTTTAAAAATAATAATACAATAAAGTTGAGAAACACTTGTTTCTAACTTTACACACACACACACACACACACACACATATATATATATATATATATATATATATATATATATTTTTTTTAATTGATTTCAGAGAGGAAGGAAGAGGGAGGGAGAATAACATCAATGAGAAAGAATCATCAATCGGCTGCCTCCCCCACACCCTCGACTAAGGAGCCGCAACCCAGGCATGTGCCCTGACCGGGGAAATGAACCGTGACCTTCTGGTTCAGAGGTAGATGCACAACCACTGAGCCACACTGGTCAGGCTAACTTTACATTTTTAAGTAATCTTTACTCTCAAGGAAAACAGTTTTTCTATCTGAATTGTTTATTGTATCCCAGGGTATCTTAGGCTCTCCCCAGCAAACCAATTCTGAACTTCCAAGGATACCAAATATTTTTTTTCAATTTGGGTTAAGAAGAGCTTTTGCTCAGACATAGAACAATTTTGGAATCTGGAAGTGCTATTAAGAGTTGTTCTTAATTATGTACTGAGAATCTTACTAAATGACTTTTTTTAGGTTAAAATTAAGCAACCCAGGCTAACAGTTAATAGCTATAACCAGTATTTGTCAGTCAAATAAGATATTTGAGCAGTATTAAGCATTTCTGCCATTCCCAACTCAGCCCCTACAAGTTTATAGCATACAAGCTCTAAGCCCGGAATCTGAATGTTATTTAAAGGGCAACTACCACGTATTTCCTTCCCTCCTTTCTATCAAAAACAAATAACAACTAACACTTTTAGAGTGCTTATGTTACATGTTAGGAACTGTTTGAAAGCCCTTATATCTTTTTTCTCACAAGTACCTTTATGAGATAGGAACTTTATCATCCCCATTTTTCTAAATAAAGAAACTTGAGTACAGAGAAAGTAAAAAAGTAGCGATCTAAAATATCACTAGATTTCTATAGGGAAAGCAAATGTCCACTAAGCTATGAGATGAAAAAGGCACTAAAATAATTCTGAAATTATTGGCAGCTGGTTATCAGAAACAAGGAGTTAATAAAAAATCATATCCTACAAACAGCTGCTTCCTCTGGTTGTGACATCATCATAAATCCGTACAATAAATAAAACAGGGAAAGCAGCATCATATCGCAGCACAACAGAAAGGGAATTGACTAAATGTCTGATAGTGACAAAGGAACAGAAAAAAAGATGAAAGTGTGAGAAAACTGGCATTTTAAATCTACAGTACACTGATCATTTTACATACAGTATGTTCACAACAGTCAAGAACACACATTCTTATAAATGATGGTATTTGTACACACACACACACACACACACACAAACACATTCTTACCCGTAACAAAATAAAAATTTTTTTAAAAAAGCACAACATAGTCACCCAATGAGTATATGTATATGTCACTAAAAGGGTGGAGCTGGGCAATTTTAAACTGCTGAGAGCTCAAGTACACGGAAACTAAAGGAAACCATACAATAATGGCCTTATATGGTAAAGATGAGAACATCATTTCTGAAAGACATTTTGCACTAGGATCTAAATGAGAATGCATTTCTCATTCATACCCATGACACATCCTCATTTATCATCCAGTGAATAAACCAAGGAATCCATGTCTAATTTGCTGGACTGTGAAGGACCATTCACAAATACATCCACGGAAGTTATGGTGACATACACAGCTTACCTGCACCTCTGAGCAGCAAATTTAAATGAATGCTGAGGCTGGAAGGAAGATTTACAAGAATTTAATGCCTGCTTTTAAGTATCTTTTTTTTTTTTTACTAAATGGTGATTTATTTTAAGAACTACCCATCACTTTTTCAAGACCTATTTATAGAATAATTTCATTTACTAACAAATGAGTCCACTGTTTCATTAGGGATGTGTCTCTTCAGTTGCATCATCTAGAACAGTACTACTTTTCTAGCATGGAATTGAATATTTAGCTGAGAATTGTCAGTCAGCCAGTTAGACCTCCCATTTTAAACAAAGCTTTTTATTTATTGATTACTTACTAGTCCTAATCACATGCCACAGACCTGTTATTGTACTTCTTTAGCTACAATTCCAAATGGTGGGAATTACCAGCAAGTCAACTCAAGTGGTAAAAATGACCAACACCAAGTTCCCCTCAGGCTTTGGCCCAGAGTCCAATTCAAAATTCGGACGTTAGTGAAATAGGTCAGGACACCAGCTTACAGACTTTATCTAAAAGATCCAGTGGCCTGCCAGGGGCCAAGCAACATGAGCCCCAGGGAAAATTCCACCTTCAAAGTGTGTGTACAGCTGGCACAAGAGAGCAGTGTGACAGCACAATTTCCATGTGGCTGGCCCAAGCCGAGGCTGATGGCTTTGACGTGTTCCAGCCAGCAACCCTCACAGGGGCAGAAAACCTCCTAGACACCAGCACTATCATCTGCTTTAGGTTTGGGGAAAGTCCTCAAACATTTCAAAGCAGCAAAATAAAACTCAGCAGAGCTCCTGGAGACTGAGGCTTCAACTAAACTTACAGAGTTAGGCAACACTTTCGACCCATGGGCTTTTTTATTTTTTAAAGGGGGGGAGGGTGAAATAAAAATTTAAGCATCAGTTAATACATAACTTGATCTTAACTGCTCTAAGGAGGAATGTGTGTAAATTTGCAAAAACATTCCTCCTTAGGCATACAAAATTCAACGTAACTCTAATAATTCTAGTTGTAAGGATAATTGCCATCAATATCAATGGAAAACAACCACTGCTTCCACTTTCACCTAACAGTGTGTCTTATTTTTCACACCTCATTTCAAAAAGGATTCATACTTAAGAGGTACGCTCATCTTACATGCCAAGGCCAGTACTGTGCAATCAACACATTCTAAATATATACTAACAAACATGTACAGAAATCTCACAGATACGTTTCTATAAAGGATTTCCACTCTATGATGTGGTTTTAAAAGAACTAATGGTGTATTACAGATGTACCCGCAGACATTATAACATTATCAAACTCTCAAAATTCAGCATTGGGATGCTTCCAATATAACCTATGCATTATATAATGAGAATCACTGATGGGCTGCCTCCTGCACGCCCCTTACTGGGGATTGAGCTGCATGCAGCCCAGGCGTGTGCCCTGACTGGGAATCGAACCATGACCTCCTGGTTCACAGGTCGATGCTCAACCACTGAACCACACTGACCAGGCCAGAATAATTATTTCTTAATATGAGAATGGCCCCTCACATGATAATTGTTTTAGATCCACACTTTAGCTTGTTCAGTATTAGGTTGAAGAAGCTACCAAACTGGTCCTAAGGAAAATCAACCTAATAATTACTGGTTCGCTCAAAATGTAACATATTATTAAAGCCACAGAACACTACCCAGCAAGCTTAGTCTTTCTCATAACTAACATGTTTTCATAAACCTAGTAAACTCCTGTGGTGATAAAAGGTGACACACATTAATCTTATCAGTCAAATCAAATAATTCCTTTTAAGATGCTCAAGGTATTCCACATGTAATTTCTTTCTAGTTTACATTCTGGAGTTTAATCAAAGCCCAAGCTCTTCCAGGGTGCTGGGTTCTGGTTGCTCTCTATACTGTCTCCCTTATCTAGTCCAGCACAGGCAGCTTCCCAGTACTTTTCCAACTTCTAACCTACTGTCATCTTAGTATCCAGCCATTTTAGAATCCACTAGAGGCCCAATGCATGAATTCGTGCACGGGTGGGGTCCCTCTGGGTGGCCTGCAGGGATTGGGCCAAAACCGGCAGTCCAACGCCACCTGCAGCTCCTACCTGCTGCTCCCGCTCATCCCAGCCCCACTGTGCCTGCGGCGGGCTCGTGCCCAATCAGTCCTGATCGGGAGAGGCTCAAAACCAGCTCTCCGACATCCCCCAAGGGGTCCCGGATTGCGAGAGGGCACAGGCTAGGCTGAGGGACCCCACCGGTGCAAGATTGGGCCGGGGAGGAACCACAGGAGGGCTCCAGGGTGTGTCCAGCCCATCTCACTCAGTCCCGATCAGCCAGACCCCAGCAGCAAGCTAACCTACCAGTCAGAGCATCTGTCCCATAGTGGTCAGTGCACATCATAGCAAGCGGTTGAGCAGCCTTAGCATATCATTAGCATATTACGCTTTGATTGGTTGTTCAGTTGTTCTGCCATTCGGTCTATTTGCATATTACCCTTTTATTATATAGGATTATTATAATCTGTGCTTATTATACAGACTGATTATACCACCCTCTGATGTAAGGGCTTAAACAGCCCTAGCCCAACCTAATGCAAAGAACAAGGTATAAAGATTTTCCACTGTTCATCCCCACTTTATATTCATAAAAGTTTTTGTTTTAGGAAAAAATGCTAATCAAATTCACTCTTTGTGCCCAAATTTCAAGAACTTTATCTTAATGTCCCCAAATTAAAAGATCTTTTCAAAGGCATTGATAACTCATTACTGGCCTTGAAGTATACAGTAAGAATTTTTTTAACTCTCAGCAAGGAGAATGGTAAGTCAAACATGTGCTCGGAAGCACAGGAAAAGTTTCCAGCCCAGGCATAAGGGCTCCATTCACAATGTGCAGAGTTCAAAGGAGTCAAAAAAGGATGTCTACTGAAGTGGGTTTTCCTTTTTATTCAACTTCCTTTTTCTTGTAACAGTATTATTTATGTGGATACGTGTTCTGTTGAAAACTCTTAATGCCCTGTTGCCCCACAGGGAGGAGCTATATTGACTGTGGTCCCAAGACAGGGGAGAAGTAGCCCAGATAAAACCGGGGCTTCTGCAGCAGACCATAAGGACTGGCACACACAATATATGACTTGTTGACAGGCTGGTCACTGAAGGTGACAGCTCACATCCCAGGAATAAAACATTCTGAGGAGGTTTTACTTTAAATGAACCAGAAACACCAATCTAAGAGAAGTTGCTCTGAAATAAAACACAGATGAGATTACCCAGTCCTGTAAGGTAAGCTAAGCACTAAAGCTGCCAGGGAGGGGCAGTGTGGTTCTGCAGAGACCTCACCTGCCTGTGAGTTAAAAAAAAAAAAAAAAAAAAGTCTTTATGGGCACAGTGAAATGACAAGCAAATCATTTTGCCATCAAGTGTCCTCTTTACAACTGTCTTCAGTTGTAAAAACCTGAGAGAAGTTACTCTAAAACAATGGATATTTTATTATCAGAAAGCAAAAAAGTGGAAAAGTTAATTAACATCTCCTTAACCACGCCTAAATTCCCAATGGTGACCAGAGAAGCTATATTCTCTAACTTCCTGACTTAACAAAAAAATTTATGAAGTGAAAACCTCATCATTGCAGACAAGTAATTTCATATGATATTTATGGTCTGAGAACAAACAAAATCTAGAAACCCAAGATGAGGTAGAAGAACCAAGTCAAAATAAAATTCAGCTTCAAAGCAAAAGCTGAAAAGCAAAAGAACTATTGATGTAAGTACAAATGTAGGAAATTAAAACAAAGCATCCAGCATCAAATGAGAGAGGAGAGTAACCGGTTGCCTCACCCCTTGCACTGAGAAAATGACACTGGAGGTAATCTCCCCTGGGACCCACTGAGAATGATGAACTCCAGGGCTCCCCCTTCCAATCCCAGTTCTACACTGGTTTGCCCACAAGCCTCAGAATAAAAACCCACCCTCCTTGAAGTGGGGATGAAAAGCAGAAAAAAATTACAACGATTTTAGGTAAATGCCTTGGGGCTTCATGGCTGAGGCAGTTCCCGTCTTGCAGCGGCTGTAAATAAGCAGGAGGACAGGAGTAGAGACCCAATTCAGTAGCTTGTATCATTTAATCATGACTTAAAGTTCAGCCAGAAGAGAAACCCAAGCCACCGCTCCTCTGAGAGTGCCAACACGTGCTACATCACTGGTCCTCCCAGCTCAGCCTTCCTTGCACTCAACTCAGGTCGCATCCCTAACCAGCACTGATATTCAACTTGGTAAGAACAGAAAATTTGCTACCTATGGTTATAAAGTGGCTTCTGGACAAGTCAGGACTGCAGAAATTTGTGCATTAAACCTGAGTCTAGTTCAGAGTAATCTGCATTCAAGAACCTTTTCTTCGCTGCTTTCCGGGGCCTGGGCCATCATGTTGATGCACTGAGGGCTTCTGCCGGCAGCACTTGTCTTGTGCTCTGCACAGACTCGGGCTCCAAAAAACAGGAAAGAGTTAAACGTTCTTTGCACTTGACTCAGTGGCTTCCCTTCACCACACACTCCCAGATCCCACCGTTCTCTGAGCCGCTGTGCAGCCAATCAAAGCAAAGGAAGGAAATTATCCTGGCCAGCTGACAGCCCCAGAGCTCTGATGGCCATATATGGTAAAAACCACTGTCAGAGCCTTGTCAAGCCTGCGGGCCGGCTGCTGTGGACATATCAGTGAACTGCAGCA
Source organism: Cnephaeus nilssonii (assembly GCF_951640355.1). Classification (NCBI taxonomy): domain Eukaryota; kingdom Metazoa; phylum Chordata; class Mammalia; order Chiroptera; family Vespertilionidae; genus Cnephaeus; species Cnephaeus nilssonii. The sequence goes on along the minus strand of NC_137093.1, from coordinate 22,293,041 downwards.
GTTCGAGAGGCTGGCCAAGGAAACACACAAAGGACAGGCAGCCTGCTCATCTCCAGGGGAGGGGCGGGGGAGGGGGGTGGAAGCCGTCATCTGCCAGGGCACACTCTGAGTCACAGTCACTCACTGTAATCAAAAATAGCCCCAGGGTACATTGTGAGGTTCCTTCTGCCAGGACTTTGTGCACCATTGTTAACTGAGTTTGAGTAGAGTGTCCCCCATCTCACCCCACCCTCCATAGCAAGACTATGGAAAACGGAGTCACTGGGAGAAAATGAAAAGGCCCTTCTGTGGCGCTTCATGTGATAATGAGACCGTGTAGGGTTCACTCGCTCCTGTGGCTGGCAGCTCGTGACATAATTTGGAAGTCATTGTTCTGCACCTGGTGCCTTCCCCCTGCCTCCTCCAACCTCCCCCCACCCCTCTACCCCCCCCCCCCCCCACACACACACACACATTCATCAGGCCTCCCAGCCTTTCAGGGCCCATACAACTGACAGTTTAAGGTGCTCAGGGCATCAGACAGTGTCTATTTCAGGAGACAGTGAATGGGCATTCCAGGACACTGACAATGAACCCCTGCCCATAACACCAAAACCACCATGGGCCCAAAGTCCACATCTGTACACAGGGCTATTGGCATTGCTACCCTTGTCCAAATGGAGTGCCGCTAATTGTGGGAATGGAAATTGCCTGTCAGCAGTGTACAGTAAGGGGGGGCGGGGGAGGCGGGGTTGCAGCCAATGCAAATCCAGCAGGTGCTGGGTAAAAGCACCATCGGAGGCTGCCATTTCTTTTGAACTAGTCCAAGAAAGAAGGCACCTATCAGCATGGCGCCTGGCACTTAAAATCTCAAAAATGTGAACTGCTGTGATTTCATCATTCATTGCTGCTGTTTCTGCACAAGACATGGTATAGACAAACCTTAAGACAATTTTCTGAGCTGACAGAATCAAAGCCCTGTCAGGCCAGTGTTTTTGTTATTAAATCCCTAATCCCAGAGAAAGATGCAAAGGATTAAGTGTCAATTAGACTGCAGTTTCTATACCTACCGCCCCACCCCCAAAATCTTTCACACTCAGTGGGGGGAAAATATTAATCAAAAATATACATGTACAAATCAAACCAAGATTCAGAGACCTAAATTCTAATTCATGAAAGACTCACAGCTCTGGGCAATCACTCAATCTGAGTTTCAATTTCTGCAACTGAAGAACAGAGGGATGACAGCAGTTCCACAATGTGCAGAAACTGAGACTCCATTTAGGTGGGGGGGCCCTCTAAGCATATTCAGATATCATTTTGGAGTCTCGTTTTTAAGACTATAACATGAAGTCACTGCCTTTTCCTGAAGCTGATACAGAGGAAATGTGCAATGTTGTTCCAGTTATAACAATAATCCAAAAAATGTAGAACAGTGCTTATTCTGGTTCTCCTCCATAAAATGATCACGGAAAAGACCAATTTTGCACTATTTACAATGGAGGGGGCGGGGGGGAAGAGAGCCAAGAAATGTGATTTTTCTATCAAAAAGCTATTCTTCAGCCCGGCTGGCATGGCTCAGTGGTTGAGTGACGACCTATAAACCAGGAGGCCCCGGTTCGAGTCCCGGTCAGGGCACATGTCCAGGTTGCGGTCTCGATCCCCCAGTGTGGGGCGTGCAAGAGGTAGCCGATCAATGATTCTCTCTCATCATTAATGTTTCTATCTCTCTCTCCCTCTCTCTCTGAAATCAATAAAATACTAGTATATATATATATTTTTAAAAAGCAGGTATCCTTCAGCTTCTCTTAATCCCCCTCCAATCAAATATCCCATTTCTCCAACACTAGAAAGGTCTATCTAAATTCCCAGAGATCCAGGAATCTGAGGGAAGAATGTGGCTCCCACCTCATTCTTAGCCGTCCCAGAGCATCTCTTTTAACTCAGTTTAGGGAATTGGCTGGGCTCTTCTTCTGTTTCATCTCTAGCTCCTACACACAGGAAAACCTGAATTCTAATAGAATATTCTGTGATGACTTCCTTGACTTCTGAGCCTCAGTTGGAACTCATCTCTCATTGCTGTGTGAGAGCCCTTCATACACACACAGAGCTCCCCATTGAAGAGATCAAGGTCAACTGTTATCAAAAGTTAAGAGCAAGAACCCAACATAGGTCACAGCACAGAGCAAGTGCTCAAATGTCTAAGGAATGAGTATGTGAACAAATGAATGAATGTGATTTCTAAGGAATGAATATGTGAATGAATGAATATGATTTTTTTAAAGTACTGTTTTAGATTTCACTAAAACTTACACAATTAGCTCTTTATATGACAATACTTTAAAAATCATCTTTACATGATTTAAGTTCATTGTAAAACATTTTGTAAAAAGTACAGGTATTATAAAAAAAAATAAAAATCACCTTCAGACCCACCATCAATGTTAACATTCCCAAAAAACAATAATGTAATTTGAAGTTATGTATAAGATAGTGAGTATGACCTTATAACATATTTTTTAGGTTATATTACAGTATCATGGAACATAAGGATCTTGCCATATAACATTAACTTTCTCTTGCTTCTATATAAAATCCCCCAATTACTCATAAGATTTATTTAAGAATGTTTATATATATATATTTTAATGGAATGCCTAAAACTATGAAACAGCCTTTTAGGTCATTGTGAAGTACTCATTTATGTATCATGTGACCTCACATTATGAATCAAGCACCACATTCTGAGAATACATGTATGAGTTATCAATTGCTGCTTCACTCTAAAACTCAGCTACTTAAAGCAATAAACATTTATTATTTCACACAGTTTCTGAGGGTCAGAGTTGAAAAGCAGCAGTTATCTGGGTAGTTTTGGCTCTGGATTCTCATGAGTCAAGGTGTCAGCCAGGGATGCAGGATCCATTTTTAAGATGGTTCCCTCACATGTTTGTTAAGTTGGTGCTGGCTACTGGTGGGAAGTCCTATGGACCTCTCCACAGAGCTGCTTGGAACATGGAGGCTCCAAAAGAGATAAAGTAGAAGCCATGATGCTTTATGACCTCGCCTCAGAGTCACACTCCACCAACTGCACCATATCCTCATGGTTATACAGTCAGCCTATTTAATGTGGGGGGCACCACACAGGGCATGAACACAAGGAGGTAAGAATCCCTGGAGGCCACTACTACAATAGCGTAAAGCAAGACTTTGGAGAACCTGTTTTCAAGAGCTACCATTCAAACAGCCATCCAGTTTGCATCCTCCATCCAAGTGAATGTCAGGGAATCAAGAGCATGTCATTCTCACTGCCCTCCCCTTATCTGTTAAGAAGGAAGAAAATAATTATAATACAACGTGACAATGAAGTCTGTGGTACTAGTAGCATGGGCAAGAACCCAAAGAATGATTTCCACTGTCTCAGCAAATTAAGAGGTAACAAGTGAGTTGGACACTGAACAATTAGAATACTACTCAGAATACTGACTGAAATGAATCAATATTTCTTCCTCAATAAATATGGCAGAAAAACACTCAAAACAGCCCTGTCAACGCAAGTTCTATGAGAGAATTAAGTCCTAATGCCCTAAGGAAGCTACTATAAGTAATGAATTAATTTATTTCCTATGCACCTAGAAGGCACAGCCATGTCCCATCCTTGAGAGAACTAAGAAAATATTCATTGAAATGATTTTCTGTAGGGCTGAATTTTTTCACAAAACCCTAGTTGAGAAAGACCACAAAATGAATTGAAAAGATAGTTCACAGACATAAATATAGCAAGATCTCAGCTATTCCCACACACAATTCCTAAAATAAATGGCAGAAACGTACATAACTATATATAAGGTATACTAGTATAAGGCATTGTACAACTATATCAGAGGAGCTAGAAGGACAGAGGAGATTAACAGAGCCAAAAGGTTAACAGAGACCTGGCCACACCTATCCCATAAGGGCTCAGAGCAGAGCTGCTCTCTAAGGCAGTTGAGGATGAAATTAGCCATCACTCCAATACTAGCAGGTAAGAATAGTTTAGGGAGGAAGGGAGAAAGCAATTAGGCAAGATAGGAGCCCTTCAATTTGCATCCTCCATCCAAGTGAATGTTAAGAGAGCAAGAGCATATAATTCTAACCAACTCCCCCCTCACCCTTATTTGTTGAAGTTAGGATTTACAGGCTCACTGTGATCTGAAATTCTGGTGCACGTGCACCTAACCACAAAATGGTGTGATGTGTCTGAATGCCCCACATGGTTCACAATGGGATGGGAATGCCTCAGTCCTACATCACGAGTGCAGCTACTCTACACAGGAGAGGCTTGTTCATGCCCATGTGGTAGAGTGCACGGGGGACTGGGACAAGGCAGTTCATGCAGTTGTGGTGGGAAAAATCCCTATAGCCCAAACCACAAAGCCAACTTCTGTTCAGCAAGACTGCTATTTATTATTCAGCCTCTGAAAGACCAAAGAATAAGAAAATGCATACTAAGCCACACCTTAAAAAGTCATGACAGAATGGCATGCCATAGCTTGAAGGAAGCATTACAAAAGAGATCCTGAATCACGTGTTAACCTAAATCGCCCCACCTCAGGGCTGAGTCCTTTCCATATTCATCTGACAGTGACCTCTTAAAATCCCACTTTCTCTAATAAAACCTTCCTAACAAAAACCTCGTAAACCAGCTAAAGTAAACATGTATTCATTCCTAAACTTACCTCTTGCTATGTATGTGTTTTAATGTATGTCCCTACTACTCTCTCCATATTCTATTTTAAGTCCTGCAAGACAGAGACCGTGATTCTCCCGGAATCTAACCACAAAAGCCTCCTGAGGTTGCAATAATAAGCCCTATTTACAGCTTACACTAACTAGCTTTGAAGAGAAATTCAATGAAGACCATGTTTTTAAATGGGAGCCTTTCTGAAAGTGTCACAATACATCTTAAGATCGATTGATACATGCATATTCAATATTAATATGTACTGAGAGCCCCGATAGCATCACCTAAACCAGTCTGCCTGTCTATATTCCAAAAAAAAAAAGTGTGTGTGTGTGTGGGGGGGGGGGGGGGCATTACCAGAAGTCTCTGGGATAGTTATTAAAAACCATACCCCTAATTTAAAAAATAAAATAAAATAAATACCCATCTCCTCAAGTTCATGTTTAGAGTAATCCCAGACTGCTATCAACACATACTGGAGCCCAATACACACCTAAAGCATCATTTCCTATGATCTTGATTTCAAGCATCACTTCATGTTATATGTGCAAATTTGATTTTTCTTCACTTTTAAACAAAAGCAGCCCACGTTATAAAACTAAAAACTCAACTCCAAAACAGATCATGGTACTCCAGTGCCTTATCTTGGCTGACAAAGCTGAAACGTCTTCTCAGCTGGACACCAAAAACCCACCACTAAAAAGTCAGGTTTCCCAATGCTCCTTGCTCTTGGTAAACAAATAAACTAAAAAGCTGTGGAGACCAAATGCAACTGGCATTAATTTCAAACTCCCACTCCAAAATCAGGTTTAAGTACAGTTATAAGATTGTCATGTATTATTTGCCAATAAATAGCAATGTTCTCCACAGAAATAAAAGTATCCAAGTAGAAAATTAAATTTCCATTTAATGAAAAATTCTCCTTTAAAATATCATCAACGATTCCGCCAATTAGAAGATGCATTTGAAAACACATATCAAATTTGTTCCCCAAAGGCATCCGTCCCCATTTCTGTAGTGAAATGGTCCTATTATGTAATATCACATCAATCCAGTCGCTAAAGTAAAAATCAGATGTTAAAATAAAACAAGTTAGTCATAAGCATCTGAGAGAAAAGTACAAGAGAATTGGAAGTTTTCCCAGTGAGAGTTTTTCCTAAGGAAAAAACACCCAAATGGGAAACAATACTTTGACAGAAAACGACTTTATTGTAACCACTTTCAGAATCACATGGTCCGTAATGATGAGACGTGCCCCTAGCATGCATGGCTCAGACTCAGGGAGACCCACTGTTCTCAGCAGAGTGGAAACAGCTGTAACGTGACCCAACACCTGCATCCTCACCAGCACTGAGCCCTTATCAGAGCTCAGGACTCACCAACTTTTTTTCCTCCAAAAGCTAACTAGAAAATTACTCTTTCCAGGTTCTCTCTCACACAGCAACACTGCCCCCCCCCCCCCCCGCGTCCAACCCTCCCAATTATTTGTGACTCTGGGATTTCCTGTTAAAGCAAGTACAGATTTTCATCCACAATATTCAAGAATAGTCAGAAAATCACAAATCTCCCATCTTCTCTGTAGTGGAAATGACTCTCTGGATGGAGTAGGGAGAACTGGGAAGCCCAGTGATGTAGAAGGTCACACAAAATCACTTTCAGTGAAGATCCTTTATTTCTACCACTTGTTAACACTGTTTAGATCCTATGCTGAAACTTACTGTTATCCAGACTTGAAATCTGCATCACTGGGAACCTTTTCTTGAGCTTTCATTTCATTTAGCATTCAAAAAAACAAAAGTCTCAGTCCTCATGACTTCACACACAAAAAAGATGGTCTTACAAATTTCTGCCCAAATAAAAACGATTGTTTTTAAATATACCTTTTGGAAAAACGTTTGTGTAAAGTGGATGACTACTAACCAAATCATAAAATTCCTTGCCTGCCATGCTCACAGCATCATTATGATAATCTTTTTCATCCACAGAGGTCACGCCCAGAACAGAGTTCACCTTTCTGTTTAATGATTCTCTATTAGAGAAAAACCGATGTGGTTGTAAACTGTAAGGAATGAAACCTCAATTACATCAGAGTCTAATGGTCTGGGCAATCTATTACAGTGTTTAACAAAACAGAAAGTCAGATTACTTACCTTGTGCAAAGGGAGCACAAGGAACGCACCTCCCCCACTTGCTTCAATGATTATGGCAACAAATCTGGGATTGACAGCGCAAAAGGAACTATCCCAGGTCACTCGAGAAACACGGATGTCATCATAACACTGGTCATTTTTTACCGCTTGTCCAAATACATGCCGAAACTTGCTCTGTCGTACCACTCGCCTCATCGTGTCTGTAGGAGAACAAAAATTATGTTAAAGTCATGCACTCAACTGAAAGCTTTACTTTTACAAAAAAAAAAAAAAAGGCTCTAAGTAGAAAAAAACAAAAACAGAATGGTATGGCATTTTGTCTGCTCTCCTAAAAAGGAGCCTAATGGCAAATCCAAAATTCCTTGAGCAGCACATACCCATAGAAAACTGAAAATGCGTCAGGGAAAGAATTACAAAGAAATGAAAAATTCCTAATTCAAGATCCAGAAACTGCTCATCAGTTTAATTTCAGGAAAAAGATCAAGACAAAGAATGAAGAAAAATTAACCTTTCGGGACTGGGTGGGAATTGAAAGATAAGTAAATTCACTCTCCCCTTTTTAAAAATAAGAAAACTCCAAAGTTAAGTTATGTAGTAGATTTGAAGCTCAAGAACCCTTCCCCCCCAAAAAAAGATATGATACTGTGGCTTTTTCCTCAGTCTGCCAAGGTAATTTTCCCCCAGACATCAGCACTCTGCTGTCTGAGAATTCTGCCCGCTCACAAGTGTTTCCACAAGACCAACTATGAGTAGTAGAGAATTCAAGAAATATAAGCAACCACCCTTGTCTTCAAGAGCCTTCCAACACAGGCATTATAATCAAAGCAAATCAGAACCAAACTCCTGGTGCTGAGTGCTACCAGAAATCTGGCTAAGGCAACTGATAGGTCAAAAGCCAGGTCTCAAAAAAGAGTAGCAAGGACTTAAATGGAGAGTAATGTGATAAAAATAATGTTTGGGATGACAACATACTAGTATTTTAGACAGGAAGAAGCTAAAAGCAAGGTTCTGGGCTAAGAGCTGTGACAATAAGCCAGGCCTGGAAAGGCCTGGAATGACTGTAGCAGTAGCAGTTGGACAGCGGAACGGAAAACCTCAGGGAGGGGAAATGAACCAGGATGGTTTTTCACGTCAGAGTTGATCATTCACCTGAGGGAGGGGTGTTATTCCTGGGCTTCCTCCTGGGTCATATCAGACTCCAAATTCCACTAGGTTGTCCGATAGACATGTGCACTGAAAGCTTCCTGCTTTAAGATCACCAGGCCCCACTGGTGAGGTTTCCTAGACTGTACCAATGTAATTATCCTCCCTGTTAATGTAGAACATTCTGCTCATATTGGCTAGGATAAAAGGGGCCTGGAGAAAACCTAAGTGGAAATGGAACATGGTCAGCTGAAAACCAGTCATTCTGACCCCCATCAGGTACAGAGGACAGCTAACACCTGTCCACTCATGCCAAATGAGACACAAGGTGGACTTTTGCTAATGGCTTCCCTCTAATTCCCTTTCTCATGACGCTGGGCCCACTGCTAAATGCAAAGGGAGATCATTTATTTTTGCCAGTCTCTTTCTAACCTTCCAAGGCATGTGCAAAAGTCGCCTCTCTCCAAGCCTGGGGCATGTGCTGGGTTGAGGCAACAGACCGTTGGCAGGCAGTTGAGCACCCATGTTTCTCAGCCCAGCTGTTGCCAGACCTTTCCAGCTGACTACCAGGACCATACATTTAGGGTACTTGGTAGAGGAGATGGCAAATTATTTGCTTCCACTTGGCCAGGGTTCTTCATTTGTGAAACAGTGTGAATAATTCTCAAGCATGAAGAGATAAAGAGCTCCCATGAGGTGGTGAAAACCACAAGAAAAGTACATCCATACAAAAGCCAATGTACCGCCAGCTGGTTTCAGGATCCATTTCCCTACACAACCATCTGCACAAGTTAGCAGAAGCTCAAATCCCACCAGTACCTTCTAGCAAGTGTTTCAAAAGTAAGTTAACATAGAACTAAGGATTTGCACCATATGTCAAGAGTTAATATTTTTCATATACAAAGTTCTTACAAATTAAAAACATGAAAATCCCAGTAGAAAATTACACAAAGGACATGAAGAGGTAATTTACAAAAGAAATACAAATGGCATTTATCTCCACTCCTTCCTGGAATCCTAATAAAATGGCAGTCAAAGAATAAAAGCAGGTATAAACACCAAAGGACAAGAGAAAGGTCACTGAATGGAGCCTAAGAAGAGTGCAAATGGGACAACAAAATCTTGGAAGATGGAAAGCTATCATCTACATGCAACTGACTGAAGTGTGAATGTCCTCTGTCCTCTTGAGTGTCTCAGGAGGAAGGGCTCATTAAGAAAACACCAAAGCCCATGGAAACCCCAGAGCACTCAGAAGAGAAACAGGGATGTGGGAGAGGGGCTACCGAGAAAACTGAAGCCTAAATCAGAAGCAGCTCAACACCCAGATCACCCTCTCCACTGCTGCAGAGCACTGCCCCGCCCCCGCTCCAGCAGAAGCCAGACTGCATGCCCTGGGCAGGCTGACACGTAGCACGGGTGAGCACAGGTAGGAAGAGGTGTCATACTGACAATGTGGTTCTGTACAGTGGAGTCTCCCTTGTTACTGGGGCTCCCAAAACACTGGCTACCGGCCTAGATACCACCAGCCCCATCTGGTAAGAGATCAGACCTCACCACCCACTGTGAAGTCCACCACTCAACCAGACCCTCGGCCCACATGAGGTCAACTTTTTGTGCCAACCTTTTAAATGTGAATGGACATTTGAGGAAGGCCTCTAACTTGAAAAATAAGAGACAATTTTCCTCTTTACTCAAATAAAGTAGATATCATCTAATCTCACCAGCAATATAAACATGGATAAATATAAATATGTGAAGTGCTTTGAATATGTTAGTGAAAGGAATTACCCAAATCTGCTGGCTAACTTACATACTAAAAGTACTTTTAAAAGTCACTTCTATATTAGACACAGTGACAACTTATTTTCATCCTAACTGCATGGAGTCAGAATGATATACAGGCTCTTTTGCTATAACCATAGATTGGAGTGTCAGCTACAGAGCAGAGACAGTGAGAAAAGTCAGTGCTTCCACAGTGCTGTGCTGACCGAGCCAGGCAGGTCCAAGCGGAGATTGAAGAGCAGTGTGAGCCCATTCACATCCAAGGTTGAACCTGATCTGGGCTCAGCTGTCCACATGTGGCGCAGCTGCTTTTCCTGCACATAACAGAGAAAAGCAATTAAGAGGGCAGGCTCCAGAGTCAGACAGCCTTGTGAGTGAGAAGCACAGCTGTACCATTTACTTCCTGGCCATGGTTCAGTGGGGCAAGTCAATGAATCTCCTTAAGTGTCAGATTCTCTATCTGAAAATGGGTACAATACATATAAAGTTGAAGTGATCATTAAATGAGGTAAGCACTTGGTGATAGGAGTGTAGCAAGAGATTAATATGTGAAAGCACCTTGTATGGTTAAACACACATATCTAATTACACAATATGTGTCAGCTCTTATCATCCTAGAACTTTACATAAGGTAACCCAGATTCAAATTCTAGCTTTACCATTTTTTAGTAACTTACTTAACCTTTCTGAGCCTCATTTTCCTGATCTATAAGAATTAGAAACAACATCTGACAAAACCCAGGTCCAGGTGGCTTCACCACTGAAGACTAGCAAACATTTAAGGAATACCAATACTTCACAAAATTTTCCAAAGAATAGGAGAGGAGGAAATGCTTCCAAATTAATGTTATGAGACCAGTATTACTCTGATACCCAAATCAGACAAAGACATGACCAAAAACACCTAGACAAATATCTCTTAGGAGTATCAATGCAAAAATCCTCAACAAAATGCTAGCAGACCAAATCTAGCATAAAATGCATTCATTATATAACATGACCAACTGCGACTTATCCAGGAATGCAAGGTTGGGTCAACATCTGAAAATCAGTATAACATATATCAATCGAATAATAAACAAAAATCACATAATCACCTCACACAGAAAAGCATTTGACAAAATCCAACACTCTTGCATGATAAAAACACTCAACAAACTAGGAACAAAAGGAAACTTCCTCAAACTGATTAAAAGCAAACAAATACAAAAACACAGCTAACAATATCCAATGGTGAAAGATACTTTCTCCCTAAGATCAGGAACCAGACAAGATGTCTGCTTTTGCCACTTCTACTCAGCAATCTACCACAGGTTCTAGACTGGGTAAATAGACAAGAAACAACAACAAATAAAAGGCCCTCGGATTGGAAAGGAAGAAGTAAAACTATCTCCAAGTGCAAATGACATGATCTTACATATAGAAAATCCTAAGGAATACGCTAAAAAACTATTAGAATTAATATTAGCAAGGTAACAGGATAAGAGACCCATATATAAGAATCAATTGTACTTCTGCACACTCATAACAAATAATCTGAAAATGAAATTAACAAAACAATTCCAGTCCCTAGCCAGATAGTTCAGTTGGTTAGAGTGTCATCCTGATTTGCCAAGGTTCATTCCCTAATCAAGGCACATACAAGAATCAATCAATGAATGCATAAATAAGTGGAACAACAAATTGATGCTTCTCTCTAAAATTAATTTTTTTAAAAGAAAACATTCACAGTAATATCAAAAGGAATAAAATACTCAGGAATAAACCTAACCAGGAAGGTGAAAGACTTGTATACAGGCATACCCCATTTATGATGGTTGGCTTTAAAATGCTTCACAGATGTTGTATTTTTACAAATTAAAATGAAGACCCTGCACCAGCAAAAAAACTACAACTCGCTTTATTACAACACTTGCTTTATTGTAGTATTCTAGAACTGAACCTGCAATATCTTTGAGGTATGCCTGTACTAAAAATTACAAAACACTGATGAAAGAAATTAAAGAAGACACAATTAAATGTAAATACAGCTTGTGTTCATGGACCAGAAGACTTAACATTAAAATGGCAATACTCAATGTAATCCCTATCAGAACCCTAGCTGACTTCTCCATGAACTGATTCTAAGATTCATATGGAATTGCAAGGAACCCAACAGTTGCCAAAACAACCTTGAACGAGAAGAACAAATTAGGAAGATTCATACTTCCTGGTTATAAAACTCACTACAAAGTAATGGAAATCAAGACAGTGAGGTATTAGAACAAGAACAGACATATAGCCTGGCCAGTGTGGTATGTGAAGTATATCTCAAAAAAGATGTGGGGGTTTTTAAAACAAAGTTCCTAGCACAGACTCTGATAAATGTTAGCAATTATTATTTAAGAGCCCACTAATAGATTTTTCTACCCAAGGGGGAAAAAAACCCAAATCAATTCTCTACTGATTATGGGCCAAAAGTGTAATTTTCACATATGAGAACCAGCATCAGTTTTCAAGGACCCTTAACAAAATATTTTGTTCCCTCACCTCAGCATGGAATTCACTACACTTAAATTTCTCCTCTAACAAAGGAAAATAGGGATCTCACACAGAAAAACTCCCTTCTTCACAAGACAGCTGCCTGCATTATCAAATGTTATTAGTGTTTTATCACATTACTGTTTAGCTACAAACTTCCAAATTACAATGTCATACCATCAAACTTAGTTCTTTTATTAAATATCTTGTCCCAAACCACAAACTAAAGTATCCAAAACCAAAGTATTTTATAAATTAATTCTCAATTATATTTTAAAAAGTAAATTTAAAAAATCCTGAAATAAAAAGCCCAAGGAAATACTAGTACTTGGCACAATTTTAAATATCTTATCAGAGTTCAACCTTGAAGAAGTTGCCTACTTATAATGTCTTTCAAGTACAAATTCCTAAAACTTTGTAGGACCTTTTGTTTGCGTTTGGAGGATCATCACAGTATTAAAGGAGACGATGTAGACATAAGTCATTCATTAAGCAAATCAAATATTTACCAAATGTCAAAATATATTGACTTTAGATAGGAGAAAATGCAATGTAGTTCTGAATTTCCACAAACCTTATGTAAGACTTTATAACATGCAATTTATCAGCCTACCCACATTTCCAGTAAAACTGGGATTATTCTAGAATCGTTTTCATTATGATAAAAACTGGTATGTCTTTGAAAGACAATGTGAGGATAGGTTGAGAGCACAGGCTCAACTATGGAATTCACTCACTGGAATTTAGTTGAAAACTCTATTTTAGAAATATGAATAGTAGTTTCCCCAGCCCAATTTTCCAGGTGATACTGAAGGACAGAGGATTAAGGGTTAGGTCTTGATTGTACAGCAACTATCATAATAAATTTCTTTTTTTAAATGTATCTTTTTCATAATCCCCATGTCGTACATTATTTCCTCAGGACTTGTTAATCTTACAATCGGAAGTCTGACATTTTGACCACCATCATCCATTTGACCACCACCCCCCAATCTCTGCCTCGGACTCCCACCAATCTGTTCTTTTCTACAGTTCAATATTTTTTGTAAGTTTTAGATTCAACATATAAGTGATATCATACAGTATTTGTCTTTCTCTGTCTGATATATTTCCCTTAGCATAATGCCCTCAAGATCCATCCATGTGGTCACAAATGGTAGGATTTCCTTCTTTTTTATACTGAACTAGAGGCCCAGTGCACGGATTTGTGCACCAGTGGGGTCCCTCAGCCTGGCCTGCGCCCTCTCGCAATCCGGGACCCCTCGGGGGATGTAATAGTGCCTGAAGCGGCAGGGGGCCGGGGGCCGGGGGCCGGGGAGGAGCTAGAGCCCAGGGGGCTCGATCCTGCTCAACCAGACCCTGCTGTGCCTGCCACACTGTGTGGCAGGCACAGCAGGGTCTGGATGAGCAGGATGGAGCCCCCTGCCTGTGCACTGACCACCAGGGGGCAGCTCCTGCGTTGAGCATCTACCCCCTGGTGGTCTGTGCGCATCATAGTTACTGGTGGGCCGGTCGCTTAGGCTTTTATATATATAGAAGATAATATTCCATTGTTTTATTTTACATACCTCACATTCTTTATCCATTTGTCAATGGGCACTTAGGTTGTTTTCATATCTTGGCTATTGTAAATAATGCTGCAATGAACATGTGGATGCAGATATCTTTTCAAGCTAGTGATTTTGTTACTTTTGTACAAATACCCAAAAGTAAAATTGCTGGTGCTCACTTTGGCAGCACATATACTAAAATTGGAACAATATATAGAAGATTAACATGGCCCCTGCACAAGATGACACTCAAATTCGAAAAGCGTTCCGTATTTTAAAAAATAAAATAGAATTGCTGGATCATATGGCAGTTCTATTTTTACTTTTTTTGAGGAAGTTTCATACAATTTTCCATATTAGCTGTACTAATTTACATTCCGACATTCATGACACTAACAGCTCATCTATGAAACAAAAAAACGGGTAAACATCTTAACCAAGAACAAGCTGTAAAAATAAGGTTGACCTTCGGAGCTAGGCTCCTTCTTCGGGACTGGGCTCAACTTAGGCTTGGCTCTTTTGGACTAGACTAGGCTCTTAGGGCTATACTGGGCTATTCGGGATTAGGCTCAGCTATTAGGGCTAGGGTCGGTTATTTCAGAAGAATAAATAATAATGTCTATCTCTACAGTTTAAGGACTTACTTTATAAGTATCAGAGGTAAGTTCACTAAAAAATCATTCTCAGAATAAAATACACTCAATTGATGATCCTCAACCTCTAGGAGAATGTAAAGGAATGTTTCTTATAGCACTGGCAAGTCAAGTTATACACAGAAAATATAATTCATAAGCCATACATAAGAAACGTGTTGGGTAGGAGGAGGAAAAAAATGTATACAAGACAGGGTGTTTATATTGTAATGGCACTAAATAAAATACACTTGAAAAACTGAGTAAATGTTACTACTTTTTCTCCATTCTGACTTACATCAATCTAATAAAAAAAAAGACCACAATTTTGATATTTCCTTGTTTATTGAGAAGTTATCCGTTTAAAGATCCTAGCAGATGTACTTCTATGGTTCATATGAAAGGAAACACATCCTGCTAGGAACACATACAGGAAAACCCCTACTAGGAGCAAAATCCTGCTCAGAACATTTGCTGAGACCATTCCAGAGCATCATCAGGCTGAGAATGTTCCCTAGCAGGACTGCAGGAGGACTCCAGAATATCCCAGTGGGGAAAGAATATGTTCCCTCCAAGTTGCTGCTTTTATGGCAGGCACTTTTTAATGTGGAAGAGATCAGATGTGTTATTTAATAGAAAATGGCAAGTAAAATAACAAATGAGGCAACAAATATGCTAAGCTCAGCTATTTAAATGGCAATCCCAACATGAAAAATTCCTTTTAACAAGTTGGAAATGTAATATGTAAGCCTACGTAGAATACACATTCACAAAAGAGCAGACACCCAAAGCAAATATGGGAGGGACTATAATTAAATATAAAAATTCAACATTCATCATTTCTGGATATGAGTTGGCTGAGCTTTTTAGAATTTTCTTAAACAAATCCTACCAGTGACATTTGAAGAGTTCACCTTAGCAAATCATTTTCATTGTATTAATTTCCTTAATTAACAGATTCATATGAGACATCCCAAGGGGGAAAAAGGGCCTAATTTACCTACTTTGATAGAAGTTGTTTTACAATGAAGAAAAACGACCACATGATATAAAACACAAAACACAGCAGAAAAATCAGACATACGACAGACCTCATACATAACAGCTGTGGCTGAAAAGGATTTGCACTCCATTAATAACATTGAGGTATAGAGGGGAAAAAGTTTTTTCTAGAAAAACTGCTAAACACTTAAGACAACTGACTGCAAGTATTGAACTGCCTTGATGTTGGTTCAATTTATCATGATACCAAGGATGGTAAGAATAAATGGGAGGTTAAAAAAAAAATAAGGGGGAAAATTCATACTCATTATAATCTTCCAAATAGTATCACCCCCCTATTCATTCAGGTAATAGGTAAGAAGCCAAATGATGCATATCAATTATAAATGTACTTTGTTTCAATTTAATAACACAATACCATTTTAAAAAAAAAATGTTTCTAGGAACAAAAGATGAGAAAATGCAAGTAAGATCTATAGGCTCAGTCCTCACAGGAGCCTGGAGTGGAAAGGGTTCTAAAACTCATCAATTCCAGGCCCTTCATTTCCAGCCCAGAGACACTGTGACTTGCCCAAAGTTAAAGGACTTCTGAGAGAGACACATGACCTCAAACCGCAAAGTACAGGCCAGTTCAACTTTCCACCCTCTGAACTTACATAGTTTTTCAAAGATAAACTCCTCTTCATACATACAATTTGGCTTTCCCACATCAGCCAAGAGTGCCACTCAGAGCTCTTTCATGGGGGTGCTGCCTCAACAACTCATAGTTCCACCAGGCCTGTTTGTGCAATTTTTAAATACGAAATTGCATTTTGCTCACGCAAAAAACACGGAAAAATCAGAACAGAGAAGCTGGCTGTAAGCATTCAAATATACTGAGAACAACAGGTATGCCAAATCTTTACTTCTGATTGAAAACCCGTAGTCTTAAGCCAGAGGCCTATGTGCTCAACTGTCCTAAACAACTGCATGAAAAGACATGCATAAAACTCTAGGAATACACACACACACACACACACACACACACACACACACACACACGCTAATTTCTAAAAGGCAAGGTATAATAAAGACATTTATACTTTTTAAAGTTTTCTAAGAAAACCCCAACTTTTACATTTTATAATTTTATACTCATTTTAGGAACTTTGAAAAGTTGGAGAACACCTACCGTCAACATAAGCACTGACTAATAATTTAGAGTAGAATGTGCAGCTATGAAAATGACTGCTAAAAACTGAAGTCTGACAAGAAATTAAATGAGCTATATACATAAATCAAATCACCATGATATACACTTTAAATACCTCAATAAAGCTGAAATTAAAAAAATGAAATAAGAATATGCACAGCAAAATAGCAACATAAAGATCCAAAATACAAAAAATATATAGAAATCTTCCTCTTTTACACTTGTATTAAAGAGAGACCCTTTATCACTAAAAGAAGCACTAATGGGACCTGTAACTCATGTAAAATATAATAAATAAGAATGACATTACAGAAATTTTGCAGTTACTAAAACATGAAATTATAAGGCTTTAGGAGTCATCTCTTGCTCTTCAATGACAGAAATCATATTTTTATTACACTATCAAGTAAGAATAAATTTTCCCCAAGATAATGTACAAGGATGATGTGTTTATAATCCTTCCTCTCCCAATTTTCTGCTTATTACCAGCATCTTTATAAACAAAACCACCTCCACCCATCCCTGGAGCTTTGAAAGGGACTGAAGAACCTCCCTCACAGAGACAGAGGCAGGCACTCTCTGCCCAGAGAACACTGTGGAACGGTGTAAATTCGTCTGAGGCTGCAGACATCTCCCTAAAGTGCACCACGGGAGACTAGCAGACTCAGAAGCTGAACTCCGCCTCTCTCTTCAAAGAGCCAAATTAATCCCAAGAGTTCTCATACCAACTGCAGACTTTTACAGACATGACTGACACAGCAATCGTCTTAAAAAATTAATGATGTGTTTCAAAATACTCTCTATAACTGATGAC
Organism: Cnephaeus nilssonii; assembly: GCF_951640355.1. Taxonomy (NCBI): domain Eukaryota; kingdom Metazoa; phylum Chordata; class Mammalia; order Chiroptera; family Vespertilionidae; genus Cnephaeus; species Cnephaeus nilssonii. The sequence goes on along the minus strand of NC_137093.1, from coordinate 22,275,554 downwards.
CTACTTTTCTTATCAACAATTGGTAAAAAGCACACTGTATATGACTGCTCAAACTTGCTAAGTCTGTTTCCACTACTTAATCAGATGGAGTTTCTCTCAGAATAAAATTTTAATAATTCTCTGGCAATAGTCTTATACCAGGGAACGAAATTATTGGACTCCCAGATCTTTTTGTAGTTGTTGTTTTAAGACATTTTTATGAAGACGTTCACAAGGCTAGGCATAAAAACAAAACTAGAAAAGTATAAAAACAAAGTAATCACCTTCAACTGAAGAATTTCAGTCTTCTCTTTTTGCCTATACTGTGGACAAACTGATTAAATAAACAATCTTGACAATGATTCAAGGGAATGGTATGGTACAGTAGGAAAAAAACTCTGGCTTGGATGTCAGACAGTTTATCCTGACAGTCACCTACCCACTGAATCATTCTGATCCCAGGATTGTTGGATTCATCTATAAAATGGGAAAACTAAAATATAAATGACTTCTAAAGCCCACAAATCTATAGGAAATGCTTCTTTCACTGGGATCCAGTCCACAATCCCCTAATAAAACACACTGATTCACTGAGAATTAGCTACGAGCACCCACAGGGTTATACATATAACATGTACACTCATCAGTGAATGCTGAATAGGTCTTTAATCCCAATCATTCATTTACTGAACATTCAATTATTTATTGAGCTTTGACCATGTACCTGGCATTATGCTATATATTGAAGATGCAATGGTGAGCAAGCAGAATGTCCCTTGCTCTCATAGAGCTTACAGTCTACTGGAGGAGACACAACATAATCAAATATTCACCCAAACATTCATGTGCGGCTGGGACAAATGCTGGGATGATGAATCAATACCCAGGAAAAAGAACCACTACTTTGTATTAGCACAAAAGAGTCTTCTCTTTACAAGTAGGTGTCTGAAAAGAGTAAAAACAGGGAAAATAATTTATATCACTTATTATACCTTTTCAGATTAATAACTGAATCCGTGGCTTTAAAATTAAGGAAGTTTGCCAAGCAAAATGCCCAGAGCTTGAAGGTAAAAATATTGAGCATGCCATTTGAAAATGAAACAAGCACTGTTTAAAGTAAAAAATCTCCCTATGTTTCCAGAATTTTCAGACATCCAATAGAAACAGGAAAGTATACCTCTTAAAATGTTACTGCAACTTAGGACAAATCATTTTGTCTGTCTGATCCTTTTTGATAAAATCACAAACTATTTCCTTATCAGCAAACCTCTCTTCTAAAGGGGGAAAAAACCACATAACATCAGTATCTACAACAGAGTAAAAGAAACTGTAAGAATGTAACTCACTGGGGAAAATGTAGTTATAACCAAATAAATACTTTTTGTAATCTCTAAAAATTACCAGAAAGCCCTGGCTAGTATGGTTCAGTTGGTAGAGTGTTGTCCTGTGCACTGAAAGGTTGCCGGTTCTATTCCCAGTCAGGGCACATGCCTGAGTCGCAGGCTCCATCCTGGTGGGGGGGAGTGCAGGAGGCAGTGTTCATGTGTCACTCTTAGATCGATGTTTCTCTCTCTCTCTCTCTCTCTCTCTCTCTCTCTCTCTCTCTCTTTCCCCCTTCCTTTTTCTCTAATCAATAAAAATAAAATTTTTAAAAATTACCAGAAATAAAGTACACATACAAACACACACACACACACAATTACAAAACAATTCCTTTCTTGTGATCATTTATCACATTAATCACTAACATGATTTAAACCAAAGCCTGTCATTTTTGAAATTTTAATATTGCACAAATAAATTCCTAAACAATGAGACCATTCAGCAATTGAAATGGTGTACAATTAACCATATTCTAACTTACTCAGTTCTTATCAATTTCCCAGATCAAATTAATTCCAAATACACTGAACACTTGGAGCTCCAGGAGCCACTGAAATGCCCTGAGACCTGACCTCTCATTCCTCTGGGGCTGGCCCTAGAGCCCCTCAGGACAAACCACCAGTGGGACAAGAACACTTTCCAGTCAGTCAAGGCATTAAAAGATGAGAAACTACTTTGGCCGGTGTGCCCATTGGTTAGAGCTCTGGCCTGCCCACCGAAGGGTCTCAGGTTCAATTCCCCGTCCTCATCAGGGCTAGTGCAAGAGGCAACAATCAATGTGTCTCTCTCACGTCAATATTTGTCTCCCTCCCTCCCGCCCTTCACTCTCTCTAAAAAGCAATGGATAAAATATCCTGGAGAGAGGATTGAAAAAAAATTAAAAAGTGAGAAACTAGAGAAGAGGAGAAAGAGGGTAAAAGGAAACTCCGCTTTTCGATGACTATCTTAACTTTAAATCCGCATCTTGATACAAATTATGGCTCTTCCCCTATCTACTTTGACAAAAACCTTCAAGATGAAAGCATGCTTCCACTAGCATGTGACTTCACTGATTCTTTCTAAAGTCAAAGTCTCTAACTGGACTATAAAACAAAGTCCTACGAACCCCATGCTACCAATATTTTCAATTTATTCAAGAAGTCAGTTAAGTTAGTTTGCAACTAAAGCACCAAAATGTAATATCACTGTTTTTCATCAGAATTTATTATTTAAATAACTAGAACTCCAAGATTTGCTGTGGTGAAAAAATGTCCCACATTCCCTGCACTCATTAAGGTCTTGCTTCAGTGTGAACCCTCTGATGCTTAACCAGGCTGGAATTCTTGCTAAAGAATCTTCCACATTCATTACATGTAAAAGGCTTTTCTCCAGTGAGAACCTTGCGGTGTGGACAAGGCTCACGCTTTGGCTAAAAAATTCCCCACATTCTCTACACTCGTAAGGCCTTTCTCCAGTGTGAACTCTCCAATGATTAATAAGGCTTGACTATGGCTACGGAATTTCCCACATTCGGTGCACTTATAAGTCTTTCTCCAGTGTGAATGCTCTGATATTTCATGAGGCTTATGTTAAAGCTAAAGAATTTCTCACATTCGCTGCACTCATAAGGCCTTACTCCAGTGTGGATTCTATGGTGCTGAACAAGCATGGAATTATGCCTGAAGGCTTTCCCACCTTCACTGCACATAAAAGGCTTTTCTCCAACGTGAACTCTCCAGTGTTGAATAAGGTCGGCGGTCGGCATTGTGGCTAAAGGATATTCCATATTCACTATACCCATAAGGCCTTTCACCAGTGTGAACTATCTATAATAATAAAAGCATAATATGCTAATTAGACTGCACATCCTTCCGGACAAAGCCACTGAGGCAGAGGTGGCTGCAGCCACGGCGGCGGGGGGCCGAGCCCCTTGCACAAATTTCATGCATCAGGCCTCTAGTTTGGTGTATAAAAAGGTTGTACTTATGGCTAAATAATGACCCACATTCACTCCATTCATAAGGCTTTTCTCCAGTGTGTAGTCTCTGGTGATAAACAAGTATTTCTGACCAAAGGCTTCCCATAGTCGCTGCACTTGTCATGACTTTTTTCAGGGTGACTTTCAGTGGTCCTGTCTCCCCTGTACTACGAGTCACCTGATGGTTAAGACCAGAGCCAGTCAGGAAGTCCTTCTCACCCTGCCCACCACCCCCCTCACCCCACTTCTCTTCCTAACGGTTTCTCCCCACAGTGCAGCTTCTGGTGTTGGTGAAGGTTTACTCTGAGCACTCCTTCTACGTTAACGCTCTGCTCAACCTCTGCTCCACACCAACAACCTCTTGGCATGACTACAGTCATGACCCCACAGGCAGGCAAAGATGACTCTCCTCACTGCTCAAGTTGGGGAATTTCATGGGTCCTGGAAGATGCAAGTCCCAGAGAGGCCACCACAGAAAAGTTCTCCAGCATCCCACTGCGGCACAGACAACTCTGGGCTTCAATAAGGAGCCCCCACTCCCCCCAGGAGTAGATAACCACATCTTCAAAGGTCACACGGCCCTAATGGCATTGCCATCAGGACTGAAGATGCCCACTGCCAAATCTAACCCACAGCTCCATCCTGGTCCACACATCATTGGTGTTGAGGGTGTCTCCAATCTGAACCCTTTCCTGAACTCCAGACTTGTGTGCCTGGGTGCCCACTAGACAAATCTCTGGAACATTGGGACTATTGCAATAGCCTCCTCCCTGGTCTCCGTGCAACCCAACAGTCTGCTCTCTACTCTCTGCTGCATGACCTTGGAAAAGTACTGGACCTCCCTGGTTCTCAGTGGTATCATCTCAGATGGGACTGGCCGCCACTATCGGACTCTGTGGGCAGAGAGGGGCAGGGAGCAGAAGACTAAGTCAGCCTGGTATCCCGTCTCCCAGCCCAGAATCAGGGTCACCCAGGTGGCAGTGCTGAGCCTTAGCCTCCTCTTGTGCCATCCCTTCTTGTCTCCCCAACCCCAAACCAGACATCTGGACCCTGATGAGACTGTCCTGGCCCCAGATACCCCAAAGTCAACTCCCTGCTACTGCTATTTAAAGGAGATCAAATTAACCAGGGGAGTAGAAGCTTCAAATTAAGAGAGAAGGATGAAGAACTTGGAAGGCTGCTGTAGTATGAGGCTGCTGGATGCCACCCAGCCTGAGACAGGCACCTAGGGTGTGGAGCATGGTTCCTACTGCTGTTTCACAGGACTCCTAGTTCCCAGGATCCAGAATCCCATTATCACCATTAACAGTTTCAAATGCTGTGCTGTGAATTAAACAGATTTCCTCAGACTAGGCTGAGAACTTACTCAGCACTTGTAATACTGAATCTATACCAAAAGATGCCATCTGAGTTCCAAGTAACTGAGTTAGTCTTTGGAACATGACCCAGTCCTGGGTTGAGGGCTGAATGTCCAAGACTGCCTCCAAAACAGAAACTGCATCAGGGCTCTCCAACCACTCACCTTTAGAAAAGCACATAGTCCACAACTATCCTTTGCAGGTAAGATGCATCATTTGTTCCACTTGACAATGTAACTCAGCCCCATGCGTGCAAGATATCTCTATATTGCATAAGATCAAACTGGAAGTCTTAGGATAAAAAAAACACACACAAAAGCCACAAAACTTCTGATTTATCTTCTCCTATAGTAGCACTGTAAAGCAATCGTGGCCCACATAAGAGAAAGAGCCTAAGGAAGGATTACTGTATTTCTAAAACAGACAACACACATCTTATTAAAATATCACCCCTGTGGCCAGCACTCGTTGGCTCCAGACTCTCTCTTGCTTGCCAAAAGAAAACTAGGATGACAATGGTAAGCTAAAGACACTACTAACCACAAAATTAATTCACCATCTAGCTTGTAAAGTGACTAGTCTCCTAATAAATCCTTCTGCTTAATGGAGATGATAGCTCAAGTTTATATGTGTTTCTCAGCCACCACTCAGGCAGCATTTGAGTTTTTATATTAATAAATCAGCCTCAATTCTTTAAGTTCCTAAGAATGAAAGGAATTAGAATCTTTAACTAGAAAAGAATGCTTGACCATTATGAAAAGGAATTTAAGTATCTTTCATGTGAAGTAAGTAAATAATGGTGATTAAACATTTGTGTTGAGGGGGTGCTTGTGAATTTTGTCAAGAACCCCTACAATGTCAGTAGAAAATACACCCCCAAAGGTTTCACTCTCCCAACACTTCCTTTCCCAAGTATGTTATGGCCTTTCACGAAACTGAAAACCCACGGCTTTGTTCAGCCAGGATAAAGGCCTCAGCAGTTGTCAGAACACGTGGGCACACATCTGATTCCACAATGGGTCAAAAAGGCTCTTACCCCAAGCTGCCACGTGCCTAGATTCCCAGTCTATCTTGGTCTCACAGAGACAGAATGACCACACTGTGAAGCAATGGTCAACTTCTGCTCATCCTAAGGGGTTTTCATTATGCCTGTTACAAGCTGTGCAGTGTAGTACTGGACATGTGTTGTTCCTGTCAAACGTAGTGTTTGCATATACAAATGGCCTAATGGTGCCAATTATTCTGGCAAGACACAATGCAGTGGCTTCTTTGCGATATTAATTGGCCTTTGAAACATTTGAGATGAGTCCTTACAACCACTGCTTACAAATAGTCAGATTATAAGACTGAAGAAATAAGAAAGGATCAATAAAATACTGTCAAGGAACTTTATACTAAAACTAGGAAATCCAGTCTACCAAAGATTTATCCAACAGATTCCATGTATTTTCACGTTTTCAAAAAAATGCATCTAAAAAAATCTTCTGAAAATTTGGACCAAGCTTAGTGATTTAACACATGTACAATCTGAAAATGTGAGGGGAGAAGACAAACATTGGTACTACCTACCAATTGTGATGATGAACTGAAAAGATAAACTGTGAGTAGGCTCACTTTGTAGGTCTGGCAAAAGACCACGGTGAAAGGTTAAGAGGGAACCGTTGCATTGGTTCAAGGACTAAAAAGGGAAAACCAACATCAGGTTCACACTGTAAAAAAAAGTTTTCTTTTAATCCACACTATACTATAAACTCACACTATCAACTATAAAAACAAATTCACACTATTTATGGGAAAAGGTGAAGGGTGGCTGGGCGAGGAGGGAAGGGACAGTTAAGTTCCTGATCTTAAGCAAGTCTCTCAAGCTCCTGTGCCCACAGCCCCCTCATCCGTAAGACCAGAGAGGTACTTCCCACTCTAGCTGTGATTCAGAGTCACCAGGGAGCGAGCCCAGGCAGCTGCATTTATAAATGTCTATAGATGGTCCTCACAGACCTTCCAGAATGAGAACCTCTAGACCTGAGAAATAACCTCCCAAGTCCCCTTCAAATGATATATTTTTTAAAGGTATCTGAGATACTGGTACTAAAATAGGACCCGTTATTCATATTTTTTAAAAATTTAGATAACTGCAAGGACAACAGGGGGAAAAATAAATATGTTGTACTGTGGAATTACTGCTTTCAGTCTTACAAAATAAAAGCTTCCTACTCCCATTTATATTCCAGTTTCTCTCTCTCTGACCTGTGCATCAATTTGATTTAATTTCTCTTTACTGTAGCAAACAGGAGAACCTGCTTTTGTTATTAATGTAAGATTCAAATGACAGGCTTAATTTAACATCCCATGAAACTACAGTGGCTCTTTTCCCCACACAGAATGTTACACTTTTATCACAATGCTGCCATTCACATTATAACCAGATGAATATCTCACACACTGTAGTGCAACCTCCTTTCAAATTCTAAGATGCATCTTTTGCCAGGAACTATTAAACCTTATTCCTTAAAACACAGACATATTGAACGGAAGCATAAGGCCTGAATAAGAGAAGCTTGTCTGTACAGACATTTCCAATTCAGATAGACAGCAAAACACCTCATTTTTACCACCTTCCTATCCTAAAATTAGACACTTTTTTTTTCTCTTCAGTGTTTCAACTTTGATTCAAAATCTAAAATGCTGAGCTGCAAGTGGGAAGCCATGCGCAAATAGCTTATCAGAAATAAAATGCATTAAACCTACTCATTAGATTCTCCACAGTTCCATTCATTATATCAGACATTTAAGAGTGAAGAGCGAGGGAACACAAATTTAGTCAGTGCTGCTCATTCTTAGGCACTTTACATACTTTTTCTCATTTAACATTTACAATACCCAGCAAGGAAGCCATTAACATCTCCATACTACAGAAGAGGAAACAGAGACTCAGAGAGGTGAGGTAATTGGCAAAGTCACAGTTAACTAAGAAATGGAGCCAAGCACTGGCCTGTGTGGCTCAGTTGGTTGGGTATCTTCCCTTGCACTGAAAGTTTGCCAGTTCGATTCCAGGTCAGGGCAAATGCCCAGGTTGTGAGCTTTGATCCCAGGTATGGGACCTGCAAGAGGCAGCCAATGATGTTCCCCTTTCACAGCAATGTTCTCTCTCTCTCTCTCTCTCTCTCTCTCTCTCTCTCTCTCTCTCTCTCTTCCTCTCTCTATAAAAATCAATTTAAAATACTTTAAAAAAATAGAAGTGGAGCCAAGAGTGAAACCAAGCTCAGTCTGGCTCTGAGGGTCTGCACCCTTCATTGCCTCGGTTTCTCTAAATACAAAACTCTCTTAGAGCAAAAAATTATATAGGGTATTTTTTTTCCTCTTCTTTACCACCTTGCCACAATCCAACAATTTAATGAACCTGAAGCAGAAAATGTACCCCAAATGGCCAACTAGTTTCTCCTCATTATCAGGAAGAAATTAAGTATTTTTAATTAACGTAGTAAAAGTGAACATAACAGAGAATATAACTAAAGACTACTACTTGAGTCAGATGCTCTGAGAGAAGCAAGAGAGCACGAACAAAAGAATGAAAAGGAAGAAAGTATGCGTCCTTACAACCCAGGTTACACCCTTTATCAGACTGCAGGGCAGTTCCAGCTCTGACGTGATACCATCAGGGCAGGCCTGCAGCGTTTGGTGTGGCTGACTGTACCAAACTAAATGTGTCCCCTGGCCATCTGCCCTACTGAGAACAGGCTGTGGGCCAGTCATTTCTGCCCATTAGAGGGAAAGAACCTGGACGACAATGTTTTGCCCTCAGGAAAATGTTTCAAACACTCAGTTTTACAATCTAAGCAAGTTTTTTTGTAAGAGCTGGACTTGGATGCCAGAAAGGCAGAGGGGAATTACCTCTGCCTTACACGTTATTCTAACACAGGCAACAAAGCCACAATAAGAATCCGAGAGACCCACTGACCTCAGGATCTTTCCAGTTAATTTTATTCAATAGTCATTCGCTCACTGAGTGAAGATAAAAACCTAAGGGGAGTAGTGAGTGATCAGGCAGGCTGAAATCAGAGACACCTCGACCCATAACCACATTAAGAAGTTTGAACTTTAACCACAGACAATGGGGTGGGAGACGACTAGAGGATTTAAGCAGCAGAATGACACTGTTCCCTGGCACACCCTTTTTGATCTAGGACTAATTCAAATCTTTCCCTAACCCTTTCACTTTGGCTTTTAATTTATATAAACAAAATATTGATAAGAATATGATTTAAAGTCTAAATAATTTCTAACTGCATTAGTATCAATTTTGACTCCATTATGCATAAATTAGGCTTAAACTTCACCAAAATTAAAAACCTTTGTGCTTCAAAGAAAGTGACAAGAAATGTTATGTCACTCTGGCCTGTGTGGCTCAGGTTGGGTGTCATCCTGTACACCAAGAGGTTGCCGGTTTGATTCCCGGTCAGGGCACATGCCTGGGTTGCGGGTTCAATCCATGCAGGAGGCAACTAAAACATCCATCTCATAATGTTTCTCTTTCCCTCTCCCTTCCTCTCTCTCTAAAAATCAATTTAAAAAAATAAAAAATAAAAAATGTTGTGTCAATTATCTATATATATAAAAGGCTAAGCGACTGGCCGGTAGGTCTGACGTGCACTGACCACCATGGAGCAGACGCTCAATGCAGGAGCTGCCAAGCTGCAGTGACTTGGCAGTGGTGGTTCTCGGGTGACGCACCCAGGAACCAGAGAGGAGGGAGCCCGATTCCAGGGTGCGTCACCCGAGTACCGAGCTCTCGTAATCCGGGAGAGGGTGATGTCGGAGAGCCGGTTTCGGCCTGATCCCCACAGGTCAGGCCGCAGGTCAGGCCGAGGGACCCCACCTGCCGGAGGGACCCCACTCACTCTGCAGATGCCCTTCGAGCCACAGCACCACCCCAGGTGCGGCCGGGGAGGGACTGCAGGAGGTTGGCTCCAGGGCGTGTCCAGCCTGTCTTGCCCAGTCCCACCCCACCGGCCACCTTCTAATTAATTTCCTTTCAATGTGCATGAGTCTGTGCACCGGGGCACTAGTACCTCAATAAAAAAGAAAGTGAAAAGACAATTCACAGAATGGAGAAAATTTTTGCAAATTTTATATCTGATAAGGCACTTCTTTCTAGAATATAACTCATAACTTAACAATAAAAAGAGAACCCAGTTTTAAAATGGGCAAAGCATATGAATAGACCTATCACCAAAAAATATACACAACTGTCCACTAATCACATAAGATGCTGGACACATCATTAGCTATCAGGGAAATGCAAATCAAAATCACAATGAGATACCACTTTCACACCCCGGAGCATGGCCAAAGTCAAAAAGTCAGAGAATAACAAGTGTTGACAAGGATGTAGAAAAACTGAAGTCTTTACACAATGCTGGTGGATTGTAAATGGTATAGCTGCTTTGGAAAACAGTCTGGCAGTTAGTTCCTCTGACAGTTAAAGTTACCAACATGACCTAGCAATTCGCAAGAGAAATGAAAACATATGTCCATACAGAAATTGTACATGAATGTTCATAGCAACATTACTCATAATAGCCAAAAAGGGGAAATACCTACTGTCTATCAGTTGATGAGTAAACAAAATATGGTATATCAATACAATGTAATATTATTCAATCATAAAAAAATGAAGTACTAATACATGCTACAACACAGATAAACCCTGAAAACATTATACTTAATAAAAGACAAACACAAAGACTCTGTATTGTATGATTCCACTTATGTGAAATGTCCAAAATAAGCAAATCCAGAGACAAAAAGTAAATTATTGGTTGCCCAGGGCAAGGGAGAGAGGAGAATGGGGCCAGGGGGACTGCTAATGGGCACAGGGTTTCTTTTTGGGCTGATGAAAATATTCTACAATTGGAGTGATGACTGCACAACTCTGCAAGTGTACTAATCACTACCAAATTGTACGCTTTAAATGGGTGAATAGTATGGTATGTGAGTTATATCTCAATAAAGCAGTTACAAAACAAAGAAGATTCCATTATGCACTATTAAAACACAAAATAGAGTCTCAAAAAGGAGTACATAATCTTGTTCACTCACTTTAAAGGATCTGAACTAGGGCAATGAAAACCCAGAGAGATTCTATTACTTAACATTCTAGGTACTAGGTCATACTGAAATATTCATGACAATTTCCATGTTTTAATACAGAAAAAGCATCTTAAGTTTTAAAAGACATACAAGTGTCAGAAAAGAGTTCATAACCCAGCATAGCACAGGGAACTCAGCAAATGGAAACCACACATGGATCTGAACCCTAAATATTAAAGTGGCACCCAATTTTATTACTGTTTCACCTCTGAAATACAAGTCAAAGATAAAATAGCCCAGCTAATAGTATCTGTTTCTACAGCACCAATTTGTGGCAAATCAAAATATTAAAAAGCAATTTGCAGAAAATGAATTTAATCTCCCATTCCCAGTTATATAACAAGAACTGATCATTTATCCCTTTGAACATTCCGTTTTATGGGCATGCAAATGATGCTCCTCCTCCTAGTTGAAGTGAATCCCATAAGTGACAGATACATTAACTATAAAACTTAAGTAAAAAAAATAAATCCAACAGTGTTTTAAAAGTGCTATTTCTAGCCCTGGCTGGTGTGGCTCAGTTGGTTGGAGCGTCGTTCCATACAAGGAAAGGTCATGGGTTCGATTCCCAGGCAGAGCATATGCTCAGGTTGCAGGTTTGATCCCCTGGTCCAGTTTTGTGCAGGAGGTAGCCGATCATTAATGGAATGATGTTTCTCTCTCTCCCTCTCCCTTCCTCTCTTTCAACAAAAACATATCCTCAGATGAGGGTTATTTATAAATAAAAAGTAAATAAATAAAAGTGCTATTTCTCAACCCTAAATCTAATCCTAAATTATAAATAAACAGACATAAATGCTAATTAGCACAATGTGCAGGCAAAGTAACAAATGATCATGAAAATTTCAGAACTGTGTGCAGTGATATCTCATTAGTATGTGTCTATTAAAATTCATCATGCTTTAATGTACCTTCCACAATAATCAAAAACAAACAGACAAGATGCATTCCAGATTTGTCAGGAAGGTGTATACCCGACCTTTATACCAATCTTTGTTCAATCCTCAGTACACATGACTATTGCCTGCCCTTCAAGACCTACATAAAATTTCCAGTTTTATTTGGCTCCCCCGACCCCCATTTATTTATGCAACCTCTCAGACCCAAAGGTTACTATATCCAAACACTGCAACTCTGAAATGCACCTCTAAGACAAAACATTTCGGTTCCTTAAATTATTTTTCTAAAATATATAGAATCAAGTCCAAAATATATTTTTCCCATTTCTTCCGTTTTACAGGGAATGCAGTTAAGTGAAGTAATATAAACACATATATATTTGCCTTTACAACTGAACAGACGGTACAAAGCAACTGCTTCGACTTAATTATGTTTCTGACTATACCAGCAGGCCCTGGTATCAGGACAGAGCGCTGCCAGATAAGGACAATGAAATGCACTAACACACAGAGTGACGAAGAGCCCTACAAGCACAGTTTTAGGGTGTAATCCCAGGCAGGAAGGCTCCGGTAAGAGAGCCTAATATTCTGTGATAACCATTTCCAACAGCACTACGTCCACCACCAGTTTAAAAACACGCACGGCATTCCATTCTTTTTAAATGCCTTATAGGTAGGAGAAAGGCCTCTTTTTTTTTTTTGATCTTGCTCTCCGGGGTGGGAGATGAGCAACTGGCAATTTGCTTCTCACACCAAATCCCACGTTTTGCACCATGTCGAGCAAGGGCTTCGGACACCACAGAACAAGGGCAGCCTACACGAAGGCCAAATATAGGATGTGATGCTAAACCACCCGTGCAGTCAAGCCTACCGCTTCCTTTTCCAGCCATCAAAAACCCTTTGAACACTCCCAAAAAAGGACGGCGGGGCCGGCGCCTCTCCCCCCAAGAGGAAGCCCCTTTCTTCTCGGCTCTCCCGCAGCCTGCCACTTCCCCCCAACACATTCAAACCCTTTAGGAGACGGAGAGCTGGTGAGTGTGTGTGTGTGTGTGTGTGTGTGTGTGTGTGTGTGTGTGTGGACCGGCGGGAGAGCCGGGTTCCTGCGTTTCCACCCTCCACATCTGACCTCAGCCTCAGTCACTCCGGCGCGGCGGCGCCCCACCTGCACCCCGCTCCCTCCCTTTCACTGCGTCCCTCGCCAGCGGCTCCGCTAGGAGGGGAGCCCCCCTCGGAATTACCCAGTTCACACCGACGCCCCGGGCTCCCCGACCCTGCAGCATTCCTGCCTCATTCTTCCTCTCGCACCCTCCTCTGGGCTCACCCTCTTCCCAAACCGCCCCCCCACCTACCCCCACGTTACTCCAGCTCTGGCCGTGTTCCGCCCTTTCCCGACCCCTAACCCAGATCCTCGGGGCCCAGAGCTAGCCCCGCACCCGAAGCCAGGCAAACCCCCCCCCCGCCCCAGGCCAGAGAGTCACCCCCGCCCCGCCCATGCCGGGCCCCGCTCGCTCCCGCCACACTTGAACCCCGACCCTGCCTCGAGCCGCCACCCACTCGCTCCCCAGGGCCGCTCCAACTCCGCCTCCAGCTCTGGCGCCCCCAGCCACGGCGCCCCGGCCTCAAACAGCCCCTCCTCACCCAAGACCCCACCCAACCAGACGGGTCCCCGACCCCTAAACACCTACCTCCGTCAGCCCAGTCACCGCTCGGCCCCGCGGCTCCTCACCCGGCCATGAGGGTTCCGGACCCCCCAAAAGCCTTCCCTGGACAGTCTCCTCCCCACACGGACCCGGGTGCGCTCTCCTCAGACCAAGCGGTTTCTGTCCCCAACTCCCTCCTCCCAGGCCCGGTGGCTCCGGCAGCAGCCCCGACCCCCCACCCCCTGCACACTGGCCAGGTGAGCTCCCGGCCCCGGGACCCGCACCCCCGCGCGCCACCCCAGCCCGCTCCCCGTACACCCGGCCCTTCCCCACGCCCCGCCAGCTCCTGTCAGCCGACCCAGGCGAGCGCTGCGAGAACGCGTCCGCCCGCCCGGCTCGCTTCCCAGCGGCCCCGCCGGGCGCGCGCTGCTCACCAGGGCCGAGGTGCCTGAGGCGCCGCCGCCGCCGCCGAAGTCCCCGCTGCAAAGCCCCGCGAAGCTTCCAACCGCTGTCGCCTCCCGCCTGGCACTGAGCGCCGCGCGGGGGAGGGGTACGGGCAGCCGCCCCCGCCCCCGCTGCCGCACGCAGGCCCCGCCCCCGCGGCGCGACGCGCCCAACCAGAGCCGCCCGGCTGCGGAGAGACACGCCCACTTCCGGCAGGGAATTGCGCTTCCCAGCCTTGCCATCCACATCTCACGCTCCCTAACGCCCCCTCTGGTCAAGCAGAAGGGTGCAGGTGGGCCGCGGAGTACCGCCCACTATTTATCTCAGGGGCCGGAGAGCCACACCCACGGGCGCCTCCGAGCCACGCCCACTGCTCCTCAAAACCCGGAGCGGCGTTCCTAGAGCTCCGCCCACTGACCTGCTTGGCTCTGCGGGGCCACATCCCGGGCTCCTCAAACATTCCCCCCTGAGCCCCTTAAAACCGGAACATCAGCTCCTCTGACCCCGCCCACTACCCATCCAAGCCCTCAGCCGGCCTTCTGGCTCCCTAAACCCAGCTCCCGCCCATTGCTTCAGAACTGACCTATCGGTACACAAAACCCCGCCACAAGTCCTAGAAGCCCCGCCCACAGAGTAACCACCCCATTCGCAGCATCGCAAGCCCCGCCCACTGCCCATCTAACCGCTTAAAACTCCAAGCTCCGCCCCAAATTCTCGACTCCCCGCCTCTGGCTACCGAAGCTCCTCCTTTGCTCCCCGACATACCCTCCCACCACCACCTCTGGGGACTCCCATACTCTGGCCTTCTCCCCACTTTTTTTTTTTTTTTTTAAGAAATGTAGGTTGCATTGTAATTTCATTATTCTTTTTTTTATTATTGATTTCAGAGAGGAAGGGAGAGGGATAGAGAGATAGAAACATCAACGATGAGAGAGAATCATTGATTGGCTGCCTCCTGCATACCCCCAACAGGGGATCAAGCCCGCAACCCAGGCACGTGCCCTTGGCCAGAATCGAACCTGGGACCCTTCAGTCCGCAGGCAGACGCTCTATCCACTGAGCCAAACTGGCTAGGTCTCAGTATTCTTTGAATATGTTTTGAGAGAGGAATGGAGGGGGATAGAGAGATAGAAACATTGATGAGAGCATCATCCATTGGCTGCCTCCTGTGTGTTCCCCTCTGGGGATCGAGCCTGCACCCCAGGCTTGTGCCCTGACAGGAAATCAAACTGGCGCCCTCCTGGTTCATGGGTCTGTGCTCAACCATTGAACCACACTGGCTGGGCCCTCTCCCCCCTTTCTATTGTCGTATTCCTAGAACACAGTGGCTGACCCTGGGCTGGGCCACACCCACATAAGCCCCAACCCCCACAAAGAGCTCCGGTCTTGACCCCTTTTCGCAGGTGAGGAAATAAAGGAGACAGGGTCCCTCCCTTCCTTTTCCTGGCCAAAGTCCTCACCCATTTGCTTAATAACTAGAGGACCCGGCCTGAAAGTCAAGAGCACTGGGTGGGATTGAGTGTCAGCTCTGCTGCTGTCAGACAGGGGTCCCAGGCAATTTCCTTCACCTCTATATGCCTGAATGTCCTGATATGTAGTAAAGTCGCCCTATTAATAACCGCAGAGTCCCTTTCTCAAAAATACCAAGCTCTGACGAGCCAAGATGTGGGGAAAATGGATAGGGCTATTTACTTGCCCAAAGCAAGGCATCTTCGCAGTTCACGGGAATGTTTCATTTTAAACATCAGCCTCAGAAATGTGTGTGATGTAAATCGATGACCACCTGAACCAGAACAGCTATCACAGCAAATTATTTATCCTCTCTAAGCCTCCGTTCCTTTTTCAGTAAAAAAGGGATGCGGTCGTAGCGGCCCCTCCCTGAAGGATTCCCAGAGCTGTTAGTGGTGCACTTACTTAGCTGGGTGCCTGCCCTGTAAGAAGCATTCAGCAAAGGTGCCAGCTGCTGTTACTGCTGTGCTCCAATGAGGAGGAACGAATTGCACTTCACCTTGAAGCAATCGCTGACAACAGGAGGGACTGAGCACCCTTTTTGTGGCTGACTTCGCTGCTCGCTTCATTGAAATGAGAGGAAGATGGTGAAGCCTCTAGTGCATAATTATGATTCCTATCTTGAATGAAACAAGGGCATGGATAGCACGTGAGTTCCGAGTGGTCCTAGGAAAACGAAGATAGATAAAGTGTTCTGAGGTAGAACTGGGAACCAAACTGGCTTACACTTTTTTTTAAAAAATATATGTTTTATTGATTTTTTTTTACAGAGAGGAAGGAAGAGGGATAGAGAGTTAGAAACATCCATCAGCTGCCTCCTGCACACCCCCTACTGGGGATGTGCCCGCAACCAAGGTACATGCCCTTGACCGGAATCGAACCTGGGACCTTTCAGTCCGCAGGCCGACGCTCTATCCACTGAGCCAAACCAGTCAGGGCTGGCTTAGTCTTTAGAAACAGATTCTTGCTAACATTTCCCATCGCTTCTATATGCCAGGCACGCTCTGCGTGATTTAAATGCAAAATCTTCTGAAATTCCCTCAACAATATTATGGCCCCAGAATAATTCGTAATCCCTATCTATATGGGTAAAGAAAATGCGAAGTTAAATGACTTGCCCAAGGTCACAAGCTTGAACCGGGGGAGCTCATGATAGAACCGACATCCCTCTAACTGCAGGGTCTGTACTCTTAGCCAGTTAGTCATTACGTTAAACTACCTCTATGGCAACATGACAAAAATAATAATAAAACAAATAAAACATAGACTTTGAATTCTGAGAAACGTGGCTCTAAATTCAGGCTCCACTCCTTACCGGTTGTGTGACCTTGGGCAAGTCACTTCTCATCCCTCAGCCCTAACTCCCCTCGTCTCTGTAGTGTGTTCGTCCAAATGCTCACTTCAGTGAGTGGTTGGACTCGAGAGTTTAGACTCAATGAAGGAAGACATGGCAAAGCATCCAGCCTAGCGCCCAGCACAAAGCAGGTGTTTAAAGTCCAAAATATGTTGATTCCCTTCTCCCAGTTCTCTAAGTGATGAAATTAGAAGTAAAATTTTCCATGACACTAATTTCCCCCCAATGACACCACGCTAAAACAGCCGCGGAATAGGCTGTGAAAGAAAGATCCCAAGGCCGTTGCCTCCCAGCTGTCTGTTTCAGTTCCTAGTTTTATCCCTTGTTTGAAGGAGGTCATTCTTACGCAGGAAGCATCCAAAGCCAGAAGCAATGCCACCTCACCACCCCACCCCACACCTGCTCCAAATGTGGTCAGCCGAGAGCTGCTATTCCCAGAAGCAGCAGGAAAAAAAGTGCAAAAAACCCTTTCTTTGCTGGGAGAAAACCCCCATCCTCTCACTGCTCTTGAATCCATAGCAACCCCTTTGTGGGCCCTAAAGAACCCATGGCTCTGTCCAAGCTGGCCCTATATAGAGGGATTCAGGTCCAGGTGAGATGATGAATTTGAGAGTCTTTTCCTGCTTCCAAAAGGTGGTGATTTCTGAAGAGGCCGCAGATAGGTGCTAGATGAAGATGAACTTAATGATCGGGAAAAATAAGAGTGATTCCAAATCACTCATGTATGAAGAAGAAAGAATCGTGGGTCCTGCGTTCGGAGGCTCCTAAGCAAATCACTTTTCTAGTTTCTCTTAGCAGCAAATGGGGGACATTATTCTCAGGTTGCCAGGGCAACCCGGAAACTGAGTGAATCACCATAGGGGAACATTAACAAATAATAATCATATTAAATAAACGGGAGACGGGAAGCCCCTGGAGTAATCTCAATAGGCAAGACCCCTAATTGAGTGACAAAGCTCGGAGAGAGCATTAAAATTCACTCTACCTTGGTAAATCTTGATCGTCGCTTCTTTCTGCAAAATAAGAGCTGAAAATGATAGACTGGCTACAGAAGGATGTTTTGTTAATTACATTTTTAATTTTGAGACCATTGTAGATTCACATGCAGGTGTAAGAAATAATACAAAGGAAAAAAAAGAAATAATACAAAGAGATCACATGTACCCTTTACCCAGGTTCCCCCTATGGTAGCAACTTGCAAAACTGTAGTAGAATATAACCATCCCGACCTTGACATTGATACAATCAGGATACGGAACATTTGCATCACCATGAGGACTCCTTTTAGAGACACACCTACTTTCTTTCTGCCCCCACTCCTTCCTTAATCCCTAGCAATCACTCATCAGTTCTCAATTTCTATAATTGTGTTATTTCATGAATGACTACTCATCTAGTATGCAACCTTTCGTTATTGGTTTTTCTTCACTCAGTATACATCTCTAGAGACGGGTCCAGATTGCTGTATGTATGAATAGTCTGTTCCTTATTATTGCTAAGTAGTATTCCAAGGTATGGATGTATCCGTTTGTTTAACCATTCACTCATTGCAGGAAACCTGGGTTGATTCCATTTTGGAGCCGTTTCTGATGAATAAAGCCTCTATAAACATTATAAACATTTGTGTGCAGGTTTTTTGTGTGAAGATGAGTTTTCGTTTCTCCGGGAAACATGCCCAGGAGTACAATTGCTGGGTCAAATGGTAATTGTCTGTTTAGTAGTTTAAGAACTGCAGAAGGACACTCCAGAGTACCTGTCTCCTTTTACATCCTCACCCACTAGCAAGCTCTGAGTGGTCCAGTTTCTTTGCATCTTCGCCAACATTGGGGGTTGTCCCTATTTTTTTATGTTAGCCTTTCTGATAGGTATAGAGTGATATCTCATTGTGGATTCAATTTGCATTTCCCTGATGACTAATAATGTTGAAAATTTTTTCATGTACTTATTTGCCATCTTTACGTCTCTTTGACATCTTTTGCCCATTTGTAATTGGACTCTTTTGTTACTGTTGAGTTTTAAGAGTTCTTTATATATTTTCATACTTGTTTTATTGGATATGTGGTTTGCAAATATTTTCTCCCAGTCTGTAGTTTGTATTTCCATCCTCGAGCCTCTCACAGAGAAAAAAAATTTTAATAGATTTGTATTGATTTCAGGGAGGAAGGGAGAGAAAGAGAGAGACAGAAACATCAATGATGAGAGAGAATCATTGATCACCCCACAACCCCCACACCGGGGATTAAGCCTGCAACTGGGGCATATGCCTTGACTGGAAATCGAAACATGACCTCCTGGTTCATAGGTCGATGCTCAACCACTGAGCCACACCGGCCGGGCTTTTTTATTTTTTATTCATTTAAATTTTTAACAGTATTTTTTATTTTATTTTTTAATTATTTTTTTGTTAGTCCTCATCCCAGGATACTTTTCCATTGATTTTTAGAGAGGGAGGGGGAGAGACAGAGATGGATGTAAGCCTGCATGGATGTACGTGCCCTTGACCAGAATCCAACCCAGGACCCTTCAGTCCACGGGCTGACGCTCTATCCAGGGAGCCAAACAGGCTAGGACCAACTGAGATTTTGTACACAGCAAGAGCTAACAGATGCGAACTCAAAAGACCTTAGAAGAGGTATTCAACTTGTGCTCAGTAATTCCATTCTCGGAAAATTATCCTAAGGCAATAATCATGGTCTCATGCAAAGATACAGTCAATTCTCATTGTTTGCTGCAGGTATATCCCATACAGTCACCACGAATACTGAATGAGCAAAGACGGAGTCACTGCTCCTCGAGGAAACACAGGGTTAGTTAGGTTCCTGCAAGCCAAGTGACTCATTCACACTGCACTCAAGGCCAAGAGCACCATACCTCCTGCCTGAACGAAACTTCTCTAACACATGCATTTCCTCCGTGAGGCACATTGCAGCCTCCTTGCGCTCGGGAACACTAGAGAACACTTTAGCACTACGCTTGCGGGCCATTTTAAGTAGCGAAGTCATGCCAAAAAAAGCACACAGATGCTAAAAACGTGGCACTAAATATACTGCGGAAAGGACTCCTGCTACAGTAGGAGAGCTGAGACAAGGAGGCAGAGCCTTGCCTTGGTTGACCTCCGCTGGCAATGTGCACTCGAACTTCTCACTGCTCTGTGTGAGGACATGCCCACAAATGACTACAAAAGCACCGCCAGGATCGCTTTGGGGGTTACACATACCGTATTTTCCGGCGTATAAGACGACTTTTTAACCCAGGAAAATCTTCTATACGCCCAGTCGTCTTATACGCCGGAAAATACGGTAACATTTTTAGGAGAAGATGAATTCGTGAATACAGGATCAACTGTGTCGGGTGTAAGGATATTTATCTCACCACGGTTTCCTATGGAAACAGCCCGGATGGAAGCGACACGAAATACATTCCAGGGCGGTAATGGCGAAGAATGCTGTCAATGAGCGATGCCATTGGAAAGACACCCTGAGGCTGGGCACTGGAGGGAATAGACAGCAGCCAAAAGTGTCTGCAACTCCTCCTGGAGGCACAAAGGACTTCCCAGAACCCAGCCTCTACCCTCTGGCTCCCGGAGGTCTGTGGCCTCTGGCCTCCATCTGTCCAGGGAAGGCCTGTAAAGGACTGCAGTTTGACAGGAACAGGGAGTGTGGCCTCGGCCTTCTCCTCTCCTGTAGCCTGATTATTCCCCGGCCACTGGGAGTCACAGAAGCCTTTTTGATTTTGTTTTAATATTTTTTTATTGATTTCAGAGAGGAAGGGAGAGAGAGAGAGAGAGAGAGAGAGAGAGAGAGAGAGAGAGAGAGAGGAACATCAATGATGAGAGAATTATGGATTGGCTACCTTCTGCACGCCCCACACTGAGGATGGAGCCTGCAACCGGGGCATGTGCCCTGACCAGGAATCGAACCGTGACCTTCTGGTTCATAGGTCGACGCCCAACCACTGAGCCACTCTGGCCTGGCCACAGAAGGTTTTTGAAGCAGGAAAAATAAAATAATTTTGTGGAACAATCTCTGTTGCTGAATGATATGTAAAGGTGTTCCCGATGTGCTGTTAGATGAAAAAGGCGGGTCAGAAAACAGAAATGTCCCGTTTTTATAAAACACACACATACGCACACAAACACACACACACACACACACAGGTACAAGCACACACATTGTAATAGAAATTGCCTCTGAGTGACAGAATTCCAGTTATGCGTGAGTTTCCTTTTCACAGGTCCTGTTCTGAATTTTGCCATTTTTCTGCAAAGTGCATTCAATGGCTTTCAATGTCAGAAGTCGTCTTTTTGAAAGGGGAGAAGGAATTCTGTAAATTCAAGGTGTTCTATCAGGACCCCAAGGCCGATGTCACTCTGATGGACTCCGCAGAGCCCAGCTGGAAGAATTTCCGGGCAGACAATGCTCCTGTGAAGATTTTCCAAAACTTAAACCTGAGTCTTGGCACACAAAGCGCTCACTCGTCCGCGTAAATCTCATTATTGAGATAATAAACCTTGTAGCTGCCTGTGTCGTCTGCAGCACAAGCCACAGCTCCCAAAAGCCAACCTGGCCCGTGCGCCCCTCGCCAATCAGATGCCTCAGCCTCGCACAAAAAGGGGATGACTGCTCTGGCTGGTTTGGCTCAGTGGATAGAGCATCGGCCTGCGGACTGAAGGGTCTCAGGTTTGATTCCGGTCAGGGGCACATGCCAGGGTTGCGGGCTCAATCCCCATTGTGGGGCGTGCAGGAGGCAGCCAATCAGTGATTCTCTCTCATCACTGATGTGTCTAGCTCTCTCTTTCTCTCTCCCTTCCTCTCTGAAATCAATAAAAAAATATATTTATTTTAAAAGGGGATTACTTTTCATTGATAATAAATGCTTAGATCAGTGGTTATCAGCTGGGGCAATTTGCTCCCCAACCCCCATCCCCATACCCAGGTAACATTTAGCAATATCTGGATGTCACTATCCTACAATGCACAGGGCAGCCTCCATCCTGCCCCACAGCAAAGAAGTATTTGACCCCCGATGTCAACAGTGGAGACATTGAGAAACCCTGGCTCAGACATATAGAGCTTATTCGGTCTTACTGGGCGAGGGGCTTTTCAGGAAAGATCTCATTTAATCTTCACAGCAGTCCTAGGAGATAGGGCTTATTATCATGCCCATTTCACAGAAAAGGAAAACTGAGGCTCCAGGAGGGGAAGGAGCTTGAGATTATATATGTGTCTTACAGAATCAGGAATCACATGGGGTTTCTGACGTCAGAGCCTGCTCTCTCCCCTCCCCACCCCCTGTACCCAAATCATGGGGTTATTGCTGTTTGTTCTTCTTAGATCCTTATCCAAGGACATGTTTATTGATTTTAAAGGAGGGGGGAGAGAGGGAGGGGGAGAGAGAGAAAGAGAGAGAAATATTGATGTCAGAGAGAAACATGGATCGGCCTCCTTCTCCTTGTGTGTATCTCAACTGGGGATCCAACCCACAACTCAGGCATGTGACCTCCTGGTTCATAGGTCGACGCTCAACCACTGAGCTATGCCGGCTGGGCACAACAGTAAGAAATTTTGAACAGCTCCTCCAACACCAAGGCAACGAGGCGGCAGCTGGGGGAGCCGCCTGTGAGCTGGCTGAGTTGAGGGGGAGGTGGGCTGGGGGTAGAGACCTCTGCTCCTCCTCTTTGAGCCTCAGTTTTGGCATCTAGAATATGGGCACGACAACCCAGGTGCTGGCTCCTGTCAACCAGGTGCTCCAGGAAGCGGAGGCCCAGGCTGGGCTCATTAGGGGGAAGGCCTGGGAGGTAAGGGTGGGGTTGGGGAGTACCCTGCATGATCCTGCAGCTGGGGGCTCAGCAAGGCGGCGGGGAGTCCCTGTGTCACGTCGCAGCCTGCACTTCCCAGCCAGCAGCCTGCCCTGGTGTGCCCACTGCACGGTCACTGCCCAGGAGCCCCCGGGGAGCGGGAGACAGGGCCGAGGCACAGACACATGGGATGAACTTCCCTGTGAGCCCCTGCAGTGAGAGGTCTAGGGCAGTGGTCGGCAAACTCATTAGTCCACAGAGCCAAATATCAACAGTACAACGATTGAAATTTATTTTCAGAGCCAAATTTTTTAAACTTAAACTATATAGTTAGGTATATTGTTATTAACTCAATTAGGGTACTCCTAAGCTGGCCTTTGCTAAAAACTCAAGGGGCCAAAGAGCCGCATGTGGCTCGGGAGCCGCAGTTTGCCGACCACTGGTCTAGGGGGTCTCCCCTGCCGGGGCACAGGGCTCAGCTGGTCCCAGAACCCGGTCAAAGCCCCAAAAGGAGGGGTCTATTTCCTGAGGCTGCTGCTCCGATAACTACAGACTGGCCTAAACAAACAGGGACATGCGCTGTCCCCATGATGGAGCCAGAATCTGAAATCAGGGCGTCTGGGGCTGTGCTCCCTCCGAGGGCTCCCGGGGAGGGTCCTTCCGGCCTCTTCAGCTTCTGGGGGCTCCTGGCCTTATCCCTTCCATCTCCACGTGCCCCTCCTTCTTCCTCACTTGACTTCTCAAAGTGTTCCCGTGGCCCCGCCCCCTTGTTCACATGCTCACTTCCGGCTGTTCTCGTGGCCCCGCCCCCTTGTTCACATGCTCACTTCCGGCTGTTCACATGGCCACGCCCCTTGTTCACACTTCGGGCTGTTCACGTGGCCCCGCCCCCTTTGTCCTCGTTTCTCGGAGAAAAAGGACAAGCTTTTCTGCTATAATTTTAACATCGAGGACAACGTTTGGCCGAGGAACAAAGGCTTTAGCGATGAAAGAGACCGCGTTTTGATTTCCATCTCTCCTGGAAACGTGCTGTGTGGCCTCAGGCAAGTTACGTTGCCTCTCTGGCCTCCATTTCCTCCCCTGTGCCTATGGCTGTCAGGATTACGTGACTGCAGATTCAAAAGATACCGCATTTAGGGAGGAGATGACGGCAGGATAAGTGGTTGTCCATTTGGAAATACCAGCAGTAATGTGCGTGGTATCCCTTACTCTTTCTCGCTGGCTAAATTAGTCCCACTTGGGAATTATAGGACCTTTTATTAAAATCGGTTTTCTTCCAAAAGGAAGAAAAGTGTGGGTCAGCTTTCCCCCTAGAGCCACGATGCACCCTGGAGTCAGAGCCGGCGTAGACAGAGCCTTTGTGAAATTAGGAGAAGGTGCCCAGGGTGACTGTCGGCAATTTGCTGAACCACTCTGACCTCAGTCTCTGCATCTCTGAAATGGGGGTAAATAAGGCGTACCCACCTCACTGGGGTGTTCGGAAGGTCCGTAGTTGGTCAAGCAGATTTTAAACCCCACTTTTGGACCTCACTGCATTAGCACCTACACTTTTCCTTGGTCTTCAGCTGCCCCAACCCTCCTCCCTTCCATTTCCCATCAACCTGTGAGCAGGCTCAGGCCTTGCCCATCTCAAGGAAGAAATTCCCTCCCCTGCCTTGCGTCTCCCTTCAGCATCAGCCTTAACCCTTTCGCCAACACGTGTCTCAAGAATTGTAGCCACGTGCTGCCTCTTCTCCCCTTCCGGTCTGCCTGGCCAGGTGTCCTCGGCTTCTTCGCCCTCCCCACCCTTCTCTGTCCAAGGTCACCAACGACCTCCCAGGGCTACACCAGGGCCTTCCAGTCCCAGGCGGCAGGCCTGCCTGGTGACCCTGGCACTTCCCAGCCTGCTCCCGCCTGGCTTTGCTCCTGCTCCTCTGGCTCCTCTCCGATGCCAGCACCCCCTACCCCGTCCCCTTCTTCTTGTATCTGCATCCTCTCCTGGGTCTGCCCGTCGATTTCCAAATCTCTGCCTGGCCCACACCTCACTGCTGGCCTCCGGCCTGAAGATCCAGTGGCCGCCTGGACTTCTCCACGTAGCTAGTCCACAGGCAGCCCAGACACAAGCTCGCCCTCATCCCCCTTACCCACCGCCTCCTCCCCAGGTTCCCATCTTGGGCAAGGGCCCCACTATCCACACGACTGCTCATGCCAGAACCTATGCCAGAACCCCGACTCTTCATCCAATCACCACCACCTGCCCATCTAGCCTCCCAAAGTGCTCTTGACACCCATCCTCCCGTCTCCATCCCATCACCTCACTCTGATCTGACCATTCATTTGTTCAATGGACACGTACTGAGCACATACGGTGTTCCAGGCACAGTGGAAGGCTCTGGCCATAGCATCTGTCACTGAATTCCTGGCACCCTATTTTCACTGCTCTCCTCCAAACACAGTTTCCACTGAGTGACCTTTCTAGCACAATGCTGCCCATAAAACTTTCCGCAACGATGGAGATGCCCTAAATCTGCCTTGTCCAATGTGGCAGCCACATGTAGGGACTGGACACTTGAAACGTGGCGAGGACAACTGAGGGACTGCATTTTTAATTGAATTTTAATGAACCATGTGTGTATTAGCCAGCTCACGCTGCCATAAAAGTAAACCACACTGGGTGGCTTAAACGAGAGAAATGAGCTGACCTCATTCCTGCACAATTACAGCCTCTCCGGGGCTTCCCTGCAACCTCAGGATCAAGTCCAGGACCGTGGCCTGACCCTGGCCTTCGAGGCCCTGCAGGGTCTGTGCCCCACCCACCGCCCGGGCCTCGGCCTCGCTCTACCTGTTACACTGACTCCTCAGAGCTGGTGGAAGCTCGGGCCCCGGCCTTCACCTCGGGCCTTTGCACCCACGCTCCCCTCTGCCTGGAACTGTCCGCCTCCGGCTCCCCACACAACCCCCAAGTCTTCACCTCACGCTCACTCCCGACTCATGGTCCCCATTAGGTTCCTGTGCGGGGGACCTCCTGTTGGCGTGGAAGCTTTGGGTCCCGGTGCCAGGCCAGCGATGCAATGTCCACATCGGCTGCCCCACGCCCACGGAGCTGAGGGGTGGCCGCTAGAAACAAGAGTGAGCACCCCTGGCCGTTGGCTGAGAATCCAGCCCTTGTGGGGTTCAAGGAGATGATCTGAGGAGGCAGTAATTTAGTGGAAAGAGCATGGGCTTTCTCAGCAGTTGAGCGTAGACCTATGAACCAGGAGGGGCCCATGCCCGGGTCGTGGGCTCCATCCCCGATCATGCAGGAGGCAGCCGATCAATGGTTCTCTCTCATCATTGAGGTTTCTCTCTCTCTCTCTCCCTTCGTCTCTGAAATCAATAAAAATATATTAAAAAAACCACAAAAAACAAAGAGCACGGGTTTTGACGTCAGAGGCCTGGGGCGCCCTTTTATACTTATTTTGAATGAGAGGTGTGAGGCCCAGTGGCCAGCTCATACGCCACGCCACAAGTGCAACTCTTGCCACGCCTCTAGGTCATGTGATTTTGTTACAGCGACTGTGTTTTACTTTCTAATCAGGAAAAACAATAACAAAGAGGAAAGCGAATTCCCATCTTCGGAGCAGGATGGGGCCCGGGTGAAAACTCAGGAGGGCCCAGGCCTGCCAGGACTGTGCATTTGGGATCTTCTCCCGGGACCTCCAAGAAGGAAGCTGAGAATCGGGAACGCTTGCCTCTGTGAAGTCTGCCTGTCCTGGAAGGCCAACTTGCATGTATGCATGGGTGTGTGCCGTGTATGTGTGTTTGTGTGTATGCGTGTGTTCGGGGCAGGGGTTCTTTCCCAGGCTTAAGTCTTGTTGGGTCTTGTGCCCCCTGCAGCCTGCCTCCCACGCCTGCCCGGGCCCTCACCCATCCACGCCCCGCTGCCAGCGCAGCCCCAGCCGTCTGTTGTGGCAGATGTTTGGCTGTGCCATGGCAACACCAGAACGGGATGTGCCTCTGGATCGCAGCGGGGACCAGCCCACGCGCCCAGGCCGCCCTCGCGTTCCCCTCCCCAAAGGCTTGATGGGTGGAACCGCTGGGGTCCAGGTCAGGGGCAAATGGTGTTTATATGGGAGAGAGGCAGAGCCAGCATCCTCTCTGGGGTCAGTGGCAGGGGAGGGGAGGACGCATCTGCACATCCCAGCAGAGTCCCTCCTAGTCCAGGGAGCTTGCGATCGCTCCTCTCTGTCCTTCGGAGCGATCCTAAGGGAGCCGGGTGGGAAGAGAGGCCGCAGGGCTGGTCCGTGGGCGGTGACCTGTGTCTTCCCCACTATTATAGCGACTACTGTACTCACCGGGGGATTACTTTGAGCCAGGACCTGAGCTAAGTACTTTATAAGGCAAATAATATATCATTTCAGTGGCATTTACTTTGTGCTAATTACACAGGGCTAACCTTTACACCACCACTCTGAGGTTGTTCTTGCTTTTCACATGAGGAAACTGAGGCACAGAGAGGTTACGTCGCTTGCTCCAGGTCACACAGTGGGTGAGTGGTGACGGTGCCAGGACCAGCTAAGTAATTTGCTGGTTAGAGAATCAATAGAGCCCAGCCGGTGTGGCTCAGTGGTTGAGCATCGACCCATGAACCAAGAGGTCACCGGTTCAATTCCCGGTCAGGACACATGCCCACATTATGGGTTCTATCCCCAGTGTGGGGTGTGTGGGGGAGAGGGGGGCGATCAATGGTTCTCTCTCATCGTTGATGTTTCTCTCTCTCTCTCTCTCTCTCCCTTTCTCTCTGAAATCAATAAAAATGTATTTTTAAAATTAATAGAAATATTAAAATGGGGACAGGAGAGCATTAGACCAACTGCTGGGTCTTGTAAGTGTGCAGTCCTGTGTAACCGCCCACGAAGGCAGCCCTGGTCGCTACACTTGCACCATCACGCCTCCCGGTTCCCCTGCCAGCCCCTCAGATGCTCAGGGAGTGGGCACAGCAG
This sequence comes from Cnephaeus nilssonii, assembly GCF_951640355.1. Taxonomy (NCBI): domain Eukaryota; kingdom Metazoa; phylum Chordata; class Mammalia; order Chiroptera; family Vespertilionidae; genus Cnephaeus; species Cnephaeus nilssonii. Next base: position 22,248,126 of record NC_137093.1, on the reverse strand, counting down.
CCTGGAGAAGCTCACAGCCCACAGCTGTGAAGAGTGGATGAATTCGGACCCTTCCTGGCTGTGTGGCCCTGACCCATCTTACCTAACCTCTCTGAGCTTCCACCTTCTTGTAACACAGGCTCACACTTACTGTGAGGATCAACCCGGTAACACATGTGAAAGATGCTCCGTGTAAGCTACTTCCTTCCTGCCTCCCTCCCCGCCATCCCCCCCGGCCAGTACGTGATCCCGGCCACCATTGATTCAGCATGGATGGGGTGCCGGGCAGAAGGGAGTTTGCATCCATTATCAGTTAATTCTCCAATTATTTTTTTAAAATATATTTTTATTGACTTCAGAGAGGAAGGGAGAGGGAGAGAGAGGAAGAAACATCAATGATGAGAATCATTGATCAGCCGCCTCCTGCACGCCCCACACTGGGGGATCCAGCCTGCAACCTGGGTATGTGCCGACAGGGAATTGAGCCTTGACCTCCTGGTTCATAGGTCGACGCTCAGCCACTGAGCCATGCCCGGCCGGGCACAGTTTCCCTTTAAAAGGCAAACCACGGTGAACACGACGAAGGAACTGGAGGAGGGAGACACCTTGTGTCGCCCAGGCAGCCCTCGGAGCAGGATGTGGGTCAGATTTCCCGGGGGCCGGAGGCTTCATTTCAGGCTCCTGCGAGATCAAGATGCAGTTTCGGCGGCTGCTCTCTCCTTCTGGGTGGGGGCGGCCCTGGGAAAGGGGTCAGTGGGGAAGGAGCAATACCTTCCCGGCTTCACCACTTTTGAGATGTAACCTTGGGCAAACGACCTTGGACAAACCCTCTGCAGGCCTGATTCTTCATCTGTAAACGGAGGGTAACGCCCAGAGGGCCCCTCAGAGGACTCCACGTAAAGGAACGTCTTGTGTCAAGTGCGGGGTGCACACAGGGTGCAGAAATATATCCTGCTCCCTGGTGCGCGGGTGCGTGACGAGGGGGCGGTGTTTTCTGGGCAGGCCTTGCGTTGCGCACTGTTGGCGGACATCTCCTTTGGAAAGGGCTTTCCCGCCATGAAGCCAATCCTCCTAAAATGCAGTCATCCTGGGAAGATAGGGGAGGGTGGGGGTAAGGGGGAAGAGAGCAACCAAAGGACTTGTATGCATGCACATAAGCCTAATCAATGGACACAGACAACAGGGGGGTGGGGGCATGAAGGGGAGGTGGGGGGTAATGGGGGAATAAGGACACATGTGCAATACCTTAATCAATAAAGAAATTAAAAAAATAATGCAGTCATCCTGCCCTGGCCGGGTAGCTCAGTGGGTGGCAGCGTGGTCCCGATACACCAAGGTTGCCGATTTGATCTGTGGTCAGGGCACATGTAAGAATCAACCCATGAACGCACACATAAGCAGAACAACAGATCGATGTTTCTCTCTCTCTCTCTTAAATCAATCAATAAAAAAATGTTTTTCATGCGGTCATCCTCCAAGCTCTGCCTGCTGGAGCCTCTTCCAAGCATCTTGCCAAGAGGGGCTTCCCCAGGCAGCACAGACAAGCCCGCACTCCCTGCAAAGCCAGCCCCGTTGGAGGGGTGCTCTGGGATCACTCGCAACCTCAGGGTTGCTACTCTGTGGGCGAAATCAGGGTAAAAACAGCCAGTTCCAGGAACGTTCTCCGAGGGCCCCGGGGTAAATGAGTATCTGACGAGTCTTGAGAAAACCCGTTTTCTGTTAGGGCGACGTGGGTGTTGTCTCCAAAAAGCATGTGTTAATGGGATTGTAACTAGCAGAGTGGAAGCCTGCTGGATTGCATCACCGTTTTGTTCCAGTGGCTTCTAACCTCGGCCAACAGAACTCCCAGGGGACCCCTCAGAAGCCGAGCGCTGGGCTCCTTCGCCGGGCTCTGATTCGCGGCTGGAGCCCGAGGGGGCAAGTACTAGGTGTGTCCAGCTTTGCCGAGGACGAGCGTCCGGGACCATGACCCTCAGAGGTTGTTGCGAAAACATCCTACAGAGAAGGCCGCGTCCAGCTCACCGTGAGTCATTTCGCTGACTCCGTGAGCAATTCCTGACCATCACTGACTTCACAGGTAGATTTTTTTATCGGGATGGATTTAGCATGCTAGCTCGAAGTGAGAATAATTCCTGTTGTAAAGCAATCAACTCCCATTCCACCCAGTTTACCCACCAATCTCCTCCAAGTCCAGGTCAGGGACAGAGCAAGCCCAGGTAAAGTGTTTTCTGGGTCCGCGGGCACTGGAATGTCGGGGTCACGCCAAGGCACGGGTGGTGGGCAGTCAGCCCGCACCGGGCACATGTGCACCTGTCATCTCCCGGCCCCGGCAGCTGGGGTGGGTGGGGCCACTTCACAGGCCTCGCTCCTTGGAACGTGAGCAGACATGATGTATCGCAGCCAAAGGCGGTTAAGCATGAACATGAGTCCCTGTGCTCTTTCCCCACCGAATGCACAGCTGGAGGCAAAGAACTCCAAGAAGGCAGGGCCTTAAATGCCAGCAGCCCGGCTGTGCTGGTCACCAAGGGAGGAGAGCCACCAGGAAGTCCTGACCTGCAGGGGACTGAGACCTGAGCTTGAAATAAGCCTTGGCCGCCCGGCCGGTGTGATTCAGTGGTTGAGTGTCAACCCACGCACCAAGAGGTCACGGGCTCGATTCCCAGTGAGGGCACATGCCCAGGTTGTGGCCTTGATACCCAGCAGGAGGCATGCAGGAGGCAGCCAGTGGATGTTTCTCTCTCATCAATGTTTCTCTCTCTCTCCCTCTCCCTTCCTCTCTCTCTAAAAATCAATAAAACCGCCGAAACCGGTTTGGCTCAGTGGATAGAGCGTCAGCCTGCGGACTGAAAGATCCCAGGTTCGATTCCGGTCAAGGGCATGTACCTTGGTTGCGGGCCCATCCCCAGTGGGGGGTGTGCAGGAGGCAGCTGATCGATGTTTCTCTCTCATCAATGTTTCTAACTCTCTATCCCTCTCCCTTCCTCTCTGTAAAAAAAAATCAATAAAAATATATTTAAAAATCAATAAAACCTATTAGAAAGAAAGAAAGAAGCCTTTGCCGTATCAGTGACTGGGACTCCCCAGAGCCCTGCCCTGGGCATCAGCAGCAATCCCTCCCCAGTCCCTCCCACGAATGCAGTGTCTGCAGCCTCGGTGCTTCTCTCCAGCACACACACCTCTAGCTTTACATTTCCTGCTGGTGCAGGAAGAGACATTATGCGAAGAAGTCCAAGTCCCACCCTGCTGAGGGACAGCGCTTTGGGGCCCACTCCTCCTCACCAGCAAAATCAGGGGAAAAAGAAAATTCCTGGAGGAGCTATTTCCTCCCTTGATTCTTTCCTGGGTCTAAACTGTCCAGGATTTTAGCGTGGGGCCGGGCACACAGTAGGTGCTCAGGAAAGACCGGCCGTCGTGGTGATGCAGACGCATCTGACTACCTTGGCAAGGGTGGAGCAGGCCGTTTCCTTTGCACGAGTTCACAGGTCATCAGGCATTTATAAAGAAAACGTTTATTTTCATCACAAGAAGCACACAGACTATATACAGTACACACCAACAGAAGTAAAAAAAAAAAGTGCATTATGCATCTTCTACTGTAAATTCACAGTACAAAAGATACTGCCTTTTAAATATATACTATTAAAAAAAAACAATATAATAAAAAAATGGGTATCGTTACACAACACACTGGAACCCACTGGCAGCTTCTGAAAACCAAAGGGCAGCCCATCTTGTGGAGCTCCTGATTTGGGGGTGTGTGTGGGGTGTCTGTACCTGCATTTTGTTGCAAAGAGCTCAGGACACCAACAGAGAACAAGACAGGGTGGCCTAGGTGGTAATAAAAACCTCTATTAAAGACGAGTACAGCTGTGTGACGGGGGAGCGGGCGAGGGCTGGGCTGCGGTCAGCACCCCCAGCTGCCAGCACACCAAGTTCTAGTCTCCCCTCACTATCACGGGACGCGGCGTGGGCCAGAGCCAGCCTCGCCCGCAGGGACTCCCAGAGCCGATGCGAGCCATGCTCCTCGGACAGCTGTGGGTGCGCGCGCGAGACTGCACAGCAGATGAGCACGGGGACGGGGCAGGGCAAGCGCCGGCCCGAACGCCAACCACCACGGACAAGGCCAAGGATCCCATCACAGAAGGTGAGAGCTTAGCCCTTTCCCATAAATACACAGTATTTGTAAACTATGATTAAGGCACTCAATTGTAAAACAATAATTACAGTGTCCACGAAGGGAGGAAGCAGCCACCTTCTCGTGCAGCACAGCCGACAGGAAGGACAGCAGGGGACTGGGGGTCTGGCCAGAGAGCCTCCTGGGTAAGGGCTGAGGCCAGGGCCGCAGCACCTCCTCCGGGACCAGAACAGGGAAGTCCTGTCCAGAGCTACCGAGCGCGTGGCACCACACAGCGTCACTCTGGACCGCTCCAGGGGATCCGCCTCACGGCGTGGGGACGGTGCATGTGTGAATGAGAAGTGATGCATATGATGATATGATTCAAGTTACATTTATCTCTCTATATATATATCTATATCCAAATATATATATATATATATGCAGAGTGAACTCAAACACAACAGGCATTCCATGGCAGAGCAGACAATAAAAAGACCAGTAGCTGAGCATGGGGGTCAATCAACTACCTTGGTTTGGCATGTGGCATCAGCCAGAGCCTGCGGGGTGGGACCAGAGCGGGTGGCCCTGCACCGCGCTGTCCAGATGTCACCGTCTTCCCAGCCTGCCCGGCTCCACGGCCAGAGGTGGAACGGGCGCCCTGCTAGGTGGCACGCCAGAGGATGGTTGGGTGAAATGTATTCCGGCATCAAGCATTTCCAGGCAACAGAGGGCAAGTCCCTCTTCGGACACCTTGGGGGAGGTGACTCACATGATCTTGACGAAAGGATACAGCTTCTGTTCCCAATGGAAACAGCCCCGGGGGAGCAGGGGGATTCATCCACCTTCTAGGATCGGGCCTGTGGGGGGAGACAAGATGGCCGGCCGGCTGGGGTGCAGTGCTGTCCTGAAAGTGTTAATTCTATTGCAAACTTGGCTCCATCCTGTGGCATCCTCTGGGCGTGCCCACGAGGGAAGAGGCTTTAGGATGGGCTGGAAGGCTTTCAGCTGCCAGGGCGGGTGGAGGGGGGAGGGGGGCTGGAGCATGCAGCCACCTGAGGGCCTGATGAGTGACCTGCACACCAGGTGGGCAGGGTGTCATCACCTGGCAGAGAGCTGTCACCAGCCCAGGGGTCTGAGACCAAGGAGGCAGGGAAACGGCAAGAGTAAGAACCTTGTTCTGAAGAAGCTCACGCAATGACAGACATTGCTCCAAGACAAAGAAATGGAAAGCGACATTGTCAAAGTGGCATCTTCTAGCTCCAGGATCAGCTTCCCCCTTATACCTAACAACTCCTGGCAAGGTGACCCCCCTGTACCAGTGCAAAAGGAAGATCTAGTTCCCTCGAACCTTTGGCGTGCCACGTGACTAAAAGTAGGGGGGGGGGAAGGTGAGGTGACGATGAAATGCAGCTGAGAAAATGTTTGTTCTCTCCTCATCAGACAACGGCATTCCACGAAGGGGGCAGTCGCCGATGTCCAGGGCACGCACCCTGCCTCTGACTTGTGCCACTCGCCTTAGGAATTTTCCCCACCAGCGAAGATTACAGACAGAACATCGGGTAGGATACGGTGCAGCTTAGGGGGCAAACCTTCCTTTCAGAGAGCAGCCTGGCAGGATGCTCTCGTCCGTATATTTCAGGTAGCGATTTGCCAGATGTCAACATGCAACTGACGTGGGTCTGTGGGAAAAGTCTACCCACCACCTCAAGGATGCCTCTTTGCTTTGTTCTGACGATGGGGCCCTGGTTTTTGATGTTAATATACAAATTGTGCTTCTGAGAAATGCATCGATAATTTCGACAAAAGCCAAAAACCCACTCAGACCTGTCATCCTCCTCCCACCTTTTCACTGATAGGAAAAATTATGGCTTTCAAAATTAAAGTTTTCAAAAATGTATCGCTCTCATACGCATGGTTTAAAAAAGCAAAACAGCCTTTCATCACCAAACCTAAAGGATTATTTTGACACAAAAATTGATCCACCACATGAAATTTAATTTGGCAAGACATACTGAACTTGATTATTTATTTATTTATTTATTTATTTTTGAGAATATGCTTTTGTTGGCTGAGAGAGGGGGCGAAAAACCTAAAAGGGGTTTTGGGAAAAGTGAATAATCACCTTTTAAGGTGGTTTCAGTGAATGGTGGTGGGGAAAAAAAATTCCTATAAAGTAAAAATAACATATATTTTTAAAAACTAAAAGGATACGGTTGGGGAGAAAAAGTTGCTGGAGAGAGGGTTTTTGCAAAAAACAAAAAACAAAAACAAAAACAAAACAAAACAAACTCTCGCACTGGTTGAAATATGGACTAGCCTGGTCCCCGAAGCCCCTGCCTGGTACTTCTAGAAAGATGGCTGTCGGGGGTCCCGTTCTGACCAATGTCCGATGGCAACTCATTCACCCCCTTTCAGAATCTGGCTGTTCTGGAAGGCCTTCTAGTTTCACGGAATTAACCTGGCTGACCAGCCAGGAGGGTCCCACCCAAACACAGCCGCCCCGCCCTGCAGGAGGTACCCTGGGGTGGGCTGCAAGGTCTGGGATGGGAGAAGGATTTGGCCGGAGGCGTCAAGAGGCCCCGTTTCTTCCAAGAGGGCTCTGGGTAGCCTGTGCTGTCCGATAGACCCAGGGGCCAGCTGACTTTGCATGTACAGGGCCTGACAATAAACATCTTAGGCTTTGCAGGCTACGTGGTCTTTGTTGCCTATTAGTTAATTTTTTTTATAACCCCTGAAAAGGGTAAAAACCATTCTTAGCTCATGGGACCATATATGTTTGCTGAACCCTGAATTCAACCTTTCTAACCGAGCCCCTTCTCTCTTCTCAAATGTTAACATCCCATCTTGCTGACCGACACCAGGCGCCCCTCCACTCAAGCTCAGAGCCGCGGTGTCGAGGCATTGAGCTCACCTGACTCTAACGGGGCTGCTCAGAGCCCGGCTGGGACCGCAGGCCCTCCCGCGCCCCGTCCTCCCACTGGGAGCCGCCAGAGAGGAGCGGGCAGCAGCGTCCCCACCAGGAAGGGGCAACTGTAAACATGGAAAAGCTTTGCAACAGTCCCGTTTCTTTCACAGAAGCTGCTCTTAGGGAGGAACTGATCGTTTCTCACTACTGGGTCTTCTTTTCCCCCCCAAATACCAGCAGATGTGACAATGAGTGAACCTGAGTGCCGGGTCCCTGGCAGGACAGTCTGCCTCTCAGGACCCCGGACCCCAGGACACTGTCAACACCTCTTCCCCGCCACGGCGCTCAACAGCAGAGGAGACCAACAGTGCTCCTGGGTTCTCTCCCCCAGATGGGGGGCAATTTGAAATCCACCATAAGCAACAACTGAGGACATCACACACGTTCCTCCCCCGCCGGACCCCGGTGCGGGCCAGAGGCACATCACTCAGCGTTCACAACATGCCAGGACTGAGGAGTCGGCAGCACAGAGGCCCACGCCCCAGAGCTGGTTCCGCAACAGCCTCGGACGCCTTCGAACCCCTGTACCTTGCAGGGCTCGGTGTGGTCAAGTCAGAAATCCTAACACCTTTTGGGGTCCCAAACAACAACAGCCAAATTCCTTCTTGGGAACCCCTTTTCTGACACAGCAGTATTCCCTGGAATGAGCCTTGGTCATCACTGTATTTTAGACATAAAAAGCACAGCAAGAACAGAGGTAGGACTGATATTGCCATCCAAGACTTTGCCCACGCGGGCTGAACGAGCTAGGACCGTGCGCCGGGGGGCGAGGCCGCCACCACAGCTGTTCTGTGCCTGTTGCAAACGGAGTACTCTGACGTGTGTGCGGATCTGTACATGCCCTGCAGCACGATTCTTCTGGGAAACGCATGACTCGGGCTCAGAGTCTGCTGGCCACGCAACAGACACTCCCCTTTCCTCCCGGGCTGCGAGTTCTTAAAAGCCACTGTTTGAGGGAAAGCGAGACACGAGGGGCTGACCGAAACCCATGGTGAGACTCAGGGAGGGGTCATGTGATCAGCGGATGGCGGGTCAGCTTTTGCTCAGCCACGAGGAGCTTTTCAAGTTTTCTGGCGCGGGTTTCCCTGATGGTTTCGAGGGGGTGGCTGGGTTCCGTGGGGTGGCCTGGGGCTCGTGCAAGAAGGAGGCCTCGCTCGACTTGGCGTCCTGGGAGTCGGCGATGGTGGACATGTCGGCCTCACTGGTCAGGTCTTCTGTGGAGAAGTCAAGACTTCCGAGCTTGGCAAGAGAGTGTGAGCGCTTGAGCGGGGACGAGACGGTGAGGCCCGCCAGCCGGAGCCGCGTCTCGATCTCCTGCGTCCGCTGCTTCACCAGCCCCGGCTTCCCGCGGACGCTGTGGATGCTGTCGCTGCTGGAGCTCCGGGTCAGGTTGGAGCTCATGGAGGACGAGGTGGGCGTGTAGCAGATGGTCTTCAGGAAGTCTTTCGAGAAGTGACTGGTGTGGTCCAGGCGGCAGAGGAAGGGAGAGGGGCTCTTCAGCGAGGCTCCCTCCAGCGGGACGGGGGTGGCTTCTGGCTTCTCGTCACTCGCCCCCGGCGGCGGCAGGTCAGGAGCCAGGTCCTGGCTCTCCTCGGGGATGCTGGCCTCCAGCCTGCTGGCGGGGCCGTCCCTGAGGGGGGCCGCCGGGTCTGCGGGCGCGCCCTTCAGCCTCTCGAGCTCTTTGGTGTGCTTGCGGACCAGGCCCGCCTTCTGCAGCTGGATGATGGACTCCTGGTGCTGCATCAGGTAGCTGTGCGAGCTCGGCTTCTCGGCTTCCTTACTGAACAGCAGCCGCAGGTCCTTGGCCGGCTTCACGTCCTTCTTGGGTGGCGATTCCTCCTTCGCCACTTCCATGCCAGGAGGGTTCTTATCACAGTGAGCATTCTTCAAAAGGAGGGACTTTGGCAGGACTTTTGGGGTCTCTCTGGAAGGTTCCAAAGGGCTGGCCGGCGGCTCTGGGGCAGCCCTGGGCCCAGGGACCCCAGGGTCCGGCCTCCTGGGGCCTGCTGGTGGCAGGAGTGGGGGAGTTTCGGGGGGGCCGGAGGCCAGCTTCTCCAGGGCCAGGGCTCGGGACCGGCTGGCTGTGTGGGCCACCGGGGAGGACGTGAGGTGGGGCAGGAAGGTCGGCTGGGTGCAGATGGCGGGGGCCCCAGGGGCCTCGCGCCGCTCCCCGAAGGCCTCGGGGGCCCCGCTGGCTGTAGGGTACATGCAGTCGGCGCAGGAGTTGTAGGAAGGCTTCACTTTGTTGAGGATCCCAAAGAGAGCATCGTGCTGGAAGGGGACAAGAACGTCGTGAGAGTGCGACACAGCCAAAGACCACGACATACCAGGAGGCGCGGGGCAGGCTGGGGGGCCCTGGAGGGATGGCGCTCTCACAGCAGGAATAGGGACCGCTCGCTCTGAAACAAACCCAGGGGTCCCTGGGGCTAAGAACTGCCGAGCTGGCAGTAGCAGAGGAGGCTGGGAGGGGGCTGCTCTGGGGGCAGAACAGAAGTGAGGTGGCCGGTTTGCTGCCCCACACCTACCTCAAAGTCATCCGGACAGCTCCTCTTGCTATTGTTATTATTTAGGTTTTCCCGGTTGAGCAGGTTCTTAGGCAGCTGGGCCGGGGACCTCCCGCACCTCCCTCCTCCGGGAGCCTCCTCCCTTTCCATCTCCTCCACCGGCGGCAAGGGGCCACTCTGGGCTTTCGGGCTTCCAAACTCTGCTTTCTTCTTCACCTCCTTCTCACAGGGCCCGGGGCCTTCCTGGGGAGGTCGGGCTGGCTTGGGCGCTGCTGGAGGCGGAGCTGCTTCATCCAACAGAGCATCCTTCTCCAGATCCTCCAGCTGGACCAGGCCGCCGGTTTCGTCGCTGGGGGAACGCAGGAGGGGGTCTGAGAGCCGCCGGAAGCAGCAGGAGAGAGAGGGTCCTCCTCCTCCTGGGAACCCAGGCTGGGCAGCATCGTCCAAGCAGGACAGGCGGGCTTCCCGGGTGTCACCCAGGGTCTCCGGCAAGAAGTCCCCGGACCCCGCGAGGTCATCCCCAGGCTGCTGGAGGCGGCTCTCGGTCTGCTGGCGCCACAGCTTGTTGTGCCTTTGTTTGCTGGGGGAGGAAGGGCAGAGGAAGGTCATCAGAGGCCAGGGCCCAGCCACTCCTGGGGAGAGGGGTAGGGGTAGGGGGAGCCAGCAAGGCTGGCGTAAGGCCTCTCTCTGTTCAACTGTCCCCAAGAAATGAAAGGATGAGAGAAACAGCGCTAGGACCCAAAAACCATCGTGGCCCTCACAAGAAACCTTAAAGGGCTTTCTGTCACGTGACGACAACGTGGCAGACAGGGGAAGGGCACCTGGGCCTGAAACGCTATCAGGAGCCTCGTGTCCCATCTCATCGGGTCACGCCACTTAAGGTCCCACCTCTCAGTTTCTCCATCTGTCAGTAGAAATATTTATATACATACACAGTTATACTAATATAGCAATGTAAGTACGTAATGCACATGAATAAAGTTGGGAAGATTCCAGGAAACTATAAATATTACTGCAATAGGAATTTTTTGGGGTGAAAAAGACAGGTTTTAGGAAATTTTAGAAATTAAGAGGACCAGGGCTACAGAGCAGAAGGTCTATTTCCATAGAACAGGGAAGCTGAAAAGCTGCAACAGGTCCATTTCCATAGACTGAGGGAGCTGGGAACAGGAAAAGGTCTATATTTACAAAATAAAGGAAGGAAGCCCTTCATCCAGAAGGAGAAGAAGAAAGCCCGAAGGGAAGAGGAAAACAATAAGGAAGGAGGGGGGAGAACCTCACATGTCCCATGTGCTGTTTGACCTTGAGCTCAGGAGTTACTATAGTAACCAATCCAAGGGAATAGTGACCAATCAGAGGGGATATCAAGGCACCAGGATCTGCAGCCTTTATAAGCTGTAGGGAAAAGGAACTCAGTAGGACCCTTTCCCACGGGGGAGTCTGTACTTGTTCCTCAATAAAGCTCCACCTTTGCTATACCATCTTCTGTCTGTGGATTCATTCTTCGACTCTGGCAGACAAAGAATCCGGGGCATCCTGCCCAGTCCAAAAATTCTGCTTCGTTAGTTTAGGTCACAGAGATTACAGGTCAGTTTTAAAAATCTGTCTTCTAATAGTGTGGTGTTATTTTTATGATGCATTTTTAAAACATAAAGGTAAAAAGAGAAAAGGCTTACAGTGAAGTAAGGTTAAAGAAGTCACCTCCACGAGCCTCGGAGCAATACAGACATCATGGGGTTGTAAGGGTTGAGATGAGAGAATTAAATGTAAACTAAGGATCTGCTATTGTCGGTCAATGCAAGAGAGTGGCACGATCACTCATGACTGTTTGCTCCCTGGGCATGCTCTGGGCGAGGCCAGGGGCCCTCAGGTGGGGCTGCGATTCAAGGTCAATACCCCGCAGCTATGAACCCAGCCTGGAACCCCCTGGATGGGCTAAAAGGGCACTGGTGCAGTGAGTGGCTGAAGGGCTCAGGGATGCACACTTCTCCACCTCCGCCTCGGCCCTGCCTGGGGATCTGTCCAGCCACTCTCTGCTTTGACAGTGGAGATGTCCGGAGCTGTCCTCTGGACCTTGTCCAAGCCTGCTTCCCCAAAGCAGCCAGAGGCCAAGACTTAGCCTGCGGCTCCCTCACAGCACCAGTCGGAAATAACCAGGGAGGCCTCCTACAGACGGAACAGAAAGGGGGAGGGTGACAGAGACAGAGAGTTCCGGGGTACAGCAGGGATCCTCCGGGGTGGCTGGAGGACCCCTCCCGCTGGGGGCTGGAGGACCCCTCCCGCTGGGGGCTGGAGGACCTCGGGGCCTCCCTGCCTTGGAGGTCAACACACCTGGGCAGGTGCCCCCTTCTGCTGTCCCTGGCTGTGAGGTGCAGGGCAAGCTAACCTCCAGCGTCAGTCAGTCCCTATTCTCCCGTAAGTGGGGGTAACCTGTACCTGCAGGCCTTCCCAGGTGGGGTTAGAATTGTAGAAAAACGACATCATATCTACTGTAGCCAGGTCTAGCAGAGCCTCTACAAGGTGAAGCTGGGCAGTACCCATGTGCACCTCACAACCACCCTACCAGGTGGCTGCTGATTCTTTACGCAGAAAGAGGCTGGGGGGACTGACGAGCCTGCCCTGAGCTGCCCTGCTCATGAGTGGGGGGGCCCCGTCTGCCCCACAGTCCTTGGCAGTGCCCTGCGGCGAAGCCTGGCACAGCGCTGGGCCCAAAGCAGATGCTCAGGAAACCGGGCACCCACATGCCCGTGCCGCACACAAAGCCGTGCCTTCGAATAGGAGTTAGGCACCGTTCCCTCCCGCAGCAAAACAGCCGTGCGTGCCAACAAAATCAGAACAGATCCCTCCTGGAAACCACTCATCAAACGCCAAACAATAGTTGTTTTTCTCAAACCGGTTCCCCCCCTCCCCTGCGTCAGGGTTTTGGCTGCGGAAGCCACTGCTCGCTGCGGACGGCGGCTCCTCCAGCTCAGTCCTGCCAATCCTCGCAGACAGTCACCCACCTCGCGTCCAAGATGCCTTCATACTCAGACAGCTGCCTCATAAAGCCGGCGTTGGGGCGCGTGATGCTGCGCTTCTGCTTCACGTAGTTGTACGCTTTTTCCAGGGGCCAGCCGAATTCCTTCATCGCATAAGCTATGACCGTGGAAGCGGAGCGGCTGACACCCATTTTGCAATGTACCAGGCATTTGGAGTGGTTCCTCCTGGCGGGGGAGAGAGTTTTAAAAAAGCTGGACTTCGTTCTCTCTGGTTTTACACAACGGACAGTTTTAAACCCTGGTGTTATGTCATTGCCCAAATGCTCCCAGTCCCGATGTTTACGCAGCACATGTCCACACACCCTCTAAAGGAAATCGCTTCCCTGCGAAATCAATTAGCACACAATGGGAAATCAAGATAAACCGCTCCTTGCCCAGCAAGTTTTGCAGGGAGAGCTCAAAATCTGGGCGGACTTCAGGGACAAGGTGGGTATCTTCCCACATTGCTTGGACAGGCTCGGAGACCAAGAACCCTTTTGTGGGAAGCAAGTGGGCAGCGAAAGAGAGATCTGTAAGAGGGAGTTCTAGATACACCGCAGCTAGAGCAGATGGAGACGGGAAACGGGTTACTACAGAAGAATGGGGTCAGAGAGCCGGAAGCCGCAAGGCCCTCGGGAGACAGGGGGTCAAGGAGCCAGGGCGAGGCCAGCAGCACCACGGACTTGGCCGAGACAGAGAAAGGCCAGGGGAGGATGGGGCCCTAGGTTGTGAGGAGGCAGTGCTGGCCCGGGCGCGGCTGACTGAACAGACAGGACGAGGCCAGACACAGTGTCTCCCCGGTATCGCTTGCTGGGGAATGGGAGGGAGCCCCGGGCTGGAGCTCTGCCTGCACGCGAGGCAAGCCCACCTGCCTGCCTGTTTACGTTAGGAGGAGCCAGCCTGTCAGTGGAGCAGGCTCATTTCTCCTACCTCAGGCTTAAAATTATCACCAAATCTCAGCGCCTTTTTTTTTTTGGACTGCTGGTCTGCAGATTACCCCAGGAATGCCAACTATGAGGACACGGGGGAAGAGCAGGTTATGTAGCTTTGACCTGGAGGGGTGCAGAGCAAGGTGGGGTTCCCAGGGGTCCTCTCTTTCTGCTCTGACTGCATAAGGCAGAGCTGTTCTGCAGGAGAATACAGTGGGGACCAGCGTTGCGTGAAACCATGACGGGCTCACGGTCCGTCCCATTCTGCTGGGACAGGACAATCGCGCCAGCTGGGGGAAGGCAGCCATAGCTCAGGGCATCGCCTGAGCAGACTTCCCTGAGGGAGCAGGCCCAAAGGTGCTCTAAGCCCACATACAGGTGGCCCTCCCGTCTCTCTCCTTTGGCTCAGCGACTCCCCCGGGGCAGAGCCTCCCAAGAGTGTCCATGTGGTACTGGATTCTTAACTGGAACCAGTGCTGAGGATGAACCGGGTCAAATGTCACAGCCAATGATAGGTGGGAGAGAACCAGCTCATTCGGGCCCCCACCTGGAGATCAACAACTCGGAGGGGTCCTGTGGTCTGAAATCAGAGGGCCGGCAGACACCCGGGCTCCCTGCGCCAGGAGGTGTCTGTGTCCAGGGCTGTCATTAATTTCTGCCCACCCAGCACCTGCCAGTTTCTCCCTCAGACCGGTTTCTTTGGCTTCTCCGCCCACTTACTTGGCTTTGTTTATAAAGTGGTACGCCTCGTTCCAGTGGGCAAGAAGGTCTGTTGTCTCTTCATCATAGACTCGGATGTTATGATATGCAAATAAGCCAGGAAAAAAATTATCTATTTCTCTAGTGACATTTAAGATGTAGTCAACACTGCAATGACAAAAAAAGAAAAAAAGAACACATTTGGAGAACCAGAAAGAGGAGCTACGAAAAACAAAGTAACAATAAATTGAACAGAGAAAAAAAATCCAATATGCATTATTAAAGGACTTATGTTTTTATGGTAGGACTTCTGTTTCTTTCTTAATAGTAATTTCTTTGGTATTTTCTAAATGCCCTCTCTCTGATGAGAATGTATTATATTTATAATAAAAAACAAACTTCTTTATAAAAGACTTATAAAAACAGTTCAAAGCATTGCTAAGCAATGTTAACTCTGGAAAGTAGATATCTATTACTTAAATGCATTTTTACTAGATGTTCCGGTTAATAATGTGGATTTTTTCAATAGATGGAGTTACACATATGTTGATAAATATGCGATTTGATATGTATGCTATCCTGTTGTATTGCTCCTTCAGATGACCACTTGTTCCGATCGATGGCACACGCACTTTCTGAGCAGCACTTCAAAACGTACGAAGAAGTGGAAACTTGTGTCTCCGAATGGTCTGCCTCAAAACAAGAAAAGTTCTATTGGGACGGTCTCCACAAATTACCTGAAAGATGGGGGAAATGTGTGGCTAGCGATGGACATTACTTTGAATAAAGCACTTTTGATGTTTCTCTGGAAATTATCATGTTTTCTTTGATTACAAAATCCACATTTTTAACCGATTAATAGCTAATCCGCATTTAAAAAAATATATTTTATTGCTTTTTTACAGAGAGGAAGGGAGAAGGATAGAAAGTTAGAAACATCGATCAGCTGTCTCCTGCACACCCCCCTACTGGGGATGTGCCCGCAACCAAGGTACATGCCTTGACTGAAATCGAACCTGGGACCCTTCAGTCCACAGGCCGATGCTCTATCATTAGCCGGTCAGGGCGCTAATCCGAATTTTTAAATGGTATGTGGGTTAGCTATTAACTGGTAAAAATGCGGATACCGGTTAAAAATGTGGATTTTGTAATAAAAGAAAACACAGTAATTTCAAGAGAAACATCAAAAGTGCTTTATTCAAAGTAATATTCATCGCTAGCTACACATTTCCCCCATCTTTCAGGTAACTTATGGATACCGTCCCAATAGAACTTTTCTTGTTTTGAGGCAGACCATTCAGAGACCCAATTTTCCACTTCTTTGTACATTTTGAAGTGCTGTTCAGAAAGTGCGTGTGCCATCGATCCGAACAAGTGGTCATCTGAAGGAGCAAGGTCTGGTGAATACGGCGGGTGGGTTAATACTTCCCAGGCAAGATCTTTTAACGTGTCTTTAACTGGTTTTGAAGTGTGTGATGGTGCGTCATCATGAAGCAAAATTACTTTGCCGTGTCTTCTGGCCCATTCTGGCCATTTTACAATCGAAGTGTGGTTCAAATTGATTATTTGTTGTCGGTAGCGATCAGTATTAACGGTTCCACCTGGTTTTAGAAGCTCATAATACACCACACCTTCCAGATCCCACCAAACGCAGAGCATTGTCTTCTTTCCAAAGCGATTTGGCCTTGCAGTCGATGTTGATGGTTGACCTGGATCAACCCATGATTTTGTGCGTTTGGGATTCTCAAAATAAATCCACTTTTCATCGCCAGTCACAATTCGATGCAAAAAAGACTTTCTTTCGTGCCATTGAAGCAACATTTTACTGATGACTTTTCGGTTTTCCATTTGTCTTTTGTTCAGTTGATGTGGCACCCATTTTCCTTCATTTAAAATCTTTCCCATTGCTTGTAAACGATCGGAAATTGTTTGCTGAGCAATGTTTAATCTTTCTGCAAATTGTTTTTGAGTTTGACACGCATCTTCATCCAATAATGCTTGTAATTGTTGATCTTCAAACTTTTTCGGTTGACCTGGACGTTCTTTGTCTTTCACATATAAATCATCACTTTTAAAGCATTTAAACCAGCATTCACAAGTATCTTGAGATGGAGCATGTTCACCATAAGCTTCCTTAAGTATACGATAACTTTCAGCAGCACTTTTCTTCAAAATAAAGTAATGAATTAAAACTTCCCGCAAATGCTCTTTTTTTGGCACTAAATTTGACATTTTAAAGCATAAAAATCTATGATGTTAACACCTTCAGCAAATTTGACATATGAAGTTTTGAAGCTTGTTATCAATATAACGAAATAGCATGCATATCAAATAGCATATATATCAACATAAGTGTAACTCCATCTATTGATAAAAATCTGCATTATTAACCGGTACACCTAGTAAACTCAAAATCTCAAAATTCATAACTATTACAAGCATACAGAGACTTTAAGAAAAAACAAAGTCTCCACTTTTAAATAGTTAAAAAGCAGAATATATCTGTCCATTACTTATGTCCTTGGGAACTACTTTACATCCTTTTTAAAACAAGGCAGGCCATAAATAAGTAAGTAGCTGGAAGGGTCTGCCGACCAGGTCTTGTAGGTCTTTAAACTTAATACTTAAATTCCTGGAAGGCCAAAGTAATTTCAGGAGGTTGAAAATACCTCAAGTAGATTTTATAAGTGAATACTGAACAAATGCTTAAAAAAATATCTTTAAAATAATTTACTTCTTCCAAGCAAAACAGAAAGCATAGACAGTATCACCCTACATTTTAAGAATACTTTCTGTTGAGAGAACACATCTTAACCGGCAGTTCTAAAGATATATTTTAAGATTTGTTTAGTCTTGATTTTTAAATGCAGTAATTCAAGGATGTCATCATGTCAGACCCACAGGACAGTGATTTTGTGGCTGTGTTGTTGTTGTTTTTTTGAATGTCCAGACATCTGTTCTTGGAGGTCTAGATTTAAAGATGTTTTATTCCTGCTGCTGGGCATTTCTCAGACCAAGGCAGGCATGTGTTTCTGCCCAATGCTGAGTATTTAGCTCAAGGTTCCCTCCAGGCCCAAAGGTAGAAGCTCAGATAGAACAAGCAGTGGTCCAGGGGTCAGAGGTGCTGACTGGCCAACAGCTAGGCATGTCCACCCCGGGACTCTCAGCAGCTCTGCAGGGCAGTGGGCCGGTGGGAGGGGGCTCGTGGCCCTACCAGCACAGCATCCAGGCTGTCTATCCCACTGGACTGTGATTTAGGACCATTCTCTGGGACATACACACCATCACACAAACCCCAGGAAAATCTAAACCCATGAATTACTCAGGAGGTGGCATTCTGAAGCCCACCTGTGTAGCTATGCAGATCAGCCTGGCTGCTGGGGTGCAGGCAATTACAGGCACAGGCAGGTAGCACGGGGCTGGACCTGACCTCGGGGGCAGAGCCCAGGTTTCTAGGCTGCTTAGAGGGACAGGGGAAGACAAGGGGAGCAGACTCACCCTGAGCCCTGCAGCTCCTCCAGATTGGATGCATTCCATTCAGAGCCCTGGGGGACAGATCACACAAACCCCCGTGAGTGTCACATGTCAGCCTCAGACTGCTTACGGGATGCTAGCCCTCATGGTGATGGTGAGTACACGGGCCCCTGGCCTCAGAGAACAGAGGTTTGAAGGCAGGTTCCCGAGGCATCCACAGCACAACAGGGGAAGGGCAAGCTCAGAAAAACATGTCCCACTCTCACCACTTCCTTTCCTGGACTCCAACGGGGTCCTCTCATGGGAGGCAGTGACCTCCGACCTCCCACTCAAGAGGAGGCACTTTCACAGACCTCTAATTACAGCAGAAATCAGCCTACCTTTTCCGGGAGGTTTCTTGGTAATAGTAATATTCTGACCCGGAAATTCCACTTACAAAACCTTACCCCAATGAAATACCCAGCATTTGCACAGAGATTTATGTACAAAGATATTTAAGGTTATTCACAATAACAAAATAGGGTAAACAACCCCAAGGTCCAACAGGGAGAAATTAGTAAGACAAATGATGATGGGTCCGCAGGATGGAGCCATGAAGACAACTCATACTTTTGGAGGGTATTTCACAACACAGGGAAACACCGCATAATGACAACAAACAATTAAAGGACACAAATCTATGTAAACATAAACAGCACGCTTCTTCCCTTTTCTTTTCCTTTTTAGAAAAGTTACACATGCGTTAAGAAAACCCAGGAGGTAGAAAAATAAATATACCAAAACGCTGACTGTGACTACCTCTAGATTGTGAAATTAGGAATGCCTTTAATTTTCTTCTTCAGACTTACTTATATTCCCAGCTTTCTATAACATTTTAATTTAATACTTAAAAAATGGTATTAAAAAACAACAACACAACAAACCCTCCATTTCTGAGCATGCAAAAAACATGGAGGAAAAAAAACACAAAGAAAAAAACCACCACTTTGCTCTTCGGAAATGCCAACAACATAGAGTCACAAAGAGCAACAACCCTGCGTAGTCTCCCTCTGAACTGCCTTTCCCGGATGCAGACCCCTCAGAGGCAGGGCCTTCAGGGACCTGCGGGGACTGGCCACGTGTGGGTGCCAGTTGGACTTTCATGTTGGAGGGAGAGGCTCCAACACAGAAATTCCTTTGGTATCTCTCATGGAAAAAGTGACATAAAGCACCAACCGCACCGGAAAAGAACCAGTGCTTCCCTAAGCCTGTGAGCGTCCTCTTGCCGTGATCGCCACCTAGTGGGCAGACGGGCTGGCGGTGCCTTGTGCTGTCTCCACCGGGGAGAACCATCAACTTCTCAGGAGATCAGAGGCCAGCGCTGCCACATAGCTTTCATCTAGATACGGGCTTCAAACCCACACATTTATGTGCATCTTAGCATGAAATATGTATGTAGACATCTGTAAATACATTAAATACATATATTTAACCCATTAGCTATCGCTCACGACACATGGTGGAGGACCGTCAGGCGGGGGTGGGGGGTGGGGGTGGGAACTGGGCCCGGAGGGGGCGGACTTTCATTACTACGCTGTGCTGCCTCTAATTTTAGTAACGTGCCCTCTTCTACAGTCTCTGACTTTGAAAACTTGCCAGTTGCCTTCTATGGAGATTTACAGCTTTAAGAACATCTGAGTGAGCGATGGAGGCTGCATCACTGGACTCTGCGGACAGCCACGGCTGCCTGGCCACGCAGAGGGCAAGCTGCGCTCCAGGTGTCTGTCCAGTCTGCCTCCCGTGCTGTTTCTCACGTCTTGGGGCTCCCAGGCATAATTCTGGGGTTTGGTCAGCACGCTCCCTTTAGTAACTGGGGGTTTTAGCCTGCAGCCCATTTGGAGGTATCTGGATCGGGCCTGTGCTAGTCCCCGAAGAGGGGATGGCAAGAGTCTGAGAACGGTTGCCAGTTAACGATCAAACAACCCCCCACAGCCCAGCTGTGGCAACATGGCAAGCATCCGGCTGGAGAGCAAACCACGAGGCTGCAGCCAGAGGAGGAGGTGGGGTTCCCGTAAAAGTCAGGATCGAAGCTCCAGGAACTCGGGCTTCCCCCCCTCTGACCTGCTCTAAACAACCCAGGCCCGGTGTAGGTTTCCCAAGCCAGACCCCGACGTGGGCTGAGCCTCTTACGAGATAAAGGTGATCGAAGATGAGGGAGGGCTTGTCCATCTGCCCCAGGATGAGTAGCATCTCGTTGTCTATGAATTCCTTGAATTCTTTCAAGTTACAGTTCATCTGTTTCTCCAATTCATTACGGATCTGTGGAGGGGGAAACGTTAAGAAAAGCGATTTGTTAAAGGAGACAGTTGTCACCCCCAAAGAAGTACAGTCACAATGCCAACTGAGGCTGTTTTCCAAAAAATGTGGGGTTTTTTTGCATTTTTTGTGCCGAGCGGCGCACAGGCGTGGGTGGTGGGAATGCAGGCTACTCTGCCTCAAAGTAAATATGACACGGTTTCACACGAGGAATCTGATTCCCAGGGGATCTTTTCCGAGTGGAAAGCACTTATGTCTGTACAATTAAATATCAAACACATCGCCATGAAAATCCCAAGTCAGTTTCATCTTGCTTTGGAAGGTATCACAATATGATGTTGTATATTATTAATAAAGGAAAAGATTGTATATTTAGAAATAGCCATTTCAACCTCTTAGATCTACCTTGGTTACGCTGCTATTAAAATCCATTGCATTCCTTGAACCAAAAGCAACTGGGGGGGAAATGTGACCAGAGAAACAGCAAGAGGCAGAAGGAAATCAGTCCAGGGTTAGCGACTTGCTGGGGAGGCGACGTGGGGCAGAGGGTGCTCCCAGGAACTGCTTCCTGGTGCCATCTAGGGGTCCATGGAATTCTCACTAAGGCCTTAGAGGCTGAGTGAGCCCAGGAAGCTTGCCCAAGCCTCACAGCGGGCACGTGGTGGGGCTGTGCTCTTTTCGCCACGTCCTGCAGGAAAAAGCCCCTGAGAGCCGGTGCGCCGCCTGGAAAAGGAGGCCGGGCCTGGGCAACAGGACAAAGGAGGCCCCGCGGCCTCTGGCCCGCTAAGAAGGGGAGAGCTCTTACTTCTTTGGAGGTCACGTTCTCCAGGTCCTGGCTCATCATGATGCTGCGGAGCTTGGCTTTGATGAGGCGCTCGGTCCTCGCCCCTTCCGTTGGCCTGGAGGGAAAGGAGGAAAGTGCAGGAAAGTGAAGCCTGAGGTCAGAGTTCACAGAGACCCCGGCGCCCCTGGGATAACCAGAACGTGGCTTGGGTCCACAGAGGTGACGTCTTGATGTGTGACCTCAGCAGGCGGGGGATAGGGACAGAGTCTGCGCTGTGTCCAGAGCTCCCCCCACAGGAGCCTGCAGTGCCTCAGGGCAACAGGGCACACGGGGGCTGGGACGCAGAGATGCAGTCACACCCACATTTGTCTGTAATTCCGAAAGTGAGGTGTGGTCGCAGACCTCCCACAGGCCACCCACAGGCCACCCGTCAGGGACCTCTGCGAGAGAGGCTGGCTCTGGGAGAGGTGGTGCGACCAGAGCAGGCGTGACATCGCGGGGACACAGTCAGGCACAAGGCGGGGTGGGCGGGGGTGAGGAGGCACCCCACTCACTTGTCGACAAACAGGGCGGGGGAGTCGGGCCGCGTGGACTCCAGGTCCTGCATGGCGTTCCACTCGTTGATGCAGCTCTGCTCGGAGCCGATGCAGCTCTCGTAGTAGGTGGCCCAGAGGAGAGCCACGCCCCCGGGGAAGTAGTTGTGCCTTCGTGCCACTTCGCAGGCCTTGTGGAGGACCTGCAGGGCGGACCTGGGGTGAGGAGGGGAGGGGGTCAGGCCTGGGAGGCACAGGCGTGCTGGGTGTTCGCCTCAGCAAAGGGTTCTAAACGGGGCGGGGAAGCGCAGGCCATACAGGACTGGCTCCTGGGGCTCCCATCCTGCCAGGCAACATGGCTAGTCTCCGTGACACACGCACTGACCAGAGAGCAGATAGAACATCCTTCACCTTTCCCAACAAGGAAACAAAAACTTCCTCTTTCTCCCCCTCCCTCCCCACCCCCCGCTGGTTCACACACCCGTTTATAGTCCACTGACTAACTCCCAAGGACTGAGGTTACTTCCGAGGGAGGCCGTGGGCATCTCAAACGTAGGAGCTACAATTAGCCTCGCTGTTGGAAGGGAGCTCATTACCATGCAGCAGAGACCTTTTACTGCTTCCTAACAACTTCCAACCCCCTCCCATCAATGTTTTAATAGCTTAGATCTCCTAAGGAAACGCGTTCTAGAAAGTCATTTTAATGCAGAATCCAACTGAAGAAGAGGTTTGGGAAGGTGGTGGGACAGAAGGAACAATATTAAAAATGTATGTTATAATGGTCAATTCAGTCATTCTTCTTTTACTTCTTTTAACAAAAGGTTAGTGGAACGTTTCTCAGCGAATGGGGTGCGCTGGGTGTGTGTGTGGGGGGGAGAGCGCAGCCCTGGGAGGAGGGAGAGCCAGCAGAGAACGCTCAACGTGGGGTAAAAGCCATGGCCCTTTCCCAACGGCACACGGCTGTAGGCTGGTTGAGGGAACAAACGTGGGCTGGGGAGTTATGAAATTTAGTTCTGGTTCTGAAGTTTTGGAAAAGCACGTGGGCCTATTTTTTACTCACCTGTAGAAAAAGAGATTAAAAAAAAAAATCACCCAGGGACACAGAGAACACCTGGGACACCTGGAGAAGGATGGTTTCATGACTTCCCCCAGATGACCCTGAACAGACTGCAGAGTGAGCAGCGGGAGAGAGACTAGTGAGAGCGAAGCCCATGGCAGACTCCTGCAAACCTCTCTCTGTCCTGGAAGGAAGACGGGGCAGACGTCTTCTCTCAGGTGCCACTAGCTTGCTCCCGAGCCTTTTCCAGATTATTCGCGACAGGCCACGAGTTTGCTGCATGCGCGGGTGGTACAACCCTCCAGGGGTGAGGAAGGCTCTAGGGTGTGTGTGCCGGGTTCGGGGAAGCTCTGGACGTGAGTCATTTTGCCGAACGCAGCCTCGATCCACGGGAACCTCATCCTTAAAGCAGAATGTTTGGGAGGCCCTGCCCCTACCCAGGCTCCTGCACGCTGTAGAAAGCACCCCCTCCCAGCACCCCTCCATGTAACACGTGGCTTTGTTTTGTGTTTATGGCCACCTCCCTCCACAGACTTTAAACTCCACGGGGAGAGAAATTATGTCCATTTCATGCCTCCCAAGATGCTCAGTGCCTAGCAGAGTGCCCTTCCCTTCATGGTGCAAACGGAATGCCTACTGTGTGCCAGGTACAATGAGCAGGTGAATTCATACTGGAATGACATCTGTCAGGAGGGACTGTACATACACATGCAAAAACAACACACCTTCCGCAACAGAAATCGACCAAATTAAAAAGTCGCCAAAGGACAAACTAGACATTTTCCCAAAGAAGATATATAAATGGCCAATAAGCACATCAAATGATGCTCAACATTAATTAATTAGGGAAATGCAACCAAACCATAATGAGGTACCACTTCACATCCATTAGTATGAAAAAAAAAAAAAAAAACACGACCCTACCAGACAATAACAAGTATTACATTAACTAGGATGTGGAGGAAGTAAAATCCGCGTGCACTGCTGGTGGGACTGTAAAATGGTGCCGCTGCTGTGGAAAACAGTTTGGTGGCTCCTCAAAAAATTAACCAAAAAATCATCATGTGATCTAGAAAGTCACATGATAACTTCTAGGTATATACCCAAAAGAAATGAAAGCAGGAACCACAAACAGATGCTTTGCTCACCAATATTCACAGCGGCTCTACTCACAATAGCCAAACGGTGGCAACAACTCCAAAGTCCATCAACGAATAAACAAAACGTGGTATAGCCATATCATGAAGCAGTATTCAGCCATGAAAAGGAAGGAAATTCTGACACATGCTACAGCATGGATGCACCATGATGCTAAGAAAGCATGATGCTAAGTGCAAGATGCCAGAGGCAAGGACAAAGGATTCCACTGACACGAGGACCCGAACAGGCACATTCCCAGAGACAGAGAATAGAGGTGACCGGGGGCTGGAGGAAGGAGGCTGGGGTGTTTGTGGCAGGTGGGTACAGAGTTTCTGTTTGGGATGGTGGAGAAGTTCTGGGGATGGATGGTGGTGATGGCTGCACGGCATTGTGAACGTACTTAATGCCGCTGAATCACACACTTACTAGTAGAAATGGTGAAAGTGGTCAATTCTGTCAGGTAGAGCTTGTCATACACACCAAACAAATGTACAAAACAAATGTACCTAAAACCCCTAGCAGGGGGTTTTCTAGTCCTGCTGTCAGCTGGGTCACTATTTCCAAGGAGCTGAAAGTCCCTAAAACCACACTCACCACATGGCCTGGACAGATACGGGCTTGAAGACGTGCATCCTTCCTGCGGTGCTGACGCTGAAGCCACTAAGAGTGAAAAACAGAAAGAGAGCGCGGTGAGAAACCAGCCCCTCCCACCACACCCCTGCGAGGCGGTGGGGCAGGCCCTCCGGGGACACTCTCAGGGCCGGCGTGCCTCACGCTGTCTGATGAGGGACCACCGGCCGGCTGCATCAGACATGGGCCAAGATGGGCTCTCCATCCGGGGAGACTCGTTCTCAACCCCGCAACGCAACGTCTACCAAAAGGAAAACCCCAGCACAGGGTGCGAGGCAGTGACAGCATTCCACCCCACCTCGTTTATGCTTGGCAATGGCCCAACCCACCTGCTGTGTCCCATCAACATTTTTTCCCGGAATTGCACAGAAAATATATTAATGGAAGACACAATTTAAAAAAGGAAAGTATTACCATAGTCCTATGTCTTCAAGAAATCGAATGTTTATTTCTCCCTGTCCCATCTGAGGCGGCATGACTTTCACTGCTGGAATCCTAGCGGGAACAATGTCCATCCTGCCTCCTTCCACCCCTCCTCGCAGAACCCATGTGTTCCCCTGGGGGCACACGTATGAAGAGCCCGATGGCCCTTTCTCTCATCTTCCTGCCCAGGACGAACTAGATGCTTCTTCCTCTGCAGCGCCCCCCCCCCCCCTGCCCTGTCGGTTGTCCCTGCACCCCTGAAACGGTGAGCTCCTGCTGTCACATTTATCTGTGAGCTTTCAGGGACCAGCCCCAAAGGGAGGGCACAATGTGGGTACTCTTTGACCAACGACAGGTGAATGAATGAATGTCCGCTTACTGCTGCTGTTAATGTCACACAGCAGTGATCTCCTGTAAGGTGCTTCTGTGGCTACGACATGACCCAAACTCCCCACACAATGACCAGGATGTCCCTTTCCTTGTGTGGCTCATTGGAGGGCAATATCACTTCTCTTGATGCAATAGACACATCATACATATGATTCTTTTGCTAATGATTACCCAATGATGCCCAAACCAACTCGTGTTTTAGAGTTTACAGTGATTAAAATAACCTTTTATTTTTTTAAATATATTTTTATTAATTTCAGAGAGGAAGGGAGAAGAAGAGAGAGAGAGAGATAGAAACATCAATGATGAGAATCATTGATTGGCTGCCTTCTGCACGTCCCACATTGGAGATAGAGCCCACAACCTGGGCATGTGCCCTTACTGGAGATTGAACCGTGACCTCCTGGTTCATAGGTTGATTGATGCTCAACCACTGAGCCACGCTGGCTGGGCTAAAAGAACCCTTTAAAGAGAACTGCTTACCCGTCTCCATCAAGGTGGATTTTCGTGTCGCTCCACAGTCGGAGAACCATCCCAATGGTGCAGCTTTTACTGCGCAGGAGGAAAGGGAGATGTCTAGGGTTAGAGTCACATTATCTGTGACCTGCTCACACACAGACTTCCCTGTGTCTTCACCCAGCCCGACCCGGGTCCAGCTCCCGGGTGTGTCCCTGGGAGTTGCTTGTAGGCTGTGAGTAGGGACTGTTCACCACTGAATTCTAGAAGACACGGGTCTGCGATGGCCCCACCAGAGGGAGTTGCCAGTGACCCCAGCTTGGAGACAGTCACGGGGGACTCTGACCCCAGGGTTTGATGTGGTTGCAGTTTCATAAACACCAGGTCTCCGAGGCCGCTCTCAGGGGAAAAGGAGCAACCAGCTGACCACACGACCTCACGGCAGCTGGGGTGAAGCCGCCGATGGCTGGCGCGCTCCTGGCGCAAAGCCATGCGCGCTCTGGGGGACACAGACGAGTGGAGGCAGCCAACCCAGGCTCCGGTCCTGGGGGGAGGGGGGAGGGCAGCGTGCCAGCACCATTGCCGGAGTTCAGTGCCAGACCTCTGTTTCTGTACCTTTTGTGCAGCTGCTGTTTCAGAACCCGCCTGATCGCTTTTGTTTTGCCCATCCTAACAGGGAAATGATACTTCAGGGACTGGCGCCGCTCGAACACGCCGAGGGAACCAAAGGGCTTATCACAGGGGCTCCTCGGATTCTTAGGAACATTCCTCAGGAATCTGAAAGCGTCGGCTGTGCGGAACCGCGGTGACTGTGCCCAGACCAGCGCCACAGCCTCCAGCTTACATCTCTGCTGCCACTTCGCAGCCCGCCCAGGGAGTAACGTGACGAGTGTGCGACTGTGCCGACAGGGAGCCCTGGGCACCTGCGGCCCTGCCCTGCCCCTGCCCCTGCCGGACTCCTCCAGCCTTTCGTGTGAGGCCAGTTCTTGTCCCACCCTGCAGTCCTCCCCGTCCTCGATGGGCTGATTACACTTCCTTTGCAGAGCTGCAAAGTAAAACCTGTGCTGAGACCCAGAGCTCCTGGAACTTCTTGGCTGTGTCAGGGCTGGGGCGAGGCAAGGAGGGGACCCCTCAGAGCCCCAGACCGACACGTCCCTTCCCCTGGACTTGCCCAACTGCCTGCTCGTCCTCTGAGACCTGGCTTAGCCACTGCATGTTCCAGAGGCCTTCGGCATGGCCCCTCTACGCCCACCCCTCCCCTGTGCTCCCACAACCCCCCCCCCCCCGCCCACACGTCTCTGCATCCCTGAGCCACCCCCCAGCATCTGATGATGGCTCTTCTTCACTGAGCTCACAGGCTCTCTGAGGTCAAGAACTGTGTGTACTGCTGCTTCTTTGTTTACCTGGGCCTTGCCTGTTGCCTCATACACAGGAGAATGCAAACTGTTTGCTTAATGAATGATGACTAAGGGGAGCCCATTTAATCTAGTTTTAACAAATCCAGGCTTCGCAGTGATCTCACATGTATTAACTTATCCTGGATGTAAGAAGAGCCATTCGCCTTCATTTCACACAAGTAATAGGGCCTGTGATACACCGAACTTGGCCTCTAGTTATTGGGACATTCCAAACCTCTCTTTAAGCCTCTGACCCAGGACCGTCTCCAAGTTTGGGGATCCGTGGGACAGCAACACTGGGTAAGGCACTCGACGCGCTGCCTATGGAGCACATGCTTCTCATACAGGCCCGTCTGCCTGGAGGGCGTCCTCCCTGCTTCACTGGACTGGCTCCTGCATTGACTGGGTGTTCACCACAGCCGTCACCTCCTTCAGGAAGCCCTCCTGGCTAAGTGTCCTCGTCTAGAGCACCCCAGTGGCACCCAGTGTTAGACCTCCGAGCACAGTGTAACTTTCTCTCCTCCCAGTAGGCCCTGAGCTCAGAGCAGAGAGTGGATCTGGCACAGTGCGCACACAAGAGTGGAACTGCCGTACCCTACTGTTCCTGGTCACCCTGCCACCCACCATCGCGCATCCTACCGTCAACTCCCAAGGATACGGGGCCATAGAAATCTCTTTCCAGCAGCAACTCCTGTCCCGTCAGACTCACCTTTCCTTACTGGAAAAGTCGACGCCCAGCAAGATGCTCTCCTCCGTGTCCTGGCGCCCGCTGCTGTCCACCACCACCATGTACCGGACCCGCTCCGCCCAGGCGCTCTCCAGGCGCACGGCCTGCACGGCAGAGAGGCTTTCACGGCCCGCCCTCCCGGGTCGTGCCCCCTTCCTCCACCCAACCAAGGTCAAGGACATCTGCTGTCTACCGTTCCCCCGTGAGCTCAGGCATTAAGGTGAGATTCTCAGGCACAGGAGCCGCATCTCATTTATCCCCCAACACGAGGGACAGTGCCTGGCGCAGGGGGCCCCTCCCCAAGTGTGTTAAATGGGTGAATAATAAAATCCAGACACTGAAGACGCCGACTCAGCACAGACTGATAGACTGACAGAGACCCCACACTTCCTTTCTCTGGATCCTCTGGGCACCGAGGAGCAAACTCCGCTTTGGCCATTGTGAACAATTTGGGAGAATTGGCTAAAATATAAAAACTCACATACTCCCCCTCCCCCCACCACCCCACCCGCTGCTCATCAGTAATTCCCTACCAAATTTCACAATTAAAAATTAAAACTTGCCACTCTCGTCTCTTCTTACCAGCTTGATTCTATCTTCACAACGCAGAAGGTTGATCATCACTTGCAGATGCTGGGGCAAGTCACCTATCGGACCAACAAATCAAGTTCACACAGTAGGAAAATACCGCTGGATTTAGAGGAAGGAGACATTTTATACAGAGTGAGCAAAGCTTGAGCATCTGCATTACTGTTCAGACATAAACAATGGTTCAATTCCTATCAGAGCAAAGCCGATAGCAAATTCAAAAATAAAGGTTCTGTTTATAGCTTCATTGTACCAGAAGTCACCGTAGGTAATCATTATAGCGACCATACGCGGAGCACCTACGAGGACGTAAGTATGTTACCTGAGTAAATTTTAAATTCCATAACCTCCAAGGTACTGGTATGTGATGCCCATTTTAAAGATCAGGAAACTGAGGCTCAGAGGTTGACTACGACAACACAGTCAGTTCCAGAACTGGGATCAGAAGCCAGGTCCTTTCCCCACACCACACTGCCTCCTTGTGTAGAACAATTGTTGTCCTGGCTTTAGACAGACTTCAATCTTGATTACAAATGTCATTATGTGAAAATATCGATTGGGTCTTGATGTTTGCTATCAATTGTAAGATGCAAAATTCTAACCCCAGCACTCGGATCCAAAAAGGGGCTGGGTGACTCGAGGTTAGACAAACAACATGATCCCGGTGACAGGAACACTGGCCCCAGTGGCTAGCTGCTGTCACCTGCTGCTCTGGGTCAGAGGGCATCCCAGCTGACACTCCATGTGTGCGCTGCCCGTCCCGGGAGCACCGGAGTGCTGCCCACAAGCACGTTTTCTCGCGTCTCCTTTCCAAACTGCCTTTGGTGCCAGAGTCCATCACCAAAGAATACCGGTGCGTTTACTTCATAGGCTCTCCTTATTTGTTTGCTTTTTGAACCTAAACTGATACTAGGTTTGATCCCCAACTTTACCACTTCCCTATTTCCTCAAACCAAACCCACCATTAAAAAAGAAAGACTTTCCATCTCAGGGCGTACCAAGGGCTCATAAAGAAATTCCCCTAACGAGGCTGGCTGGAGCCCTTTGCAGTGCGAAAGGAATACATCCTGTTACAGAAAGTTTCAAAACTAGAATTTAAAAAAAATGTTATCACCCAGAGGCCCAACACCTGGAGACAACCAGCGTCTGGGCTTTGTTGGACTCGAAGACCAGTTAAGAATCTCTCTCTCTGTTGGCCCTGGGGTTCCCTGGGCTGCTGGCCAAATAAATGAAGATCTCACGCGTTCTATCCCTGGGTACCCTCTTTTCCCAGCTATGGGGTGCAAGGAAGGGGGGGGGAGGATACACAGTTTGGACACATATTGCTAAATAAGGCTAGGCAGGCTATCAGATGCTCATGTCAGATGTGTCACTAAACTTTGTCTTAGCAAAGTTTAATAATTACTCTTTTTTCATTCCACTGTCTTTTATAAAAACAGGTGTTTTTTCCTTTTGGTATTATAGAGAATGTGGGGGCTGGGGGAGAGAAAGAAATTCTCCAAATGAGAGTTGTCCAAATGCTCGGAGGAGTGACAGCAGCCCCAGACTGGGTACAGGGCACCCCGAGGTGGCTGTTTTCAAGGGCACAACACCTGACTATAACGTATGCTGGTGCATCTGTTTAAAAAGTCCTGCTTCCACTTAGAATATGCAGCTAACTGATAAACGGTAAGCAGACATCTTTACATCCAAACCCAGTGCCGCCGGCCCCTCACTTGTCAGGTAGACACCGTGCTCAGAAGGGCCGCTTGCTCCCCGCGCCACCCGGAAACCATGCCTGGCGAGCCTGCGCAGAGGGGGCTTCTCCCTGTGCCAGCTGTTACAGCCCCGGTCCCACTAGTTCTCTGGCCTTGGAAACCCACACATGGCTCCCCACCAGGAGCGGGAGGTCCCTCCAGTGGCAGAGAAAACGAGTTCCAGTGTAAGGGCATCGGCTTACCTGCGTGCTTGTGGGGATGCTGCAGGCCTCGCTGGCCTTGAGGGCTGCTTCCCTGTTGTAAGAAGAGGGCTGCTCCTTTCACCATGAAAAAGCTCTCGCTTAAGCTGGGAAGAACGAAACCGGAGCACGGTCAGGCTGGAACTCAGAGAGGAAAACGGGCAAAGACATGCTACAGGGTTGAAAAGCCGGGGTGCGGACAAAGAGCACATGCAGTTCAAATGGGATAAAACAGCTTTTGGAAACATTTCACAGCGCTGTCTTCCCGGATCTTTGCTACAAGCTGGCTGCCGGAGAGTGTGCAAGTGGAAACGACCTTCCGCTCCAACACCCAGGTTCTGTGTGGGCTCTGCCAGGACCGAGAGCCCCCTCCTGCAGGACACTGCGAGGGATCTCACTGTGATACAACAGCCTCTAAAAACAGGGACTGAGCCCTGGCCGGTTTGGCTTAATGGATAGAGCGTCGGCCTGCAGACTGAAAGGTCCCAGGTTCGAGTCCAGTCAAGGGCATGTGCCTTGGTTGCAGGCACATCCCCAGTGGGGGGTGTGCAGGAGGCAGGTGATCGATGTTTCTCTCTCATCGATGTTTCTAACTCTCTATCACTCTCCCTTCCTCTCTGTAAAAACTCAATAAAATATATTAAAAAAACAAAAACAGGGACCGACTCTGCTGAGGGCAGGGGGTGCATCTTTCGTAGCCTTGCTGTTGACCTGTTTCTTACTCTGTGTCTTCTCACAGCTTCTCTGCTTCTTGCTGCCTTCCTTTGATGGAATCCAAGCGAGAGGAAGGGGCACTGTCACCATTTGTTTGCATCTTAAGGGAAGCTGAGTGGCTGTTGACCTGGGATTTAACTTAGTCAGGGGTGCTGTGTCCACTGTTGCTGCAGAAAACCTCAAGTTGACCCAATGAATTTCTCAGCAGAATGAATCTTTGGTCTTTTGTTATTTTAACTACCAAAAAACAATAATATTCAACCTATAACTTAAAATTTTGCAATGAAAACCTTTTCAAGGTTTCCAAATGCTCTAAAAAAAACCCTTTAGTTTATGCAGAAATTAAAACTGCATAAAGCAGTAGACTGCATTATCTATTAATTACTCCCAATTATTCAAAAATACTGTCAACTCTGAAAACTACCCAAAAAATACTCCAAAATTATTACCTGTTTTTTGAGGGGTTGGACTACTTATGATTATCTTCTTTCTACCTCTTAGTATCTTCCAAATCTTCTACATTGAGCAAATATTAACTTTTTTAAATGATTTTGTTTGACTTTCAAAAGTAATAGAAAACATGTACGTTATAATGAAAAAAATTTATTCTTACTAATTTTGTGAAAGATCACAAATTTTATAAACTGTAAAAATGATCAATTTTCTCTTGAGCAACAGATTAATATACAAATGATTTGAAAGGAAAAACTCTTAAGAAAACGCGGCACTTTTTTGGTTTTAACAGAGAGCAAATCAGTTCCTGGTAGAAACACAACAACATCTTCGGTAACGTTAGAAAGCAAGATCGCCTCTGCCCCAGACATCCCGTGAGTAAACCTCCTAATCCTGGAATGAGAAAGGCAGCCACGTCTAACAAGTAACTCTAGGTGCTACGAAAACTCACCCCACAAACTAGCAAGCAAGCCAGCAGATCCTGGAATCAGAATCGGTTATCTTCTAGAATGCAAGTCCACAATCCCATCTGCTGGTTCTCCTGGTTGAATTCCCATGCTAAAAATAGGGACTGCTCAAATATCAAATAGGAAGGCTCCGTCTGCCTCTCTCACTGGGGCCTCTGAATTGCTGATAACCGGCTTTACAGACTTTGTAACACCAATACCTCTGTACAACTTCTTTATTTATGATCGCGAGTGCACTGCCAAGCCATCCTTCCCACCGATGCGTCAGGTATTTGTGCTGCAAGTGACAAGTGCTGAGGAGCCCAGGACTCTAAACGATGGAGGAAGCGGGAGGCACCTTTCCTTTGCTGTCTCGCTCTCACCCACGGGAGGCAAGAGGCTCTTTGGCACCCACCTGGCCCGTCTGAAATCCAGGTTGTCGTGTTTCAGCAGGCGGCAGAATCACCCAGCACTCTCCCACCCTCCTCATTTGTCCCCCTCTCCTTCCTTAGAATTTCACGACCAACTTTATTTTCAGAACTCAGATCACTCACTGCTGATGCTCAGTGAAATCTGGAAGAGCTGCCCCAGGGACTCCAAAACCCACGAAACAAACGCAACCACCAGCTCGTCGAAGCAGCTGGGGGAAATTTTTGCAAGGCAACATCAGCCTCTTCTGTCCGCGAGTTAGAAAAACAAAACAGAAAACCGACAACCCCAGAAAAACAAAAATCCGCCCTGACCCAAACCCCAAGCACTCTGGAAACAGCCAGCCATGAACCGTGACCTTCGCCTTGGAAATCACGGGCAAAAATTCCCCTTGGTTTCCCTCTCACTTCCTTTGGAAAAAATGGGGAACAATGCAAAAGAACAGACCGGCTTTATCCTGTGATCGCTGACTAGGCCAGTTGTTCCTCGGGGTCCCTGAGGCTGATAAAGAACCAGGGCCTCCCATCCACGCGAGAAGCGGGGGGGCGGGGGGGGGGGCAGCCCTGAGCCCTCGCCTGCGCCTGGGCGGCAGCGAGAGGACACAGCACGAGGATGGCCGCACAAGATGACTCTCGGGGCCAAGACACGGATATTTCCCCCGGACCCTGTTTCCCGTCTCCTGTGCCTAGCTCACTGCAGGCCCAGAGCCTCAGGCGCCCTCGGCGTGGCTGATGCGAACCCTGTTTCCCACCGCCAGGGCGCCGTGGGGGTCTCTGCCAGGCCTCTAATACCCAGGGGCAACGTACCCCGATTCATGGGTCTCAAGGCGCCCCTCTGGGGAAGGAGGCCCTGTAACAAACCCACTTTGGCCATGGCACACTCTTTCCTGGGTAGTCGGGGGGCAGAAAGCACTAACCCACCAACCACCCATCCCAGCTCCAGAAAACCTGCATCTTCTCAAAGATGCTGGTGTCCTAAAAAGAACAACTTAAGTTCCAGAGGGTCAGACCCAGACAAACAAAACGGAACTGTTTCCCTCCATCGCTGTAAAGAAAATCCTGGAGTAAAAACAAAGCCAACTTCTGCCCTCCCGACCCCCACCCCCAACTTTGTTATCTCCAAGGGACAAACGTGTTCTCAGACACTGGCTCCTGCCGCTTCAGACGCCGCCGCGAGATTAAAAGTCTCTACAAGGCACTGAAGACAGAGAGGAAAACCTCAATTGCTGCTCCTCAAAAACCCCCAGCCCTCAGAGCATCAGCAGCCACTCGTCCCGTCCCCGAGCCGGGCAGGAGAACAGAGACCAGCAGGGGATACGTACTAATTTGGGCTGGAAGCCTCTGAAGAGCAGAAGTAAGGAGGTGGCTGCAGGGCGACGCAGAAGTCGGTGAAATAGAAAAGCTTCATGACTGCGGCGATCACATGGTCAGCGACCCCGCGCTCTTGCCTTCCCCGCCCCAGGAGAAGGCAGGCAGGTGAGGAAGAGGCTGGAGTCCTCCGGCGAGGAGGCCTTGGCCTCGGACGACGCTCCCGCCCGGAGAGCAAATGGCTCTGGTGGCAGTGTCGTCTCCCCCTGATATTTGGGTTGAAAAAGGCCCTTGTCCCTGCACATCCCGATGAAAGGGCCATTCAGAGGGAGCGAGGCAGCTGAAGTTCCTCTAATCACTGCCCTCCCACGCTGTGTGGCGGCCTCAGCGGCAGGCCAGAGGGTGCGCATCAGAGACTGGGAGGGAAACAGCTGGCCGCCCAGGCACATGGCCGTGTGACTGGCCCCGTGCGGGCCGCCATCGTCACAGAGGATTTCTGTTTCTTTCAGAACACCGTCCACTCACCCAGCCGTGACCGGGGGCAGCTGCCACGGTTACGGGGCACTTGCAAAAGCGCGCTTACATTCTGGAAATCCTGTGGTCGTGCTAACTGCTCCCTGAGGAGGCAAGTCTGGGGAGGGGGCGTTCCAGGTAGAGGGACCCTCCCGTGTGCACGTGTGAGAAATGCACGCAAGGTGCTCAGGACAGGCCAGGCTGCGCAGGTAAAGCAGGCCCCGGTCCCGGAGGGCCTGGCCCAGGACCCGGACCCCACCCGCAGGAGCCAGCCAGGAGCTGTCTGCTTTCAGCCGGGGAAATGAATTAAGGGTTCGAATAACCACAGTGCAGGGCGGGATGGGATCCGTACCCTAAGAGAGGAACTCGGGAAGGTCTTATCTGGAAGCTCCCCCCCAGCTCCCAAATGCTCACAAAAGGATTGAGACACAGACACGACGATGCTTATTTGGCAGCGGAGGATACAGCCTGCCCAGGAGCAGACGACTTTACAAGATGGGATTAGACAAGTATGTGTGCCCCACGTCCACCTTCTCAATCCCTGGACTGCCCGTCGTCCCTAACCGTCCAGATGGCTGACGGCAACGTGGCTGGTTCTTTCTGCTACAGCACGTGTCACCGAGGAGTCGGAGCCCGGACCCCTCTTCCTCGGTGCTGGTTCCCGGCACGTGGAAGCATCGCGTGCAGGATGCAGAGAGAAGCATCAGCAGGAAACAGGCCTCAGGAAGAGAAGCCTCGGCGTTAGAGTTCTTCCACCAGCCTGGGGATAGGCGGAGGGCTTGGCGGGGGGGACAGAGGGGGGTCACCCCAATCACCCTGCCCACGGCCACCTGCACAGGACACGTCCTTCCGACTGAGTGGGAATCCTGCAGAGTTCTGCGGGTGGCACGGCCACGCTGGCCGAGCTGCTCCCCATCGACAAGCATTACATTACTGCCATTACCAAGCTCCTGCCACGTGGCAGGGGCTGTGCCAGGCACTCAGCTGTGCACGGTGTCCAGCTCCCACAGCTCTGAGGGGCAGGCATGCCCTTCTCCACGTGACAACTGCAGGAAGCCCGTCAAACTCCTGGAACAGGGTCCAGGACACATCGACGTTTAAGAAAATAAAATACACAGGTCTGGGTTGTGATTCGTGGTTTACGATACATGTATGTTCTGATATTCACTTACAGGGTTCTGTTCATTCGTGCAAATAGCAAATATTTGCAGACTAAGAAGTACATGCTAAGCCACGCCTGAGCACGTGTCCACCAGGGCGAAGGTAATGACCCTCTCTAAGGGACGGGTGTGTGTTTGGGTGGTTTGGGTGTGCGCCAGGCCACTTAGAAACTTAATTCTTGAAAAACAGAAATACGAAGTGTAGCAACACCACGTTGCAGAATATTACCCGAATGCCCCGCCGTCCAGCCCTGGCTGTCCATCTGAAGAACCTATGGACCTTCTAAAGCATATTCATGCCCAGGTCTACCCTTAACTGATTCTGATTCAAAAGGTCTGCAGTAAGTCTGAGCACCTGCTTTTTAAAAGTTCCCGAAGGGCTTCGGACCCATCGCCAGGGTGAACCCCCGAACCTCACAGACACGGGAACGCTGGTTTCTCGCGTGGGCGTCATAAAAATACCTCCCACATAGTAGGTGCATGATCAATGTTTCCAGCTGGGGGACGATTCCACCACTGAGAGCGTGTGGTCCTCTCAGGAGAGGAGCGCAACTGGGTACCGTGAAGGGAGGTCACGCCAGGCCAGAGCACAAAACCACACCCTCCTTGGAAGCGGCAGAACAGGTTGGCAGGGAGGTGCGCCTGGCCATCGTCTACCAAGTGCTTTCGGTCACAAGTGTCCCTGCCCTCGAAAGGCAGCCGCGTTGCACGGTATGAAATGGCAACAGCACTGACAGATCAGAGCTCTGGTGAGCTCGGCTGTGGACAAAGCACTCGAGCGAATGTCAACGGATTTGATCTTCTAGGAACGCTTCCAGGAAGACTGAGCAGGCATTATAGACGTTTTATAGACGAGGAAACAGGAAGGCGCTTCAACGCTGTGATTTTAGGATTCCTGACACACCTCTCGCACAAAATCAGAGACTATGAGCCTCAAGTACAGGCTCTGAAAGGGTCCAAAGTGACTGGACTGGTTGAAACCACTTTTACATGGACAGAACCAGCCCTCGATTGCAGTAGGCTCTGCACCATGACTACTGAGTGGGCTGTGGTCAGGCTAGCGGATGTGATGATAATTCCAGGAAAAAAAAGGGAACAAATGTAAAGGTGGGTATCACTGACCACTCCCAAGAGGAGGTTCTGCTAATTCCATTTAGATTCACAAATATCTGGTCAGGGCTAAGCCCTGGGCATTCAAAAATGAAACAGACATGGCTCCTGCCTGGGGCAACATTATGTGCTAGTGGGTCAGACAGACACAGGGCAGTAACTGCGATGTAAGGCAGCAGGTTGCACGGTAGAGGAACATACTGGGTACTGCACATGCACACACACACACACGCATGCACTTGGAAGATCACGTTACGCCTCCCCTGTAGTGAACAGAGGAGTATTTGTAAAAGGCCCCTCTGTGAACTCATAAATGTCTATTCTGTTTTATAAGTCAGTTTCTTATCAATTTGGTTAATGTAAGTTGTCTTCTCGGAAGGTGGTCATCCCTGAGTGTAGTAATAAATTCACGTTTCAGAACGTGCACAGCTAAGAACCAAACCGTGGGCTTCTGTTGAGCCATCCAACCGTCAGCCTACGAAGTTCTCAGCACCGGAACGCCCGGCAGAGCAGCAGCACTCACTGAGATTTCCGGTAAGTAAATGCTACCTTCCACCGGAATGGTGCTTTCCAGTTTACAGGGGGCTTGTCCCTCCGTTTCTGCTGTTGTTTCTTAGAAGAACGAGTTTCCATTCTTCTAATGAAAGAACCAAGACAGAGAAGATAAAGGACTTATCTGTGGTCACCTGTCTAACAAGGGGCAGGACCGGACGGAGAGGCTCCAAGTCCGGGGCAGAATCCCCAGGTCCGAGGGCGGGATGCGCTGACCTGCAGCAGCAGGAGCAGCAGGTCAAGCTGGGTGGATACAGATGGACCTCAGAACCATAGAGAACCCCACTCCCAGCAAAGTGACGCTTATGGAGATGTGAAGGAGATGGGAGACGTCCTAGTTGGAGAAGGCAAAGAAGACGGCAGGTGGAGACAGAAGACCCCTTCCACCGCTCTCCCACAGCTTCTCCCCTCACTTTGAATTCATGTCCAAGTCGCAAAGACCCCGAGTGGCACCAAGGCCATGGTCTTTCTGTTTTGTGCTCCCATAGCTCGGCAGGGCCTTGTTCCAAACACCATCCCTCAGGGCACAAGCGAACAGGGACCTCACCTGACACAGCTCTCGGCTAGAGCTCCCAAACCGTTTCCTGCAATAGAGTGCGGAGAACAGGGAAATTCCAGCTCCGCGGGGCATTACACTCAGGAACGGGGTCACCGGCAAGAAATGCTGGCAGGGCTCATTACAAATGTCTGTGCTGCCGGGCCATGTATTGTTTGGCTAGAAGGCGTAGGCTTCTCTCAGACAGAAGGAATGTCCAGAAGCATTTCAGACAGTAAGAGGCATTCTCTGAAGCCAGCTCCACAGCTCCCCTTCATACCGACGGGCAGGAGCAAGCAGCTGAATATACTAGCAAGCTCGCCACTGCATAAGTTGGCTTGATAACCCTTAGGGTAGTTTCCTGATGGCCTCCCAAGTGCCTCAGGCCCTGCCTCTGGGAGCCAGAGCTGGTGCCACCTTCCTCTGGACATCCGGTACACCAGGGTCGAAGACCCCAGCGAGGCCACGTGCAGGAAGTGCAGTGGCAGCAACGACCGCCGAGCCAGCCAGAAAGAGCAGGCACGAGAAGGACATGTTTTTGAAACGACTCAAAAATCCCACCCATGGTGCATCTCCACCGTGCCAGGTT
Organism: Cnephaeus nilssonii; assembly: GCF_951640355.1. Classification (NCBI taxonomy): domain Eukaryota; kingdom Metazoa; phylum Chordata; class Mammalia; order Chiroptera; family Vespertilionidae; genus Cnephaeus; species Cnephaeus nilssonii. Next base: position 22,210,278 of record NC_137093.1, on the reverse strand, counting down.
CTTCGTCCTCCCTTTGGTACAGGCAGCCCCATCCCCTATTCAAGGTCACCACGCCCTAAGCTGACTCCCAGACCTTCAATTCCTAGACCTATGTACCTACTAACTGGTGGTGACGGGGTCGTGTCACGTCAGGGCACTTGAACATCACAATGGGACTCGACGGCCAGGACGCACAGAATGTTCCAAGTCTCCTTCCCGGTCTGACGTGCGGCGATTCTAAGTAAGCACGCCTAACGGAGCTTGTCCTCCTCTCCCGCTCCGAGCATTTTACTTCATGACGAGCTCACCCTGGTCCCTCTCCGAGCGGCTGGAACTCGGCGCTCACCATGTGCAGGATGAACAGGACAAGAAGGACTCATCAAATAAACGCTGCAGGTGGAGTTACAGGCCCTGGCGGCCGGGTCCTCTAGGCAACCACGTGCTTCGAACAACACAAAACTAAGTTCTCCCCCGCACCCGAGTGTCCAGTCTGTCTCAGTGCCCAGAAGACAGCGTGCCCTCAATGAAACATCGACGGTAAAACATCTCTGTAGTTATCATGCTGAGCACTGTATACATATCACCTAACCAAATCCTCAGCATCCACCTGCATGTGATACACAGGGAAACTGAGGCTCAGAGAGGTTATGGCACTTGCCAAGTTCGCACGGCCAAGAAGAGGCCTGTATTCAAAGGACATCGGCTGGCAGCTTTCTCTCAGAGCAGTTCAGAAAAAAAAGTTCTTTGTACTGTACTTGCCACTTTTCTGTACGTTTTGTTTCAAAATGTTAAAAAACATTTTTTCAGCCTGGCCGGCATGGCTCAGTGGTTGAGCGTCGACCTAGGAACCAGGTCACGGTTCAATTCCCGGTCAGGGCACATGCTTGGGTTGTGGGCTCAACTCCCCAGTAGGGGGCGTGCAGGAGGCAGCCGATCAATGATTCTCTCTTATCATTGATGTTTCTCTCTCCCTCTCCCTTCCTCTCTGAAATCAATAAAAATACATTTTAAAAATACATATAAAAATAAATGTATTTTTTCAACTTCCACGTAATTGGCTTTTGGTAAAACACTACTTACTCTGCACTGGCAGGTGATAAAAGCTTAGGACCATCTCACTGGTTATTGTCACGGGCATACTTCCGGCTTTCTCCTCCCATCTCGGATACTTCCTCCCTCACCAACGGAGATCTCTCCGCCCCAGGACCATTTTCCCTCTTGTGTTTCCCAGAATGGCAAGTGTGCTAGGCGGTGGGGCATGATGGGAAGCGCTGCTCTCCCTGTTCCTCTTGGCCTATGTGTGCGTCAGGTTGTGTGGACTTCACACACACACACACACACACACACACACACACACACACACACACACTCGGCTCCTGGAAGACCTAATTTTAACGTTTTCCTGCTCTGAGACCACACTCTGGAACAGCGAGGGGCCAACCTGCCCGTGCGAGCCTCCCATTGTGAAGGGCACGCAAAGTCAGGATGCCGCAGGCCCGCAGGATGTGACTCAGCATCCTGTTTTCGATGTTTGGGGCGACCAGCAGCTTTGGCGCCGAACCCTGCAGCTGACTTCACCTCGCAGGACCACAACACCAGGTTAATGGGTGGGATGGACACACGGCATCAGCTCTCCCTGCGGGCTGCAGGGCCCACGCCCTGACTGTCCACCCCTCACCCTGGGTTTCTTTATGAACACCCACTACTTATCTGGATTATCTATCAGGGTGTCTGTCAGGAATTGTTCTTCAGAGGAACTGACCTGGCGGTATTTTAAGGACACCATGAATCAAGCAACTGACCTTGTTTCTCCCTTTGTTTTGACTCCTAGGAAGCTCACGGTCAGATTGGTAGCCAAACTCCGGTAACTGTAGCAACATTATGCCATACATTCCACATATAAACCTTCCTATGACTTCAGCTTATTTCCCCCCACTTTCTCCGTGTCCCATGTTTCCAATTTTATAATATATACTAGAAGCCCGGTGCATGAAATTCATGCACGGCGGGGGGTTGTCCCTCAGCCCAGCCTGTACCCTCTCCAATCTGGGACTCCTGGAGGGATGTCCGACTGCCCGTTTAGGCCCGATCCCACCGGTGGGATCGGGCCTAAACGGGCAGTCGGACATCCCTCTCACAATCCAGGACTGCTGGGTCCCAACTGCTTGCCTGCCTGCCTTCCTGATTGCCCCTAACCGCTTCTGCCTGCCAGCCTGATCACCCCCTAACCACTCCGCTGCCAGCCTGGTTGATGCTTAACTGCTCCCCTGCCAGCCTGTTTGCCCCCAACTTCCCTCCTTTGCCAGCCTGGTCACCCCTAACTGCCCTCTCCTGCAGGGTTGATCACCTCCAACTGCCCTCCCTTGCAAGCCTGGTCCCTCTCAACTGCCCTCCCTTGCAGGCCTGGTCCCTCACAACTGCCCTCCCTTGCAGGCCGGGTGCCTCCAACTGCCCTCTCTTGCTGGCCATCTTGTAGTGGCCATCTTGTGTCCACATGGGGGCAGGATCTTTGACCACATGGGGGCAGCTATCTTGATCTTGTGTGTTGGAGTGATGGTCAATCTGCATATTACTCTTTTATTAGATAGGATAGAGGCCTGGTACAGGGGTGGGGGCCAGCTGGTTTGCCCTGAAGGTGTCCCGGATCAGGGTGGGGTTCCCTTGGGGGGTGGGGCGGCCTGAGCGAGGGGCCTGTGGTGGTTTGCAGGCTGGCCACGCCCCCTGGCAACCCAAGCGGAGGTCCTGGTATCTGGAATTTATTTTCCTTCTACAATTGAAACTTTGTAGCCTGGGGCGGCAGCCATTTCTGTGGCAGTTAATTCACCTTCTACAATTGAATCTTTGTAGCCTTAAGCGGGTGAGCCCGGCCAGGGTGTGCAGAAAGCTTTGCTTCCCCTGTTGCCGCCGGCAACCCTGGCCTGCTCTCTCAAGCTCCATTCTGCGGCCAGTTGTTTGAATTTGTTTACCTTCTATAATTGAAACTTTGTAGCTTGAGTGGAGGCTTAGGCCTGCAACGGCTATGGAAAGCTTGGCTTGCTCTGTTACCTGGGAAACCTTGCTCTCTGTGGCTGTAGCCATCTTGGATTGGGGTTAATTTGCATACTCGCCCTGATTGGCTGGTGGGCGTGGCTTATGTAGCGGAGTGATGGTTAATTTGCATATTACCATTTTATTAGAGAGGATTATTGATTTCAGAGAGGAAGAGAGAGAGAGAGAGAGAGAGAGAGAGGGAGAGAGAGACACATCAATGATGAGAGAGAATCATTGATTGGCTGCCTCACGCCCCCTACTGGGGATGGAGCCTGCAACCCATGTGCCCTGACCAGAAATCGAACCGTGTCCTCTTGGTTTACAGGTCGACACTCAACCACGGAGCCATGGGCCGGGCTCACTTTTCTAATTTTAAATTACATTGTTTCAATGAAATTACTAAGCTGTTTCAAATCCCTTTCCAACAGAGCTATGGCCGAACCAGCACTCACATGCTACCTCTAGAAGGTAGACTCTTTTTTTTTTAACTTAACATGGAATCCCCAGCATTCGACACAGGACCCACGACACACACAGGCACCACATTTACGTCGGCTAAATGGATAAACAGAGCAAACGGTTAGATAAAAACTGCTTCCACTACCAGGCTGCTTCACAAGAGGCATTTCTCCCTCCTACTGGGCATGGTGGGGCCTGCACACGGGCCCAGGGCTTGGGGAGCAGGGGCTGTAGGAAGCTGTCCTGCGTCCAGTTCAGTGGCCTCAACCCCAGCCTTAGGAGCCACTCCTAAACGTCCCCTGCCACAGACCCGCACGGAACAGGTGGGTCTGGACATGTGGGAAGTGACCAGGGATTTACAGAGGTGGCAGCTGGCCTGGTTGTCTCCAAACCATACCGACGGTCCCCTCGCTTGTGGGAGTTCCGACTGGGCCCAGCTTTGGGGAAACGCCTGGAGAACTCCTGGCAAACATGTGCCAAGCCCTGACCGGGAATTCCTTCTGCCAGCACAGGGTGGCCCGTCGGGAGAGCACCAGACCTTTCCTGAGGGGACCTCCGACAACCTTCTTTGAAACAAAGTCTTTTTAAAAATAGCTTCTAAAGTAGCCGTTCAAGAAAAAAAATCTGCAGAAATAAAAATAAGAAACCTGGTGAAAGTGGGTACAAAGTTCAGTAGAACTTGGAGGGAATTAGGTCAAGCATTGCTTGTTTTTCCTCTTAGCTTCCACTTGGATGACCTTTTGACCTTTGTGGGGAACTGGCCTGAGTCCACCTATGGAGGAGAAGACGGTCAGGAAGGGTGACAGGAGGGGCCCTCACTCCCATCAATGAAAATAACTCATGGTACCATGTGTCAGGCGGCATCAGGCAAGGACGAGGCACTACACACAACACAAGACTCTCTAAGCCTCACAAAGACCCTCAGTGTCAGGGAGGGCAGGTAGCTGGCCCAAAGTCATGGTCATGCAGGTGGTCAGGGGGCGGGACCTACACCCACCCAGAGGCCCCGCTGTCAGGCACTGGCCGGCCTGTGTGACCTCCATAACCCACACAAGTGTCTCGCCCATCTCACCCCGATGCTCGGGCCACGCCCACAGGCAGGCCAGCTAGGTTTTCTCATCAGCACATCGCCTCCACCATGGGAACCATCAACAATACCACGCCCGCCCCCCCAAGTGGGACCCCCACAGGCCAGACTCAGGGTCTTGCCCCCGTCCCTGGCCCCATCCCTCTGCACATCTTGAAGATGACTCCTCCTTATTGTGATTAATCCTATTTTGATTAATCCAGTTTCTTTCTTGTGGCTTTCCTTGAAGCGGAACAACTCGTTTGGATGCTCCAGCCCTAGGAATTTTCTAATAAGCTGTCCAAACCCAGAGATCTGACCGAAGCGAAACCTAAGCCAACGACAAGAGCTGAAGGTGAGTCTCTTTTTTCCAAATGGCCACTACTGTGCATGTGGCCCGCTCCTGAGGGGAGGGCCAGGCGTGCCTGACGAGTGACCCCACTTCTTCTCAGGGGTCAACCTGTTTGCTCCGTCTCAGGGTCAAACCCTAACACTGACCTGGCTAGATGCCCCACAAACATGTGACCTGGCTCTTAGTGTGGGAATAAAGGAGAAACTTTTGACAGCATGTTACAAATTTACCATGAACGATCAGAAGCACAATGTAACACAGAACTAGACTGGTGGGTCTGAGGACTCTTATTCTTGGATTTAGAAACCATCATCTAATCCATCTCTTCACTTTGCAAAGAAGGAAATGGGGGCCCAGAGACATTTAGCAACTTGCCTAAGGTTGCACAGCAGATGCTATATCTCGGGACAGAACCTAGGCTTTCCGATTCCCTCTAACAGCTTTGTTCCGTTTACCAGGAGGGTGATCACTGGTCACCACTGTTACGATGAAGAGCTTGCAGGAGCATTCCTGCTATGTGCACACGCTCCCCTGGCGTGCCAAGTGTGTGGGAAGAATGAGACAGGGGCCCCGAGGCACTCTTTTGAAGTCTAAGTATTAGTATTTAGAAAGTTTAATGAAACCTACTACTCAGAGCAAAATTCATTTTAAGTTAACCTTAATAATAAAGTTAATTAAGTTTCAACAGAATCAAATTAACTTCAGCTCTGTTCTCATTGGTCCCCACTCTAGGATTAGTTTTCCAACAACATGCCAGCTGGTGTGGCTCAGTGGTTGAGTATTGACCTCCAAACCAGGAAGGAGGTCATGGTTCAATTCCTGGTCAGGGCACGTGCCCAGGCTGCGGGCTTCATCCCCAGTAGGGGGTGTTCAGGAGGCCGCCGATCAGTGATTCTCTCTCATCATTGGTCTTTCTATTTCTCTCTCCCTTTCCATTCCTCTCTAAAATCAATAAAAATACATTAAAAAATATATTTAATGGATACAGAAGGCAAATTCTGATTTTAAAATCAAATGTTCCACCAAACTACCAGGAATAATACCTGGGTTAAACCAAAAGGAACGGCAAAACTGTATAATGGCCCCAGAATTTTAAAGGTTTGTGTGCTCCAATATTTTAAATTTGGAGTCAATGGGAGGCCGCTGCCTATGAAGCCACGGGGTGGGGACAGGAAGGGACGAGATGAACACGTATTTGCATGTCTCCTGTGAGGAACCAGATCAGAAAGGAAGGGACATCTAACAGTGCCAAACCGCACTGGGGAATTGCAGGGGAAAAATCTCGGTCCCTTGTTGCCATCTGTGTTCTAAGCCCACTCTGAGTTCCTCGACGTGAAACAGACACAGAGGACTCCATTTACAAGACGTCGATGGCCCATCCAGAGGGTGCCGGGTGCTAGGAGGCTAGGAGCCACGAAGGCCCTGTCCTTAAGGTGGGCATGTGGTCTGGTGGGCAAGTGGCCATCATAGTACAGAGCAAGGACCAAGTCCCCAGGCAACACTGAAGAGAGAAACATGCCTGTGGGAAGGAAATGGAAGGCATGAATCACCCCCACGGAAGCTGGGCCCGGAAGGAGGCGCAGAGAGGGGCATCTGTCGGATGTCTACCGTGGGAGAAGAGATTCGTGCAGTGATCACATTTAATTCTGACAGCAACCTACGAGCTGTGTATGGTTTTGTTCACTGGAAACAGAGGCCTGCCCAAGGTCACAGAAGAGCCGGCTGAGTGACAGATGACAGAGGTCGGAGCCAGCCCTGTTTCTCCCTAAGACCAAAGCTGAGGGGAAAATCGGTGAGGGGTCAGTGGAGGCGGTTATTTCAGAGGCCAATATTCAAAGTGGGTGCGAATCCAGGTGATGCCATGCCTCCCGATGCGGGCGAGGGTGTCGGTGTGAGCAGAGATCACGGTGGTCGCCTGCGTGGTGGTCGATCCCTGTGGCGTCCTGATGCTCCTCTTCCCACCAGGACTGAGCATCCCCGACGTGGCCTCACCTTCACACCAGACACACCTGCTACTTCTGTAACACTGAACGGACACCTGCTCAGGTGCACGACTGCTTTCTCGACATTGGATGGGGGCATCTCAAGAACTCCCCGGCCCCTGGTGCAGGCACCACAGCTGAGTCCCTATCCCGACTGCTGTGGGGCCAGGGGACAAGGTGGGAGAGCGGCTCCCTTCGTTAGGTGACCCTGTCCGGGGAAGGGGATGGCTGGGCACTCCCGAGACGGCATTCAGTTCCTCCTGTCGGCCTTGAAGCAGCGAGCTGCCTCAGCTGCGACAGCCGAAAGGAAACGAAGTCTGCCACGAACCAGTGTGTCTTTGGGAAAGGACCCGAGCCTTGGATGAGACCCTGGACTGGCCAACATCTTGACTGCAGCCACGTGAGACCCCAAGCAGAGGATCCAGCTAAACCGTGTCCGGATTCCTGACTCATGGAAACTGGGAGATGACAGCCAGACACTGTTTTGGGCCCAGAGTGTGTGGTAACCTGTTACACAGCAACAGCTAACTGAAACAGCAGCTCGCTGCAAAGAGCCGGGATGCAGCGGATGCCGGACACCTCTGGGCAGAACTTAGCTGGGCAGCTTGTCATCAGGGATGATCAAGTCCAGGCTGAGAAATCACCAAGAAAGGCAGAAAGGCACCCCAGAGGGTGGGCGGGCGTAAGAGAAGTGGCGCTAAATGGAGATGAGGAGGCGTGGTCGGTGGAGACCACCCTGACGCTAAGGGGGAGGATGAGAAGGCACAGCCGCACTTCTAAAGGCCCTAAGGCAGTGGTCGGCAAACTCATTAGTCCACAGAGCCAAATATCAACAGTACAACGACTGAAATTTCTTTTGAGAGCCAAATTTTTTAAACTTAAACTATATAGGTAGGTACATTGTTATTAACTTAATTAGGGTACTCCTAAGCTGGCCTTTGCTAAAAACTCAAGGGGCCAAAGAGCCGCATGTGGCTCGCGAGCCGCAGTTTGCCGACCACTGTTCTAAGGAGAATGGGGTCCTCTGAGGAATTCCAGGTCAAGACCAAAAGGGGAGGGAATCATGGAGGAAAAGGCAGAGCGGTAAGGGACTTGACAGTTGACCACTGAAACCAGATAAAATAGAGAAGACTAAATCCTGCTGCTCTGGCCCAAACATTTGCTTGGCCAGGCAAGAGAAAAAATTAAAAGAACTCTCATGAACATATTCATGCGCTTGATTTGGAAATGCTGAAAAGCAACAACAACAACAACATTCACTCCTGATCCTCACAACCATCTTCTCTCCTGGGGCCCCGCCTGGCACACAACCACTCACATCGCCTGCCAGGCGGAGGCAGCTCCCAGGACGGCGAGGGAGCCAGGAGCCGCTGCCAGCAGGGCCATCTGCTCACCAATTCCCACAGTCTGAACGGCACGGCTTCCAAAAGGGGATTGCCGGAGGCCGGGGCAGTCTGCACACGGGAGCGGAGCGAGGGAACGGGGCGGCACTGCGCTGCGGCGTCAGCTCCATTCTGGGCGGGAGATGATCGGTTCCTGAGACGTTTTCCAGGCGGCCTTCAGAGAAACCGTCGGAACCGCAACACTGATTCTCCAAGTGTGCACTGCTAGCTGCATCTGAGGGGGATGCAGCCAGGTAAGGGGTGCAGAGCACGCAGTGGTGGAACCTCTCGGAGCCGGCCCAGCGTGACACAACAGACACGACTCCTGCAGGGGGTCGGCCCCTCTAGTTCAATGCTGTGAACCAACCGATCTGAGCAGCATCTTAGGAAGACCAAACCCAGCAACGGCTCTCCAAGCCCGTCGTGGACCTGACTCTGGGAGAGGAGCCCATGCCATCTACTGATGACCCTGAACGGTCGTCGTTTACCTCTGTCTTAGATGGATAACTGAGACCTGCAGAGGTGCAGGAACGCACAGAGGTGCAGGAACTGGGCGGCTAGAGCAGGAGCCAGACCCCCCAACCTGCATCTGCCTGGCCCTGAACCCCACATTTTTCCTCCACGGGACCTTGCTCGTTCTCGTACGTGTACGTAATCTACTGCAGGCTCAAAACTACGTTAATATATTTAAACTGCTGAAATGCTACGTGCAGGCAGGGAACAAGGTCCTGCCACTGAGGGAAGCACCAGGCACGAAAGCACAAGTACCTGCCACGTTAGGCCGGTGTGGTACTTGGAAGAGATGGAGAAACCCAGAGCTACCTGTTGCCTCTGCAGAGAGGGGAGTGGCAAGCCTGTGGGGTGGGAGCCCGTGGACCTGGCTGTGAGGATGTAGCCAGGTGAAAAAGAACTGGCTAAAGAGAAAGAGCGTGGTCGGGGAGCAGGGAGAAGGACTGAAAAACAGCATGTGCAAGAGGGGGTGACCCCATAGATGAAACCATCAATTAAGGGTAGACAGAGAGGAGAGAAGAGAGAGAAATAACCTGTTGCCCCCCGTTTTTCTCGCTTACCAACATCCTTTAGAAACTAAATGTCAGTTTACCTTCGGGATCAATTTGAAGCAAAGAGAAATCTGCTCTCCCTAACTTTCCTCCCCCAAAACAAGCCAAACCAACAGACTATTCCATACATTTTTTTCTCTAGGGCAGGCTTGGAGAGAAAAGGCCTGAAAATGCAAGTTATTACAGGGATGCGGATGAGTGTCGGTCAAAGCTTAAACCGGGACACCACAACTGTTCTTGTCTGGCTAGAAGGTGAGAGAGCAGGTTGGTGTCTCTGCCTGAACGTGAGGAGGGCAGAGGGACGGGAAAAGGACTCTAAGAGGACAAGCTCAGAATTCGGTCCCCAACTCCAGCCAGGGTCTCCCAGGCTCACAATGGCACTGGGGACCCGCTGAGAGCGGGGGAGGGGAACTCAGAGTGGTCCTCAGAGGGACCTGGCATCCTGGGAAGCACCACCACAAGTCAGTGGTGGCCCTCGGTCCGGCTGGGTGCTGCCTCTAGCCACCCAGGTGACCTCAGGCAGGTTCTTTCCCTGTAGGAGACAGCAATCCAACTAAACTGAAGTGGTTCCAAAAGGCAGAGCAGGAAGATAGGCGCAGGTGCTAGAGACATAGGAGGACTTGCTTTGAATGCAGCTCGTCCCACGTATAACTTGGGGCCTCAGGCTCCTCCTCTGTGAACTGGGAAAATACTCCCCCCATAGGATTGTTGTGGGATTAACTATGGCAACATACACTGAGTGGCCAGATTATTATGATCTCTGAACGCATAATAATCTGGCCACTCAGTGTGTGTGTGTGTGTGTGTGTGTGTGTGTGTGTGTGTGTATATATATATATATATATATATATATATATATATATATATATATATATTAGAGGCCCGGTGCATGAATTCGTGCATGGGTGTGGGGTCCGGCCAGCCTGGCCAGGGTGAGGGGACATGGGCGGTTGGCCAGCCTGCCTGCTGGTTGAACTCCTGGTCGAGGGGACAATTTGCATATTAGCCTTTTATTATATAGGATATACACCGAGAGGCCAGATTATTATGCGTTCAGAGATCATAACAATCTGGCCACTCAGTGTATATCATGGGGCTTCCTTTCCTTGTGAGGTCCTCTCCAGCTCCAAACTGTGAAGAGAATGGGGCCTTCTATGGCCAGAAGGGCAAATACATACTTTCATATCATAGCTGTTTATAAGTTCTTTTTTAAATATATATATATATATATATGTATATATATATATATATACATATATATATATATATATATATATATATATATATATATTGATTTCAGAGAGGAAGGGAGAGGGAGAAAGAGATAGAAACATCAATGATGAGAGAGAATCAATGATTGGCTGCCTCCTGCAAGCCCCACACTGGGGATGGAGCCTGCAACCCAGGCATGTGCCCTGACCGGGAATCCAACCATGACCTCCTGGTTCATCGGTCGACGCTCAACCATTGAGTCACACCAGCCAGACCTGTTAGTAAGTTCTTACTGAAAACATTGCAAAACACTATGCTGTCCGCCAGTGAAGGGCAATGAAAGAAAACCAAAAATAGCTCTTTGCCCCAAAGACCATCTCAGTGAGAGATCTCTGTCCTGGGCCAGAGCCCTGAAGGAAAGGAATGGGGGTTAAAGGGTGAAAGAGATTCTGACTCCAGGTAAGGGCTGGAGGGAGGCTGGGGCAGGGACACGGGCGCCTGCAGCTGCTCTGAGGGCCCCGCACGGAGGTCACGGTGACAGCCCTACTCCCAGTGCCGCCCCTACACAGTCTCTGAGGAGCAGACCTCCACGCCTCCCCTCCCTGCCTCCAAGCAGAGAGCCGCATGCCAGTGTGCTCTGCACCACGGCCCGTGACTGCCCCCACTTGGGAACCTGGCTGATTCCAGCCTGCCGGCCCTGGCCGAGACCCTGAGCTACCAAAAACACCAGGTGAAAGAGTCAACGTGTCACCGTCACTGGTGCTTCCTCGAGCATCACGTGAAAATGAGGGCCCAGCGATGGAGATATGGCATCTCTTTGATTTCTGCAGGCTATGGTTTGCCCACACGCATAGGATGTTTAGAAGTCACGTGTGCCACAATAAAAGCATTTTCCCTTCCTTCCCTCAAACACGCAGAAACTTCACCCACGGGCTGAGCATATTCCTAACCGCGTCTGCATGCTGTACTCCTCGGGTTTTAACCCGGGGAACATCCTGCTCTCGGGAATGAATGCCAGCTTCTGATCACATATTTCCTTTTCCAATTAATTTTCCTCCTCCTCACAAGATGAAACCGATTTTTTTTTTAAAGGACAATGTCCCAGAAACTGTTTACTCTTCTGAACTGTAAGAGTCAGAGTTTAAGAATGGTTCCCTGGCACAGAGGAATACATTATATAACGAAGCGCTAAATCTTCTGCAAACCAACAAAATACCCAAAGGGGAAAGCCTTAATTTTGGGGGCAGAAAAAACAAAAATGCTTTTGGTGTCTACTATTGAATATAGCAACTGAGGACTATGGGTAGCTTCAGGGATTTTTGTAATGAGCATAGCTAAAGATTTCTCACAAGCACCAAAAAACAACAACAAAAACACACACCTTGAATTAATAAACTTAGAGCGTTGAATGTCTGTTTCAAATCAGCCATGTCCTTACCTCAAAAGAAAGATCCTACCAAAAGCAGGATAGAAATGTGAGAGCATATTACATGATTTTTTTTTTAAAAGCAAAGGGAAGGAAGTATATAATGGTAAAGCAAGGGCGGCAGGATAATGGCAATTCTTTTCTAAACATTACATAATGCTATTAAAACTGTTTATAATTAAGGTGCTACTAAAAAATTGGCGTATCCTATTTTGAGGGTTCTCCCTTTTGGGAAAAAAAAAAAAACCACAAGAGTATTTCTTACCTGCTTGGAAGAAGACTTCAGAAGGAAAATGAAAAGCCTGCTTACCTGAGGTTTAACTTGCGATCCTCATCGCTGCCAGCCTCCAACTACAGAGAAGAGAGAGAACGTCACATCACAGACAGCATGAGCAACCAGCCTGCGACACGAGTCCCACATTCCCTGCTCTGGTGTCTGAAGAAGATACAGACCGACGTCCAGGAAACCTGGCGATTTCTAAACAGCCACACCCTTTCCTCGCCAAGCCTGCTCGGCTGTTCCTCGGGGTCATTCCCACGGAGGAATTCAGAAGTTTCCCAATGTTTACCCACATTCCTTCCACAGTATCTTGGATCAATATCTGGTAACGGAACGTTGCTATCTGGCATTGCTGCTCAAGGCACTCAGCAGCCCTCGGGTCTCAACTTTCCTGGGGGAGGGGGGGGCGGATCTTATCCTGTTTTTCTTTTTTAAGGGAGGGGGGCTGTGTTTTCAGAGAATCCATTTCCTCCTTCAAGCTAGGGCCAGTGGTCGGCAAACTGCGGCTCGCGAGCCACATGCGGCTCTTTGGCCCCTTGAGTGTGGCTCTTCCACAAAATACCACGGCCTGGGCGAGTCTATTTTGAAGAAGTGGCGTTAGAAGAAGTTTAAAAAATTTGGCTCTCAAAAGAAATCTCAATCGTTGTACTGTTGATATTTGGCTCTGTGGACTAATGAGTTTGCCGACCACTGAGCGAGGCCATAACTGAGTGATCAACACCGTTCTAAGCCTCAACAGACGGGTTTAAAAAAAAACAAAACACCCAACCCAACACACTCCAGGCAAGTCTTTCACAGTGGAAGGTGGCCAGGATCAGGCCGTCTGTCTGTGGGTCTGAAAAGCTCTTGGTGATTCTCAAAAAGGCTTAAATGTTGAATATAAAACCTTCTGGGCGATTGATTGATTTATATACATGAAAGAAAGGGACATTTAATATTTTCTAAAAGTTCAAAGGCCAAGAGGGGAGGCTCCAAAAGTAACCATGACTTAAGCCCTAACTGCAATTTTTCTTTCTCCCCCCCCCCCCCGCCCTTCAAGGAGAAAACTGAAATGAGAACACACACACACACACACACACACACACACACACACCCCAAACAACGGCACCACTGGGACTTGGCGTGTTTTGTATGTTACACAGAGGAGCCCATTGAATGGGAAAGAGAAACCTGGAAAGCAGAGATAGCTGGGAGAGATGCAGGGCTGAGGGAGGACAGAAACCTGACAGGGATGGGAAAGGGGTACAGAGCTGATGTAGGGAGGGGCCTGGGCAGCAAGGGACACCTGCCAGAGGGTTCTGGAGCCCCTTCATTTTATTAACTATATTTATTAAGTATATATAAGTAGGCACAGGCATGCACTGGTGGCAAGTTCTCACACTTCCCTACTCCATACGGGAGAAGTAGACAAATCAAGGAGGGCTTTGCTGGCCACAGGGCTGTGAGGCTGGGTCTCCAAGTGAAGCGTATGCAAAACCCCTCACACCACCACCACCACCACAGACTTCAGAGAGAAGGCTGGGTCTGACGCAGTGGTTCTCACCCAGGGGCAATGTTTCTCAGAAGGGGACCCTGGGCAATGTCTGGAGCCTTTTTTTGGAGGGTGCTACTGGCATCTAGTGGGTAGAGGACAGAGTGCTACTGAACAGCCTACAATCCGCAAGACAGCCCCTCCCTAACCGGTTTGGCTCAGTGGATAGAGCGTCGGCCTGCGGACTGAAAGGTCCCAGGTTCGAGTCCAGTCAAGGGCCTATGCCTTGGTTGCGGGCACATCCCCAGTAGGAGGTGTGCAGGAGGCAGCGGATGGATGTTTCTAACTCTCTAACCCTCTCCCTTTCTCTCTGTAAAAATATCAGTAAATATATATTAAAAAAAAAAAAAAAAGAAAGAAATCTCAGGCCCCAGTGTCAGCAGTGCCAATGTACAGAAATCCTGACCCAACCCCCCCAAAACGAAACTGGAGATGTGCCCATGAAAATTAGTCATCTTGAATGTTTGTCAAGCATAATGTGATGATCCATTCCTGAAGGTTATTGATTTATCTACTCTGGTGCTCTCTACCTGTCCTCACAAAGGAATGAGACAAGGTTAACCTTAAAATGCTGTAAGTGAGATAATGAAAGATGGGGGTGGGGGGAAAGAGAAAACAATCAAAAGTGCGAGGAGTGTTGCTCTGCTGGCCAGGCCATGATTCCCCTCCGTTCCCACGCCACTCGGCAGGACAGGCTGGGTCAGGAAACAGCTGCCCTAAGTATCTCTCACTCCAAGAAGAATTTTGATGAATGAGGAAGTGATCTGGGGGTAGATACTTCAAGACCATTGAATTCTCTCTCTCTCTGTGTGTGTGTGTGTGTGTGTGTGTGTGTGTGTGTGTGTGTGATTCTCTGGATAAACGGCAAGGGAAGGTCAGTCTGACAAACCACATATGTCAAAAGAGCATACACAAGAGGGAACTCAAATGAGTCGAGGCCCAGAGAGGGGAAGTAGCCGGAGGGAGGTCAGGCTGGAGGCAGAGTCTCTCTGGCCCAAGCCTGCTCGCTCTCTGTTCGGTCCTGCTTCTTCTTCATGCCTCATCCCACCGGGAAACCTTGCCTTCCAGGAAATCTCCCTGCCTCGGCTGGCCCGCTGGGCGACTCATGCTGCTGACGGATTTATCTCAAGTCCAATAAAAACTGGCTGAGGATGATTCTATGTTTACCAGGTCCCGGGCACCTTGAGAAAATAATGCTTCATAGAATCACGTAAAATGCCTCTAGTGGAAAAACCCCAAATGTCCAATAAAATGGGGGTACATCTCCACCACGGAAATAAAAAGGAATGAAGTGCTGACACGTGGCACAATGTGGATGAGCCTTGAAAACATGAGGTTAAGTGAAAGAAGCCAAACATAAAAAGACCACGTAGTCTATTATCCCACTTATCTGACATGCCCAGAATAGGCAAATCCATAGAGACAGGAAGTGCATTAGTGGTTGTCTAGAGCTGGTGAGAGCAGCGTGGGGGGTCAAGGGTCGGAGAGGAAGCCTCTGGGTGATGGCTTCTTTCTGGGGTGATGAAAATGTTCTGGAATTAGACAGAGGTGATGATTGCACAACCTTGTGAAATATCCTAAAAACCACTGAATTATACACGTTCAATGGTGAACTTATGGTATATGAAAAATAACAAATATTTTTTATCTGCTAAAAAATAAAAATTTCTAAATGTGTCTTAAGTCAGGGCTAGATCAGGGGCGAGTAACGCAGGGAACATGGGGTTTGGAAGCAGAGACCCAGGCTGAGAGGCCCTTCCTGGAGCTGAAGCCTTCACGCCTCTCACATCGTTTTTGAGAAGGAAACACGAGATCAAGTGCATAGAGGCACTTGGTCAACTGCAAGGCAACTGTCTCTGTGGACAGATGTCTCTGTGGACAGGACAGAAGCTGCTAGTGCTGCAGCCTGACTTCCAGGTTCTTTCTCAGCGTGCAGAGGAGGAACTGTTAGAATCTTCTGTCTGTAGCCAAGACAACTCATCAGCGGCCTCTCCGCGTGAGGAGGGGGCAGCCACTCTGAGAATGTTCCTGCCAGTCCCAGCAAAACAGGCGAAAGAGCTACCCCGCCAGGAGCCGGTGGGACAGACCGGGCCGCTTAAGCCAAATACAGGCCCTCATCTCTCCGTCTCTCGCAGACACACACAAAACCTTCCGTGCTATCAGTCAACTTCCCCCGCAGAGCAGGGGCCTGACTCGCAGATGCTGGAGGGGCCACTTCCTGGGCCGGCGGGGGCTCCTCCTCCCCCAGCCTTCTCTCCCTTCTCCAAACAGTGCCTGGTCTCCTCCTCCAGCTGCTCGGTCTGCGAGCCAACACTCAGCCTGGCCGTGGAGATGAGTTTAGACCAGAGGCCTTCACTGGTTCTCCAAGAGAAGGTGAGCAAGGGTAGAGACAAGAGCCTCAGCCCTGCAGCTGCAGCAGTGACCTGCTCAGAAGGTCCAGACCCAGCCTGGCACCGTCCAGCCCGACTGTGGAGACTCAGAGGACCAATTCCCCAACCGACCCCGGGACAAGGAGCCAGCCACACACATAGGCCAGGTCATACACGGTCTCACAGAAACCCGGGCAGGGCAACCATGCATCCCCAGAATGCATCTGTGCAGCCGGGGAAACCCCAGCATCAGCCTCTGCCACACGGCCAGATGCATGTAAACATGCAGCCCCCAGTGATAGGACAAAAAGGAAAGACCCAGACTGGGCTGCACACAAAGACATAAGACACACGGTCACTGCCACAGGGACACAGGCACAGCCACTGACACGGGGAGCCAGAACCCCAGGGGCGTGCCATCGGGGAACACAATCTCACACAGTCACAGGGCACCCGGTGGCCTCTCTCACAGCATCACACAGGCAGTTTCCGGAACACAGGCCACAGAGTCACAGGCAGCGAAAGTCACACACAGCCTCACGGGCACACCGCCAGGCGCTCAGGGAAAAGGGCCGAGACCAGCCACAGGGTCACAAATCTCAGAACCCGCCTCTCACACAGTCGCCCCATTAGGTGTCCCAGGCGCACATCCAGTCTCCTGCACAGTCACCCCCAGGCTGGGGTCACTGTCACACACAGTGTCTGCACAGTCACCCCCAGGCTGGGGTCACTGCCACACACAGTGTCTGCACAGTCACCCCCAGGCAGGGGTCACTGCCACACACAGTGTCTGCACAGTCACCCCCAGGCTGGGGTCACAGACAGACAGCTTCACTGAACAGCCAGCCCCAGTCGGGGTGACACCCGCACATACAGTCACCCCCAGACGGGGTCACTGCCACACACCGTGTCTGCACAGTCACCCCCAGGCTGGGGTCACAGACAGACAGCTTCACTGAACAGCCAGCCCCAGTCGGGGTGACACCCGCACATACAGTCACCCTGAGACGGGAGTCACACCCACATACACAGTCACCCTGAGACGGGAGTCACACCCGCAAACACAGTCACCCTCAGGTCCTGCAGTCACCCTCAGCCGGGGCCACAACTTCACACAGTTCCGCACAGGGCCCCCCTGACCCCCCAGTCCGGCTGCCCAGGCGGGGTCGTACAGCGCCGCCCCGCAGGCCCCGGCCCGCTCGCTCGCTCGCAGCAGCCCCCTCGCCGCCGGGAGCCCTCCGCCCCGCACTCGCGGCCCAGGCCTGGCGCGGCGGCTGCTCGGCCGGCCCGGGCTCACCTCGCTGTTGCTGGCGGAGGAGGCGGCGCTGGGCGTCGGCGAGCGCTGCAGGGTCACCAGGGCCATGGCTGCGGCGCGGCGCGCGGGTGCCACCGAGGCCTCGGGCTAGAGCCGCCGCCGCCGCCCGGGCCGGGCCCGGGGCGCTCCTGGAGCCGCGCACCGGCGGCCGGGCCGAGCCGCGCCGGGCCGGGCCCGCCCCTCCCCGTCCGCGTCCACCGCCCCCGCCCCCCGCCTTCCGCCTCCCGCCTCCCCCGCCGGCGCGCGCCAGGCCTGGAGCGGGGGCGGGCGGGGCGGGCGGGAGGGGCGGGGCGTGGGGCGGCGCGCGTGCGCGTGCGCGGCGCGGGAGCCACAGCGACGGGGCGGCCCTGGCTGGCTCGCCGGTCACGTTCCCCGCGCGCCCTGCACACGCGCTCTTGCCCGCGCGCCCGGCCCACCCCCCGGCTTGGGGGACGCGGCTGCGCGCGCCGGACATCAAGTCCGGCTCCAGAGGCCCGCGGGCTGCACTGGCGGGGAAACTGAGGCCAGGTGGCCGCGCAGCCGGGACTGCCCGGGAGAGGGTGGGGAGGCAGAAAATTAAAGGCTCCCTGATCCCTGCCCAGCACTCCGACAGGCAGTCTTTGCAGAAATTCATTCATTCATTCATTCATTCATTGTCCATTCATTCATTGATGAAATATTTACTGAGCACGTACTGTAAAGCATGGAGTACTGAACCGTGAGCAAAATAGATTAGGACCGCCCTCGGGGATTTTACAAAAGCGAGTCACATGATAGTGATCCTTCCTTACAGTTACCCGCAGTCCGAAAATATTAAGTGGGAGATTTCAGAAATGAACAAATTCATAAGCTTTAAATTGTGCGCCCGTCTGAGTATCGGGATGAAATCTCAAGCTATCCCGCTCAAGTCCTGCCAGGACATGAATCATCTCTTTGTCCAGTGTCGCTCCCTGCCTGTTAGTCACTTAGTAGCCGGTTATCAGATCAACTGCTTCGGTATCACAGTGCTACTGTTTAAGTGACCCTTATTTTACTTAATAAGGGCCCCAAAGTGCTAGGATAGCGATGATCACAATTCGGACGTGCCAAAGAGAAGCCCTAAAGCACTTCCTGTAAGTGACAAGGTGAAGGAAAGGAAAAAAAAATTGTATGCTGAGGTTGCTAAGACGTCCATCCATGGGATTGTGAAGAAGGAATAAGAAATTCGCGCTAGTTTTGTTGTCGCACCTCAAATTGCAAAAATGATAGCCGCAGAGTGTGGTGAGTGCTTAGTGGAGATGGAAAGACATTAAATTTGGGGGGGCATGAACAGAAAAAGTGTTGTGCCAAAAGCACGGACCCCCTAATAAGACTTCAGCAAGAGACCCCTCAAATGAGTAAACACCAAACCATTCACTGCAAATAAGAGATGGTTACACAGATTTAGGTTTGAATTTTATCATCTCACATCATCACAAGAAAGATGAGTACAATAAGATATATTGAGAGAGAGAGAGAGACCACATTCACACATCTTTTATTACAGTATACTGTTATAATTATTCTATTTTATTATTAGTTATTATTGTTAATCTCTTACTGTGCCTAATATATAAATTAAACTTTATCATAGGTATGTAGATATAGGAAGAAACATAGCATAAAAAAGATTTGGTACTATCCAGTTTCAGACATTCACTGGGGCTCTTGGAACATATTTCCTATAGATAAAGGGGTGACTACTGTACTAGGCACATTTTCAAAATTATTTTGCTAATATTTTTATGTGAATTCTTCTATGTGACCAGAAACCCAGTGTCAACTGAGCATAAGTAAATCGGGAAACCTTGGCTAGAAATAAGTGATAAAGATTTATTCAAGGGCCTTAGGGTTTGCAAACCGGAAACACAGCTAGGCAAAAACCCAGAAACATTCCAAAGAGGAAAGTTAAAACTTCTTATAATAAAAAGTACGTTCTTGAGAAGACTCAACCCTGCATTCTTAGCCCCAGGATTGGTCCAGCACCATTATCAGTCAGATGAGAGGCAGTTTGGATGCCAGATGGTCTGGATACATGAGTACTTTGGTGGATAACCCACAGGGTAATCTGGAGGTCTGATGTATATCCAGGCATTGGCACAGAACTGCAAAGTTCATAAGTTCAAGTTCCCAGGCTAGTTAAAACAAATATAGAATCATTTCCTCACACTTTAACCTACTTGATTTCAGTCATTTAGCAGCTTGAATGTAGTTACTCCATTTTATTTCTTCTCTTGGCTCCTCACCAGTCAATTCTTTGGGGGCAGGGAGGTCAGGAAAGGCTTTCCTGAGAACCAATGGCAGGAATTAGGGGGCATTGTAGAAAGCTCTGGCTGGTGCATGGAGAATGGATTGTGGGGCAGGGGAGTGAAGGGAGACCAACACATAGGCTGCTGTTGTCATCCTGGGAAGCGGTAGCCAGTATGGGGGGGATGGAGATAGGGACATGGAGTAACATACCAAGAAGGATCAGTCAAGGTACTGGCTTGACTCGGTAATAGAAAGCTTTTCTTTCATCCCAAATCCCTTCCCTCACCTCAGTCTCCACGTGCACATTGCACAAACACCCCCAAACGCAATGGTCCAATCCTCCTCCCCACCTTAGCAAACTGGCTCCACCATCCATCTCACGAATCAACCAGAAACCCAGGCAGCTCCTGGGTCCCTCCCCCTGCCTCCTTCAGACCCATGGGTTAGGACCTCCTGCATCATTTGTCTCAAAGGTGATTCTCAATGGAGGCACTATAGTCCCTCTGAAATGTTTTTTGGAGGAAATGTATGGAAATATTTTAAATGGATTTTGAGAGAGAGAGAGAGAGAGAGAGACATCGATTTGTTGTTCTACTTATTTATGCATTCATTGGTTGCTTCTTGTATGTGCCCTGATTGGGGATCAAACCTGCAACCTTGGCATATCGGACGATGCTCTAACCAACTGAGCTACCTGGCCAGGGTGAAAAAATAATATTCTAGTGTAACTTTTTTTTAAAAAAGTTATATTTTTAAAAATCCACAATGCAGGAAATATCAACTTCTTTTCTTTTTTTTTCTTTAACGACAGAATCAGTACTGTATTGCTGACTTTTCCTTTTGCTTCAGGATCCAATATGGCACAGCAAGCTACTTTTACTGATCCCTGTCTTGATTCGACCCTATATTTCTTTATAATTTTGGCCATTCTAAACCCTTTAGTGAAAAGGGCTTCGGTGGGAGGGGAAAGAAGTCAAAGCCCCCTGGCCTCAGTCTCTAGGCCTCACAGAACCAGGTTTGGAGGAGGGGAACCAGCTAGAAGTTTCCTTGCACCCCCAAAGTTTCCTTGCACCCCCAAAGTTTCCTTGCACCCAGTGGAGCCCTTTCCATCTGGTCCCATCTTAATTTTTTTTTCATCATAATTTATCTAATCATTTTTCACCTCATTCTTATAGTCTCAGCTCAGTTTGCATCTATTAAGAACAGCAAGTTGCCTGTCCGGCATGGCTCAGCGGTTGAGCGTTGACCTATGAACCAGGAGGTCACGGTTCAATTCCTGGTCAGGGCACATGCCCAGGTTGCGGGGTGCAGGAGGCATCAATGAGTCTCTCTCATCACTGGTGTTTCTAACTCTCTCTCCCTTGCCCTTCCTCTCTGAAATTAATAAAAATATATTTTTTTACCAAAAGAACAGCAAATTATTTGCTGTCTGCTAGGCCATTATGTAAAGGGATTTGCCAGGGTGTTGAGGGACGTGGTTTATTAACATCTAAATGTCTTCCGTGCACGCTCCAGGGTCGGGGTCGCCTCCTACAGGAAGATCAGATATCCCTTATCTGTGCTCCTGCAGTCCCTGTGTCTGTTACTGGGTTAGGCCTCTTTATTTATTTCTTGTCACACTGTTCTGATTCTCCTTTCATGGATGAAGAAATGGATGCATGGAGCGGTTAAGTCACACCTACAAGGTCACTTAGCTAGGGAGTGATGAAGCTGGGGTTTGAACCCACGTTTTTCTACTTTAGAATTCAAGCAAAAGACAGAGGTTCTTCCAGTACAGCCTACGGGGAAAGGAAGCGGGAATAGAGTCAAACCGTGTAAGCCATTAGTATAATATATGCAAAATATGTTATATTTAAATGAATTAATATTGGTAAAGTTCTTAGAACAAGACAGGCACAGATTCAAATACATGAAATATGACATCAAGTAGTAAAAAGGGCTTGAGAGCCCTGACCGGTTTGGCTCAGTGGATAGAGCGTCAGCCTGCGGACTCAAGGGTCCCAGGTTCGATTCCAGTCAAGGGCATGTACCTTGGTTGCGGGCACTTCCCCAGTAGGGGGTGTGCAGGAGGCAGCTGATCGATGTTTCTAACTCTCTATCCCTCTCTCTTCCTCTCTGTAAAAAATTAATAAAATATGTTTTTAAAAAAGGGAGCGGGGGCTTGAGAGTCCTAAATGGTTTGCTCAGTGCTTAGAGCGTCGGCCCTCGGACTGAAGGGTCCTGGGTTTGATTCCTGTCAAGGGCAGGCTCCATCCCTGGGGCATGTGAGGGAGGCAACCAATCGATGTGTCTCTCTCACATCAATGTTTCTTTCCCTCTGTCTCTCCCCCCACCCTTCTCCTCTGTCTACAAATCAATGAAAAAAAATACCCTCAGGTGAGAATTAAGAAACGAGGTGGAGAAAAGCAGGCTAAGGCGAGAGGGTGCGGAGGGGGCCGTTTAGGCAAGTGTCCAGGGAACCCCTGGACAAGGTGACATTTGAGCAGAGGGATCCCCGACAACCCCACCAGGTTGATGTCCAAACCCCTGGAATCTGCCAGCTTCAAACGGGCCTTCTTCGGAGTTAGAACTAAGGGCAGGCACTTCCTCTGCCTGAGGCTTACTTCCTCCTTTTGTGAAGGGCAATCCCTGTGCCTCAAGGGTTTGCTGGAGCCTTATTTCGTGGCTTGGTTATGAGCTGGAGTCCTAACCCCCAGGACCTGTGAATGTGACCTTATTCGGAAGTAGGGTCTGTGCAGATGTCACCGAGTTAAGATGAGGTCATTAGGGCGGGCCCCAGTCCAATATGACTATGTCCTCACCAAAAGGGGGAATTTGGCCGCAAAGACAGAGACACAGGGTAATCGCCATGTGGAGGTTGTCACTAGCCAGAGAACAGCCTAGATTGCCAGCAGCAAACCCTAGAAACCGGGAGAGAGGCCTGGGACAGATTCTCACAGGCCTCGGAAGAAACCAACCCTGGCCTCCAGATCTGTGAGGCGACACATTTGTGTTGTTTGAACCACCCAGTCTGTAGTTCTTTCCTAAAGCAGCTCCGGGAAACAAATACACCTGCTGTTATTAGCTGCATCCTGGGATGCAGACATGGAGGCTCTGAGCAGAGGCAGGACTTGAACCCAGGCCAACCAGACCTCAGAGCCCATGTCCAGGTTCCTGGCCTTTCTTGCCGGGGAGGTGACAGTTCGGCCACGCCCCCGTGTTCAGGGAATGGTGTGTGGGACGTGAAGCCTTGGCCCCTTGGCCCGTGGCGTCCAGATGTCACCGGTATCCGGGGCTCCTGCGAAGGCGTCTCTCTGGACAGGTGGATGTGATTCCATTTCTTAGGACTTGACCCCAAGGACATCATTAGACTCGTGTGCCAAGGGTCACAGCCAGGATACTTGGGAAGCATCCATCTTATAGAAAAACCGCTGTTTGAAATGTTAACCCTGCTATTTGGCTTCTGTAAGTGCTTGCTTGCTTAAATAATAAGGAAAATAAGACTACTCCCACTTCAGAGAGGCCATTAAACCTTCCCCGGACAAAATTATCAGTGCTGGCACCAGGCCAGGCCTTTGGTTGAGGTCTCAAGGCCCCAGCACATAGGGGCTCTTTAAGAACTTGCAAAGGGGGCCGGAAACACCCCATATTTGGGAGACAAAGAAGGTAAAAACATGTAAATAGGGAAAGTTCCTCCATGTTGGAATTTGAGAGACATTTTCCTCTGGACCCGCGCGTAACAAATGGAACTCCATCTCTCTAAGTGTTGCTCGGTTCTTCTCCGGTTTTCTGTAACACTTGTTCGTAATATCGAAAACATTACCGAGACGGTCCCCCGAGGATCTGCCTTTAAAAACTGTGATACCCATATTCCATGGTCCTGTGTGAATGGGCCACCGGTTTATGAGTCGAGTGGAAACGTGTTCAGGACAGACCATATTGATACGTGAACTGGGAGCCGAAGCCGCACGTCCGACGTGATCCCATTTTTGGCACACGAAGTGGTGTGTTTATGTTAATGTTTGGGGATATTTG
This sequence comes from Cnephaeus nilssonii, assembly GCF_951640355.1. Classification (NCBI taxonomy): domain Eukaryota; kingdom Metazoa; phylum Chordata; class Mammalia; order Chiroptera; family Vespertilionidae; genus Cnephaeus; species Cnephaeus nilssonii. Next base: position 22,186,573 of record NC_137093.1, on the reverse strand, counting down.
CCCCAAATGTGAATTGGCCCCTCTTTCCTGGTGGTGGGATGGGTTCCAGGGGATTAGTACTTTCTGCTTTCTATCTCCTGTATTGTATAAAATTAGAGAGGTTATGATTGTGTCAGTACTCAGAAAAGGTATAATAAAGCTAATTTTGTCTGAGAGAGAGAGTGTGGGGGGGGGGGGGCGGGGGTTAACTTGTTACTCTATAACTTCACGTGGCCCCCACCAGAGTTCTGCCTCCTAGTAAATGATCCTTTCGCCCTGGCCTGAGTGAATTTCAGAGCTGCGAGGAGGCCACATTGGTTATCAATCAGCCAGTAGGCCAGAGAAATCCTTGAACCCGAACATTCCAGCCTAATAAACAAAAACAAAAAACAAACACAAAAAAAAAAAAATGCTTCCAAAGGTTCTTTGGGGCCTGCTAGCATGATCAGTGAAATTTGGACTTCAGAATAGTTTCTCAAGGACCTTGCCATCAACCCACCGAGTGAGCCATATACCCTGTGAGACTCAGGGCACCTCCCTTCCTCTCTTTGGGCCTCAGTTTACTCAGCTGTAAAATGGGCACATTCATCCAGTTCAGTGTTTCTCAGCTTTTTTTTTTTTAATTTTTTAAAAAATATATTTTATTAATTTTTTACAGAGAGGAAGAGAGAGGGATAGAGAGCCAGAAACATCGATGAGAGAGAAACATCGATCAGCTGCCTCTTGCACACCCCCCACTGGGGACGTGCCCGCAACCAAGGTACACGCCCTTGACCGGAATCGAACCTGGGACCCCCCAGTCCGCAGGCCGACGCTCTATCCACTGAGCCAAACCGGTTTCGGCTATTTATTTTTAATTTTTTTTAAAAAATATGTTTTGCCGAAACTGGTTTGGCTCAGTGGATAGAGCGTCGGCCTGCGGACCGAAAGGTCCCAGGCTCGACTCCGGTCAAGGGCGTGTACCTTGGTTGCAGGCACGTCCCCCGCGGGGGGTGTGCAGGAGGCAGCTGATCTATGTTTCTAGCTCTCTATCCCTCTACCCTCCTCCCTGCAAAAAATCAATAAAATATATTTTAAAAAAATATGTTTTTACTGATTTCAGAGAGGAAGGGAGAGAGGGAGAGAGGGAGCGAGAGGGAGAGAGAGAGAGAGAGAGAGGAACATCCAACCACTAAGCCTCGCCGGCCAGGCCTGATCTTTTTTTTTTTTCGTTTCTCAGCTTTTTCTTTTCCTTTTTTTTTTTTTCTTTTTTAAATCTCATGCCCTCTTCTGATAAAGATTTTTAAAATTGCGCGCGCGCGCGCACACACACACACACACACACACACACACACAAACACACCCGGGGACATTTTAATCCAATAGCCAAGAATATTCTGTGGAACCTTACTCTCTGTGCTTTGTATCATGAAAACAATAGGTGTCCCCGCACCTCATTTTCCAAAATTAAGTAACAATACCGCATATGCTTTTTACACACAGCACAGGACTCTCTGAAACCACAGCCCACATCCAGCCCGACCGTGTGGGAAGTCCCTGTGTGGTCCCTGAGACCCTTCACTGATCCCACTCAGTGAAGCTCTCTTAGTGTGGTGGCCTGGTGCTCCAGCTCTGGGTACAGACTGCCTGTGTGAGGGGTCGCCAGATAAAATACAGGGTGCCTTTCTCCCCACCCCTACCCCCACCCCGAATTGATTTTTAGAGAAAGTGGAAGCGAGTGGGAGAGACAGAGAGAGAGAGAAACATTGATGTGAGAGAGACACATCAATTGGTTGCCCACCATACTTGCCCCGACCAGGGCTGGGGAACCAAGGCACGTGCCCTTGACAGGAATCAAACCCGGAACCCTTCAGTTCGAGGGCCGATGGTCATCTTTACCTTTTTATTTGGTGCTGCTGAAGGGAGGGGCCCGGTAGAGGCTGGTACTTCAAAACTGACCCAAACGATGCCTCACCGAGGGCTGGCTGGTTTTTCTCTCTGAGCCTCAGTCTCCCCATCCATACAGTGAGGTGCCCGATGACTTTTGGGCTTTAATAATCAGAGCTCCAGGTCTAGCTCTGCAGAGGAGGGACCTGGAGCCCTGCAGCTAGTATCCCTGGGATACCGAGCAAAGAGCCACGTCTCCTCATGGTCTCTTCTTGGCCTTATCCACCTAGCGTCCCAGAATGGCACTGGGCTGACCGGCTGGCCCGGGGAGCCCTGTCCAGTACCTCTGGCCTCCGCTCCGGTGCTGCCAAGATGACCACCCCTCCCACCCCCTGCAGGCCAGGAAACGACCCTCCCCCCCCCCCCCCCCCCAGGGTGGCAGCAGAAAGAGAGAAGAAAGAGGATCGCCTCCAGCTGGCCCGGGAGACAGGCCTGCTTGTGCCCATCAGCCCTCCAAGAACCCCCGCCTGCCCCCTCCCTTCCACCGAGGACTGGACACGGGGGCTTGGGATCAGCCAGAAAAGTCAGGCAGCTTTTCAGGGACTGGGAGCGAGGGGAGGGGAGGTCTGCCCGCCTGGCCTGGGCCCAGCCCCTGCCAGCAGCACAGCGCCAAGCTGTGCCCTGTCTATAACTCCGGACTTTGACCCTGAGCTCCAGTCCCGGCTGGCGGGCAGAGGACTGAGGACAGGACACCCCAGAATCAGGAGCCTCCCCTCAGGAGACAGGACCCTGCACCCACAGCAGCTGCTGCATTTCTCCAGAAGTTTGGCACACCAGGTGAGTGGGGTTGTGTGTTGTTGTTGTTTTTTTTTGGGGGGGGGGGGGGCGGGAGAGGAACAGTAGAACTCATGTTCTCCTGGTGTCAACAGAGACGGCTCCACTTTAGAGCCTGAGGCAGGTGAGAGCCTTGTCGTCGGGCAGGGACCTCAGGTAAGCACCTTCGCCTTTCTAAGCCTCAGTTTCCTCATCTGGAAGATGGGATCCTAACCCGCCTCTTACAGGGTTGAGCTGAGGATTCAAACAGGTGATTAATGTAAAGTGCCTAGCACAGAACTGGGCACGTAGCAAGTACTCAATACATGGCCATTATTATTTGGGGGGGCGGGGAGCTGGTAGCCTGGCTGTCAAGCGTTTATAAAACCTGTTCCATTTTAAATATAAACTCTGGAAACATCCACTTCACCAGAAGTAGCCCTAGGGCGCAACTTGGAGGCGCTAATAATGTTCATTCAAATACCTCCCCCCACCCCCGCCTTGCTGATTTTTTTCAGGACTATCTTTCCTATTCTTTGCTGAGCGCCTGTGGCCATCCAAGGCAGGAGCAGCCTCAAGCTACTTTCTAGGGAAAAGGGAGAGAGGATTAGCAAAGAAACACGGGACAGGGCGAAAGTGTCCGTGTCCATGTATTGCCGGCTGCACAGTGCGGAAAGCGCAGGTCTGAACACCGGCCCACACTGGCTGGGTGACTGTGGGAGAGTGGCTTTCTCTCCCTACACTGCAGTTTCACTTCTGTAGAACCTTCTGGAGCAGGTGAGAGGATTAAGTGAGAGGATGTCTCTCGGGCATCCACATGTGTCTGGCAAGTGGCCGATGACCAAAAAGGTCCCCTTCCGGCTCCATCCTTAAATAGACATGATAATTAGACACACACACAAAGTTACTGTAACCAGTGTCCAATTTGATTCACTTGCTCTATTAAGATAGTTGATTTAGGACAGACACATTCCCTCGTCACTTCTATGCCTATCACCAACACACTAAACATTCCTGCAATTGTTGTATTTTATGTGGGTGTTTGTGTTTTTTTTTTTCTTTCCCCCAATGTAGGACCTTGAAAAATTGGGGTTTCTCTTCACCTGTTTGACCTTCAGATTTTTCCCGCCTGGGCCCTGCTTCTTACCAGGGGCTGTCTGAGGCTCAGTTGCCTCCTCTGTAAAATGGGCATAATGATAATCCCAAGGGTTGGGAGAAGGTTAAAGTAGATAGTGCATGTAAAGTTCTCGGCATAATCCTAGGAGTTGAAGCTAGCAGCTGCTATCATTGCTGTTTCTCTCCACGTTGTAGTTCTTTTCTGGATGGGACCTATTCCTGCCTTTCACGGGGTCTTTTTAACCTCAAGACCCTACAACTCTTTTTTTTTTTTTTTTAATACCCGAGAATATGTTTTTATTGGTTTTTGAGAGACCGAGAGGGAGAGAGAAACGTTGATGTGAGAGAGAAACATCCATATGTGTGCCCCGACTGGGGATTGAACCTTCAACCTGGGTATGTGTCCCGACCGGGAATCAAACCTGCGACCCCCCCTACGTGGGATGACGCTCCAACCGAGCCACGCTGACTAAGGCCCACAAATCTGTTTTCTCCAATGTGTGACTTCAGCTGAGTCCCTCCTCTTCTTCCAGCCTCAGTTTCCCCATCTGCATGAGGACATCTTGCTCACCTTTAGAATTTTACACACGGCAGAACCTGAGCCCCGCGCTGGGACTTATCCCTTTAACCTGCCAGCTGGTACCGGAAGTTACTCTGGGACCCCCTCCCCCTCCTGCTCTTCTCTTGGAGGTGAGACACCACACCTACCCGGAGGCTTTGCTTGTTATCTGAGACGTGCCACGTGCTACCTTCGAAGCCTCTTTCTCCCTGGCCAGAAACCTCTTAAGGGTTTTCAGACTCTCTCTTCTCTCATCTCACATACTTCTATTATATAAGCAGCTCCTCCCCCCCACCCCCAATTACTCACTGGTTTTCTAGGTGACATGAGAATGAGAAAAACTTGGGCCCTAGAAAAAGCAGAACTGGGCTCCCCCTGCCTCCCCCCACCGGCTTCTTCCAACTCTTGCTGTGACTTCTAATAGCCTTGCTCTCTCCCAGCCTCAGCTGCCTCATCTGCGAACTAGGGACAACGATAATCAATCACTGGTTTCATTTATGAGCTGCCTAGCGCTTTACAAGTATTTTCTCTTTTGCTCCTCTAAGAACTCCATTCATTCACTTATTCATTCATTCATGAGTCCTTGCTACGGGCCAGGTCCTGTTCGAGGCCGTGGGGACGGAGCAGTAGACATAAGTCCCTGCTCTCCTGGAGCTGATATTCTGGTGGGGAGACCATCGGCAGGGAGCTTGGTGAACCCTCAAAAGTTTATGGAAGAGGAAACTGAGGCTGTTACAATGAGCAACTCCTCCTCCCGGTTTGCCAGGGGACCCTCCTGGTGTTAGCACTCAGACCCCACATCCTGGGGACACCCTCAGTCCTGGGATAGCGGGGGACTGGCCACCCTTGCTCAGTCAGGTTACGTGGCTTGTCCAGGGTCACACCGTTGGTCCGCGCCAGAGCCAGCTGGGAACCTGGGTGTGTCTGACCCACGGCCGGGGCTGTGACTGCCGCTTCCCCACGCCGTGCCGCCTCGTGGATTCATTGTGGGGCATTTGGGCAATGCAGATAAGCCCTCTATCCCTGCCTTCTTATTGTTAATGTGCAAAGGTGCTCAACTCTCTGGAGGTTATGCAAAGACAGTCAGAAGGCCCAGAGAGGGGAAGTAACTTAGGCAAGGTCACACAGCGAGGCAGAAGTGAAGACAGGCCTGACCCTCCCTTCTTCCTCTCCCCGCCTCCACACCCAGCGTTCTCTCCTTTGTCATTTCCAAAGTGCTGGGGGACTGAAGGAGGCTGCCATGTATTGAGGGCCTACTCGTGCCAGGCACTGTACCAGGAACTGTTGCCATGCTGCTCATTTAATCCTCGGGACAACCCCGTGAGACCAGGTTCCTCCTATTTTATTGATGAGGAAATTGCAGGAGGAGGCTGGGGGTCCCTGGGAGGGTCTGCCTACCACCCCACACACCCCCACCCCCAGCCAAGCCCAGGTTGGCAGCTGGAAGAAGAATCGCCCAGAGCAACGATGCGATTCTTTTGTTTTGGCGTTTTTATCTTCCACTTGGCTGCTGAAATCCTCACAGAGTACGGTTTTTGTGGCCTGGAGCCGCTTCCTCCTCTACAAAACTAGGCCATACTGAGAATGTCCTGCCGTTCAGGGCCACAGGCGGGGAGCCAAGGTCTGTGGGAGGAGAGTTGTGAGTAAAGAGGAGGGAAAGTTGAATTTGGCCCTTTGGGGCACAAATGTCCCCTTGTTCTGCCTCAGCAGGAGCCAGTAGAATATTTCCCTGCTGTGCGGGCCCAACCAGCTTCAAGGTCAAAAGCTGCTAGGCCTTCTAAACTCCTGAGGGCCCAGGCAGCCCAGCACCCCAAGGCAGGCCGTGAGGGGGTGCGCTGGAGGACCTGAGTTCTGAGGCCAGCCTTTGATGCAGCGGATGCAGCTGATCTGCTTAGAGCTGCATCCACTAGCGGCCAGCCCAGCACACAGTAGGTGTGCAAAAAGTGCGTGTGAGTTTACTGAAATGAAATCACAGCAGCACTCCTTCCTGGCTCTGTGACCTCGGGGAAGTGACCTTAATCTCTCTGAGCCTCAGTTTCCTCACGTGGAAAGTGGAGCCAAGAGCACTAGTCCCTGCTTCACAAGGATGTTGGGAGACTTACATGAAATGATGCGTGGAAGCGCTTAGCGCTGAGGCCGGCACACAGTAGGTGCTCCGCGAGTCAGTAAGTCGCTCCTTTTGTACTAGACACTGGGTTCAACTTTTTACATGTGCCATCTTGGTAAATCTTCTACTCTCCGAGGCATGAGTTCATTTCCCCATTTTCCAGAAGAAGAGATTGAGACTTGGGACGCGTCTTGCCCAAGGTCAATGGCCAGTAGGCAGCAGAGCTGAGATTTGAGATTTGAAGCCAGAGCCCATTCCAGTGTTCGGCAAACTGCGGCTCGCAAGCCACATGCGGCTCTTTGGCCCCTTGAGTGTGGCTCTTCCACAAAATACCACGGCCTGGGCGAGTCTATTTTGAAGAAGTGGCGTTAGAAGAAATTTAAGTTTAAAATATTTGGCTCTCCAAAGAAATTTCAATCGTTGTACTGTTGATATTTGGCTCTGTTGACTAATGAGTTTGCCAACCACTGTTCTAACCATTAGACTCCCCAGCCTAGAGCTAGCCAGGTACTCTGCCTACACCCTTTAAAATATGCTTTTATGGATTTCAGAGAGAGGATGGGAGAGGGAGAGAGGGATAGGAACATCAATGATGAAAATCATTGATCGGCTGCCTCCTGCACGCTCCACACTGGGGATCGAGCCCGCCACCTGGGCATGCGCCCTGACTGGGCATCAAATCTTGCCCTCCTGTTTCATGGGTTGATGCTCAACCACTGAGCCACACCCGCCGGGGTTAGGCCCTTTTAATGTTCCCAGATGATACAGTACATTTGGGGAGGCTTCCCATAGAAAGTGGTATCACTGACCCGCTGTGTGACCTTGGGCTTCACCTCTCCATGTCTGTTTTTCCCTTTGTCAGGGTCATGGCGAGGACTGAGTGTTAGCAAGGTCCTGGCAGTATCCACCACTCTCTAAGCCTCCAGTGGGTGGTGGTGATGGTGGTGGTGGTGGTGGTGGTGGTGATGGTGGTGATGGAGATGGAGATGGAGATGGTGGTGATGGTGGTGATGGAGATGGAGATGGAGATGATGGTGATGATGGCACGCCTCCACCCTTCCGTCCTGCAGGCTGGCACCATGCGCGTGGTGGTGATTGGAGCGGGCGTCATTGGGCTGTCCACCGCCCTCTGCATCCACGAGCGCTACCACTCGGTCCTGCAGTCGCTGGACTTGAAGGTCTACGCAGACCGCTTCACCCCGCTCACCAACACCGACGTGGCTGCTGGCCTGTGGCAGCCCTACCTCTCCGACCCCGGCAGCCAACAGGAGGCGTGAGTGAGGGTCCCAGAGGGTGGCCGGGCGGTCAGAGGGAGGAGCTGGGTCTGCAGAGGGGATGCCCATTGTGGAGGCTATGGCCTGGCATGATGTGAAGAAAATAATAAATAGGAAGCCCCTTCTAGGTGCTAGACAGATGCTACACTTGATCTCGGCAGTGATACAAGTGACATGTGCCAGACCGATGGAGGCTCTGTCTCCATTCCTCCCCTAAACCAGGTGGCTGTTGATGCCAGATGAGTCGGTAAATCAGGAGTACTTCTAAGGGAGTCGATGAATGCTCAGGTTTAGCAAAGACGTTGCAAAGGTCATGATGTCAGTTTTGAAACCCCCAGCTGATTCAACAAAGGAAGCCTCAGATGAGTAGCAGCTCAAACAGACGTTTTATTCTTCCCACAAATTCCAAACCCATGTTCCTGATCGGCGGGTGACAGTTCAGGGATCAGGCTCCTTTCCAGCTCGTGGCTCTGTTCATTCTCCTCCGTGGCTTCCAACGTTGCCCTTCTCATGGGCCGGCACCTGCACAAGGAGCATAGCATGAAGACTCCGTGTGCACAGTTTCTGGGGTCTTTTGGCTAGAAGGCAGTCACGTGGTCATGCCTAGCTGCAAAGGAGTCTGGGAAATGTAGTTGAGCTGTGAGCCCAGGGAGCAGAGGAAGCATTTGGGAGTGCAAGCTGGTGTTTACAGTGGGGCGGTGCCTAGAGAGAGCTTGAACCGAGTGGCTCACAGTGTCCGAAGCAGGTCAAAGCCTTCGTTGAAGCGTGGCAACTACGTGATCCTAAGTGGGAGGTAGGTTCCGGAAGGTTGTGAGGGAGCATCCTCTGTTTCCCTCGTCTCTATTCCATTGATGGGGACATATTGAAAAGCTTGGGGAAGGGGAAGACCCATAGGCATGAGGGGTGCTGCAGGAGTGGAACATGATGGGTTTCTGGGTTTGGACACCCCCCCACCAGCCTGGCCACAGCCCTGGGCAAGCTGGCCCTCAGCGCTGTCTCATCCAGCTCAGGGTCTGACGTGATGAGACTCTGGTGGACTCTTCCAGGCATTGGAACCGGCAGACCTTCGACTACCTCCTGGGCCACATCCATTCTCCCAATGCTGCGAACATGGGCCTGGCCCCGATCTCGGGCTACAACCTCTTCCACGAAGCTGTTCCGGTGAGCGAGGAGCCCTTGACCGTGGGGCCGAGCCTTGATCACAGGCCAGCGGGGCCTCGAGTCTGGGGGAGTACTTTGAGTCTCGAAGGCGACAGACTCCTGTGTCCAAAACAAGTTTACTTGAAATCCTACTTCTTGCTTTTAAAATGATTTGTTTGTTTGTTTGTTTCCCATGTTGCTATTAAATTGGCAGAGACCCAAGAATCTTCTGACAAACAGAGGGGACTGGCCTTTGATGGGCATGGGTAACGCTTAGTCAGGTTCTGCAGTGGTGGGCACTTACTTGGTGCTGAGGCCAAAATATGTCCTGTGACCCTGGAGGTGGTCCCCGGGCTTTTCATCAAGATGGACTAATACACTCATCGTGGTGCACACTTCTAAAGCACCTACTGTGTGCCAGGCCCTGTCCTAACTACTTTACAAATAGTGACTCGACTCTCACAATAACCAGGAAGTAAGTGTTGTTATTATTATCTTCCTTTTGCAGATGAAATGGCGTACCTTACTTGAGCTCATAAAGCTTTAAATTAGTGGCAGAGCTGGGATTTGAACCCAGACAGCATGGGGGATATTCTCAGGTTGCTTGGAGAGGGTGATTTGACTGGGTGCCCACAACCCCAATCCAACTCTCCAAGGTTTAGTCAACATTTAACCCTGTGCTAAGAGCATTGCCCACATTATCTATTACCTTCCATGGGACCAAGAGTGACTATGAACTCCATGATACAGACCAGAAAACTGAGTCTCAGAGAATTCAAGGTGTTCAGCGGTGAGATCAAATTTCCATTTATGTTGTCTGACCCCACTCTCACTCCTTGGTGACTCTTATTGCCACCCTTTTTGTCTCCCATATTTCCAACCCTTACCCTATCACTCACCCCAAGTCTTACTCTTACCCTTAGTATAGCATAATGGTTAAGACTTTGGACTCTGAAACCAAACTATATGGGTTCAGATCTCAGCTCCACCATTTATTAGTTGTGTGATCTTAGACAAGTCACTTAAACTCTCTAAGCCTCAATGGGCCTATCTATAAAATGGGGATAATAATAGTATCTACCTCAGTGGGTTGTTGTGAAGACTAAATGGAGTGGTATAAGTAAAATGCTTGGAACAGAGCCTTACACACAGTGAACATGATATAAAATTTTTGTTATAGTTACTCTTGACGTGCACCCATCCCTGTGTCCCCTCCTCTCCTTCTTCTGCAGGACCCTTCCTGGAAGGACATAGTTCTGGGATTTCGGAAGCTGACCCCCAGGGAGCTGGACATGTTCCCCGATTACAGGTAAGGTTACTGTCATGGGCAAAGGGACTGAGGCCCCACAATTCAGACAGACCTGTCCAGAAGGCAGCAGAAGATGGAGTCACCAAAGTTCCTGTCCCATCCTACGCCTAGAGCCCCTCGTACCTTGGTCCCCTGGTGCTCTGTTCAGCTCCTTCCAAGAAGAAACCCACCCATACTGGGCCTTGGGCTAAGGAAGTGGAGGTCATGGAACCACAGATCCCAAGGCCAGATGCTCCGTATCCCTTTAAAGAGGCTATGTTCCTTCCTAAGGTCACACAGCCAAGGGACCAAAATGGGATTCCAATCCAGTCTGTGCGACTCCAAACCCCTCTATTCTTTTCCCTACAGCCCAGTGTCTTTCTGGTCCTCTCCTCGCCCCACCCAATGCTGGAATCCCCTCTACAAATGTACATCCGGTCTCCGCTTGCACATCCCTATGTCAGGGATGGCTTTGTATGGCAGAACAAATTTCCTGGCATTGAGCTAAACACCACTTCCCACTTGACCTTCTCCCAGTGGTCCTGTCTTGACCCTTGGGCCCACACCACCACCACCTCCCTCCCTCCCTCCCCTCCCCTCCCCCCCCCAAAAAAAAAACACCCCAACACTGCTCCCGTCTCCATTTGATAGCCTTCTAATTCTGATCCTTTATTCCCACCTTTGCCTGCTGTGACTCTAGCTATGGCTGGTTCAACACAAGCCTGACTCTGGAGGGGAGGAGGTATCTGCAGTGGCTGACTGAAAGGTGAGATGTTCAACGTTAGCTTCAGCAAAACACCTCCCAGGGACCAGGGCTGTAGCAGATGATTGTTCATGGTATTCGTCTTTGTAGTGAACAACCCCACATGTTAACCTTTAGGTGTGGTGGGAGTTAACCACTGTGCAGTGGTTCCCACGTCTGGTTGGGCAACAGAACCACCTGGGCAACCCTTTACATGTGATGTTTGTTATCGACCTCACTGAAAATCCATAATGTTTGTGTAGTAGCTTTAAATGGATTCTCTTAAGTTTTCCAGGTCTATTTACATCATCTACAAAACATTAGTTGCCTTTTATTTTTACACCTCACCTTTTTTTTTTTTTTCTTCTTGTCTAACTGCTATGGCCAGTACCTCCAGAACAATGTTAAGTAATACAGGTGATAGTGGATGTCCCTGTCTTGTTCCTGATGTTGATAGGAATCTTGAAGTGTTCTACATTAGCGTGAGAGATACATTTGTATTTACATTCACGTGCCTTCCTATTAGGAAAGATTCCATATATTTCCTACATATTACTATTTCATTATGATGTTGAAAACTATAGAATAGATAGTGGCTTTTATCAGGTGACCTGGGGTGTTTTTAAAAACATCGATTTCAGGACCCTACGTCATATCTACTGAATCAAAACCTCTGGGATGGGGCTCAGAAATTTATATTTTAGGAAGTCCCCTGGGTGATTCTAATGATCAGCCAGGTTTATGAACTATTGTGCTAAAACCCGGTTCTTTCTTCTAACCTTGGAACACTTAATGACTCCTGTCTAGGCTCTTCCCGGAACAAATGCTCCAAGTTTTTCTACCTTGAGGAAACTGTGTAGATAAAATAGTCCTGAGGTTAGACTTCAGCCTTTATATGGTTTATTTCTTGTTCTGTTGATGTTTCTACTATATTTCTAATAGTGACAAATATTTTTCAGCTGGGACATTTAGAGGGAGGGGTGAGTGTCTCTAGCCCACCTCCCTCCTCATGCTCTGCTTCTGACAAAGGGGTGCATTGGTCCAACCCTGTCCCCCCTCCACCCTGCATTTAGTTTGAGTCCCAGCCCCGTCACTGACTCACAGTATGACCTTCAGCAAGGCCCTTCTCCCATCTCCATCTGCCCGATGAGGAGCTTGGACCGTCTCAGGTTTCCCAAGGGACATTTCACGGCCCCCTGGGGCACCAGCCGTTTTCTCAAGGAGCACCCCATGGGACAGAGGGTCTTTGGGACGTGTCCCCCACGCCGTCCTTGTGGAGAGGTGGGAGAGAGGGTTGAGTAATGAGCTTTTCCGTGTGTCTGATCATCCCAGGTTAACCGAGAGGGGAGTGAGGTTCGTCCAGCAGAAGGTGGAGTCCTTTGAGGAGGTGAGCTGCAGGGCTGGCGGGGGCTGGGTGTGGGAGGGAGGAGAAGGGGGCAGGCCTTCGCTTTCTGTTGCTGAGTTGAGGGCCCCCTCCTCAGTCTTCCAGAATCCCTTTGAGGCCCATCCCAGACTCCGAACGTTTGTCGACCCCAGGAGGACTCGGGCATTTTGCCTTGATATTGGTGGCAGAAGTGGAGGGACAGGGGGATCATGGCGGCCATGAAGGGCTGATCTATATTAAAGCCTCAGAGAGCTAGCTGCTTTTTCCCAGTATCAGCTGCTCCCCACCCCCACGTTCCAGACACTTGGGTTGCCTCCTACCAACATCTGGGTTGATGCTTCTGCAAAGTCACGGGCCCCGGCTGACTCACCGCCGGAGTAACACCACCACCAGTAATCATGACAGGAGCAGCCCCCATCAGCCGCTGGCCTGGCCCCAGGAGCTTTGTTCTATGACTTCACTCCATCCCAGCAGCTAGGGTAGTGCTTGGCTCGGGGAAGGCGCTCAGTACCCGCAGCTACTAGCATTCTATAGTAAGCATCGCTCTGCGCCCAGGCCTGATGGGCACTTGGGAAATACAGCTGACTCAGACGCAGCCCTCATTCCCAAAGAGATGACAGTCCAGTGTAGCAAACACTAGCTCATGAACAATAACAGTCCCCTGCAATGGGCATGCCCCAGGACTGACCTCTGAGGGGCATCACGAGGGCGGGGCTGGGGGGCTGGGTGCCCATCAGGCTCCATCCTGGACTTACTGAGTATCCCATCCATGCCCAGCACTAGGGGTTCCAACGTGCCTCCTGAAGATGTCTTGGCATAAGAGAAGGCAAGAGAATGAAAGGAAAAGGAGTCAGAAAGAGCCCTGACCGGTTTGGCTCAGTGGATAGAGCGTCAGCCTGCGGACTCAAGGGTCCCAGGTTCGATTCCGGTCAAGGGCATGTACCTTGGTTGTGGGCACATCCCCAGTAGGGGGTGTGCAGGAGGCAGCTGATTGATGTTTCTCTCTCATCGATGTTTCTAACTCTCTCTCCCTCTTACTTCCTCTCTATAAAAAAATCAATAAAATATATTTTTTAAAAATGGGGGGGGGGGGAGTCAGAAAGAGGAAGAGAACTAGCTCTGCTTGCTTTCTGACTTCTTCTGGAAGGTTCCAGAAAGGTTCCCCCTTTTCCACGGTACGCCTTTCTAAGCACTTTGACACCCAGAGCCACACTGGATCCTCACCGTGGCTTGTGAATGTGCATCACCAGCCCCGTTTTATTGCTAAAGCAGTTGAGCCTAGAGGAGGTGACAGGACATTTCGGAGGCCACCCGGCAGGTCAAGGGCAGAGCAGACATTAGGAGTAAGGCCCAGGAATTCCTCCCTGAGCCTCCGCCCTGCTGTGCCACAGGGAGCTGAGAGCTTTGAGGTGAAAGGAGGGGAGGGGAGGGGGCAGGAGGTACCAGGATCCTGACCCCCTTCCACCCTACCTGCCCTGTTGGTTGCTGCCAGGTGGCAAGAGGAGGCGCCGACGTGATTATCAACTGCACCGGCGTGTGGGCCGGGGCGCTGCAGCCGGACCCGCTGCTGCAGCCAGGCCGGGGGCAGATCATTAAGGTGAGTGTGGAGGTGAGGGATGAGACCTCAGGCTTTTGTTGCTAGGAAGATGGTAGCTGCCTGCTTATTTCGTCTCCAAAGACAGAGCATGGGGTCAGGGACATCTGTCAGAGGAATTGCATGGTGAAGAAGCAACACGACCCTCCCAAATGTTCTCTTTCGAGATTTCTTCTTAATAGCAAAGCATGTATGTGTATAAATACACTGAGTGGCCAGATTATTATGATCTCTGAATGCATAATAATCTGGCCACTCAGTGTGTGTGTGTGTGTGTGTGTGTGTGTGTGTGTGTGTGTGTGTGTGTATTTTAGAGGCCTGGTGCATGAATTCGTGCGTGGGTGGGGTCCGGCCAGTCTGGCCAGGGGGAGGGGACATGGGTGCTTGGCCGACCTGCCTGCTGGTCAAACTCCTGGTCGAGGGGACAATTTGCATATTAGCCTTTTATTATATAGGATATACACTGAGTGGCCAGATTATTACACGTTCAGAGATCAGAATAATCTGGCCACTCAGTGTATATGCTTGTGCACATATGGGAGCTGCATAGATGTGCGAGCATGCCTATTATTATAACGAAAAGAGGACTTTATTGTGTCTATCACTGAATCCTTACCACAACACTTTGAGATGGGGGTCTATCATATCACCATCGCCCTCTCGCCGATGGGGAAACTGAGGCACGGAGGAATTAAGGAACATGCACAATTTCACGCAGCAGTAAGCGGTGGAGCTGGGATTAGAACCCAGGCAGCCTGGATTAAGAGCCTGGGTCTAAGCATCAGTCCACACCACCCCTCACGGTGTACGTGTACATGTGCGCGAGGCATGCCTATTTGTGAATGTACACATGTGCATTCGTAGGCGTGCAGGTGTGTGGGGATGGCGTGTGTGTTCGTGTGCGTGTGTGTGTGTGTGTGTGTGTGTGTGTGTGTGTGTGTGTTTGCACATGCGTGCTGGGCTTTTCTGTGGGTATGTGGGTGAAAACATGCGATGCTTCAGGGAACAGGTGGGCTCTCAGTCCGGGTGCTCTTCCTGCGAGCGCAGGCAGCCAGGGGCAGACGGTGGCAGGGGGTCCTGGGAACTGTCCACTCTTATCAGAGCACGTGGTCTTGGAGGGGAGCAGGGCAGGGGCCCGCTGATCCCTCTCCCCTGAGGAGACTTCTCGGTCCTCTCTCCACAGGTGGATGCTCCTTGGATGAAGCACTTCATCATCACCCATGACCTAGACAGAGGCATCTACAAGTCCCCGTACATCATCCCAGGGTAACAAGCTGGCATCCTAGGCAGAAGAGGGGCCATCTCTATGCCCCCCTTAAGCTCCTGCTGCCTGCCCCAGGCCCCTTGCTTAGTCTCTTCAGCTTTTTTCTTCAAATGCTTTTTTAAAAGTGTGGTTGAGTCATTAAGTGCCCGGGAGAGGGCAACAGAGATGGAAACACCAACCACCGAGCCACGCCACGCCGGCCAGGCTTGAACAAGCTTTTGGATGAGCGTGATGCTAGAGACCAAGGTGATGCTGGAGACAAAGACGTGATGGCGGCGACACTAGAAGCCGTGTGGATGGCAATAGCAGGAAGGGTGGTGGGAAGGGTGATTGGCGTTGATGGTGATAGTAAGGACAGAGGTGCTGATGTTAATGAATATGGCGGTGGTATCGATGCGATGACAACGATGTTGATAGTGAAAGAGTGGCAGTAAAGATAGTACTGCTGTTGATGAGATCAGGGTTGATGATGGTGGTGGCTGGGAGTGGGGAGGCAGGCAGTGCTGATGGAGATGAGAGTAGCAATGATAACGTTAACAGAGTGGCAGAGGTGACAGGCTCAGAGGCCATGTTAACTCTGTGGCTGTGCTGACTGTCTCAATGGTGAGGTTGATGGTGTGCAGGAGATGACAATATCCATGGCTAATAATGACGGTGGTGGAAATGGTGACTGGGAGATGATGGTGATGACATCTTAATGGTAACAAGGAAGGAAGTAGTGCAGATGGTGTTGTTGATGGATATGACAATATTTTTTTCCAGGTTTATTGAGATATAATTGACACATAACGTTGTGCTCATTTGAGATGCATAATCTGATTTGATATATGTATATATTATGAAATGATTGCCACAATAAGGTTAGTTAGCACATTCATTACCTCACATAATTACATTGTGTGTGGTGAGAACACTTAAAATCTACTCTCTTGCCTGGCCGTGGTGGCTGAGTGGATTGAGCGTCGACCCATGGACCAAGAGGTCCCGGATTCGGTTCCCAGTCAGGGCACATACCCAGGTTGCATGCAGGAGGCAGCCGATCAATGAGCCTCTCTCATCATTGATGCTTCTATCTCTCTCTACATCTCCCTTCTTCTCTGAAATCAATTATATATATATATATATATATATATATATATATATATATATATATATATTAAATCTATTCTCTTAGCAATTTTCAAGTATTCATACAGTATTGTTAACAATAGTTGCCATGCTGTACACGTGAAGAGATGCCAATAACGGTGATGGCGGAAGTGGTGGTTGATGGTGATGACAATGGCAATGGCCATGGTGTTGGTGGTATGTGAGCAGGGATGTTGATGGTAGGAGCGAGTTAGGTAGAGGTGGTGGTAAGGGTTAGCAGGGTAATGACCCCCACTCATCTCAAAGGCTTCGTTTCCCTTCCTCCTTGACCCTCCTTACTTTTATGTAGGATCCAGGCAGTGACTCTTGGAGGCATCTTCCAGCTGGGGAACTGGAGCGAGGTGAACAACAGTGAAGACCACAACACCATCTGGGAAGGCTGCTGCAGACTGGAGCCCACACTGAAGGTAAAGGGGAGAGGTATCCGGTCCCTGCACCAGGCTCCGGGCAGCTTGATCATGAGGACACGTGAGGAGGGGAAGATTCCACCACGGGATAACTGGGCGAGTTAATTCCAGCAAGGGTCTGTGGAATACACCCGAATTTGATCATGTCCAGGGAAGTCCTGCTATGGGCTGATGAAACCGATATGACCATGACTAAGACTTACTCTCTGCTGAGGTGACATCCTCAAAACACCTTAGTCAGTGTTCACGAGGAGCACATGTATTTGGTGCAGAAATTTCAGTTTTCACAGGATGCCACCATCTCACCTGTTAGTGGCAATGACAACACTGACGGTGATGAGGGTGTGATGAGCAGGTGGAGGTAGTGGTTGGTATTGATGGTGATGAAAATGCTGAGGATGGTAATAAGGATGGTGATGAGGTGGTGACTGTTGACAGTATCATGGTGGTGACTGGTGGTGGATAAAGATGGAGAAGCTGATAGAAGTGGGGGGAACGAGTGATAGTAATGATGTTGGTGGCTGACAAAGGTGGTGATGTTGGCAGTGATGATGAATAAGACAGACATTGATGGTGTTCAAGGTGGTGGTAATGACACCGAGGTCCCAAAAGTGAACTCTCTATCCCCTAAAAATGGCAGCTGAAAAAAAAATAATCCAGAGATGAATGACTAACACTTTTCTCTCCAGGATGCCAAAATTGTTGCTGAATTGACTGGCTTCCGGCCAGTACGCCCCCAGATTCGGCTAGAAAGAGAACAGCTTTGCTTCGGATCTTCAAACACAGAGGTACGCTTTCCTGGCATGGAAAGCAATGCCCTCCCCACCTCTAAGAGGGCTCTTGGCAGAGCTGGCTAATGTCCCCTCCTCTATAAATGAGGCTCAGTGATGGGAAAGGACCCACTCAAGGTTACACAGAGGGCAGTTCCTCGGTTTGCTGGAACCTGTGGTCAAGCAGAAGGAAATGGGCACTCATTGAACATCTGCTTTATGCCCATGACACGAACGACCTTAGGGAATCTCTCCCTACGGCTCTTTGGGGCGGGGACTGTCCTCCCTGTGCTTCAGCAAACGGGGGCTCCAAGAGGTAGAGTCGTTCGCCTACATCAGACCACCGGTGAGGGACAGGCTTGGGATGTGATCTGAATGGGAGTCCAGCCCCATTTCCCAGGTGTCCATTTGTGGCTGCTCCATTGTCTCTCTGGGGTCCCCTCTCATAGGGTAGGAATGGGCTTATTGAAATGATGGGAGGTGCTGTCCTGGGCTGAAGGCACGGACCTGAGTGGGTGGGGACTGGGCTCCCATCAGGAAAGCAATCTTCCCCATCGAGGTCACCCGTCCTTTCTTATCCTGTGGATGTGTGTACAATCGGGAGGGTCACGCATGGAGTTTTTAAGTCCCAGCTAACGCTTTTAGCTTTGAAAAGGGCCCCAAGGTCTTGCCTCTATCTCCAGGATGAATAAGCACGTTCCCCAGACCCCACTCCTAGGGTGCCCCTGGTTTTCTTTGCTCCCAACATGGGTAGAAGAGTCGTCTATTAACACAGGAGGTTCAGCAATCCGGAGCAGGGTGGGAACGAGGAAGGTGATTTAGAGAACTTCAAACCATTTTATGTGTGTGTGTGTGTGTGGGGGGGATCTCTGACCTCAAGTTCTAGATGATTCTGCATTTCCTGTGCTGAGTGTATAAAGCAGGTTCATCTCCTAAGTAGAAGAGGAGTCTAGAGTGTCAACCTCCAGTTCCCCAAACAATCCCCTTACTGCTGTTCCAGGAGTCCCCACCCTCCCGCCAGGGTGCCGAGAAGAGTTTCCATGTCCTCTGGCTTTGTCCAGGACTCTTCAGAAAGTTCCTGAATCTTTCAGGGCAGACCAGGCCACCTCCTCTCTTCCTCTCCCAGGTCATCCACAACTACGGCCATGGAGGCTACGGGCTCACCATCCACTGGGGCTGTGCCCTGGAGGCGGCCAAGCTCTTGGGCGAGGTCTTGGAAGAAAGGAAGTTGCTCAGGATGCCACCATCTCACCTCTGAAGGTGCCAATGACCATCATCCCCCTCTCCCCCCACAAGGACTTCCCGCTTTCCTCGGCCAACTAATCAATGTGCTTCTCTCTAAGTCATCACTTACCCCCCACCCCGCCCCTGGCTCCTGTGCACAAGAAGCATGAGGTGAAGGTCAATTCCTGGAGGTGAGTCCAGCCCCATCTGGGCACGCTTTGCCCTCTCTCTCTGGGGCTGGCCTTGCTAAAGCTTACTCCATGAGTCCTCAGGAAATCTCAGAAAGTCCAAGAGGCGAGCAGGAAAACGAGGCAGTTGAGGTGAAGCCACTCGATGACAAGTTGCATTAACATATGAAAGGTTCTGAAAAGTCCTTCAGCAAAGACTGGTATCTGATGTTGTGTCTTCCTAAACCTATGGAAGCCTTTTGCCCAGCCCTAATGCCACAGAATGAACCTCGGGGAATGCTGTAACAGATTTCACTGGAAGTTATGTGTCGAACTGGAACACAGAGGAGGCAGAAGAGATGAGGCATGAAACTACCGACATATGATGCCTGTTTCACATCCAGGATCCCGAACGGCATCAGCGGCCCACTGAGTGGCCCCAGGGACACCATGTAAATCCTTGAGAAGGGGCCCCGGGAAGGATCATCCCACAAGGAACCCCTTCACAGAGAATAAGCTCACCAAGCACGCTCCTTGCTTGCTCAGCATCTCTCTGCCTTCTGGCTGGCACCCTCTGAGGTGGCAAACAGGCTTCCAGACATTTCTGAGAGCCTTCCATGAGCCCAGGAGCCACCTTGGTTTGCACCTCTTGACCCAATCTTCCCAACCCATCTTCATTGGGCCAGGACGATAACGGACACTAAACTGGACCGATCGGCTTCCTCCCCTGAGGATTTGGAAGTGGGACACACTGAACAGCTGAGTCAGATATGTTTGCAGAGCCGCGCCACGGTGCGTGGAAGCCATGTGCAGGGTAGGCATAGGCAGCAACCACGAGGAGGCACTCCCAGAGGCTGCCAACGGGCGGCCCCTTCACCAGACCTGGCCTGCGGTGGATTTTATCGGGCTCACACATCACTGAAAAATGTTTGGCCCGACCTACTAAAATTTGGAGATTTGACATGAAAATCCAGATTCCTGTCTTGAAAATTGGGAGATCCCATCATGCATCAAAAAAAAAAATTAAAAAAAATGTCAGCTACCACTGAGTAGTGGCCGCCCCTTTGCTGGAGGCCTGTCTCCTTGCTCTGTGCTGTCCTCCCCTCCTCCTGTACTTCTTCGTATGAAGTAACCCGAGTCCAATCGCTATTCCTCGCCATTAACACAGCCTTGATGGGAACTCTGTGGCAAGCCTCCTGCCCCCCAACCCCCATCCCACCACCACCATCTTCCTTCTCCCATGCTAACAGAATCCCAATTCTGTTTCAAGAAGCTCCTGTGGGAAGTAGGGCTTTTCCCCCAGCCCGAGGGAAGAATTCACGCTGGGATGGGCATGGGACCCAGGTCTGATCAATGAAGCAACGGTAAATCTGCTGAAGGGCTTCCTTTTGAACCAAAAAGGAACAGACCCGTTTGAAGGAAACCCTCCGGTGACTGCTCCTTCCCCACTCTCCTCCTCCTCTGAGAATCAATACGATGCCCGGGCCCGCGGTAGTCCCCCTGTGACCATGAGGCTGCGAATGGCCAACATGCAGACGAGAGCAGGGGAGAAAGGCAAAAAGAAGTTGGGTCTTGGGTGACACGGTTGAGCTGCTGGGCCTTTCCTAGAACTGCCTGACTCTGGGCTTGTTGCTGAATGAACAATGACTATGTGAATGGTTGAAGCGACCATGGACTGGTTTTACTGCTGCTCGCAGCTCAAGGTCGCCAGTCCTTTGATGTCTGTTAGCGGTAACTAAGGGAGACTCTTAACCTCACCCTTCAAGGCTCTCTGTGGCTTAATATTACTTAAAAATAAAGGCTGTCCGTATTCACGTCAAAGTCCATCCCTAAGAGAGTCTTTCATCCCGTTGCCAACACCGCCAGGGTCATTGATGTGTTCCTGGGAGTATGTGAAGGAAGGGGAAGAAATTACGCAGCCCCGGCTACACTGGACATCCTTGGCCATTTTCTGAAATCTTTCCTAACACAGAGGAACAGATGACATTTCCATTAATGGAAACAGGAGCTTTCGGATAGTTCAAAATTAGATGCAAACGTCCTCAGCGAGAGGCTTGGGCAACTTTAGTGGCAGCTCGTGTGTCGTTCAGGAATATTGATTTTTTTTTTTTTTGAAAGGGCAAGCGATTTAGAAGGCAACGAATTTTTTTCACTTGCATTTTCTCAAGAAGAGAAAGCTCTCCGTCGCAGGCCTCTCGACGCCGGCCCCTGGAGAACATTTCTGCCCACCAAGCACTCCTTCCCTACCCCAGCCCCCCACCCCTCCGGGTTATTTGAGGGTAAAGGGAGTGGACATGCTCATCCGGCAGCGTCTAGCCAGCTGGAAGGCAAAAAAAGACAAGCGAAGGGTCTGTGTTACCCAGGAGAGCTCAGCAGACCAGAAGTAATTAGAGCTCTAGCCACTCGGGGTTCAAGGGCACACCCCCCAGTGCCAGGGAGCGGAGGATCCGCCAAGCTGCCTCCTCCCTGACTGGCTGCCTGGGCCGAGGGGGCAGCAGCCCCTATTCCAGGGACACTGGATTGTTTGGAGTCGACCTAGGACTTGAGCCTGGCGAAGTCGCCCACTGTGACCTCAACCCCGTGAGGAGAGAGTGTTGCCTCCGACAGACCCAAAGTCACCATGGTAGCAGCCAACGGTAGAATGTTTCCCCCTTACGGGAAAGATGATCCTATCAGAGCACATGGAAGCGTGGAGATGACCCTGGATGGACAGAGTTGGCAAGGCCATTAGGCTGAGCTGTCACTAGGACATTATGACAAACGAACAAACTTCGTCCCTTGCGATGTCCATCACCAACATGTTTTTTATCCTCACCCGAGGATATTTTTCCATTGATTTGTAGAGAGAGTGGGGGTACGGGGCGGGGGGAGGGAGAGGGGGAGACAGAGAGAGAGAGAGATACATCAACTGGTTGCCTCCTGCATGCGCCCCCAACCCAGGGCTGGGGATCAAGCCTGCAATCTTGACCGGAATCGAACCCAGGACCCTTCAGTCCACAGGCTGACGCTCTATCCACTGAGCCAAACCGGCCAGGGCCAACATGTTTTAATAAGAGATGAACGTACACATTTGGCTTCCTCGCAATGTTGACGTCAAGCAGATACCTCCAGGCAGAGGGTCAAGCTTCTCTGGCCTTTGTGGGGACCCAGCAGCGTCCTCCCTCCTCTCCTAGGTCCCCTGCCTTCCCGGCGGGCAAGAGGCTCCTGGAACCCAAATCCAGGAGGCGGGTGTCAGCCCTTCCTTCCCAGGCCAACCCCAAACCCAAAGGAGCTTCCTCCTCTTCCTTTGAAAATGTACACGTTTCACATATCTGGGTCCCCCCCACCCCCGTTCTTCCCCAGCTCGTGGCACCCCTGCTGTGGGTCCATTGCTGGAATCCCAGGAGCTGCCCTGTGCAGAGACCAAGCCAACCTTGATAGCAAGGGCGGCAGAGAAACCAGGGGGGAGGATTCCTGGTCCCCGGACCCCAACGGGAGGGGGCGGTTGGCGTAGCATCATTTGGTTTCCTCCGTTCACCCGAGCTCAGAGTCCAAAGCGCCGAGACCTGAGTTAACTGTCCTCTTTCCCCAAGAGTCCCCAATCCGCCTGACCGAGGAGGGGGCCGAAAAAGAAGCCCCCCACGGGGCTTTCGCTGCTTCTGAGCGGGAGGGCCCTGTTTTGGCTTTGGGCTTGATTCGCGCCTCCCTTTGGCTCCAGTCCCCAATGCCTGGGGTAACAGCTTTCTGGGGTTGCCGTCTGGTGCAAGCCCAGCGGTCCCCACGGACACATCTGGATCCCCTGGAACCAGGGACAGCAACTCCCAAGGGGGCCAGGTGGGGCACCTGGCTCGAGGTCAAATGCAGGTCCGTCTGCCAGAGTCTCCACGCGTCAGGCCCCGCCTGGGGAGGCAAACCGAGAGGCCCCTTCCGAGGGAGCGTTTCTCAAACCCAAGAAAAAGCTGCTCAGGCCACACCTGCGTCACCTGCGATTTCAAAGAAGCAAGCCGGGGGCCTGGGGCGTAGGAGGAACCTACTGACCAGGTCTGGCTGGTGGGCGGCAGGTCTCACGGGGCCGGGGCCTGGACTGTGTCTATGGAGACCTTCTGGCTGTTGCTCACCACGGGTGTGGCCGGCTAACCCCGGATGGTGTCTGGCTGGCTACCAGGGTCACCAGAGGGGCAGTTTTCCCATGCAGATCCACAGGTTATTGACAAACCTCCCCCCACACATCCAGAACCTCCCCCCGGAGCAAAGGCTTCCCCATCCGGGGGTGGGTCTCAGTGAACAGGAGCAACCGGGGTCCAGGTTGTGCTCTTGGGTGAGTTCTTGGTGTCGGCAGTGACGTGTCGGTGCCCCAGACGGGCTCCGGGCTCCACCAGCTCCCTGCGCTCCACAGCCTCAAAGACCAGCTCAGCCCCCCGCAGAGGTCACTACTCCTGAGAGCCCGAGTTCGACCTGGTGACGCCTGTGCCGTGCGCCCCTCGGCCCACCATCTCCTGGCCCCACTCCCGGTGGCTGGATTCCTGCAGCCCGCGGCCCTTGGTCTCGATGGGCAAAAAGCAGGAGGCCAGTGCAGCCAGGAGGCAGCAGCCGCTGTAAACCGCCAGCGACAGGTACACGGAGGATTCCAACATCACCTGAGGGGGGGGAAGGGGGGGAAGATGTGTGTCCATGAGAGCATCCTTTCTGAATGGACCACCAACCGTTCAGACGATACTGATGACGCCGGGCCCTCTTGTAAGCACCGCGTGGATGGTCCCATTTAGTCCTCATGACAGCTCCATGAGGTAAGTTCCTTGTCCCCATTTCACAGAGGGAAAAACTGAGGCTCAGAGGGGGTTCAGTATCATACCCAGGTTCACAGAGATACGAAGGATGGGATTGGGATTTGAACCCAGACCCCCACAGGCCCAAAGCGTCTGCTTTCCTTATCTCAACCCTCTCTCCCGGAGCAGTGCCTCTGCTGACTTCCGAGCTCAACGGCACCAGGGAAATCACAGCAGGGCTGAGCCTCATTTCCTCCCTTTGGCAAACGGGCACGAGGGCAGTGTCCGCCTCCTAATGAGAAGATACCGTAGCAGCACTTGGCACGGGGCGGGCGCATGGCAGGCTCTCAACCAGTATTAGTTAGCAGCGACGTACAATGGCCAAACACAGCAGCGCAGGACAGAACTGCTCGGCTCAAGCCCGTGTTGGAATTCCAGGTGCACAAAGTACCAAGAATAGATAAGTCCACACGGACAGACTGCAGCACGGTGGTTGCCAGGGGCTGCAGGGAGAGGGGAGTGGGGAGGAGCTGCTTCGTGGGTACAGAGCTTTTGGGGTGACAAAAATGTTTTGGAACTAACTAGGGGTGGTGGCTGCACAGCATGAGGAATGTGCTCAATGCCACTGAATTGTTGGTTTAAAATGGCTCGTTTTTTTGTGTGATACAACTTTTGTCTCCATTTTAAAAAGTGACAAAAAGAGGGAGAAAATAAATTACATATGTAAAAAGTAAAGATATTTCAAAATAACATCCCTAGCCGGTTTGGCTCAGTAGATAGAGCATCAGCCTGCAGACCGAAAGGTCCCGGGTTCGATTAGGTCAAGGGCACATGCTTGGGTTGCTGGCTCGATCCCCAGTGTGGGGCATGCAGAAGGCAGCTGATCAATGGTTCTCTCTCATCACTGATATTTCTATCTCTTTCTCTCCCTCTCTCTCTCTGAAATCAATTACAAAATATTTTTTTTAAAAATCCCTGAAAATGGGTTGAAATGCTTCAAGATACACATCGGGTTGCAAAATTCTACAATTACGTCTAATGACCCAACTCAGAAACCAGGGGCGGGGACATTTGTTTCCCACGAATCATGCTGGCCGACTTGTTTCCATCCAAATTATTTTTGGCCAAGTCATATGACACCCCAGGGGTCTTCTGCGTGGGAAAGACCTGGGTTTGATCCCCAGCTTCTCTACTTCCCGGCTGTGTGACCTTGGGCAAGTCCCGTGACCCTTCTGAGCTTGAGTTTTCCCATCTGCGAGCCGTATTTCTTTTCTCATCAGATGGGTTGTTAGGATGAAATACCATAAGGCACACGGGGAGGGCTCCACAGAAGGCTCAGCATATCGTAACTGCCTGCCACGCGCTGGCTTCTGGCACGCCCACCCCCTCTGTATTTGGGGGGACACCTACCTGAGCAATGAACGGAGTGATGAGGGCACCCACTCTTGCCATGCCACTGCAGGTGCCCAGGCCCAGCGCTCGCGTCGCCGTGGGGTAGACCTGAAACGCAGCCACCAGGCGTGGCCTTGAGAAAATGCAGGTCCCTCCTGCTGCCCCAGCTCAGGAATGACGGGACTGACTCCCCAAGGGTGGGCCTGAAGTTAGGGTGAATCCCTCAGGTGTTGGTGACCCCAGGAAGGGGTGGGATACTGGGGGGGGGGGGTAAAGATTCTTACCCCAAAGGAGATAGGAAATTCAACTGAGCAAGAAGGCGAGAGGCTGAGCTGCGGGTGGGAACCCAGCAAGGAGGTCCTCCTGCCCCCTTGGTGGTCGCCCAAGACTCCGCCAGGAACTCCGCTCAGGGCCCAGGCACTGTCCTACCTGCCACTTCCCACTAGTTGACCTTGAAGCACTCACTGGTCACGGATGTTAAAGGCATTTCAGACAGAGAGAGACTGAAATGTTTACAGGGCGTCTCAGTTCATACCCAGGAGTGGCCAGCCTCCATGGGGGCGGGGAGGGGGGCAGTCCTGTGCACTGTAGGCTGTTTAGCACCATCCCTGGCCTCCACCCACTAGATGTGGTCACCTTTCTGTACCTCCCTCACTGCCCAGCTGCTCCCAGACACCCCTCCTACCTCAGGTGTGTAAACATAGGCCGCTTGGAAGCCTCCAGAAATAAACGCTCTTGCGACGAAGAGTAACAGCGTGAGCATAGTTCTAGGTGGAGGGAATAAAAACAAAACAAAACAAAGACCAGCAGGTGTTTTTTTTGTGTTTGTTTGTTTGTTTGTTTTTCTGTCAGCTTGTTTCAGCAAAGTCCTATCTGCCCAGGCAGAATTTACACCCCAGCAATTGGCAAAACCAACCTCCACCCAACATAATGGATGCAGGCACGTGGGCACTCACATCCCAGTGCCCTCCCTAAGGCCTGCTTTTTCAATGTTTCTCATTCTCCAAAGCACCGGGCTGAGAGCTAGAAACATCTGTTGTGTGCCCAGGTTGGGGAGAAGTGATATAAATAATCACAAGTCCAGAAAGGACCCGGTACGGCGGATATTGAGCCAGGAACCAAATGAGCCAAGGAAAATAAACTTCTGTTCAGTATTTTTAGGAGAATCCTGATCCCCAACCTTCTGTTCTATTGTTCCCATAAATATCTCAGAATAGCAGCATTTCGTGCTCTAAGCTGTATCTTCAGACCTTCCCCAGATTCCTCATCAGGCTTTGTCTGGGGCCTCTCACAGGTCAAAAGAGGCACAGGCCACTTCCATATTTTGAGCCGAAAAGGGATTATGAAGCAGGGCCGATTTAAAATATTTCCATGGGACAAATGAACATCTTAAACCCATACATAAATCCACCAGCTAGATGCATGATTTTATTGGGAGATAATATCAAAGGTCTAAACGTGATGGTATTGGCGGAGAACCTGGACCAAACCCCCACCGGGGGCCCCAACTTTGAGCCCGATCTTTTGGTCAGCTTTCAGGCAGCCAAGAGCCTCAGCGCTAGTGAGAGGCTGGCGGGAATCCCTCTGATGACCCCCGTGGGTGCAATCTCCGGCCCACAGGCCTAAAGAGCCACTGCCCAGGACTGGAGCCATCCACCTGCTGGCCAGAGAGAGCTGGTGTCACCACCCACCTGCCGACACAGATGAACAGCAGGAGGCTGCACAGAGAGAAGACGACGAAGCACAGCGCCATGGTTTTCTTGCGGCCCAGGCGGTCGATGATCCACAGAGTCACAAGGACACCTGGAAGGGAGCAGGGCACCATGGCAGGCAGCTTCTGACGTGACCGCCAAGGACCCCCACCCCCTGGCAGTCACACCCTGTGCAATCCCCTTGAAAGGGGGCCAACCTAGTGACTTACTCCTAATGGCGAGAATACAGCACAAGTGATGGAACGTCACTTCTGAAATGAGGTTATAAAAGGCTGTGACTACCCGGCCAGCACGGCTCAGGGGTTGAGCGTCAGCCTATGAACCAGGAGGTCACGGTTCGATTCCCAGTCAGGGCACACGCCTGGGTTGCAGGCTCGATCCCCAGTGTGGGGTGTGCAGGAGGCAGCCGACACATGATTCTCATCCATTGATGTTTCCTTTTTTAAAAAAATATATTTTATTGATTTTTACAGAGAGGAAGAGAGAGGGATAGAGAGTCAGAAACATCGATCAGCTGCCTCTTGCACACCCCCCACTGGGGATGTGCCCGCAACCAAGGTACATGCCCTTGACCGGAATCGAACCTGGGACCCTTGAGTCCGCAGGCCAACGCTCTATCCACTGAGCCAATGGGTTTCGGCCCATTGATGTTTCTATCTCCCTCTCCCTCTCCCTTCCTCTCTGAAATCAATAAAAAAATATATTTTTTTTAATAAAGGCTGTGACTTTGTGGTGGGGGGTGGGGTATTCTCTCTCTCCCTGGCTCTTCTCAAGTGCTTGCCTTGTTGGCCACCTGGAAAGGAACTGAAGGTGACCAATGCGGAACTTGAGGCCCTCAGCCCTACAACCCTGGAGGAACCGAATCCTGCCAACAACCACGTGAGTGAGCGTGAGAGCAGATCCTGCCCCACACGAGCTTTCAGTCACTGGCCGAAGGCTGTTCCCAGGCGTTAATTCCCTGGCACGTCCGGCCACTTTGCTTGCTTTTCGGCTTCCCCTTCCTCCTGGGACAGCCCTTAGGAACAGAGATGCATGTCCTGGCAGCAGCCAGTTGCAGGATCAGCTTCTGCTGCACCTCTCCAAGTCTCACGGTCTCCAGCCGTAAAACGGGAATAACTAGCCCTAGCCGGCATGGCTCCGTTGGTTGGAACGTTGTCCCCAAATATCAAAAGCTGGTGGGTTCAATTCCTGGTCAGGGCACACATCCAGGTTGTGGATTGGATTCCTCAGTTGGGGGTGCGTGCAGAAGGCAACTGATGGATGTTTCCTCTCTCTCACATGGATGTTTCTCTCTCCCTTCCCCTCCCTCTCTCTCTCTCAAACCAATAAAAACATTAAAAAGTTATAAAAAATAAACATCTACAAAAAATATTTTTTTAAAAAGGGAATAACTAAACAACATCAAAGATTCAATGAGAAGTTATCTGTGAAACATTTAGCACCATGCCTGAAATACAATAAGCGCTCAATAAATACTGCGTATTGCTGTCATTATAATAATCGTTATTCCTTCTGGAGGAAAGAGATGGATCACCATTGCTTTATGTGCAGGTTTGGATTTTTCGACATCCCACTGGTCTTTCCCAATGTGACTGGTGTTGGAGGACAATTCTCTGTTGGTCTCTCATATTTCTCTACATCTTGTGAGCAGAGAGAGGTACCAGCTGCCCTTTTGTTCCAGGCTATCATTTCAAGGTTATTTGTATAGAAACAGCCTTGAAAGATAAAGACATAGTCTCCTTCTAGAGCACAGGGCATGTTTGTTTACTGCCCGATATCATAAAGGTGATGTCTTGCTCTCAGGGACACAGGCTGGGCAGGTTGCTGTCAGCCTATTATAAAAGACTAGAGGCCCAGTGCGTGAAAATTCATGCACTGGAGGCGGGGGGTCCCTCAGCCCGGCCTGCCCCCTCTCACAGTCCGGGAGCCCTCAGGGGCTGGAGGCGACCTGGCGATCAGGGGAAGACGCCACCCCATCACACCTCTGTTGCTGCCACTGCCAGCAGCACAAGCCTTGGCTGGCCCTGGTTACCTGAGCCTCGGGCGGCCCTGGGAGGCTGGGTGGCTGGACAGCTGCCATCTGAGGCTTGCCTGTGCCTTGGGCTGGCCCTGGGTGGCTGGGGCGCTGAGGGGACTGGGGGGCTCTGGAGGCAGGTGCGCGGCAAGGCCACGCCGTGCACCTGCCGCCCCAGTGGGGCTGAGGGGACTGGGCACTGCTATCTTGTGGTTGTGGGTGCCGCCATCTTTGAGGGCGTGGCAGTCTATTAGCATATTCCCTCCTTATTGGCTGTGGGCGCCACCATCTTTGAGGGCGGGTCAGTCAATTAGCATATTCCCTCCTTATTGGCTGTGGGAGCCGCCATCTTTTGCGACAGCGTGAGGGTCAATTAGCATATCCCTCTTTATTAGATAGGATGTAGGTTCCCGAATTCCTCAGCTGGGGGCAGATCCACTGCACTGTAGTATCTCCCTGGCCCCTTCCTCATCATCCCCCTGGGTCTTGGGGCAGGGGGACCTGGCATTAATATGCTACTCGTGCTGTTTGCTGTGCTCATGAGTCCTTTGTCTCTGACCCAGGAGTTTCATGTCTCCTGCCAGCATGCACGGAACTGGGCAGCTTAAACTTGTTAGCCTTCAAGTGGAGTGACATCTCAGCCCCTTCACCATTCTTGACAATGTGTAGCTCAGGGCGGATAAAACAATCCCCAGCTCCAATGGAAATGGGATTTGCTTCCAGGTGGCACCAGGAATGTGGCACCAGGAATGTGGCACCACCTGGGACTCCAACAGAAATGCCTCATAATAATTGGACTCTTTTAACCACAAAAATCTCATCAGCTTTGCCAAAAGGAGGAAAAATAAAATAAAATAAAGAAGGTGGCACTGGACGGCCGCCACATTCTCAGGCTTCCTTGCCCCAACCCCACTTCCCACGCATCCCTCACCTGGGAACTCAGAGAGGGTGGTCCACAGCAGGTCCATGTAATCCTCCTCACTCAGGTACTCGCAGGCCAGGCTGCACTTGGCCTCCACTGCCTTCTTACTGCTGGAAACTGGGAGGTGGGCGGCAGAGGGAGAGGATCAGCCACGTGCAGAGTCTGGAGTCACACGCTCCTGCTCCCCATACCTCCTTCTCTGCAGAGTCTGATTTGGCTGGCGTGCTGTGAAAAGCGCCCAGCCAGCCTCAGGAGTCAGACAGACTCAGGTCTGAATCCCGACCAGCATTCTATAGCGTCAACTCTCTGAGTATCCGTTTCCTCAAAAAACTGGGACAGCCCAGCCCGGCTGGCACGGCTCAAGTGGTTGAGCGCTGACCTATGAACCAACAGGTCACAGGTTTGATTCCAGGTCAGGGCACATGCCCGGGTTGTGGGCTCGATCCCCAGTGTGGGGCATGCAGGAGGCAGCGGATCGATGATTCTCTCTTATCATGGATGTTTCTATCGCTCTCTCCCTCTCCCTTCCACTCTGCAGTCAATAAAAATGTATTTTTTAAAATTGGGGCTAATAAAATCACTGGGCAAGATGGTGGAGGGAATGAAAGCAAGCTGTGCATATGAATGTGCTTAGACACTTCTTTAAAGTTTTCCCTGGAACACACCAATCACTTTCCAGCACACTATATGATTTCCTTATTTCACTATTCTCTCGTTCTCTCTTTTTCCTCTCTCTACACCAAAATGCAAGCTCATAGGTCAGGAGATTTGTCTTTTGTGTTCACGGATATATCCTAACACCTGGACCATACCTGGCAGGTACTAAGAAAATACTGAGCGAATGACTTGCCCAAGGTCGCACAGCTACCGGGCTCCCTGGTTTGTGGCTGTGAACTCGTTCCACAGAATTACTTTCCCACCAGGTATAAGAGAGAGCTTTTTTAATGGGGTTGGGAATACCACCTGGGGCCGAATCTGATCTCCTGCCTGTTTCTGCCTGGTCCACTGGATAAGAGTAGTTTTTATATTTTTAAAATTATTTTTTAAAAAACAAACGCAGAGCCCAGCCAGCGTGGCTCGGTGACCAGGAGGTCACAGTTCCATTCCAGATCTGGGCACGTGCCCGGGGTTGTGCATTTGATCCCCAGTAGAGGGCATAGACGTGGCAGCCAACCAATGATTCTCATCATTGATGTTCCTATCTCTCTTTCGCTCATTTCCTTTCTGAAATCAATAAAAATATGTTAAAAAAATAAATAAAAAGGAGGCCCTAACCGGTTTGGCTTAGTGGATAGAGCATCGGCCTGTGGACTGAAAGGTCCCAGGTTCAATTCCGGTCAGGGGCATGTACCTTGGTTGCGGGCACATCCCCAGTAGGAGGTGTGCAGGAGGCAGCTGATCGATGCTTCTCTTTCATCAATGTTTCTAGCTCTCTATCCCTCTCCCTTCCTCTCTGTAAAAAAAATCAATAAAATATATTTAAAAAAAAAAAAAAAGAAGAAGAACACTTCATGGCATAAAAATGACATGAAGTTCAAATCTGTGTTCACAAATAAGGTTTTATCAGACCACGAGCAATGCTTGTCATTACCCATTGCCCATAGCTGCTTCACTGCTATAGTGTTCGAGCCACCAGGCTCGCCACGCCTACCGTGTTCACTATCTGGCCCTTCATAGAAAGAGTTGCCAACCCCTGCTTTGTAACCTTTCACCGGACCCTCTGCTTGGCTGAAGCAGGTCCACTGTGAGGGGCATGCAATTATTCTCCATCAACCCCAAACTCCAAATCTACAACCGAGCTGCCTCCTCGAAGCAGTTAATTTAGACTCCCACACCCCCCACAGTGAGATGTGACTCTGCCATCTCACTAAATCCTTATACCAAATAAACAAAACTATTATCCACGATGAAAGCGGCTTAACACAGAAAAAGATAATTGGGCAAGTCCTGCAGACAAACGAGAACTTGATCCCTTTATCCCCCATCCTGGGCTCAATGCTAGGAAGTTAGCATTATCTTAAGGACAGCACGATTTGAAAGCCCAGGCATTGGCATCTAGACTTAGCTTTTTATTCGTTTCTTTTGTCCAGCCGTCCCCACCTCCAGCTACACAACAGAATCACCTGGGGAGCTTTTATAACCCACGAATGCCCGGCTCCACCCCGGGATGCTGATTACATTGGGCTGGGCATTGTTTAACTGGCGCTGGCATTGTTGAAAAGCTCCCCCAGGCGATTCTCTTATGTGGCCAGGATTGAGCTCCAACCTGGTTCTCAGACTTAATGTGCACAGAGTCCTAGCGGTTCAACTCCGTGCTGTACTTCATGGAGCTCGGTAAGATATGACCCTGGCCCGGCCAGCGTGGCTCAGTAGTTGAGAGTCAACCTATGAACCAGG
Organism: Cnephaeus nilssonii; assembly: GCF_951640355.1. NCBI lineage: Eukaryota > Metazoa > Chordata > Mammalia > Chiroptera > Vespertilionidae > Cnephaeus > Cnephaeus nilssonii. The sequence continues at coordinate 22,154,548 of NC_137093.1, read as the reverse complement.
AGGTCATGGTTCGATTCCCAGTCAGGACACATGCCCCGGTTGTGGGCTTGACCCCTGGTGGGGGCCTGCAGGAGGCAGCCGATCCATGATTCTCATCCATTGATGTTTCTATCTCTCTCTCCCTCTCCCTTCCTCTCTGAAATCAATAAAAGTATTTTTTTTAATTAAAAAAAGAGTCACTCTGCTGTCGTGTAACTTCTATAACGACAGGACTGTCTAGATCTCTGTACAGCGTCTTGGAAACCACAGCCCAGATAAGTCTAGGCTCAGATTTTTTTAAAAAATATATTTTATTGCCAAAACCAGTTTGGCTCAGCGGATAGAGCGTCGGCCTGCGGACTCAAGGGTCCCAGGTTCAATTCCGGTCAAGGGCATGTACCTTGGTTGCAGGTACATCCCCAGTAGGGGGTGTGCAGGAGGCAACTGATCGATGTTTCTCTCTCATCGATGTTTGTAACTCTCCCTTCCTCTCTGTAAAAAAATCAATAAAATATATTTTATTTTTAAAAAAAATATATTTTATTGATTTTTTTACAGAGAGGAAGGGAGAGTTAGAAACATCAATGAAAAAAATATATTTTATTGATTTTTTACAGAGAGGAAGGGAGAGGGATAGAGAGTTAGAAACCGAATCGAACCCAGGACCCTTCAGTGCACAGGCCGACGCTCTATCCACTGAGCCAAACCAGTCAGGGCTAGGCTCAGATTTTGCACAAAGTTTCTCCCTGGAGTTGGTGGGGTAAAGTCAGTGGGATTTGTGCAAGGCCAGGCCCTGTGAGGGCAGAACCTGGGGTGGGTGTGTGTGTGTGTGTGTGCGTGTGGCATGTGTTGGGAGCAGGCGTGGTAACTGGTCCACGGGCTGCCATACTCACTGCTGCAGACGTCTCCTGCCTGGAAGAGCTCCGTGGTGAGCAGGACTAATCCGTAGTAAGAAAACGCATTGGAAAACCTGCCAGGAAGGAAGCATGAGAGGGAGAGACATGGGCCTTCGGGGGCTTCCCTGGGGCCCTTGAGCAGGAAGATGGCAGGTGCAAACCACAGTGATGTGATAAAGGGGATTCATCCTGTGTCCTTTGAAAGCTCAGGAGCTGGATTCTGCCACAGACATGCCACCCCCAAGGCTGTTTACTCAACTGGCAACAGGGGGGCGTTTTGGGGGGGCGGAGACCAACATTTAGAAGAAAGCACAGCGTTGACACCTGTCCGGGCTTCTGGGTTGAGTTGGTCTGGTCCACTTGGACGGGGAAGAGGGGGGCGGAAGCTTTAATAATATACAGAACGGGGCTCCCGCTCCCTCCCCGAATTCCTGAGAGCTAAATCAATGCACCAGTCATGTATTAAACAACTGCTGTGTGCCCCGTACAGGGGTGGAGTCTGCAGAATTCACTCGGCTCTCAGGTCAGAAAGAGGCAATTCATTCATTCCCGACTGTCCCAAGAACCCGGATACTCAAGTCTGTAGGACTGATCACTCTCATCCAGTACAGTATGTGGGAACCCCGGCACAACCAGACGCCACTGATTCACTTCCTTGGGCTACAATATGTGCTAGCAAATGCAGTGATTTCTGCAGTGCGCTAAAATTAGCCTCTACCTCGTTGCTTCCGTACTCGTCTGGTGTCGGCTCAACAGAATCATGTGCTCTCAAAGACAGACCCCCTCAACTCTGTACCCCTCCAAACGCCTTTAACAATCCGACAGCCGGGCCACACAGCAGGTATTTCACAAGTGCTTGGTGAGTTGATTTCAGCTCTCGGGAAGGCGGGGTCAGAGTTCTGTGTATGGAATTCTGTAAACGGAGCCCCGTTCTATATATTATCAAAGTGTTTCCCCTCCTCCTCCCTACAATTAACCACTTCCACTGATACCCTTCTCTCCACCCCCTCTCCCCCCCCGCCCCCCCGCCTCCGCTAACTAGTACCTCTGCTCAAAGGTGAATAGAAAAGGTGAGAACTAGTTGAATCAGAACACAAAGCCTGACCCAGGCCCAGTGCCTGCACTGTTGATGTTGTGTGCACGACTGGGTAGAAAGAGAGTTGGAAGAACAGCTGAAATGGGACTGGTTGTGGAGTTAAAAGCCCCACCCCCGCCCCTGTTATTAAGAGAAGTAGAATATGATCAGGACGGAACGTTCTAAGAATGCCCATGGCCACCAAATCGATGCTTCCCAAACTAGGGGTCCTGGTGGTACCCAAGGCAATAGGAGTGGAGCGGGGAACTGATACAGCATCAGCATGAAGTCTCATTGTGGGGGGAAAAAATCCCTTTTCAATTTCCTTTCAATTCTTTTGATTGTATCTCCGTCTCAAGTGATGAGTTACTTATGTTGGTGAGTCCTTAGCACCTCCCCTCTCTGTCTGCTTCTCTATCTCTTAAATACAGCCACTCAGCGCCTTGGCAAACCATCAACCTGGCTACTGTTCACTGTATCTTTAAGAGCGCCTTCTATCTATGGCCTGAAATTAAGGTGTGTTTTTTTTCCCCCCCTTTAAAGAAGACATATAAAGTTTCCTTTTCAAATGCATTTATCTGGGTTAAAAAGTGAGTCCAATGAAAGAAAACAACTGGGAAAATAATAGTCCAGGCGCTATCTGGGTACGACAGCGGTCGGGAAAGTGATGCTCCCACCCCTGAATTTTGCAAACGCTGCCCGAGATCGAAACGTTCTCTGTGCTTTGTGTTCAAACAAAACCCCCAAACAGGGCACAGACGAAGGGGGTCAACATGTCAACACATGGCTCTTACCATATGAACCACAGCAACAAGGTTGTCCATCTAAAATGGGGCGTGAAAAGGTCCCTCAATTTGCCTCGGTCTTCCTGTTTCAAGACAAAAAACAGGCAGGTGCGTGGGTACTGGCTGGTGGCCAGAGACTGGTGGACACCCGTGGCTGAGAGGAAGGTTTCTCGTGGGCTGGACACTCAGGCTCCAAGGACCCAGGACTCAAATCTCCAGCCCAATGGGGCCAATTCGGCCCCTCCAGCCGGGACCCAGCAATGTCCACAGGCTTCTCTCCGCAGGATGGGGACATTCTGAACCCCCACCCCAACCTGGAATCCTGGAGCTGGGAAGCAGACGCTTTGGGCTTGGGCCCCCTGACACCTCTTAGGTAATTCCATGGGCCCAGGGAGCGGAAAACCAGTCCAAGGGGTGTCCAACCATATCACGTCTAGCCCCCAAGGGGACAAAAACTAAGGTGCCAATCGATCACCAAAAGCCATTTGCCAAGAGACAGATTGGCTAAAGGACCCAGCTGCCAATGCCATCTAATTTGCTAACTTGTCAAATCTTTGCCTTACACATTCTCTTTTAAAAAAAAATGTATTCTATGACTGATTATATGCTTCTTCGATATATTTAATGAACATTCTTTTTCTTAGTAGCAGTTTGAGAAGGGCTTACTTACTTAAACATGCTAAAAGTGAAAAAAAATATATCACAGGCCACAGGTGGCTTAGTCTCTGAGTATTGTTTTCATGAATAAAAATATTTTGGTAATATATTCTTCAATGAAAAGATAGCATTCATTAAATACTGTACGCTTACTGGATATATTTGAGAATGCATTTATTGAATATATTTAGGAATATTAGGCAGAATATATTGATGAATAAATGTGTTCATATGTACATAGAGAAAATATATTCCTGTTTACTAAATATATTTAAAGAGAATGATCCATAAGACACATTTTTGGTAAATGGATACATTAGCAAGTTAATTCAGGAAAATCTGCTTTTGGAAAACTGGTCTGCCCTTCTCTCCTCTTTTGCTTGTCTCAAAATTCACCACCTCCTTGGAGCCTTCCAGGACCATCCTGTTTCTGGAAGTGGATTTGGGTGTGTCCTTTGGCCTATGTACCATGCAAAACACCGCCCCGCAATGTGGGGAAATTTCATCCAGTTCTTTTTTGCATAACATAAAAACAATCAGACATATGATTTTATTTTGAAAGATAATTTCCTTGTAGGGTCTGCTGTTTGCTTAAGGGTATCTGTCACGTCTGAGGTCAGGAACCGCAGCCTTTAATCTGACTGCCTTCTCCCCCCACCTCCCACCTCCCACCTCCACTCCCCCACCCCTGCGCTCGGTGCGCATGCGCGTGGGAGGTGCTCCTACTAGTACATGCTCCCTGGGGTGGATTCCCTGCTGGCGTCGCCATCCGAGCGATGCGCCCTCCATTAAGGGCGTCTTCCAAGTGCAGTTTGGCGCCCTGGATCCAAGCCTATCACGGCACTTTCTAAATGTGGTTTTATTGTCCGGCCTTTGGCGATCAATCACATTTGCTAATCAGACGTAATGGGCGCTGAAAGGTGAAACCGAAGCAGGAGCAGTTACGGGATCCATTAGTGGGCACCGCGTTCCGTCTCTCTAATCACGGGACGCATTCTCCAGGTGCCACTTTCAGGGCTTGGCAGTGAGAACACACCGATCGCAGCCGCCAGGTTCACCTTGCAGGATCTGCCCCCCGGGGCCCCGACCCACTCCATGGACACCCGCGATCACACACACGCCCGCCCCACACAGGCACAGCAAAAAGAGGAGAGAAGGGCAGACCAGTTTTCCAAAAGCAGATTTTCCTGAATTAACTTGCTTAATGTATCCATTTGCCAAAAATGTGTCTTAAGGATTATTCTCTTTAAATATATTTAGTAAACAGGAATACATTTTCTCTATGTACATATGAACACATTTATGCATCAATATATTCTGCCTAATATTCCTAAATATATTCAATAAATGCATTCTCAAATATATCCAGTAAGCGTATTTCATGAATGCTATCTTTTCATGGAAGAATATATTACCAAAATATTTTTATTCATGAAGGCAACACTCAGAGACTAAGCCACCTGTGGCCTGTAATATATTTTTTTTCACTTTTAGCCTGTTTAAGTAAGTAAGCCCTTCTCAAACTGCTACTAAGAAAAAGAATGTTCATTAAATATATCGAAGAAGCATATAATCAGTCATAGACTATATTTTTTTAAAAAGAGAATGTGTAAGGCAAAGATTTGACAAGTTAGCAAATTAGATGGCATTGGCCGCTGGGTCCTGTGCCCGCGCAGGGACACGCGGGCCGCAGAATCGGTGGAGCAGGAACTGACCTGCCTGGAAATGATGAGCTTCCCCAGCGGCATGGGGGCGCCGTTTTCCGTCGCTATCCTCTTTAGGGTGGCGATGGCCTTTTCCTGGTTCCCCGACAGCACATCATACCTTGCGCTCTCCGGCAGCCACTGTGGGGACAGGACAGCCACGCGTGGCAGGTTAGGGGGGAACAGAGCCCCGGGTTCCAGCCTCACACTCACCTGTGTGTAGCTCTGAGACCTGAAGGGTGGGGGCTCTGGAACCAGAGGACTGGCTTCAGAGCCTGGCTCTGCCATTGAGTGTGCTGGCTGTGTGACCTTGAGCAATTATCCAACCTCTCTGTGCCTCCATCTCCTCATCCATAAAATGGATAAAGGGCATGATCTCACTGCGAGGGGATTAGGGGGGTGAGGGAAGGTGTAGTTTATGCAGAACTGAGTGGAGATGGAGAGATCATCTGAACTTCTGGACCCAGTTTGAGTTGGGATTCTGTCACTTACAACGTACGAGTCCCAACTCTTCTAATACAGTTACCTCAAGGGTGCATCTTGCAGTGGTGGGACCTGGGTATCCCTCCTGCATCCCCCGCTGTCTCCCTAAAGAGCATCCCAGCAGTGTTTGTCTGGGGGAAACCCAGTATTCCACACCGAGCCTGCCCCAGGCCCAGTTCCTTTGTCTCGTGTCCTTATTAAAAAAAATAATAATCGAAAAAGGTAGCTTTGGTGCTGTCCTACACACCCTCCCTATCAAAATACAGTGACCAGCAGAAGGTCCGTAGCAAAGGCTGGGGTCTCTTAAAGGGGTACCTACAAAACACAGGACGGCAAAGATGAGGAGCGGGACAGCCGAGAGGAGGAGCAGCCATCGCCAGCCCAGGCTGGGCATCACGAACACCGCCAGGGCGACCTCGAACACGGTCCCGATGGCCCAGAACACCTGGACAGAAGAATGGGGGGCAGCACTGGTCAGCACAGGGAGCAATTTCAGGGTCACTGCAGACACGATGACCCATGGGGGTACGGGGTCTTTGGGGTCAGCGAGGTCAGAATGGCCATCCCTTTTCCTGTGGTTTCTATGGCTGAGCCAGAGCCGCCATCTGGCCCATCTGCAGTCTAGAACCTTTGCAGGGCACCCACGGGAGTGTGTGCTGGGGCAGCTCTGCTTAAGGAGACCAATATGGCCAAGATTGTGCGAGGTCAGTATGGTCGTGAACACGTTGGCTTTTGTCCATGGGCAGCCATCTCCCCTGCCCAGCAGTGCTCCGGTGTCCTTTATCCGAATTGCCTCTTGGCCCTGACCGGTTTGGCTCAGTGGATAGAGCGGACTCAGGGGTCCCGGGTTCGATTCTGGTCAAGGGCATGTACATTGGTTGTGGGCACATGCCCAGGGGGGAGTGTGCGGGAGGCAGCGGATCGATGTTTCTCTCTCATCGATGTTTCTAACTCTCTATCCCTCTCCCTTCCTCTCTGTAAAAATTAAATATATATATATATTTACATATATATGAATTGCCTCTTCCCTGTGGGACTGCATGTCCTCTGTTTGCTTCTCCAAGTCGCTCTCTGTCGTTTTTCACCTCGTATCTACAGGCTTCCTGTCCTGTGGCTTCCCATTCAGTACAGCCAATGGGGACCCCCCCAGGGTGGAGGGAGGGAGGAAGCTCTGCAGGGTAGTGATGGGCTGGCTGCATCCCTCAGGTGAAGGTTACAGCTCCCATCCAACAGTCCTGGCCAAACTCTCTCTCTCTCTCTCTCTCTCTCTCTCTCTCTCTCTCTCTCTCTCTCTCTCGTCAATTGAAGAACTTTCAAAACAACCACGTCGAAATCAACCTAGCTGATCCATTTAAGTCTTTGCATACTAAGTCTGTTGTATATATATATATTTTTGGTTGTTAATCCTCACCTGAGGATATTTTCCCATTGATTTTAGAGAGAATAGAAGGGGGAAGGAGGAGGAGGAGGAGGAGAAGGAGAAAAAGAAGGAGGAGGAGGAGGAGGAGGAGGAGGAGGAGGAGAAAAAGGAGAAGAGAGAGAGAGAGAGAGAGAGAGAGAGAGAGAGAGAGAGAGAGAAAGAGAAACATCAATGTGATAGAGACACATCGATTGGTTACCTCCTGCATGTACCCCGACTAGGGCCGAGGATCAAGCCTGCAACTGAGATATGTGCCCTTGACCGGAATTGAACCCATGACCTTTCAGTCTGAGGACTGATGCTCTATCCACTGACTCAAACTGGTTGGGCTTTTATATTTTTCTTAAACTCGCTTTTCCTTGTCCTGTGGCTCAAGACACCTGAGAATCTCATGCCAGAGACTGAGAATTCTCCACAAATCCAGCCACCCTCCTTACCTCGATCAGCAAAATACACTTGGCTCTGGCTTTCATGGGAAGGAACTCGGCATACAGCGTCACCCTGGGGAAGCAAAGAGACAGAAAGGGGGTTAAGGCCAGGACTGAGTAGGAAGATTGCTACAGCTTTCTGAAGTTCTAGGCCAACGTTCCCCTGAGTGTGGTCCATGGACCACTTACATCAGAATTTCCTGGGATGATGACTTTAGATGTAGATCCCCACGCCCCACCCTAGACCTTCAGAAACAGACTCCAAGGGGTGGGGCCCTGGCATCTGCATTTTTAACTAGCTCCCCAAACGATTCTCAAATGTAATAATTGCTTTCACTGAGCCCTCTCCACAACCCAGGGGGAACTCGGGTGGTGGGGTGATGGACAACTGCATTCTAGGACTGTTCCTCAGGTTCTCCCTATCCCTCAAGTCCCAGATAATGTGAAAGAGTACAGGCCTTTCATTCTGTGGGGTGCCCTGCATCCTGGGTCCATCTGATGTCCCCTGTGACCAGACTCAGGCCAGATATTCACAGAAATAATGCCAAACCCTTCCCTGATGTCGGGGGACATGATGTCAACCCGTCTTATCCCTGGTGCTATCAAGCGTCATCCCCAGATTAAGTTGGTGTCAGACAGATTTCCCCACCCTACAGCTATTATTTTCCATTTGTGATGAGTAAGTCCTCTGTGAGGGAACATTCAGAGATTACCCTAAATCCTGTTACCCAGAGGACCTCTACCCACCAGCTTAAGCATCCCATCCATGGATTATTTCTGCCTGAATAAATCACCACGATGACGGTCACAAATGGTATTTTTATTTCCATTATTCTGTCTACAGTCATTGGTTGACATTCTACTATGAGGAAAAGGGTTCCTTGCTGCCCTTTATCTCTATCCATCTATCTATCTATCTACTCACCTACCTATTCATTTAATCAATGAGGATTTCTGTTTTATTCAATGGATTGTGACCATTTCTGCCATTATTAATTGGATGCTCAGACTGTCGTAGATCTGCGCAGTGCAAGCCCTTTTAAGCCAATGCCTGTGTCTTTTTGCTGCCTCCATCGTTCCTTGAGCTCTTTCTCACTTATTGGCATGGCAAGACCTCCTTGCCTCAGCCCTGGTGTCAGCCATTTTTCTAAGAAGCCCGGGTTCCTTTTGGCCGATGGTGGTATTTAGAAACCAAGATCTGGGTGCTCAGTGTGCTCATTGCTCCTGGGAAGTCACTGCGTCTAGGCCCACTCAGTGAACAGCTAAGAGATCTATCTATCTATCTATCTATCTACCATCTATCTATTTATCTATCATCTATTTATTTATCGCTGTCCATTTCTCTCTCCCCCCACATACACACCACACATCTATATCTATATATCTATACCCATGTACATGTATTTAAAAAACAACCAATGAGCTCATACTGATACTTTCAATTCCAGTCCAACCAGAAGGTCAGGGCTCTTTCTAACCTTCCAGTTTCCATGTTTGTAAACCCCTTCTCCAAAACAATGAGACACCTGGGTCTCATTATCCTCAATATATTTATGTATCTGGTCAGTCAATTTACTTGTGTGCTCAATGGAATCAACGTCTTAACCGCACCAGCAGCCTTCTCCATCCACTGCCTCCCCACGCCCCTCCCCCCGCTTTCCCTTCCTCAGCCACTGGACAGGCTGGAGGAGAAGGAAACGCCTAGACCACGCCCCCACGCGGCCTTCCACGTTGCTAGGAAGAGGAGACCTTCTCTTTCCCCTCATCTCCCACCTAAGCCCGGCATCCGAGCTACTTGGTGGCCTCCTGTTACTCTCCTGGCTCCTCATAAGGGAGGTGGGGGTAGAGGGAAGCTAATTTCCAGGAACCCTTTCGAGGCAGATGATGCTCAGGACCCCTCCAGATCTCCTGGGATCCCTTTACTAGGCCGGTGGGCAGTCAAAAGTTATATTAGAATTTTCTGCTGCAGAGTGGTAGGGTCCCTAACCTCCCCCCTCATTGTTCAAGGCTCACACTGTACTTGTTCCTGAATCTGTGTCAGGATCTGCTTCTCATAAGACAGTTTGGGAATCTTTCCATATCCATATCCATAGATCTATAGCATTATTTTCTAACAGCCACAACCCTGTTGGTCAACATGTAGATGTTTGCCATTTCCTGTTTGTTTTTTTTGCAACCTATGCCACAAGAAACATCTTTTCCTGGCATTGTTGTGCCCCACACTTGGCCATGATTCATAGCAGTTTACAATGAAAACGAGCTGTTTGATCTTCATCCAATGTGTGCTGATTATGATTACAATGACACTGAAAAGTAAAAGAATGAGCAACAAAATCAGCCATGCCAAGAAGCAGCTGATACTGGCGTAAACAAACCCTCGCTGCAAGCCATCGCGTTTATGGTGGCGCGTTGGCCATTGAGACTTGCCATCTGGATCCCAGGCTTAGAAAGAAATGACCTGTGATCTCCACTCCTCATTTCTGCTTAAAATTTGGAAGAAAAAGCCATGCCAAGGACAGGTTTGGGAGCAAGCTCATAGTAGACACCAATCTGAAGACCCTTCTGAGGCCGATGGCAAGGTGGAACAGGTGGGCAGCTACCTGGGGGTGCGCATGCATTCTTTAAGAGCGGCTAAAACACAAGTCAGGCGCCAGTTAAGGAAGGTTTCCATCCAGCCTCTTGGGAAAGTGGCATTTCTGCTGAAGCACACAGCACCCTCTACTGGAAAGAAGAAGTGATGTGCCCAGGTGGGTTCAATTAGAGGCGATTATCATTTGGGGGTGGGGAGGATGCTTATCTGCACTGAAATTTTTTTCTAAGACAAAAATGTATGGTCTGTAACAATATAAAGAAAGTTACATTGAACTCCCTTGCTTGAATTAAAGTCTCTTTTAATGCTCCTTCATAGACAGAAAATGGAATTATTAGTATCCTAAATGCGATTCCTCTTTCCTGCCTTCATTAAAAGAAGAGCACCTGCCAGTGGCTCAGGTGGTCAGAGTATCATCCCGATACACCAAAGTGGCCAGTTGGGTCCCCCCTCAGGGCACGTACAAGAGTCAAATGATCACAGGTCATTTCTTTCTAATAAATGCATACATGAGTGGAACAATAAATCGATGTCTCTCTCCCTCTCTCTCTTTCTCTGAAATCAATTTAAAATTTTTTTAAATAATTAAAAAAAGAATACCACCTGCTCAGAACCACCCATTCTCCATTCCCAGAATCCTCCCCAAATCAGTGCTCGGGCCCCAGGGGCATTACTGATTTACCGGGACCTCTGACTCCGCACGCTCAGAACCCTTCCCCAACATTTGTTCAAGTGAAAGAGCTTTGGCATTGGGCAACCTGGACTGGAACCCGTAGATGGTTTGCAAACGTTGCCGTACAATTTCCCCTCCCTGCGCCTATGCTCCCTCGCCATGAGACTTGGCAGCGCACTCCGTCCGGAGTCTATGTCCCCATCCCTCCAGCCTGGGCTCTGTGACTTGCTTTTGATCAATAGAATGTTGCAGAAGGGAATCTGTGCCAGTCCCAAGCTTGGGCCTCAAGAGGCTTTGTGGCTTCTGCTTGCTCTTGGACCCCTGCCCAGGTACCACGTGACCAGGTGCCTGGGCTAGCCAGCTGGAGGATGAGAGGCTTGTGGAACGCAGGGGAGTCAGCCGTGGCCGTGCTAGCCTAGCCAGCCCCCATTCAATTCACCAGTTGACTGAAGACACATAAGGAAGCCCCACTGAGACCAGAACAACCGATCTGACGAACTGCAGAATCATGAGTTAAAGAAATCATTATTTTAAGCCATCAGTGTTGGGATAGTTTGTTACAAAGCAAAAGCAACGTCCACACCCCACTTAAGAACCACCTGACCCCGCAAGTCACTTATGATCTCTGAGCCTCAGTTTTCTCATCTGTAAAATGGGAATAATTGTTCAATGGACAAGATGAGATAGTGTGAAGAGAGCACCTAGCACAGGCCTAGCACTTGGTAAACACTCAATTAATATCATCATCATCATCACTATTAATGCTAATATTGTTGCTATCACCAAGAACTGATGTGAACACCTACTTTGAGGGAAGAAATAAAGAAAAGAGAAAAAAAAAAAGAAAGAGAAGGAGGGACATAGAAAGGCACAGATCAGAGCAGAGAGATGATCTGGCTCCTTGTTAATAATATAATTTGTATATGAGATGATGGATGTTATCTAAACTTATTGAGGTAATCATTTTGCAAGCTATGTAAGTCAAGTCATTATGTTGTACTCCTTAAACTGCTGTATGTTGATTATATATCAATAAAACTGAAAGAAAAAAATTTTAATTAAAACATTTTAGTACTACAATTTGCATTTATACTAAAAATGTAGAGTACGTTATAAGGACTTCTCATTGTTGGGCCCTTAGCAAAATCCTACTCACTTGGTTTGGTGAGGTGGTGCCATTGGGTAAAGCTATTCTAAATGAATGGAAACTCTTAGTTACATTTAATTACATACAAATATCTTCAACTAAATGTTTCCAAATAATGAACTTAGGGGAGCCATTTTATAATTAGATAAGAACATTGCCTGATTAAGACGATTATTTTTATGTAAATGGCTGAAGGGAAAGAGCTGGGAGACCAGTGGCTCTCTTGGGGGGTTAAATATTTCTTCTGTAATTTCGTGTGTGGTTTTTATGTGTTTTCCTCATAGACAAAAGAGTTATAGGATGTGGTTAAGGTAAGATGTTTGGAGGATCAAGTGATGTTTAAATCTCAGCTCTGCTGTTTACTAGCGGTGAGAGACCTCGAGGCCCTGACACAGGTGCCTGGCTGCCTGGCTGCAAGGCCAGAGCTGGGTATTTACTTACGACTGGGGGACCCCTCCGATCCCGAAGCCCACCAGGCCCCGGAGCACCAAGATCCAGCTGTACACGGGCGCGAAAGCACTGAGGATCCCGTAGTACAGAGTCCAGAGCACGCTGATCTTCAGCCCCTGCACAGATGGGAGACACCAAGTCACAGGGCTGCTCGGCACCTCCAGGTCTCAGGGCCCCACCCCCCACATTTAAAGTCACCAATAGGGTCCTGTTTAAGGGGAAACATACAACCAAGGATTCTCTGTGTGGGTGCTGCCCACCCCTAGGCGGGATGTGGCCAAATTGTGGGGCTTTCTCGGTTGTCTCAATGATTGGCAGGTATAGCCAGGGCCCAGGCCATCTATAGTAAGATGTCCCAACGTGCGTGAGACCCAGGAAGATTTGTCCTCCCGGCCAGTGTGGCTTAGTGGTTGAGCATCGAACTGTGAACCAGGAGGTCACGGTTCAATTCCCGGTCAGGGCACATGCCCAGGTTGTGGGCTCGATCCCCGAGGCAGCCGATCAATGATTCTCTCTCATCATTGATATTTCTCTCTTTCCCTCTCCCTTTCTCTCTGAAATCAATAAAAAATATATATTTTTTTAAAACCTTAAACTAAATTAAAAGGATTAGAGAGGAAATTTGGAGGTCTACCAGTTGATTTCGGGTCTTTGGGAACATGACTTTAACTAGTAGAGAGAATATTTCAAATAACTGTGAATCACCTTGCAAGGAAGTCATTTCTTTTTCATGTTAATATTTATTCTTCTGGTTATGGCCAAAGGAAGCATCCGTGTGGTGCCAGCCTGTCTTTAACACCTTTTGGACCACCTACCAACCTCTCTTTCTAACCAAGAGAGCAGTGGGTCAATGGTAAGCGGCTAGAACTTAATAGCATTGTTTTATTTTCATTGTATTTACTTTTGCAGATATTTCCTTAGGGCAATTGTGACTGATTTCCCATTTAAGACACTGTAAAGTTTCTTTTCCAAAAACAAAATTCATGTCATTAAACTACACACACAACAATTGATACAAATAAAAGTATTGTGTACCTAGGAGAACAGGTAGGACAGGAATTATTCAAGTAGGAAACCCTGGATCTATTGCAATAATAATAAAGCAACACTGCCCTAACCGGTTTGGCTCAGTGGATAGAGCGTTGGCCTGTAGACTGAAGGGTCCCAGGTTCGATTCTGGTATGTACCTTGGTTGCGGGCACATCCCCAATAGGGGTGTGCAGGAGGCAGCTGATCGATGTTTCTCTCTCATCGATGTTTCTAACTCTCTATCCCTCTCCCTTATTTCTGTAAAAAAAAATCAATAAATTATATATTAAAAATTATAATAATAATAAAGCAACACTGATGCCCCCCTACGCCCATGACTATGAAATCGGTGCCTGCCACACATATCCTTCATTCCTTTCTTTGGGCGTAAGCTAGCTCAATGGAGATTTTCCTCCTGGGAACCCAAAGAGTCTTGAAATGCACGAGCTTGGGCGCTCCCGGGGAATGTGTGACTTCAAGACTCCACAGTGGCCTCAGAGCAATGTCTTCTCATAGCACGTCAACATGGCTCCTCAGTAGGCCTCCCACATGCTCAAGCAGCCTAAGTGTTGCTACTTGTCACCATCACCACGGAGATCACCTAGGCTAGGGGACAGGCGCTCAGGAGAGATGGCCTTACTGTTTTCCTGCCGTACTGGTCCGAGATGTTTCCCCAGAGTGTGGAGCTGGACATCATGCCGATAAAGACCACCTGCGGGTGGAAACAGGGTTTCTGTTAGACGGTGACACGGAGCATTGATCGCAGAGAAAGGGAACGACAGACTGAACCTGTGACGTCACACCCTAGTGATAACAATGCACCCAGCATTCACTGAGATCCGGCTACTAAGGGGCAAACACGATTCTGGGTGCTTCATGCTACTGTTGAAACCTCACAACAATCCGAGGGGGTGCGTGCTGTTATTGGCCCCATTTTACAGAGGAGCAAACTGAGACTCAGAGCGGGGGAGGTCACACATCTGTAAGTGGTTGCAGCCCAGGCTGGACTCAGGGAGTATGGCTGCAGTATTATGGATTTCTTGTCCTGTTGCTGAGAAAATATCCAAGGTTGCAAGGCAGAGTTCGGAGAGTACGAAAACAGGAGTCAGGAGGTTGGGGTGGGAGCTGTAACCCTTTAGAAGACAAAGCATTCATGGAGCACCGACTGTGCTCGGGCAAAGTCACTGTTACGTTGCTAATCCTTGAACAGAGCTAATGAGGCTGGACTCATCCTATCCATTTTATAGAAGGGGAGCCTGAGGCTCAGAAGGGTTAAGAAACCTGCTCAGGCCTGGCCGGCATGGCTCAGTGATGGAGCATCGACCTATGAACCAGGAGGTCACGGTTCAATTCCCGGTCAGGGCACATGCCTGGGTTTTGGGCTCGATTCCCAGCAGGGGGTGTGCAGGAGGCAGCCAATCGATATTGATGTTCTCTCTCTCATCGATGTGTCTATCTTTCTCTCTCAAATCAATAAAAACTTATTTAAAAAATAAAACCCTCAATCACCCTCCTGTGGGAGGTATTGGCACATCCTTTCTGGATGAGTGAGGTGTATAAGGTCTAAGGGATACACCCAAGTAGCCTGCACCTTCCCAGCAATTGATGTCTGGGGACCCCAGGGACTTGGGCCCCTGGGTGCAGTAGAGGTGGCTGCCAACCAACCGGGGAGTAAAGGGAGCCGAGGTCACGGTGTTTCCATGCAGAGAATTGGATTTTTTTCTGCTGAGCGGCTGGCAGCAGCAGGGGGCGGGGCCCCCCACAGATCACCCCAGTGGACCGGAACTGTACCCAGCGGGAGAGCCGCTGCTGCCTACCGAGGTCAGCAAGGCCACCTGCCAGCTGGGCAGCCTCCACTCGCAGTGCAGCTGGGGCGCGAGGATGCTCAGGATCATCATTTCCATGGCGTCGGCCATCTGCAGGGAGCAAGCAGGTGTCATGAGCCAGGACGCTGCCTGGTGCCCAGGTGGCTGACCCCTCACTCAGGCCCCGCCCACTCTGTCCCCATGAGAGCCTGGAGAGCTGACCCCTCACTCAGGGACCCCCGAGAAAGCATGCAAGAACCCCTCTTTCATTGCCTGCTGAGCTCCCTACCACACATCAAACACACCACAATCTCTAGTAGTTAAAGCGGTGTGGTACATGCGGGAATTGACAACTAGCCCTTCTGCATTCTTTTTTGTGTGTGTGTTTTTCCGTATTTAAAAAAATACAGGCATTTCCTGAATGAAGCGGGAAAACATCGCATTTCAAAAATCTGAGAAAAACTTTTTTTTTTTTTTTTTTTACAGAGAGAGACAAGAATCTTTTCTCTTTAGTTCAACGAAAGACTAGTTTGTCTTTGGTTTAAAGGTCATTGTTCATGTAGAATTCTCTAGTCTGACCTTATAATATAATCAAACATAGTAGGAAGCCCCAGTCATTAAACATCCTTTATGGGACAGGGTAGACCGAACCAGGGGGCAGAAATGAGAGTCCGGGAGCAGACCCAGGTGGCCGTGGGCAATGGGTGATGCAGGTGGCCTTTCACATTAGTGGGGAAATGAAACATCCATTTTGGGAAATATTTCACTAGGTCGCCCTCTTGCACCATTCCCCAAAATCCATTTCGGTTGTATCCGTGGTCGAGATGCGTTACTTGCAACAGGTAGATGCGGGGATTTTAACAAGAGACCGCGAGCCTCGGGAAGCGAAGGGCTCACCCTCATCTGGGCGTGTTTTTCTAGGGTGAGCTCCGCAGATGACATCACCATCTCCTCGTAGCCCTGAGCCCCCGAGGACTGAGAGCCACTTAATGAGCCAGGAGCTCCCACTCCTCCCCAGCTCCCCCCAAGCGCTGACCTTCGTGACCACCAGGGTCACTCATCAGAACCCTGACTGATTCACGCCAAGGCTCTATGCGGAAAGAGCTGGGTCCTGCCTCGTAGATCATGGAAACCCGGGGGAGCGGCATCAGGAAGGGTTTCTCGGAGGCTGAAAGGGAGGTCCCTGCCCCAGAAATACTTGCCCAAGCCAAGCCGGTGAGAACGGACAGCTTCCATTGGAATTTCCCAAACCCAATGGCTTCCACCGCATCTTCCACCATGAAAGTATCTGGAAAGGAGAAAGGGGGAGGGGAGGACGGAGTCAGGGCATCTTGCAGTTGTCCTAGTGTGGGGGTGTCCGGGGGCAGGGAGGGGTGTCCACAGCCAAGCTCCTTAAACGTAGCACATGCCGCTTCTAGAATTTATCTTCGAAAAACATTACGGCAAGTGTGAAAAGGTACCTTGCTACAAAACCCACGGCAACGTGGTTTACAGAAGGGAAAACTGCCCTGGCCAGTGTGGCTCCATGGTTAGAGCGTCGGCCCGAGCACCGAAGGGTCGCGGGTTCCATTCCCGGTCAAGGGCAAGTACCTGGGTTGCAGGTTCGATCCCTGGCCCTGGAGCACGCTCTCTCCCTCCCTCCCTCCCTTCCTCTCTCTCTCTCCTTTCCTTTTCTCTCTTTCTAAAAATTAATAAAGTAGTTTTTAAAGTTTTTAATTGAATTGAACAATAAAAATATTAAAGGATCCTGCTGGTGGCCCTTCTGTGGGCTGCCTCTCAGGCTCTCAACAGTCCCTGCTGGCAACTGCCAATTTTGGGGAATTTCAATCATGGGCCCCTTAACGTCAGCCATATGTTCTCCAGAAGTGTGAGCTGATGTTTATCACTCCAGCAGGTTCTGTGTTTTTTTTTCCAGCAAAAATATTGAGGAGACAGCAGCGCGAGTCCTATGACGTCGTCAACAATATGAAGAGTAACGATGACAGAAGGGTGTTCACCATGTGCCAGGCGCTGCGCGAGGAGCTTGGCGTGCATTCTCTCCTTTAGTCCCTGTCACAACGATTGGCTAAGGCCCGGTCTTAGCCTCCTGTACAGAGGAGGAAGTGGGCGTTCCCATGTCACTCAGCTGGCACACAGTAGATCTGGGAGTTGAGCTCAGACCAGCCTCTGCTCCTAATCACTGCCTCTCCTCTCCCCAGTCCTGGCCTCCTTAGCTCTGCCAACAAACAGGCCTTGGGGCCAAGCCATTCCTCCTCTCTCCTGTTGGGAATCTGGGGCCTCTCAGGAATGCGTGGGATGTTTGGTGATGAGGGGAGACCAGATCCCACAGCGCCACCTCAGGTCTCTGGGTTTGCCCAGCTCTGCTCAGAGGCAGCCCAAGGTCCTGGGTAGGAGTGGATTCCCAGGTCAGATCATCGGGGTGTAAATCCAGCAGGGGCTGATTTCTAGCTGTGTGACGATGGCAAGATACTTAACCTTTCCGTGCTTCAGTTGCCTCTTCTGCAAAGAAGGGGAAGATGATCGTAATAGTTCTAATTAGAAATGTTGTGCAGATTACACAAGTAATTCGAATAAAGTGCCTCCAACAGTGCCTGGCACAGAGTAAATCCTCAGCTAATGTCAGCTGTTCCCATCACTATTATCATCATCACCACCACCACCTTCATCATCACCACCTTCATCATCATCACAATCAACATCATCACCACCACCATCATCACTATTATTATCACCATCACCACCTTCATCATCATCACCACTATCATAATCATCACCATCATCATCAACACATCATCAATACACTATCACCACCACCATCACCACCACCACCATCATCACAATCACCATCATCATTGTAGCCATCATCACCACCATCGTCATCACCATCATCATCACCACATCATCAATACACTATCACCATCATCACCACCACCACCATCGTCATCACCATCATCACATCATCAATACACTATATCACCATCATCACCACCACCATCATCATCACCATCACCATCATCATCATCACATCATCAATACACTATCACCATCATCATCACCATCATCATCATCATCATCACCATCACCAACCCCATTGTTGTGCTGTCCTCAGCTAAGTGCTATGCAATGATGCTGGTGGCAGGGATTGTGATGTAGCCCTTCCTGCTGAAGTAAGTAAGCCATGTAGGTTCAGCTCACACTT
Source organism: Cnephaeus nilssonii (assembly GCF_951640355.1). Lineage (NCBI taxonomy): Eukaryota > Metazoa > Chordata > Mammalia > Chiroptera > Vespertilionidae > Cnephaeus > Cnephaeus nilssonii. The sequence continues at coordinate 22,136,229 of NC_137093.1, read as the reverse complement.
TCAGTATCACCCCCGTGCCCTCGGGGCCCTCCTACTTGCCTCTTCCCGAGATCCCTCTGAGAGTGCCACCTGGGGAGGCAACCCAGGCACCTCAGAGCCCCTGACTGTGGCCTGGGCTGATGCCCCAAAGGCAGGGCCCCCTCACCGTCGGTGGGATTGGCAAACTCCTTGGGCACAGCTGCCCCATCGTCTAGTTCGACCGCCTGTAGGCCCGTGCGGACCCCTTCGATCTGGACCTCATGCTCTCCCGAAGCCGTGTCGTCCTCTGACCTGGCACTCTCGCCCGTGCGACGAAATTTCACCACCCTGGAGGACAGAGCAAAGCTGGTCATGAAGGCTGGAACTCTCCCTCAACAGCCTTGCTGCACAGCTCTTGTGCCCAAGACAGGTGAAAGGCTTTTTTTTCACAGCCAGGGGAGTTGGGTGGGTAGGAGGTTGGCATTTCTATTGAGTTGGCCTGTGGAGGCTGACACCTTCCGAAGTCGTGCACCAGGGCTGCCATATATGGCTGCACAGGTTTGGCACTGCACAGCTCCAATGGGGCTCTAGTCACATGGTAGGCTATGGGAACGGGGAGAGCTTTATTCTAGACTTTAATAGTTTGCGAGCTTGTGTGTTTCAGAATTTAGACTCATCTCTCTGTAGCAGAGAGAACCATGTGGTCACCTAAGGTTACATGATGCCCACAAGAAGTTGCCTACATGGTGGGTTTTTTTTAAGTGGATGCCAATTTTTTTTTTAATTGAAAGAATTCACATGAAAAGCAAGACTTCTGATGTCTCTTACAACAGTAAGATAGCTGGCCATCTGGGGCCCCTATCTCTCTAAGGCGGTGGTCGGCAAGCTCATGAGTCCACAGAGCCAAATATCAACAGTACAATGATTGAAATTTCTTTTGAGAGCCCAATTTTTTAAACTTAAACTCTATAGGTAGGTATATTGTTATTAACTTAATTAGGGTACGCCTAAGCTGGCCTTTGCTAAAAACTCAAGGGGCCCAAGAGCCGCATGTGGCTCGCGAGCCGCGGTTTGCCGACCACTGCTCTCAAGGAATAGTACGGCAAGATCTGGGCAGGGTCCCTGTAGCTGAGACATTTCCACTCTGCAACCCACGGAGTCAGGGGTGGTGTGAAATGGGTTCCAGGAAGGGAGTCTCTGTCCCCCAGAAGCAACCCCAAAATAAGAACATCAACAGCCCCCCTAAGTACCTATCTGTACAAGACGAACACGTCGATACGTATTAGACAAAGGAAGGGCATGAACATTCACGCACATTATCACTTCGTCTTCAGGGACGAAGGAAAGGTCCGCGGGTCACCCTCGACGCTGAGGATAGCATCCGAGAAGGACATGGCTATGAGGCCCGGAAATCTTCCTGGACTACGGCTTTGATCGCATCCTCTCCTCAAGGGCCGCCTGGGGGTCCTCCCTCCGGTCGGTGACTGATAGCAACCTCTGCAACCTTTCTGGAAGGCAACCCGTGACAGCTTTCAACAGGTAACATGCTCTGTGCGCCCGCCTAGGATGGCGGTGCCGGCAGTTCATTGTCGGGATAGAGTCCCCGCGGTCGGCAAACCGCGGCTCGCGAGCCACATGCGGCTCTTGGGCCCCTGGAGTGTGGCTCTTCCACAAAATACCACGGCCTGGGCGAGTCTATGTTGAAGAAGTGGCGTTAGAAGAAGTTTAAGTTTTAAAAATTTGGCTCTCCAAAGAAATTTCGATCGTTGTCCTGTTGATATTCGGCTCTGTTGACTCATGAGTTTGCCGACCCCTGGGATAGACCCAAGCAGGCGACGATTCACCGCCCACATAACGGCCGCTGGGGATTCTCAGCGTGCCGCGTGTCAGGCCCAGGGTGTGCACTTGCCATCGATGATCTTATGTCACCTTCGCTTTCACTGTCCCCAAGTTCCGGATGAGGACGCTGGAGCACGGAAGGGCTGGGAGCTCGCCCAAGGCCCCACAGAGGGTGTGGAAGCCAGGCTTTGGCAACGCCACCTGCCCTCCCGGCGTCCCCACTGGCAGCCTCTCCTGGTGCTCTTCTCCTCGGAAGCTCACAGGCTGTTTGCAGCCTTGCATGTGATAATTATTCTCTAAATGTGATAAGTACGAACAAAACCCAGAAACAATCACCGGGAGAGGAGGAACCACAGAGATTATGGCACAGCCACTTAAGGAAACGTCTTAGAAACTGTTTGTAAGTTGATCTGTAGCACAATAGCCAAAGACAAAAACAACTGTGGTCTAAAAAGGCAGGGAATTCTGACGCGTTCTACGACACGGATGAACTTCGAAGACGTTACACTAGGTGAAATAAGCCTACACACCAGGACGAATATTGTGCACCTATATGAGGGGGCCAAAAAGAGTCAAATTCACAGAGATAGAAAGCAGGTGCTGGAGGGAGGGGGAGTGGGAGAGTTAGTGTTTAATGGGTACAGAGTTTCAGTTGGGGAAGATGAAAAAATTCTGGAGAATGGACAGTGGTGATGGTTACACAATGTGAATGTACTTAATGCCACTGTACATTTACTAGTAAAATGATCAAAATGGTCAAGTTTATGTAATGCATATTGTATCACAAAAAACACACATGCATAGACATGCACACAAGTTGATCTGTAAGAGCCAGCAGGAAAAAAACTGTTGGGCTCATTATTAAATATGCTAGAATATGGTCCCGTGATCTAGGTCCTTGCCATGAAGACTTGAGTGTGGCCCTAACCGGTTTGGCTCAGTGGATAGAGCGTCGGCCTGTGGACTGAAGGGTCCCCGGTTCCATTCCAGTCAAGGGCATGTACCTTGGTTGCGGGCGCATCCCCAGTAGGGGGTTTGCAGGAGGCAGCTGATGGATGTTTCTCTCTCATTGATATTTCTAACTCTCTATCTCTTTCCCTTCCTCTCTGTAAAAAATCAATAAAATATATTTAAAAAAAGAAAAAAAAAAAAAGAATGGATTCTTAAAAAAAAAAAAAAAAAAGACCTGAGTGTGGTCGCCAACCAGAGGCCCAGTGTCCCCTAGGGCAGCGGTTGTCAATCGGCGGTCCATGGACCACTGGTGGTCCGTGAGGTCTGAAGGTTGGCGACCACTGCCCCAGGAGATTATTAGAATTGCAGTCTGGAGCCCTGACCCAGGCCTTACTAAGACAGCATCTGCACTTTAACCAGGTCCCCAGGCAACGCGTGCAGGGCTATGTCTGAGAAGTGCTGCTGTGGATTATTTAAACTCCTACAGCCGAGAGTGTCTGGAAGGAGGAGTAGCATTGAAGACCGGTTGCTTCTGGGGAGGACTGGATGGAAATGAGGAGTTGCTAGGGAAAGGAAATAGTCTTTACTTTTATTTTGGACCCCTCTGTAATGGTTGCATTTTTGAACCTGGGCATCTGTACATTAATAATAAATATACAGCCCTGACCGGTTTGGCTCAGTGGATAGAGCGTCGGCCTGCGGACTCAAGGGTCCCAGGTTCGATTCCGGTCAAGGGCATGTACCTTGGTTGTGGGCACATCCCCAGTAGGGGGTGTCCAGGAGACAGCTGATCGATGTTTCTCTCCCATTGATGTTTCTGACTCTCTATGCCTCTCCCTTTCTCTCTGTAAAAAAATCAATAAAAAATATATTTTGAAAAAATAATAATAAATATACATAACAATAGCGACTCTCTACAGAGCTCTTGCTGATCCGGCAGCACCTGCTGAGCATGTTACGTCTGTGAAATAGGAACGATGACGGGCATGCAGGACCGTCGTGAAGTTTCACTGAGCCTGATGACTGGGCGGTGGCAGGCAATGAGTCAGTATGAGCTTCCCTCCCACCCGGCTTCACTCAGGCCACCTTTTGGCCTTGACCATGGAGTACGTTGACCTTCGCGGGATGTGACCTTGAGAAAGTGGCTTAGCTCCCTGCATTTTTAAACCAGGATCTGCTCACAGTCCTCCTCTGGCAAAAACACAAGAAGCCTGGGCAGCTGTATTTATGCACACATTATTTATTTACGAACACTTGTTTTAAAGCAGACATAACAGGGGACCTTTGACATTAAATTAGACTCAGAAAGCCGGGCCACATTTTGAATGGGTCGGGTTTCTAAAAGTATGTATCGAATACACGAGCCAAGACTTCCCAAGAGAGAAAAAAGAAATATGAAAGAAAATAGCAGTGACATATGTTAAATACATGAGGGCTTCCAAGCAGGCTGGCTCATAACTCCCTGGCATTTGTGGGGTATAGATAGCATATAATTCACCAAAATAGTTGGGAACATTTATTTTACATAATTTTGCCGTTTAAAGGAGAGAAGAGCTTGAGGAACTAGCTGTCAACAGTCAAGATCTTGTTTGTACCGTCATGAAATTCATTCACCTCGTGCCTTAAGTTAGGGTCTGAGACTTGATTATTAGGGTATTTTAGACAAGGAAGTGTTTTTTTCTTTTCTTTTCTCTTTCCATCTGAGTTTCTGGACTTCTATCCCCTGAGATCATGAAGCTATCAGACTGAAAGCTACCAGACTACCCCTCTACAGCAGTGGTTCTCAACCCGTGGGTCAAGAGCCTAAGACCATCAGATATTTACATTACGATTCATAACAGTAGCAAAATTACAGTTATGAAGTAGCAACGAAAATAATTTTATGGTTGGGGGTCACCACAACATGAGGAACTATATTAAAGGGTCGCGGCATTAGAAAGGTTGAGAACCACTGCCTTAGAGTGAAGTTAGCTACCAAGTGTTGGAAATAATGAGGCCTGAGTGGCTTTGAACTTGAGGTTGTAAAAGGCTTTGGTGGGTTAACCTTGAGGCTCCCTGTGCTATCCCTACTTTTTGCCGGAAGTGGGTGACAGTGAACCATTTCTCCTTGGTCAGTGCTACAAGGGACTGGTTTTTCAAATTTCACATATTTTATTTATAAATTATATTTATAATATGTATTATATTATAAAAGTTATTTCACATACTAATGACATGATTTACGTTTAAAGCGTTTTTATTATTTTGTTTAAATCCTCATCTGAGGATATTTTTCCATTGATTTTTAGAGAAAGTGGAAGAGAGGGGGAAAGAGAGAGAAACATCGATGTCAGAGAAACACATCCATTGGTTGCCTCTTGCAAGAGTCCTGACCAGGGCCCAGGCCGGGGAGGAGCCTGCAACCAAGGTACATGCCCTCGACCAGAATCGAACCTGGGACCCTTCAGTCAGCAGGCTGACGCTCTATCCACTGAGCCAAACCGGCTAGGGCCATGTTTAAATTTAAATAGCCACATGGAGCTAGTGATTACTGTATTATATATTGCAGCTCTAGGTTAGAAACTTCTCTTATTTAGTTGTAGAGTCTCTTGTATCAAGGATGGCGCCCAACTAAATTGAATAAATGAATAAATGAATCAACCAATCCATCCATCAATCAATGTAGTCTGCAAAACTTGCTTTCAAGAAATCATCCTAGAAAGGAGAGACCCAGAAAAGTCTAACTTGCACAAGGGCACACAATAAGGCCGAACTAGATTAAAAAATCCCAGCCTCCGGAACGTCCTGGAACATGGTCTTGAGCCTGAGTGGACAGCAGGTGAAAAGCACAGGTTGTTCGTGGTCTCAAATGAACCATCCTGGAGCTATGTGAAGGAGCCCCAAGTGCAAGGAAGGACTGTTTTCTTAGGCACCCTCATCCCCTTTCCCCGTCCCCTGACCCGTAAACTACTTAGTGGCTTATTATCCATTAACACTTGGCCTCCCGTGGGACCGAGCCTATTCCGAACCCCACGCTTGCCAACCCTCTAGAAGGCACTCTGATTTTTTAAACCGTGTTGCTCTCAGGAACTCTGCTACCTGCAATCTGTGGATAACATACACAGGGTGTGGCTTAAGTCCATCTCAGTCGTGACTTGTATCCCACGCAGATTCACGTGGCTGTTCCTTTTATTTGTTTTAAATAAACGGAGGTCGACACATTTCAGGGCTAATTTTGACTCCATTCAAATGTAATTTGGGGTGTTCAGAGGACAATCTTTGGAAGTCCAACCTAAGAAGTCTATACTGCTTTTATCAATGATCTTTCAGATGTAATAATAATAGTTAATGTGGGTTGAATGTTTGGTGTCTGTCAGGTATGTAGCACACATTGTCTCACTTTAGCTTCACAATAACCCCAAGAACCAAGTACAGTTGTGACCCCCATTTTATGGCCAGGGAACCTCAGAATCAGAAAGGTTAAGTCACTTGCTCAAAGTCACATAACCAGGAAGTGGCAGAGTCAGGATCGGAACCCAAGACAACCTTACTCAATAGCCAATGCTCTTAACCAGTACACAATTTGGTCTCTCTATTAGATATCATATATATTAGATATTATATATATGTACATATATATATATATATATATATATATATATATATATATACATAAAATATAAGAAAAAATAATCAAGAAACATAAAACTGGAGTTTGGGAAGAGAGAGACTTACTTTTAATTCTTGTGCTTCTTTTTTGAACTTGCCCTATATATAGATGATATAGTACTTTATCTTATATAGTAACATAAAATGAATTATTTTTTAAATTTAAAGAAGTAAAAGCCTCCTATTATTTTACTTTTTTTATTTTTTTATTAAGGAAGGACTTGTCATGATAGTGTCCTGCTTGCATACCAGTAAATTAACTATACATGAATCTTTGAGTAACTTGCAAGGTTCACATGCTTTGACATTATTTAAAAATTTATCCCAGTAAAACAGCAGCTCCAGTATGAATCGTATTGTTATTGTGAGGACCAAATTTCATATTTCAGTCTCTAAATTATTTTTTTTTCAATTTGGGATAACAGGTTGGCTTTGAACATGATACTAATTTTCAATGGAAGTGGTGTGTTTTCCTTGACAGATTTGCACTCAGATAGGTGCACTGTTATGTATTCAGACATCGACCTTTGGCTATGATAACTGAGCATCCTTCAGCATTTGTGAAAGAATGCTGTGTTACATAAGCTATGCTATTTGTGGATCAATTAACGAAAGCCTAAAAGTAACATTCGAATTAATTAAACATTGGAAATGAAAATTAATTTTACGCTGATTGAGAAGTAAATATTGCAATATCCTTCAGGACTCGGAGCCTCAGAGAGCTGTGTCAGTCACACTAAAAGTCACTTGGGAGAATTCCTCAGTGGCTTAGCGAGAGAAAAAAAAATGTTCAGGTCGAGAAAATACACACACACCAACAATATTGTATCCTTCCCAACAAATCCGAATGGTGTCTACTGCTACCATCCAAATGGCCAGTGCTTCTGAAAATTAAAACAACAGTCCCCCTTCGTGTTCTTTTTAATGCCCACCTCATACTCTTGGGATTTGCTTAAGAAATCACCGACGGCTTATGGTAGGAGACATCCCTAAGCCCCCCTCTGCAAGGCCCCTGTCCTTTCCTTTGCTTGGTTGTATTTCCCCAAAGGTCTCAGAACAAATTTGGTATCGCTTTAAAAATGCCCATCCGCTAAGCCGTGTATTGCTGATGTTCCCAAGGAAAGCTGTGGACAGTGAGTCTCACTCGAGCTGTGACAAAAACCTCCCATTCAGAAGGAGGCAAGAGGTTTCAGCCAGGGTGCACAGCCCTCTCATTCACACACTTCATCCACAACCCGGCTTGGCCCTGGCCTCCCCTCTAGGAAGGCACCTTAGCTTTTCAGACACCAGTTTCCAACATCAGTCATCACCCCCTTCCAGCTTCCAGAAAACCTTGCAGAAAAATTAGGAATTTCACAGCACAGGAGAAGGTCTGGAAAGACTCCCCCCTCCCACCCCCATGTCATTGCATGGACTCATACATTCAGTCCACATTTCACAACCGTGGCAAATGCTTTCTTAAAACACAGACCTCAAAATCCCTTTAGGACGGAGAGCAATTAAGAGGGGAAGCATAACACCCTGTAGATTCCCCCATAAGATTCTGACGGATCTGAAGGGGAAAAAATAAAAATAAAAAATCGAACTGAGTCAGATACAGAGGCTGGGCTCCTGGGGTAGGAAAATGGCTTTTCTCCTCCAGGCCTAATTCTCTCCTCCTGAAACAGTTCCCTTTAAATTCAAGAAGCCACGCAGCGATGCCCCCCTGCAGGGCTTCATATTTGCAAGGAAAGCCGGCCTGCCTCTCACTCGCCCCCCTGCTACTCACGGCAGCTGCCTGAGCTGGAATAAGTCCTCCTCCATGTCCGCGCTGCGCCAGGACGAGCCCTTCTCATGGCCCTTACATGGTGGTGGTGGTGGTGGTGGATGACGAGCGATCGGGGTTTCAGCACCGGGGCGCCGGACAGCTCCCACGCCGCTTCCTCCCTCTGGCGGCAGCTGTTTCGGGGGAGGCAGCCGCCTGGGGACCAGCCCACGAGACAAAGCCTCCGCCGCCGGGAGACCGCGGCGAGAGTGGGCGGAGAGGAGGGGGCGGAGGGCAGAGCAAGCTGTGCGGGGAGAGGGGGCGGGGAGAGCCCTTCTGGTTAGAAGAATTTACTGGCTCTCTGTGGCTGGTGGGCTTTTATTGGGGTGCCCATAGGGCACACCCGCCTGTGAAATGGCTGTCGAGGTACCCATGAGCCCTCCTGTGTATATGTTTATCTGTAGGGATTCATGAACGTGATGGGTATACTATTCTTCAAGCGCAGGCTGCTATAACAAATGCAGAATAGGGAAAAAAAATTAATTTGTTCATGCATTAAAGAACGGTTTATTGAGCACCTACTATAATAGGCACTGGGCATAGGAGAGAGATCCAGTTAGACATGCCATGGTCATCAGGAGCTGAAGGTCTAGTGAAATGAATCAAGAAAAAAAAAAAAAAAAGTAAGGCAAGTGTGAGAAGGCCACATATCGCTCATTCATTTACCCAACAAGCATTATGACCTGATTTCTACAGCCCTGACTATATGGCATGCGAATGATATCTCAATAAAGCTGTCCTTTTTATTAAAAAGTACTTTTTAAATTTGTTTCCAATTTTTCCAACATTGAAACAGAGAGATTTTTTTATGTAATAGGATTGTGAGCTTCTTGGGTAAGGGGTAGGGGGACAGCATTTCACTCCTGGGTCTTCCTTTCTCTCTGGCCACTAGCAACCTGGGCCCCAAAACAGTCTGCTCCATACTGTCCACGCTGCAGCCAGAGCAAACTTTGCACGTTTATATTTTCTGCCTGCTCTCTGGGGACTCCTACGCTCCACCCCTGAACACTGGGAGAAGAATACTTAGTATATAACAGGCATTGAAAATATGTCTTAGAGAAGTAAATTACTCTATAATGTGTTGATTCACTTATAAAATACCATGTTTTCTTGTCTTTCTTAAAAATGTGGGTGTGTTTTTCTAAAGCAATTGTTTCTTACTTTTGAGCATGGGTCAGCATCCCCCAACGGGCTTGTTAACACACAGGTAGCTGAGCCCCATTCGGAGTTTCTAATTCAGCAGATCTGGGGAGAGGCCTGCGTTTGCATTTGTAACAGGGTCCCAGGTGATGCTGCTGCTGCTGAGAATTGAGGATCCCTGTTCTAAAGTTACATCTGGATGACATTATCAGCCAAGAAAAACATGGCTCGCGTTGTTATACCTCTGATCTTTGAGACATCCTTGGGCAGATAGGAATATTATAAAGGCAGTTGCCTCCAGCTAACCACATTATCCATCTGTCCGGGAAATGAGGGCATGCCAAAAGCCAGATGGGTTTTATTTCACGGAGGTATAAAGCACCATCATTTCCCCCTTCAGATTCTTTTTTTTATAAAGTGAACATCTTAAAATAGAGGCTGGAGCCCCAGCCAGGTTGCCCAGTTGTTTGGAGCATCATCCTGTACACCAAAAATGTCGTGGGTTTGATTCCTGGTGAGGGCACATACCTCAGTTGTGGTTCAATCTCCTGTTGGGCACGTACAGGAGACAACCAGTGAGACGTCTCTCTCTCTCTATCTTTTTTTTTCTCTCTCTCTCTCTTGCCCCCGCCCCTCTTCAATAAAAAACATATCCTCAGCCCTAGCCAGTTTGGCTCAGTGGATAGAACGCTGGCCTGCGGACTGAATGGTCCCAGGTTCTATTCTGGTCAAGGGCACATACCCGGGTTGTGGGCTCGATTCCCAGTGGGGGGCATGCAGGAGGCAGCTGGTCAATGAGTCTCTCTCATCATTGATGTTTCTATCTCTTCCTCTCCCTTCCTCTCTCTGAAATCAATAAAAATATATTTTAAAAAAACATATCCTCAGATGAATATTTAAAAAAATTTTAAATAGAGGCTGGAATAGAGCCTGACAAGTTGCCCCTTAGCCTGAAATACTGAATATAAAAGGCATGTGCTATGTACAAGCGTTTCTCCAATCTACTGAGTTTTAGACCCTATTTTGTATCAAGACAATATTCTACTACTTATAAAAATGGCACTTAATTTTAAAAGGTAATCCCATGGATTTAAATACATAAAGAGATTTATCCTTTTTTTTTTGAGAACTGACATTGGATAAAAGACCAAAAGGGAAAACTCAGACTTTGGTGGTGGGATGGCACTGCCACCTGGAGTCACTCCCAGGTCCCTGGGATTGTGCTGGGAAGTGTAAGTACCTCCTGACTTACCGCAGGAGCCAGCAGAAAGGGGAGGCTTGGTTAGGAGATTAAGCCCTTGTTTGAAATGTCAAGGCATCCTGGCCCGGTGGGTCAGTTGGTTGGAGTGTTGTGCACCAACACTTCTGACACCAGATGTGTGTGGTTTTACCCCCACACAAACAAGTCTCTGTGACATCAGCTGCGTGTCCTACAATTTAAATACACACACACACACACACTGAGTGGCCAGATTATTATGATCTCTGAACACATAATAATCTGGCCACTTAGTGTATATCCTATATAATAAAAGGCTAATATGCAAATTGTCCCCTTGACCAGGAGTTCTACCAGCAGGCAGGTAGAACTACCAACGGCCAACTGCCCATGTCTCCTCCCCCTGGCCAGGCTGGCCAGACCCTACCCATGCACGAATTCATGCACCAGGCCTCTAATACACACACACACACACACACACACACACACACACACACACATACATTGAGTGGCCAGATTATTATACATTCAGAGATCATAATAATCTGGCCACTCAGTGTATATATTTTATTGATTTCAGAGAGGAAAGGAGAGGGAGAGAGAAACATCGACTGGTTGCCTCCTGCATGCCCCCTACCCATAACCCAGGCATGTGCCCTGACCGGGAATCGAACCGTGATCTCTTGGGTCATAGGTTGACACTCAACCACTGAGCCACACCGGCCAGGCTGGGTGTTCTACAATTTAAGTCCGTTCTGATACTATCTACCTGGAGATAATGTCATATCCAATCGATCACGGGCTTAGTTTCACAAGACAGCTCCCACCCACTTCAGATGCCAATGTCCAGCCGTAGGTCCTCAGGTGACTCACAACTTCTGTCTGATTTGGCTACAAATTGGAGGTTCCATGATTTTCTCCTCAAGTTTGATTAATTTGCTGGAGTTGTTCAGGGAAACTTCCCTAAAACTCAGGGAAATACTTAGGGAACACTACAGGGAAGCATCTGTATCCTTTATCATATCCTTTAATTAACTTAATGTAATTTACCAGTTAATTACATGTACCATTTAATTAAAGGACATGATAAAGGACACAGATGAACAGCCAGGTAAAGAGATACATAGGATGAGATCGGGGAGGGTCCTGAGTGTGCAGGAGGCTCTGCCCCCATGGAGTTGGGGTGTCACCCTCCTGATGTGGATGTCTTTGCTAGCCTGGAAGCTCTCCATATCCCTATTATTTTGATTCCTACCTATCTGGAGGAAAATATAGAACAATGATAACTTTTTTAAATATTAAAAAGATGCCCAGCCGGTGTGGCTCAGTGGTTGTGCGTCGACCCATGGACCAGGAGGGCCACCAGTTGCATTCCCGGTCAAGGCACATACCTGGGTTGCAGGCTCGATCCCCAGTGTGGGGCATGCAGGAGGCAGCCGATCGATGATTATCTCTTATCATTGATGTTTCTATCTCCCTCTCCCCCTCCCTCTCCCTTCCTCTCTGAAATCAATAAAAATATATTAAAACATATTAAAAAGATACTTAATTGAATTCTAGATCTTTCTTGTGACTTTGTGTCACACCCTGATCACAGTTTCTGAGCTCTTCCTGCTGACACACAGGAGAGCAGAAGAGGGAGTGAAGAAGGAATACAGAGCGATCCTTCTCTCTCCCTAGGACACTCACTCCCCTGGGGCCAGGAAGAAGACTTCTGAATCAGATTTGAGTTTTAAATTAAAAAAATAAAGAGAACACTAATATATCTATGGAAAGGAGATGAGGAGTCTCTAAACATAGATATAAAAATTGCATTACAAGGGCCCTACTCCATGGTGTGAAAGGGAGAGGTCCAACTTAGTACACATGAGGGCAGCTGGGAAAATGCTGCTTTTGGTGTTTAACCCTCAGGAGCTGAGGGTCCTGAATAAACCATTTGCCCGCAGAATCATCCCAGCAGCTGAAAGAGCTCTAAGACTCTAAATCAGGGGTCCTCAAACTTTTTAAACAGGGGGTCAGTTCACTGTCCCTCAGACCGTTGGAGGGCCAGACTATAGTTTAAAAAAAAACTATGAACAAATTCCTATGCACACTGCACATATCTTATTTTGAAGTAAAAAAACAAAACGGCAAAAACACCCGCATGGTGGCCCGCGGGCCGTAGTTTGAGGACGCCTGCTCTAAATCGTGTCTGTGTGCTCGCCCTTGGTGCTGCACACCCTTGATCTGCGGATAGATGTTAGAGCAGGCCCTGCTGGTTCCTGGCTGCGGCATTATTGCCATCATTAGTAATATATCCTTAATAATAAGAACATCGGTTAGTTAAGGACAGCCATACCCCTACTGGTTAGAGGAGCAGCAAGGGCCAGACTGGAGGAGATATTCACTTCATGAATGCAAAGTACTGTTATTACTCATGTGGCTGTTGCAAGAATTAAATCGAGATAAGGCATGCAAAGTGCTCAAAAATACTTGTGAGTTGATTGGCTGTGGATACTCTATGTTATTTAAACTAGTCTGCAATGTAGAGTTCTAAGTAGATCTGTGGATAGGATGGTAAGGTATTCACTCAAGAGGCTAAAGTAGGGGTTCTCTCCTGGCGGTGTGACTCAGTGGTTGAGCGTCGACCCAGGAAACAAGAGGTCACCAGTTTGATTCCTGGTCAGGGCACAAGTCTGGGTTGCGGGCTTAATCCCTAGTAGGGGGCATGCAGGAGGCAGCTGATCAATTAAATTTCTCCCTCATCAATGTTTCCATAGCTCTATTCCTCTCCCTTCCTCTCTCTCTAAAAATCAATTTTTCAAAACCATTTAAAGTAGAGGTTCTGCAAGTATATTTGCAGAACCCCTTCTTGGAACCCCCTTCAGGTGGTTATTGAAGTAAAAACTATTTTCATGGTAACATATTATTTGCCTTTCCCACTCCCATTCACTCATGGTTGTACCCTGGAATTTTCCAGAAGCTACACAAAATTCGATGAGGTCATGGCTCTGATGTCTAATGGAATGTATGCTTTGGTATTATTGGGCTTAAATTTTTTTCTCAGGCTTGATAAGTGATTTTCCAGACTCAGGGTGGGTGGAGGAGTTGACTAAATGGGACAGGGGATTATTTGGGGTGGTGGTGATTCTATATGGTGATTGTGGTAATAGTTACATGACTGCATTTGCCAAAAATTCATAGAACTATACACTAAAACTAGGTGACTTTTACTATATATTGTACTTCACTTAAAAAAAACCCCAATAGTTATTTCTTTATTTTAATTTCTAATACTATACATATAGTTATAACCCACATAAACAAAAGCTCTAATAATCTATAAGCATACCAAGGGGTAATCAGACCAAAAACTTAAGAGAATCACTGAGCCTAAAGCATTGATTTCTTTACTAAAACAGTTGCAATTGTTTGATTTGGAGTTGGGGGAAGTGATTAATAGAGAGGGCAAATTCTCTCTGGCTCGAATGAGTTCTAAGTTGTGTTGTCCAATATGGTAGCCACTGGCCACGTGTGGCTATCGCGGCTGGTCCAAATTGAAATGTACTTAACACACACACAAATGTACAATATCTCTAATAATTTTTACGTAGAATTGGCAATATTTTGGACATATTGGGTCAAGTAAAAGAATTTTTCATTTCATCTGTTGTTGTTTCTTTTACTTAATGTAGCTACTAGAAAATTTAAAATGTGGCCTGCATTGTATTTCTATTGAAAAGCGCTATTCTTGACGGCCGATCTTGTTTCCATCAATTACAAGCTGTGTCAAAAGACATTACTTCTCTAAAGTTCTTGCGTTTCCTGGGATGTAAAATGCAGATCATGTTAAGGTTGGTGTGAAGACGGCATGTGAGTGAATAATGCATGTGACATGCTTAGCAATGCATCTAAAAAGCAAGTGTGGCGGTTATTATTAAAGGCCTCGGTTTCTCTTATTGATGCCGTCAGAGATGGGCCACAGGATCATTCAAGGCCCTTCCTCTGCGACCTTAACAACTCTGAGCACCATAACAACATGCTGCCCCAGGCCAGACTCCGCTTTCGGGAGGGGCCGCCCTCTGCACACCAAAAAAAGATGAAAATGACACAGGCTCCCTCCTGGAACAGGGGCATTTGTGTTTATGAACGGAGCCCTGGCAAAACCTGAAAACAAAGCGTTCTCTCCCGCCGCAGGGCTTCCTTTAGGAACCGACGCCAGGGCCCATTGCTACCCGGGGAAAAAATAAAAACAGGATGTGGTCCGTCGGCTTTTCCTCTCCGGGGGCGGCTGTTTCCGGTCCTCTCGGGAGCCGGTCCTTCGGTATCCCTTCCCCTGAAGAGCTGGGACTTTAACCGCGGGTTCCGCCGCCTCAGGAGCCCTCGGAGACTTCTGTCCGTCAGCGGCGGTAGTGGCGGGGGCGGCGGGGGCGGGGGCGGCGGCGGGCCTTCCGCGCGGCCGCGATGCTGAGCTCCCGGGCCCGGGAGGCGATGAGCGCGGCCGACAGGGCCATCCAGCGCTTCCTGCGGACTGGGGCGGCCGTCAGGTGAGCTTTGGGGGGCGGGGCGGCCGGAGCGGCCGGGTCCAGAGTCCCCAGCTCGGGCCTCTGGAAGCCTTTTCACGTCCTAGTCAGGGTCCCCGGGCCGGAGCGAGCATTCTAGAGGCTTCTGCGTCCTGCGGGGTTGGAGGCTCAGGCCTCGAGGCGGGCGGGGCGACGGGCCTCCGGGGCCTCGGCAACGCCAATTCTGTCTGCACCCCCCAGTTCTACTAGCGCCCCCAGATTTTATCAGTGCCCCACCCCAGCATGCCAGTGCCTCCTCCAGGCCTGTCACTGACCCCAGAACTTCTAGAAACCCGCGGGCTTGTCAAGGCTTCAGATTCTCAATGCCCCTCGTCCTCTCGGTGCCTCTCAGGCCTTCCAGGTCCCCTTAATCCTTTCAGGATCCCCCCCAATCCTTATGGGTTCCCAGCCATGTCAGGCCCTGGCCTGCCAGGGTTCCCCAGCCTTGTCATGCTCTCCAGCCCTGCATGGTTCCAATCCTGTAAAATGCGGGGTGCAGGCTAGCGCGACCCCCGCCCCATCCCCCATTCCTGTCACTCCCCGTCCTAGTTAGGCCCGGGATCGCCTATTCTGTCTGGGTCCCCAGTCTTATTAGTCACTAATTGTCTTGCAAGGGGGTCCCTAAACCAGTCAGGACCCCTTTACCTATTAAAGCTCCCAGTCCCGCTAAGGCCCTGCCAGCACCCCCCCCCCGTCAGTATTGCCCCCCTTTTCAGACCCCCTATTTCCCTCCTCTTATCCACCCTCCACGGGCTCCAGGCTGCAGAGCTGAGCCCTGCACCCTCAGTCCTGTCCCTGAATGACTGAGACCTGTTGTTCAGGTCAGCTTCCTGCCTCTGGAACTGGAGCAGGTCTAAAGAGCTTACAATCGCCGGCCGGGAGCCATCGCTGGCTCTGCGGTGCCCCCCTTCTGTAGATGGGAAACGTGTCTTGAGGGGGCCTTGCCCATGGCCCTGCAGCCGACCTGGGGGGAGAAGCCAGAGCTTTCCACTCCCAGGGCCCATACTCTCCTCATGCTGTCATTTTGCAGAGCAATGACATCTCCAGAGGTTTTTTAGTCCATGCCCTGCCTGCCCGCCCTGCTAAGCACACGGGCAAGTTCTCTGTCCCACCCCTTCGACACTCTGCTGTCCTTCAGTTTCCCTCATGAGCTCTGTGGTGTCAAGCACAGGGTTGGCAGCCTGACAGGCCGAAGTTCAGAGCCACACGGCCTCACCCTCTTTGACCAAGTTGGCTGCATCTCTTCGTTTCCTCATCTGTAAAAAAGGAGGCGGTAATGGGACCCCGCTCCGTGGGATTGTTTTGGGGATGAGCTGAGATGATCACGGTGCCCGACACAGAGCACGCACTCGGAAACGTTAGTGTTTGGAAAGCGGATTTGGCAGCCTATGAGTAAGCGCTTTACCATTTCAATGCCAGTCCTTTTTCATCTTCCCAGGCACTTTGTGAATACTCCTGTTGTGTAAAAGTCAGCACAGCGGTGCCTTAAGAAACTTTAAGAATAACTTTCTTTTTAAAAAAAATATATTTTTATTGATTTCAGAGAGGAAGGAAGAGGGAGAGAGAGACAGAAACATCCATGATGAGAGAGAATCATGGGTCCATTGCCTCCTGCAAGCCCCCCACTGGGGATCGAGCCCACAACCTGGGCATGTGCCCTTGACTGGAATCGAACCTGGAACCTTTCAGTTTGCAGGCCGACGCTCTATCTACTGAGTCAAACCGGCTAGGGCAAGAATAACTTTCATAAATAAACTAAGGTTATAATCATTATCCTAGCAGGTGACATTTACCCTTACTATGTACCCTGTGCATTCACGCCTGTGTTTTCCTCACCAGAAGCCCGTGAGGTAGGAGGGCTCATGAGTGTCCCCATTTTACAGATTAGGAAGCGGAAGTTTAGAAGGTAAAATGATGCCTTAGGGCAGTGGTCGGCAAACTCATTAGTCAACAGAGCCAAATATCAACAGTACAACGATTGAAATTTCTTTTGAGAGTCCAATTTTTTAAACTTAAACTTCTTCTAATACCACTTCTTCAAAATAGACTCGCCCAGGCCGTGGTATTTTGTGGAAGAGCCACACTCAAGGGGCCAAAGAGCCGCATGTGGCTCGAGCGGTTTGCCGACCACTGCCTTAGGGAATAGCAGAGCCAGAGTTGGACCAGATTAATGTGATTCCACTTTCTTAACCAAGTTCTCTGCACCACTGACTGCGTGGGGAGACAGATAGTTATTTTGAAATTCAGTTATCAGTTCTGCATCATATCCGTTATACAGTAGTCAAATGTAGGTCGTTGTAAGATAGAATCCCTAGTATCACCAGTAGCTGAGATCAAAACAATATTTACATGCTTCAGATATTAGAATAAAGATATATTATACACATAACATACATACCTAATATTTATATACATATATATATGTATATACACACAAGTGTATATTGCACATATATGTATATACATATATGGTTTGCTTTATTCAGTGGAAATGCATAACTTTGTATAAAAACAGTCTTAAATTGGTGAAATTTCTATATGTGTAGTAAAAGAACTTAAGTGTCCAAGACAAACCTGAAATTAAGAATCTTTAATAAATACTTAACAGATCTTATTTACTATTGGATGCCCCCTCTCCATTAGTACTCCAAATGATACACCCATTTCTATGTTTTCTCTAATACACAACTATTCAGTGGATGTTTTTGAGAACCTACTATCTGCCAAGAATGATCTAGGCCAGTGGTCGACAAACTCATTAGTCAACAGAGCCAAATATCAACGGTACAACGATTGAAATTTCTTCTGAGAGCCGGAAACCGACTTCTGCGCTTGGGCCACGAAGTTTCAATCGCCCTGTACGTGCGCGCCTGCACGTGGTATTTTGTGGAAGAGCCACACTCAAGGGGCCAAAGAGCCGCATGCGGCTCGTTTTCTGACCACTGATCTAGGCACTCGGGATGTGTCAGTGACTAAATAGACAAAGGTCCCTGCCCTCAGGACTTAGCATTCCATCTCAGAGAGACAGACAGTAAACATAGTGAATAAGTGAATTTTATGTTAGAAGGTGACAAGAAAAAATCAGACTGGGTAAAAGGGGCCAGGAGTGCAGCTTCTAATAGTCAGACGTGGAGGGGAAGGGAAGGAGTGAGCCACGCAGGGGTCTGGGGGAGGAGCTTAGGGGGAGGGGGCAGCAGTGCAAAGGCCCTGAGGGGGTGTGACGGGCAGATTGTGGGGGGGGGTGAGGGCAGAGGAGGAAAACCCTGGCTTCTCCTCTCAGTGAGATGGGGCTTTTGGCAGGTTGTGGTCTGACTTAGGTTTTAAATCCTAATGTCTAAATGTGCTGATTTTCAAGACATTATCCTATGCTATATGTTACTTTAATTTGAAAGTTAGGTATTTGGTGGGCCAGTGGGTTATTATTATTATTATTATTATTAATATTGATTTCAGAGAGAAGGGGAAGAGGGAGGGAGAGAAAGAGATGGAAACATCAGTGATGACAGAGAATCATAGATCGGCTGCCTCTTGCACGCCTCCTACTGGAGATGGAGCGTGCAGCCCAGACTGAGAATCGACCCATGACCTCCTGGTTCATAGGTTGATGCTCAACCACTGAGCCACACCAGCCAGGAGCCAGTGGATTATTTTGAGGGAATGTCATTTCTTCATATATCTGTATACACACAGAATGTGTTTGTGATGAGGGAAGACAGTAAACTGATTTTCTTTCTTAGGTATAAAGTCATGAAGAACTGGGGTGTTATAGGTGGACTCGCCGCTGCTCTTGCAGCAGGAATATATGTTATTTGGGGTCCCATCACAGAAAGAAAGAAGCGTAGAAAAGGTAAGACTTCGACTTGGCACCATGGTCTATAGACTTGACCCAAACCCTTATTACCCCCAAAACAGTACAAAAAGGGAGACCATTTTTGGTTCTTTTGTATCTTCAGTTTTTGAACAGTACTTTCTTTTAAACAGAAGTGGTGTTTTTTTTTTGCATTATACCAGTGATGACATTAGGAAAATGTTGGTAGTTGTAAGAGAGAGTCCCTAGTATCACCAGTAGCTGAGATCAAAATAGTATTTACATGCTCCAGATTTTATACCCTGCAGTAAAAGTGGCTTCATTGCCTAGTGTTCTCATTAATATGGCAATTATGTTTTTTAGTAGTAGAACTGACTAATTATATGACGCATTTGGGGTTTCACTGACTAGCTGGTAGTCACTAGTAAATGTTTCAAGTTTCTTCATTAACACAAACGTCTATTTCCTTTTTTTGTAAAAATGTGCCCTTTTGTAAATGTTGTTCTACTTCTGTTGATTGATTAAAAGTCAGCTTTGAGGGGGGGTGCGAATAGATGTAGCAAAATGTTGATCTTCGTTAAATCTGAGGATGGTTATTAGAATTCATTATATATCCTCTCTTCTTTTGTGCATGTTTGAGAACTTTCATAATAAAAAGTTGGGTTTTTTAAAATGTCAGCAGCAAAGGGAAGTGTGCCAGATTTTGTCAGTCTCTTTGCAGAAAGACTGATCGGAATTGCTATAGTGTCTTTCCCACTGATTATAAGAACACAATCATTGTCCCAGGAGCAACAACAGAACAATTGTTTTCTTCTGTGCTGAGAAACATTGCTTTTTTTTATCAAAGGAGAGAGAGAATGAGGGAGGGAAAGGGAGATGTTACTATGGGGTTTTGTACATTCAGTGTTAACCAAACTGTATCAGACGCTATGGTGGGTTTCAAAAGTAACACAGACAGACGGGGACCCGAAGGAGCAGTGCATGGACAGGGCTCAGCCTGGACAGAATGCCTGGCTCCGGATCTCTGTGGATGAGAACTTTCTCACGTTCAGATTTCAAATCCAAGGCCACGGTGCAGGAACTCTGGGCCACGAATGGGAGAGTGGGTCCAATGTGATGTGCTGTTCTCTTCCCCGCCCCACTTCTAGGGCTCGTGCCTGGCCTCGTCAACTTGGGGAACACCTGCTTCATGAACTCCCTGCTGCAAGGCTTGTCTGCCTGCCCCGCCTTCATCAGGTGGCTGGAAGAGTTCACCACGCAGTACACCGGGGATCAGAAGGAGCCCCCCCCACACCAGTATTTATCCTTGACACTGTTGCACCTCCTGAAAGGTAGCTAGCTGGGAACTGAAGGGGGACTGTGTGCATTTTCAAAAAGCAGCAGCTCGGATGATAGGCAGAGGGTTAATAGCCTCTGTGTAGGAAAAGATCATACCGGTCATTATGGGAAAAACCACTAAGAGCCCAGTAGATACAAACAGCTGCTTTAAAAATCAAATCTAATATATTACCACCTATTCTAAAAATGATCAGCTTAGTAACAGATTTCTAGGGAAGAAGAAAACCCATTGTGACATAATCATTTTGATTATCGAATACTCTGATTTCAAAAACATTAAAGTGTGTGTGTTTTTTAACTATGTTAGCCTAGGAAGGAAGAAAAATAATGCAAATTGTATTTCAATAGATAAAAAGTGTATCTGACACTCAAATATGCATCTTTTAAAAAATATATATATATATATTTTTATTGATTTTTTTACAGAGAGGAAGGGAGAGGGATAGAGAGTTAGAAACATCGATGAGAGAGAAACATCAGTCAGCTGCCTCCTGCACACTCCCCACTGGGGATGTACCCGCAGCCAAGGTACATGCCCTTGACCGGAATCAAACCTGGGACCCTTCAGTCCGCAGGCCAACGCTCTAACCACTGAGCCAAACCAGTTAGGGCTCAAAGATGCATCTTAACTGACATGAAATAACAGCGAGGCACCCTGGGTGGTGGGTTTTTTTTTTTTTTGCCTGTCAACAAGGATTGAAAAACGACTCCACGGTCATGACCAGCTGTTGGATGACATGTTCCTACACACTGTTGGGAGGGAGGGGAACTTTCAGGGAAGCGGTTTGGAACTGCACCGTCATGGCTTGCCGAATGTTCCGCACCATTGGCCTTAGCAGTGCCTTGTCTGGAAACCTGGCTTAAGGAAACAGTTAGAAATGTAGACTGTGATTTCCACCAGCCTGAGTGGGGGTGGGAGAGTGCGGGAATGGCTGGACCCTGGCCCTGAGCCCGGAGACTCATGGTATACATGGGATTTTAAGAAGTCACTTATCGCCAAAACCGGTTTGGCTCAGTGGATAGAGCATCAGCCTGCGGACTCAAGGGTCCCAGGTTCGATTCTGGTCAAGGGCATGTACCTTGGTTGCGGGCACACCCCCAGTAGGGGGTGTGCAGGCGGCAGCTGATTGATGTTTCTCTCTCATCGATGTTTCTGGCTCTCTATCCCTCTCCCTTCCTCTCTGTAAAAAATCAATAAAATATGTTTTTTTAAAAAAGTCACTTATCTAACTTGATTTTTAAAATATATATTTTTTTGTTGATTTCAGAGAGAAAGGGAAAGGAAGAGAGAGATAGAAACACCATGATGAGAGAGAATCATTGATGGGCTGCCCCTGCACACTCCACATTGGGGATTGAGCCCACAACCCAGGCATATGCCCTGATGGGGAATCGAACCATGACCTCCTGGTTCATAGGTTGATGCTCAACCATTGAGCCATGCAGGCCGGGCTCTAACTTCATTTTTAAACCACCATTTGACTGCAGAACTGTCCCTCCTCCTACCCACCACATTGACATCTGTTAACATCCTGAGGGCATTCAACAGAACGCAATTTGGGAGTTGCTGGTGTATGCACAAAGATCTCCAACACCTTATAAAGGGGGAAAAGGAGAGAGTATGCGTGTCCCATGGTAGAATGATTAAGCAATCCATGAGTAGTACAGAGCCATTTAGAATCATCTTTATGAAGTCTTGTTTTTTCCTAATTTGGGAGAGGGTATAAGCTATAATATTAAGTTTAAAAGAGCAGAATACAGAATATGGTAAGCCCTAGCCAGTTTTGCTCAGTGGGTAGAGCGTCGGCCAGCAGACCAAAGGGTCCCGGGTTTGATTCCGGTCAAGGGCATGTACTGTGGTTGCAGGCTCCTCCCTTGTCCAGGCCCTGGTCAGGGCGCATTCAGGAGGCAACCAATGTGTTTCTTTCACATTGATGTTTCTCTGTCTTTCCCTCTCTCTTCCACTCGCCCTAAAAATCAATGGAAAATATCCTCGGGTAAGGATTAACAACAACAAAAATACGATATATTAATTTCAGGTGTACAGCATAGTGGTCAGACGTTTCTGAAACTTACCCTAGTAAGTCTAGTACCCCGGATGCCACACATAGTTATTATGATATTATTGACTGTATTTCCTGTGCTGTACTTTACATCCCCATGACTATTTTGTAACTACCAATTCGTAATTTTAATCCTTTTATATTTTTCATCCAACCTCCCAACCCCTCTCCCACCTGGAAACCATCAGTTTGTTCTCTCTGAGTTTGTTCCTTTGTGTTTTAGATTCTACATATAAGTGAAATCATATCATATTTGTCTTTCTCTGTTTGACTTATTTTACTTAGCATAATACCCTCTAGGTCCATGCATGTTGTCACAAGTGGCAAGATTCCATGCTTTTTTTATGGTGGAGTAAGACTCCATTTTGCAGACAGGGGTGGGCAAAAGTAGGTTAGGAGTTGTGAACTTATTCTTGTATCATTATTGATCAATTACTGTATTATCTACTTGTATTATTTCCATACAAACAACTGTAAACCTACTTTTGCCCTCCCCTGTATATCTTTGCGAATAAATGTTTTCAAATTTTTAGGGTAGTATATCAAACTAAATAATACATCAAACTTTTGCACAGCAAAAGAAACTGGTCACAAGTGAGTAGGAGAAGATACTTGCAAACAACAGCTCTGACTAGGGGTTAATAACCAAAATACCAGTGTGTGCAACTTCTCTATCCATTCGTCCATCCGTGGACACTGAGGTGGCTTCCATAGCTTGGCTATTGTAAATACTGCAGCGGTGAGCATAGGGAGGCATGTGTCTTTTTAACTTAGTGTTTTGGGTTTCTCCGGATAAGTACCCAGAAGTGGAATTGCTGGGTCCTTCTTTGTCTCTTGTTAATAACCTTTGTTTTAAAGTCTGTTTTGTCTGATGTAAGTATTACCACCTCTGCTTTTGTTTGTTTGTTTGTTTGTTTCTATTTGCATGGAATATCTTTTTCCATCCCTTTACTTTCAGTCTGTATGTGTCTTTCTATCTGGAGTGGGTCTCTTGTAGGCAGTATATTTATGTGTCTTGTTTTCCTATCCATTCAGCTACCCTATGTCTTTTGATTGGCACATTTAATTCATTTTCACTTACAGTAATTTTTGATAGGTATGTCAGTATTGCCTTTTTATTCATATCTTTATTTCTCCTCCTCCTCCTTCTAAGTCCCTTTAACATTTCTTGTAATACTAGTTTGATTAACTCCTTTTGCTTTTTCTTGTCTGGGAAACTCTTTATCTCCTTCTATGCTAAATGATAGCCTTGCTGGGTAATCTTCATCGTAGGTCTTTGCTTTTCATCACTTTGAATATTTCGTGCCACTCCCTTCTGGCCTGCAAGCCCATCATACTTTTATTTTTGTTTATTAGGTTTGATTCTATTTAGGATTAAAAAGTAAACAACTCAGCGGACACATTTGAGCTGCTACGTGTAGCTTGATGCTTTGCTGTGATAATCAGAAACTCACATGCAGACAAATACAAGTGAAGGCCTTATGGCCATGGGAGAGGAATTAAGCACTGAATGTGGGGTTGGACGAGGTGAGTGGTTAAGGGTCCCCTGAGAGCTGCGAATTAAAATCATTTTATTCAGTAAGAATCTTGCAACAATAAATTTATGTTGAGGATAATTCAAGTAAGTAACTAAAAAGCAATTGCTTTATTTAAATGCTGCAGCCTTATGAAAAGTTACATTCATTCAACAAACACCAAGCGCCTCATAGTGTACTAAGGTTACAAGGAAGAATGAAGAAAGAGATATGACTCCAAGGTGAATTTTACAGTTCTCAAATTCTTAATTAGCTTTGGTATGTTGTGCTGTGCAGGTCTTCTGGTTAGTTGTTACGCTGATGAATTTAATGATTATGTTACAATTTTTGTTTCCAGCTCTGTCCTGCCAAGAAGTTACTGATGATGAGGTCTTGGATGCAAGCTGCCTGTTGGACGTCTTAAGGATGTACCGATGGCAGATCTCTTCCTTTGAAGAGCAGGTGAACACAACATTCAAAACAGGTTTACTTAGAGACTCCTTCCCACTAGTGAGCTCTCCGTCTGGGGAGGGTCTTCATTGTGAAAATGGCCAGGGTGGAACTGTTTCCGTTGAAGGAGCCGGGCCCTGAGAAGGTGGACAGCAAATCCTGCCCACGTTAGCTGGAGGGGGCTGCCCAGTGGACCACACGGGGGTGGTGCTGATGCTGCCCCGGCCTCCTCGGGCCTCTCTGAAGAATGCTTTGCCCTTTGGCAGGATGCTCACGAGCTATTCCACGTCATCACCTCGTCATTGGAAGATGAGCGCGACCGCCAGCCCCGGGTCACACATTTGTTTGATGTGCATTCCCTGGAGGTAAACCATGAAGATTTCCAATGCATTTAATGTGGTTCGTGCATGTTTAACAGGTGTAGGGACCACGAGTATAATCTTTGTACAACTTTAAACTCACAAGTCAGACTCAGTAACCATCGGCAGTGGGGGTGGGGCGGGGAGAGGGTCTTTGCAGGTAGTGACTTGGAAGACTTCACAATGATTCATGGCTGCAATTTGTGTTGGCTTGAAAAAGGAAAAAATGCATTTCCCGCCCCCCTTTTTTATACAGGGGAACACAGAGCCCTGGGAATGCTAAGTGAGTCTTCATTTCCCTGAAACATTATGAAAGTTAACTGGTCAAGGGGGGTAATGTTCCCGAGAGAGGAAAAGTGTTTTGATTGCATTTGATGAAGGAATAGGCACAGTAACCAACCAGAGAGCGTGATCCAGGCTGCTTTTAGAAACCTTTGTGAAAAGTTGGTTTCGTGGTGCAGTCAGCACAGAAGCTTGTGAGGTTGGGAGTGGGCTGAGGGGAATAAAAGGGTTGCACTAGGGTCTCCAGTCTGTTTTTCTTTCCCTTACAGCAGCAGCCGGAAGTCACTCCCACACAAATAACCTGCCGCACAAGAGGTAGTCATTGTCCATTGAACTGCAACACATAAGATGGGTACTTTCTAGATATGACAACCATTTGCTCATTTACATTTTTTTTCTGGTGACATCTAATCCAGCTTGAACTGTGTGTACTCCCAAAGGAATTTGTGTTTTGGAAACAGCTTTAAATGGTTCCCTCTGTGAACATCTTGAATAATTCCTTCCCATCTTAGCCTGCTCAGTTTCTTCCAAATAGACTCATTTCAACTTCAAGTGAGGGTTTTATTTTTACCTTCTTTTTTTAAAAAGAATGTATTTTTATTGACTTCAGAGAGAAAGGGAGAGGGAGAGATAGAAACATCAATGATGAGAGAGAATCATTGATCAGCTGCCTCCTGCACGCCCCCTACAGAGGATCGAGCCTGCAGTCCTGGCTTGTACCCCAACAGGGAATCAAACCGTGACCTCCTGGTTCGCAGGTTGACGCTCAACCACCGAGCCAGGCTCTTTTTACCTTCCTGAAGTGATCCTGTGAGGAACTTAGTAAGCTGAAACTCATGTTCTCAGCATTTCTACCTTGGCCAGCTTACTACAAATGATCACAGTCCTCCTTAGAAGGAAATCGTTGTTTTCTTAAGACTTAAACTTATATATAAAAAAATAAAGACATCAATTATTTGTGCATTAGTAGCTATAAGAACGATTACCTTTGGGATCATCCCTGGGTTGTGGGCTTGATCCCCAGTAGGGGGCATGTGGAGGCAGCTGATCAATGATTCTCTCTCATCATTGATGTTTCTGTCTCCCTCTCCCTCCATCTCTGAAATCAATAGAAATATATATATATTTTTAAAAACCCACACGATTATCTTTGGAGCCAGGCAGTGTACTATCCCATTAAAGTCTCACAACTACTCTATAAAGTAGATGATATTGGTGATAATGGGACAATAATTATCCCCATTGCCAGCAAACTGAAGCTTGTAGAGATGATATGATTTAGCTAGTAAGCCCAGGGCAGCCATACTCTAGGGCCTGTGTGTCTAACGAGCACACCACACTGTGTTTATTCCACTTGCCCCCATTCTGTTTTTAAAAAGTGTCTTTCAGAACTTGCTTCTTCTGATGGTATTTCAAAAGTTTATCTTTATGGAATGTTCACTTATGGTATCCTGTTGACATCTCAAACATTTTAAGCATATGTTTATGAAAAGACGTCACTAAACACAAATTCCTTTCTAAAATGTGGCTGTACCCATTATACAGAAACCACATTTAAGGACCTGTAGAAGTTCTCCTGTGAAGGGAATGGCTTGTCTTTTTTATGTACATCAATAAGAAAAGCTATTTTTAATTTAATTTTCAGGGGTATTTTTTTCTAAGGAGAGAATTGCTACCACATACTGAAAAGGAGGGTAGCCCTGCTGGTGTGGCTCAAGTGGTTGAGCATCAACCTATGAACCAGGAGGTCACAGATTTTTTAGAATATGTTTTTATTGATTTCAGAAAGGAAGGGAGAGGGAGAGAGGGATAGAAAAATCAATGATGAGAGAGAATCATTGATCGGCTGCTTCCTGCAAGTCCCACACTGGGGATCGAGCCTGCAACCTGGGCATGTTCCCTGACCGGGATTGGGATCGAACGTGTGACCTCTGGTTCATAGGTTGATGCTCGACCACTGAGCCACACCGGCGGGGCAAAGCTGTCACAGTTTGATTCCTGGTCAGGGCACATGCCTGGGTTTCGGGCTCGATCCCCAATAGGAGGTGTGCAGGAGACAGCCGATCAGTGATTCTCTTTCATCATTGATGTTTCTATCTCTCCCTCTCCCTTCTTCTCTGAAATCAATTAAGCATATTAAAAATAATAATAATCAATAAAAATCAATAAATAAAAAGGAGGGTGGATTTTGAGGTTGGTACCAGAGGTGGCAGATCCAAAGATGTTTTGTGTTGCAGGGGCACCTCATCCCACGTCCAATCACTGGAAATCTCAGCATCCTTTTCATGGGAGACTTACTAGTAACATGGTCTGCAAACACTGTGAACACCAGGTAAATACAACGCCAGTGCTTTATATTTTCTCGCGATGTCTTCTTTTAAGTTAAGATTCATGAAGGGTCAGAAGAGGAGTGTGGACTAACCTTGGTATATGCCGTTGTGATTGCCTGAGCCCTTAGTGGACAGACTGCCCTGCTGTGGTCAGTACTAACATGTTCACTGATCTTCAGGCGGCATCTTCTGCACCGAGAGCCACAGACCCTCTGTGGGTTGCAAGAATTCAGGTCCTGAGTTTGGGTCTATACTGATGGTAGGACTGTTGTTTTGTTTTTTCTTTTGAAGTTTTAAAATACTTTTTTAATTGGAAATTTTCCAAGTAAATACAGAAATAGAGAATTGTACAACTATCACCTCAAACAATTTTAGGATATTTTCATTATCAACCACCCCCCCAAAAAAACCTGGATCTATTATGGCAGTTACTCCCCATTTCTCTTTCTCTCTCCCCTCCCCTCTGCCTTCCTTTCTCTCTAAAATCAATAATGGGTGAGGATTAAAAAAAGGTCCATAACTTAAAATTCATTGTCTTAAATATCTTTTAATCTATAACTTTCCCATTGATCATTGCATTTTATTTGTATTTTGATACTATTATAAATGGGATTTTAAAATATTTTTTTAATATATGGAAATATAATTGTATATTGACCCTCTATCTTGTGTTCTTGTAAAAACTCATTTATTGATTTCAGAAATTTTGTTGTAAATTCCTTAGAATACTTTTTAGTATTTTGTTGTAATTTCTCTGTTGGCTTTTAGCTGTACTTTTTAAATTTGGGGGGGGGGGGCAGGTTATGATGAAATCATGCAATTTTAACCATTTAGAGTTAATATTATATTGCATGTGAAATACAGGAAATTTATAAAAATATAGTTCTAGCCCCGCATCCTTTGTGTGTTATTTTTGTCATATATGTTTCATCTACATACATCACAGATCCCATAATACTGTCATACTTTTTGCTTTAGACAGTTAAATATGTTTAAAAGAAAAAAAAAAGAAAACAGTTTTACATTTGCTGTTTTCAGTTTTCTTCAGCCCTTTCTGTGTACCCAAGTTCATTTGATGGTTTTTCCATTCAGCCTAAAAGGATTCCTTCAACATTTCTTGCAGATCTATTGGCAACAGTTTCACTTAATTTGTATGAAAATGTTTTTCGTTTTGCCTTTTGTTTTTTTTAAGAATAGTTTTGCTGGGTATAGAATTTGGGGTTGCTGTTGTTTCAGTTTCATTTGGTTTATTTTAAATAAATCCCTTTATAGGCATTGTTGTCTTCTGACATGCATTTTTTCTAATGCAGAGTCAGCATCAGTCATTTCATCCCTTTGTATAGAAAGTGTCACTTTTTCTCTGGCTGCTTACAAGATTTCCTCTTCATTTTTGGGGTTTCATTAGTTTGCCCTCTCAGTACATAAACATAGTTTTCTTTGTATTTGTTTAGAGTTTGCTGCATTTCTTGAATCTGTGCATCTATGTTTTTCACCAAATTTGTACATTGTTTTAGGGAGACCTTCAGACAAAAAGCCACACAATGCAAATCTCACCCATGGAGCTCCTATTTTTCCAAGACATGACTTCTCTTCAATTTCTGCCTGCTTTTGCTAGCTTTCCAGTCATTCATATATTTTTGTTTTGTTTGGGTCCAGATTCTACAATTGTTATCTCAAGGAGAGTTCGTCTAATCAAGCTACTCTGCCATCACCAAATGTAGGAACTCTTACCCTATTTTAGCATTTTTTTTTTGCAATTAATAATAAAACACACATCTTTCCACATAATCACACATTCTTATACTACTCTACTTTTAATGTAGTATTCCACTCCACTCCATGGACATGATAGAATTTATTTAATCATTCCATAGAAATTTCGATGATCACATTTTGCTGTTATCAATAATGCTGTGATGATCATCTTTGTAGTTATGTCCATGGTTATTTCCTTAGGATAAAATCCCAAAATTTCTGGGTCTGCCATGTCATCTTAGTGTTTCCAAGCTGTTTGGTATTATTGTATTTCATGTTTACAAGGTTGTTTTCAGTAGAATTTGCTTCTAGGTAAGTACATTATGTTTCATTATGTTAGTGTTGAACTTCTAAATATTAAACTTCAATAAGCATGTATTTTCCCATCTATAAAGTTTTGAACTGAACTTCAGCCCTTTCTGGATTTTCTGCAATATTTGTTTCAGAGTCCCGTTCGATTCGATACCTTTGATAGCCTTTCACTAAGTATTCCAGCTGCCACCTGGGTATGTACTGACCTGTGGTTCCTTTGGGGTCTGCTTCGGAGACATTTGAGTCTGAACGGGCTTTGAGGCGTTTTGTGTAGCTCAGGGGCCATGTGTTCCTCAGACCTGTGGTTGGCTGAACCCGTCTTAGTTTGAATGTGTAGTACCATGGCCCGATTTGGGGGGAGAGGAGGTGGACGGTTTGTCTCTTGCTGCAGAAATTTTGGCTTTTTAAAATACATACACACACATATTAATCTCAAATTCAAAAATATCTAAGACAGTGTGGGAGTCCATAATTGTCTGCAGCATTATGTCCTCATACCCTTGACTCCATCACGGTAGCCAGTCTAGGGTGCTGTGAGCTCCATGTTGGTTCAGAAGGCAGCCAGTTGTGTCTGTGATGCTTTTTTTTGCCTCCATGAGCACAAAGAAAGCTCTGGGACTCGTGATGCCATCTGTTCACCGGGTCAGTAGCTCCCCTTTGAATTGTGACAAAGCGTTTTCTTCTTGTGCTGTAGGGTCATCCCCTGACCCTAGACCACTGCCTTCACCACTTCATCTCATCAGAATCAGTGCGGGATGTTGTATGTGACAACTGCACAAAGGTAGGCCTTCAGCCCCGAGTGTCATCTCCCCCGTGGTCCGTGTGCCCCGATACGGCGCCTCTCACACCATTGGCCCGGAGCTCTTCTGACTATTCCCCGAGGGTCCTTCCCGCCACTGCCATTTCCACCTCAGGTTGGGCACCTGGCAGCCCCTGGAGCAAGTCTCTCTCCCTGATGAGTTTTGTTTTAGCCACCAACTATTCAAAGAAGAAGTTTGATACCAGGCTTTGAGATTGGGCATGCCCTCTCCGACTCGCTACAGTCCCCTCCATTCCCACTTGTCTCACACCCGCCTTACCTGTGCCACCTGCCTAACTCCCTAAGCAACTGAATTAAGAGGGACTCTGTGGGACAGAATTTTTAAAGACACAACAGAACAGGTTAAATGCCAGTGTCAGAGCTTCTTTCTTTCTCCTGCCTCCACGGTCGCTGGTACTTAAGAAATAAAACACTTGCCCTAACCGGTTTGGCTCAGTGGATAGAGCGTCGGCCTGCAGACTGAAAGGTCCCAGGTTCGATTCCAGTCAAGGGCATGTACCTTGGTTGCGGGCACATCCCCAGTAGGGGGTGTGCAGGAGGCAGCTGATCGATGTTTCTAACTCTCTATCCCTCTCCCTTCCTCTCTGTAAAAAATCAATAAAATATATTTAAAAAAAAAAAAAAGAAATAAAACACTGAAAACCCACAAGTAATTGGGCAGCTGAGTTCATTTCAGCAGGTAGTAAAGTGCCAGTTGAGTGCAGGCATAAACACCAACCTGATGGGAAGTTCTCCAGAGATGTCCTTTCAAGAATTTCAGCCGATGGATGTTGTTTCTTTTATTCCAGATTGAAGCCAAAGGGACGCTGAATGGGGAGAAGGTGGAACACCAGAGGACCACTTTCGTTAAGCAGTTAAAACTAGGGAAGGTGAGCCCACACCACACACCTTGTTGGCCCTGCTTTCGAGGCCTCTTGGGGGCCCGCTCCCAACACTCAGCACTTCCGCTTTCTCCCACCTGCAGCTCCCTCAGTGTTTGTGCATCCACCTGCAGCGGCTGAGCTGGTCCAGCCACGGCACGCCCCTGAAGCGGCACGAGCATGTGCAGTTCAACGAGTTCCTGATGATGGACATCTACAAGTACCACCTCCTTGGACACAAACCTGGTCAACACAGTCCTAAACTGAAGGAGAAGGCAGGGCCTGCGCTGGAACTGCAGGACGGGCCGGCAGCCCCCAAATCAGGTATGTGCCCGAGGAGCGAAGGCAGCGGGAGCCTGCAGCGCAGAGAGAAGGAGTTTGGCATCACTAGCTTCTGGGGCCTTTCTGCCTTGCAGGCTTGTCCAGTAGTTGCTGAAATTCTTAAAAACAGCAGGTTTGGGGCTGGAGGGGTAAGGTTTCTTAAAGGAAGTTAAAATTATATAGTAATGAGAGGTATAGTTTTTGTTGTTGTTGGTTTTAATTGATTTCAGAGAGGAAGAGAGAGATAGAAACATCAGTGATGAGAAAGAATCATTGATCAGCTGCCTCCTCCACACCCAGTATTTAAAAAGTAAATAAATGAATAAATAAATAAAAACGATCACAGTTGAAAAAATATAGGAAGAAAAGCTTAAGATTTCTGTTTGGTCTTTTGACTAAGTAATAATTGGTTCACATATCATTCCAGTGAATTTCTTCTTCTTTTTATTTTAAATAAATTTTTATTGATTTCAGAGAGGAAGGGAGAGGGAGAGAGCAATGGAAACATCAATGATGAGAGGGAATCATTGATTGGCTGCCTCCTACACGCCCCACACTGTTGATGGAGCCCACAACCTGTGCATGTGCCCTGACCAGGAATTAAACCATGACCTTCTGGTTCATAGGTCGACGCTCAACCACTGAGCCATGCCGGTCAGGCTTTTTCTTTTTTCTAAATGTTTTTATTGATTATTTACTTATTTATTTATTTAGAGAGGGAGAGAAAGGGAGAGGGAGAGAGAGAAACATTGATGTGAGAAACATTGATCAGTTGCCCGCCTACTGGCCCCCCCACTGGGGATCAAGCCTGCAGCCTGGGCATATGCTTTGACTGAGAGTGGAACCTGTGATCTTTTGGTGCAGGGGACGATGCCCAACCAACCAACTGAGCCACACCAGCCAGGGCCCAGTGAATTTCTTCTATTTTCTTCCCTAGCACAGTCATCTCAATTATACAGAAAATGTGGGGAAGAAATGTCCTGGGTAGAGATCACTGTACATCTCATTGGGGTTGATCATCTCCTGTACTGAACGACTTATTATCTAATTCTGTTACTGGCCTCACTTGAGGTCCTTCGTTGAATGGGGTCCCAGTGAAGCAGGTCACTATTATTACCCTCAGTCTCACTGAGGAGAAAATCAAGGCGTCAAGAGGTTAAATGATTGGTCCCCAGGCAAACCGCAGACAACGGGCACTAGAAGGCAGTGTTGGGCAGTGTTACAAATGCATCTGATATCATCTGTTGAGAGCTTTAGAGTTAGAGAGGAGGAAACCCACCGATGTTAAGTGCTCCAAGCCTGAACCACCACCTCATGCTGCTCCCACTCAAGTCCCGGCCGTCTTCCCGGGTGTGAGTGCAGATCTGCTCATGGTCACAGCGTGGTGGCCATGGTTAAAGAGGCCAACAGTGAACTCCTTGTACTTAAAGCCCCTCCCATGTGACACTTGAGAGGAAACGAGATGTAAATATCTCCTCAATTATTTTATCTACTCCCATGAGCATGTGTTAACACTGTTACATGTTGGTATTCCTTAGAAGCTGACAATGAAAGGCGAGAGAAGGTTTAGGTCCGTGATTCGAAACAAGGATTTTGCCTTCCAGGGGACATTGGGCCGTGGCTGGTGACGTTTCTGGCTGAGAGGGGTGTCACAGGTATGCAGTGGTAGAGGCCAGAGACGACGTTAGATTTCCTGCAGTGCACAGGGCAGCCCCCACAACAAATAATTACCCATCCCAAATGTTGAGCATGTCAAGGTTGGTGTAGGTCAAAATGCCAGTAACGTAGCTGCTGCTGAATTCTGACCCGGGCCCGTAAGCAGGCAGCCATTGACAAAGTCTCAAAGTGAACAGGGTACCGGGAGCTCCGGGTGCTTTTCCTGTTGGTGATGAAAACAGGGACAAAAAGGCAGGAAGCTTGACAGTAACAAAAAGAAATATTAGTATTTTCTTTGTAGCATTATTGGGTAGTTACATTTCAGCGTGATCAAAACCCTGTTTTGCTTACCCACACCCATTGCTAATCTTAACTGCCTCGGACCTTTTTCTCTTGCAGTTCTGAATCAGCCAGGGGGCCCCAAAACCCAAATTTTTATGAATGGTGCCTGCTCCCCGTCTTTGTTGCCCACCCTGCCAGCCCCAATGCCCTTCCCCCTCCCGGTGGTTCCGGACTACAGGTGAGCCGCTCTTTGGAGGCAGCCTTCATTCCGTGGAGGCTGCTGGTTTTCTGGGATTTCCAAAATTAGCTCCTCACGAAGTGAATAACAGTGTGGAGATGGCTGTCTTTCATTTTAAGGTGGAACTTCACTATTATGCATTCCTGTTTATTTTTGTCCAAAATGGAAGTCACTATAAATATAAGAATTATAAAATTTAAATATGTTATGTGTATGTGTGCATACATGTATGAATGTATGTAGAAAAAGTATAAAGCAGAAAATTTTTAATATCTTGGGCTACTACCTAGATCACCAGTTAAATCCTTAATGTCTTCCACCCTGTAATGTGTGTGCGCGCACTTATACATACGCTCATAGAACGGACATCGTACCAGTAAAGATAGGCCTGTATTTTAATGGCTGTGTAGCATTCACTTATATGGACGTACCATTGTATCAGCCTCTTATCGTTGAATATCTAGGATTGTTTTACTTTTTGCTTTTGTAAACCACTGGCATTTGTCCTACCGGTCAGCTCCTCCACGTACCTCTTCCGGCTGATGGCGGTTGTCGTCCACCATGGAGACATGCACTCCGGACACTTCGTGACTTACCGACGGTCCCCACCTTCGGCCAAGAACCCTCTCTCAACCAGCAACCAGTGGCTGTGGATTTCCGACGACACCGTCCGCAAGGCCAGCCTGCAGGAGGTCCTGTCCTCCAGCGCCTACCTGCTGTTCTACGAGCGCGTTCTTTCCAAGATGCACCAGAGTCGGGAGTACAAGTCTGAAGAGTGACTGTGCCCGGCCCCAGAGCTAGACCTGATGGCACTGTCCACACCGTCAGGAAAAGGACGAAGCCAGGCCGCGCGTGTGTGCAGGCAGCCCCACGAGAGTCCTCCCGCCTCCTGGTGTGGTCTAAGAGCAGGTTCCCCGGGGAGCAGGTGGCCCCAGGGCAAACCAGACCGCCCTGAGCCGCTCTAGTGCGCACCGGAAGCTGTCCTCGTCCTGTCAGCAGAGCACTCGTGTGTCTAGAGCATCTGTGTGCTCACCTGATACAGGTGATTAAAAGAAATCAGACTCTGGGAGACATCGTTTTTATATTCTGATATGCTAGGTGTTCTCAGAGGGGCGTTAACTTTGTCAAATCCTCTGAGGTCTCAGCACAGATCTTTTATTTTTAATAAGCAGGCCCATCTAAACATGGTTGACAAGAGTTCGTGAAATTATTGAAGGCAACAATTTAGAAGAAAAAGTGCCTTTCACTTCCGGTTGCTTTTGTGGCATGTCCATTCTGGAAAATGCACTTTCTCTAAGAGCCGTAGCAACACTTTTTGAAAAGCTCTCTCCCAGGTTTCTCAGTGGCTGGCTAAAGGACAGTGAAGGGATGCCTACAGAACACCCGCCTTCCCTTTTTGTACGTCTTTTTCTAGCCTTCCGATCCTTTGTACCTAGCGAAAGCTCATCTGCCAAATCTGCCCCTCGGGGAACCCGTTCACGACCTTGTCGGTGCTCGTGACCGGCTCTTACTTGTTGCTTTTACCTTCAGTATGGGACTGGGCGGGGTTACAAACCCACGTGAACTGCCAGACCTGAGCGGCGTGGGCTCACCTGCGACCCCTCTGCTCTGTAGAAGACACCTTTCTCACACAGAGACCCAGTGTGGACGGTTATTCTCATCTATTTATTTATTGCTCGTGCGGAGCTCGTAAGACTTCCAGGTGGGGCCCTGCCTGGATTGGAGAGCCTGACCCCGAAGGAAAGGCACTGACCCCGGGGCTGCCGTCTCCATGGACCTGTTTCCTCCTCATAAAGTGAAGGGTTAGATTCAGTGACCATCCAAGGCCAGGCTTTTCCACAAAAAGAAGTCTAAGTTATTTTTTAAACATAGATCTACAGCTGACACCTAGTGTTGTCATTCTGTTATAGGTCCATATTCTAAACGTATTTGTTCCCAGCAGCCTTACACAGAGACACTACGGTGAGCATGCTCTTCCCTCTTCAGGTAAGTCTCATGAACACAGACCAGGCCGAAGGCATTTTGATGGCACAGGAGTATGTGTTTTAGCGAGATTTTTGTATTTTAAAAAAAAGAAAAAGGATACCAAATTCGTATGGACTCTTCAGAGAGAAGATCTGGAATCAGACCTCCCCAAAAGGCCACCTGAGGTAAGTCTAAGACCCGCACTTCCTCCGGTGGGGGCGAGCAGGCGGACATTTCTAGACGATGCCTCGGTGTCAGCTAAAAGCTCAAGAGGCCATGCTCCCGCCAGGCCCAGCTCGCATCCAGAGGACTCGGACTCTCGTTACGGATAGCACCTACTGTGAAGGTTCTCCAAGGTCATGGCCGGCGGGTGAGGGGCAGCTGGAAGCGTCTGGTCCATCCATTCACTGCTGCTCCCTCCCGATTCCGTGGCAGAGCCTGGCTTTGATGTAGAAACGAGCGTACATACCTGTGTTACCCGAGGCTGGTGGAACCAATACCCAATCGTGTGACCTTAAACTGCACTGCACACCTGTAGCTTTGAGTAACTACTGCTCCTCTTTGAAATCTGCCTGTTAAAGAGAGAGGCCGGGCACGGAAGGGCTCCTCCTTGGAACACGTTGTAAGCAGACTGTTGGTCAGAGGCCAAGGTGTGAGCCAAGGTTGTAAATGATACCGTGCAGAGTCCCTTAACCCGACTTAAAGCTGACTTCCTCGTTTTGTAAATTATCAGGTGTTAAGTAGCGGCCAAATAATCTTATTTCTAGTTTTAAGTTATTTACAAAACAGCTTCTTTTTGCAAAAACCTAAGTTAAAGTAGTAGTTTATGCCATAATAACTGCTGATTTATGTACTTGGTAAAGGCACCTTTTGTATCTGCTGTGTAATATAGCAATAAAAGAATCATTTGCAGGAAAAAAAAAATCAACTGGTATTCTTTCATAATTTATTTTTTTAAATCCTCACAAAAGGTCTCTCCCTGCCCCGCCAGTGTTTAGAGTGTCAGTTGGTTTTTAGAGAGAGGGGGAGGGAGAATGAGAGAAACATTGATTGGTTGCCTTCTACACTTGCCCTGACCATGCACCCAGCTGGAGCCAGAGATCGAACCCGCAATCTAGGCATGTGCTCTGGCCAGGAGTCGAACCTGGGACCTTTCAGTGTATGGAAGTACGCTCCTCCCGACTGAGCCAGGGCTATTTGATATAAACATCCTCTTTCCGCATTGTTATGTAATGTTAACCCTTTCCTTTCCCTGTTGGTAAAGGCAGTGCCAGCTCCATCCTAGAGTAGAGGGGAAAGGAGAAAACAGAAGTCCTAACTGAAAAATATTTTTACTTTCTAGTAGGCAGGATTTTACGAAAGGTCAGATTGACGCGCGGAGCCAGAACCTTCTTGCGGACGGGGAGACTGTGATACCAGTGAGAGTTGGTCGGGTGGTTCATCATCAGTAAACTCCCGTGGGCCAGCGGCAGCCTGACCACCTCCAGCCTCCGGGAGCGGCTTCTCCCTCGAGCATCTTTGTGCCGGAAGAAGAAGTCTCTGCGGGCCCCAAAGGAGACGGAGGCGATGGGGCTCCCAGGAGCCAGTTCTCTTTCGTCATCTCGGTGTTCCCCAATGTGGTCGCGGCCATCTTTGTACCTGCAGCGAGGAAGCAGGCACCGCTCACAGCACAGCTCGCTCCTGAAACGCGCCCACACGGAGCATCCTCACGTTCTCAGCGTGTGAACAGCTGCTCCCAGCATGCCGGTGTCTGCGAGGCTGCAGGGCCTTACCTGGTCCTACAGGTGAGCCACGCCCAGAGCCTTTCCACTGTGCTACCCGGTCCTCGTTGACCACATGCTTGAAAACTCAACCACCAAAAGAAGCCAAAACATGTTTTCTAGTTCTCCTAGTTCACATATGTAACCCTTTACCATGAAAAGGTCTCTCCCTGCCCCGCCAGTGTTTAGAGTGTCAGCCTTCGCACGGAAGGGTTACAGGTTCGATTCCCGGTCAAGGGCACATACCTGAGTTACAGGTTCAGTTCCCCAGTCCCATCAGGCATGTGCAGGAGGCAACCATTTGATGTGTCTCTCTCACATCAATGTTTCTCCCTCTCTTCTCTCTCCCTCCCTCCACTCCACTCTCTCTAAAAATCAATGGGAAACAATATCCTCGGGTGAGGATTAACAACAACAACAAAAGTCTCTCCCTACACCTAGATAAAATCCATATTCCTTTCACAGTCTGGCCCTTGCCCACCTCTGAGCTCACCCCAGACCCCTTTCCCGCATTCACTGCTTTCTGGAAATATCAATGGGATTTTCACTCCATAGACACCAAGATCCCTCTGCTCTTCCGCCCAGTGGCTCCTGCTCTCTCTCCATTTAGTTATCAGTTCAAAAGTCAGCGCCTCTGTGAGCCCTCCTCTAACCGCCATCCCCTAAACCCAGAGTTCTCAACCAGGAGGATCCTGCCCCACCCCGGGACTGGGCAGTGTCTGGGGACGTTTTGGTTGCAATGACTACGGAGGGTCGCTACTGGCATCTAGTGGGTGGAGGCCGGGGATGCTGCTCTCTACTGCCTACAATGTATAGGACAGTCCGCACCACAGAATTATCTGGCCCAGAACACCCTGTGAGAAACCCTGCCCTGAACCCAGACCCCTTCCTGCTGACCATTCTTGGTCAAATCAGCAAGACGCTGATCAGCGTCTGAAATTATCTCATTCAACTGTTCATCAGTGAATCACCTCTCACTTCCCCTGCGGCATGAGCTCCGGGAAGACAGACCGCTCATGCCACTCCACCACCACCCACAGCCCTGGTGCGCTAAGGAGTTACCCGCTGTGCAAAGGAATCAAATATGGAGGAAGCCTAACCTCTCCCTTTTGGAAGAGGCAGAGACTGGTAAAATTCAGCGCCGTGGCCTAAAACAAAAGTACAAGACAAGTAGGGTGTCACCTGTTCACGAGCACAAAGTTGAAGGTCTGCCCAGTCACCGAAGAAACACGATCCCGGACTCGCTCGAGAACTGGGATCCAGGGTTTTGGAGACAGAGTGAGGCCTGAAAACGTGTAGGTCAGCCCAGCGTCGCCGTACGTCGCCTGCTTCCTTGGCACGCTGTGCCACTTCCCAAACACCTGCACCTTGGCCAGCGCACCTGTGCAGATGAAGCATGGCAGCTCAGAGAACTGGGCAGGTGGGTGCCTACACACTCACTACCTGAGTATTCAGGATAACTTAAAAAAAGACATTGACTGATATTAGGGGGAAGAAGGGAGAGGGAGAGAAAGAGGGGGGGAGAGAGAGAGAGGGAGAGAGACATCGATTTGTTCCACTTATTTATGAATTCATTGGTTGATTCTTGTATGTGGCCTGACTCAGGATTGAACCTGAAACCTTGGTGTATCAGGACAATGCTCTAACCAACTCAGCTACCCAGCCAGGGCAGGAATAACTTAATAACCTGACCAAGGACCCCTCCTCAAAAGTCATTGTGGCTTGCCCAAAGTTTTCATTTAAGAACAGTGATTCTTGCCCAGCTGGCGTGGCTCATTGGCTGAGTGTGGAACTATGACCCAGGAGGCCATGGTTCGATTCCTGGTCAGGGCACATGGCAGGGTTTCGCTCAATCTGCAGTGTGGGGCATGCAGGAATCAGCCAATCAATGGTTCTCTCTCCCTTTCCCTTCCTCTCTGAAATCAATGAAAATATATTTTTTTAAAAAAGAACAGTGATTCTTGTCCTACACTTAGAGAAACATGGTCCTAGTCCAATTATTTCAAGAACACCATAACTTAATCACCTTAACTACAGTAGGAACAGAAGAAAGAGGCTGAGATGTGAGCGAGATAAAGTTAGGGGTGATACACACTGGGGTGATTTTGCCCACTGTGGAGACCAAGGGTCTAGGGCCCCCTGAAAGGTGGGGCTAACACAGCTTAGTCTGTAGGCTGGGGTCCCCTGTGGGCTTTCCTATGCCTCCACGTGCTCTGCCACCTTGCTGGTTCTCAATGTGTGCTACCCCAGCAGCCTCTACAAGACCTGACAATTCAGACACTAGACTGTGGGGCGGGGCCCAGCCACCGGAGTTAACACAAACAACAGAGTCCTCCGGTGATGCTGAGAGCACTGCAGAATTACCGGGTCATCTGCCGTCTCTCCTGGGCCAGTGGTTCCCAGCCTTGGCTGCACGATGGATTCACCTGAAAACACTGATGCTCAGGCTGCGCCCCCAGCTACTCTGATTCAACTGATCTCAGTCAGAACTCAGCATCTTTTTCTTTTTTCAACTTTCCCAGGTGATTCTCCCAGTGGAGATCCACTCTAGTTGTCTGTCAGCCCCTGGTGGGCAGGCAGGCAATCCTGTTTTTTTAAGTTTTTATCCCAAGCACTTCGAGAGGATCTTGGCCCACAGGGGCCCAGAGAATGTGTTGAATCAGTTACCAAACTCATCAGCAATTAATGGCTCCTGAGTTCCGATTTCTCTAAACATAGACTAGTTTTATCGAACAAGCCTTCATTCAGCACACGGCCTGCAGTCCTCTGCTTTACCTGTAAAATACTCCACTTGTTGCTCCAACTCTCGGAAAATCTCGTCCGCTTCAGCTTTGCCAAACAGGACTGTGTAATCGCAGTCCAGGCCCTCGGATCGAATGCGTCGCCAGCTGAGGCCGGCCAAGTCAGCGCCATTCTCTGGGGTTTCTCTCCTGGGCCTTTTCCTGGTGCTTTCCTCGTCTTCTCCCAACTCGGCTGGGCCTGCTCCTGTCTGCTCCTGCTCCCTCTTTCCCACAAGGCCCCCTAGAGCCCTCTTCTCCAGGAATCTGTCCATCCTGTCTCCACAGAGCGAAGACCTGGGAGTCAGTGGTGGGGCAGAGAGACACGGCCCAGGCTCTCTCCCAGATGCAAAGATGTGCTCTATGGCAAAGTGATCCACAGCAGCATTCCTCCTTGCTGTTTTCAGGTTTCCATTTGAAAGTTTAACGCCATGTGCTAGAAAGGAAGTAGAGGGTTAAAGCTGGAACGGCCGGTCCCTTGGGATGATCTGGTCCAGCCCGGAGTCTCCCACACCTGGCCGTGCTGGAATCAGAGGGCTAGCTTGCAAAAACCCAAATGCCTCCACTCCTCCCGCAAGCACCTGAAGGTTTTTCAAAATAAACTTTTATTGATTTCAGAGAGGAAGGGAGAGGGAGAGAGCGATAGAAACATCAATGATGAGAGAGAAGCATTGATGGCTGCCTCCTGCAAGCCTCTCACTGGGGATGGAGCCTGGAACCCCTGCATGTGCCCTGACCCGGATGGAACTGTGGCCTCCTGGTTCATAGGCCGATGCTCAACCACTGAGCGAGGTTGTCTGGGCAAGCACCTGTATTTTCACAGACACAGCGCCGCTCCCCCCCGCCCTCCCCCCCCCCAATTCACACTGTACAGGCAAATTTACAGATGGGGAAACTAACACTAAGAGAAAGTAAGGGGCTTGCCTGCCATAAAGTCATCAGAAAAGCAGTGTGTCTATCTCCCTTTCACCCTAGCCGCCTGCCCTGCCCACACCAGTATTAAAACAAAATAGACAAGCAGTATAGTGATCAAGTGGATATGATTTTTTTTCTCTTAGTGATTTCAGAGAGGAAGGGAGAGGGAGATAGAAACATCAATGATGAGAATCATTGACTGGCTGCCTCCCGCACGCCCCCCACTGGGGATGGAGCGGGCCACCCCGGCAGTGCCCTTGACCGGGACCCTTCAGTCCGCAAGCCCACGCTCTATCCACTGAGCCAAACCTGCTAGGGCTGGCTATGATTCTTAATCTACACATAAACAGTTCA
The DNA here is from genome assembly GCF_951640355.1 of Cnephaeus nilssonii. Lineage (NCBI taxonomy): Eukaryota > Metazoa > Chordata > Mammalia > Chiroptera > Vespertilionidae > Cnephaeus > Cnephaeus nilssonii. The sequence goes on along the minus strand of NC_137093.1, from coordinate 22,094,970 downwards.
ACGTGATCCATAGGCAAGTGCTGGAATTCTGATAAGAAATAACTGTAACACCTGCGTGAAGTGGGGTGACTAGGGTTCTCTCTAAAATCTCAGCATCTGCGCAGCTTCCGAACCCCGCAAACAGCGTAAATAGGGGGGCGGGGAGGAGAAAACACTCACCAGGACCGCAGCAGTACTTCCGGGTGGATTTCGACTAGCAAGCTGGGAAATGCAGGCAGAGCTGCAAAACGAGGCAGTGGGCGGCCTCCGAGCGCCACCTGTTGGTCTCCTGGGCGTGTTGCAAGTACTGTACTAGCGTGTTTTTTGAGTTTAGAATTTGCTCTGTAACTGTTGAGGATCCTCCTGTGGTTTGGGAGCTGTTACTCGGTGCACCTCTCCCTGGGGACTCATTTGGGAGCCCGACAGGGAGTTAGTTGCTGTGTGGGTAAATGGTTTTAAATTATGAGCCTCTCTCTTTCTTACCCATCAAGCTCCTTGTTCCAAGCGCTGGAACACATCTGTTAACAAGAATACAGTCCCTGCCCTCACTCAGGCTACATTTTGGAGCTGCAGACAGAAATAAACAAGGAGAGAATACATAGGATAATTTTCGGTAATACAGAAGCTATAAACAGAGTGACGGGCAGGAGAAGGCCTTTCAGAGGAAGGGTCCCAGGCTGAGACCCGAAGCTTCCAGGTAGGGAATGCTGCGTGCAAGGGTGTGAATGCCACACGAGGGACAAGCTGGTTACGTCCAGTGAACGCTGAGACCCAGACTCAGTCATGGCACCCTCGTAGGGGCTGTCAGAGAGGGAAGCAGCCTGGCCAGCAGAGGGACAAGCTGGCATTCTATGCTAAGCATATTTGGAAACTGTTTGCAATGTAAAATTACTAATAATTTTACCTTTCAAACAGACCACTTGGTAGGAAAGATGTGACCAGCTGGGATTTTGGCCAGTAGGATGAGAGGGCAGCAGTTGAATTCAGGCTTTATTTTGGAGACAACCAATTGGACCTGTTGATGGTTTGGATATAGGGAAGGAAGGACAGGCAGGTGTATTGGGGGGCAGGGGTGCCTTACAGAGGATGACTATTTTGGAGTTCAACCTTCACGCCCCCAAGGTCTCCCCAAAACTTACAGGTAAGGCACTGTGTTGGACTGTTCTTCGCCTTAGCTTGTTGTCAGTACAATGGGTTGGGAAAATTGGATGAGATAATGTAGTATCTAAGAGCTCAACAAATAGTATTTTAATGCTAATTTCACGCCCACTACTACTTGACCCGGCAGGTCCTTTTAACTTTTCTTTTTCCCCTCCTCCCTCCTCCCCCCTTAGCGGGGAGAATGCGGGGACTCGCCCCAAGGCAGAGATATGGGTGAATAAACAAATGAACAGACCCACCTAAGGAAATCCTGCCCCCAGCAGCCCCTCCCGCACATGCGTATTAGGCCCTCCGCCGCCCCCCGCCCAGCCCACCCCCTCGGTGGGAGCATGCGCGCGCGGCTTGGCGCCAATTGCGGACCGCCACTGCTAGCGCCAGCCTGCGGGACCCCGGGCGGCGCGCCTCCGCTTCCCCCAGCCTCGCGGGCCCCCGGGCGGCTTCGGGATGATCGGCCAGAAGACGCTCTACTCCTTCTTCTCCCCGAGCCCGAGCCCCGCCAGGAAGCGACGTGCCCGCAGCCCCGAGCCGGCCGACCCGGGGACCGGCGTGGCGGCCGTGGATGCAGCGGTGAGGCGCGGCGGGGACCGCTCGTGGGGCCGGGGAAGGCGGGAGGGAGAGGGAGGAAGGCGGCGGGGACCGCGCGACTGAAGAGTCGCAGGAACGCACCCCTGGCTTGGTAAACTGGAGTCTCGTGTCTAAAGCCGCCTCCACCTATTCAAAACAGCCGCCGCGTTCCCCGCCATCGGCGGCCATGCTGAGGGGCCAGCCAATAGGGGCGAACTTTGGAGCCCAGGGCGCCAATCAGAGGCGAGGGTACCGCCCTTCTCGCTCGCGTCCAATCGGACGAGGAGAGGGGCGGGACCTCGGAGAGTTTTTGCCGCGAAAAGGCCACGTGGGGACGCGCAGTGGCGGGTCCGGCGGGGCGGGGCGCCTGGTTGCAGGGCTTCCCCTGCAGCGCACCGCTCCATTCCGCCCCGTATTAATACCAAACACGAAATTTGGGGCGTCGGCCTGCTAAGCGCGGGTCTGGCCTAAGGCCTGGGTTCCCAGAGGCCGGTTTTGCACTGACCTTCCGGGCGGGGGGGGCTGAAACCCACGAATGGGCGTCCTCTGCTATGGGCCTTTGGGTTGGGGGCGGAACCTGCTGGTGCCTGGGAGAGGTCCGCTGTGGATCTTGACCCGTCTCTGCGGGGACCACTTGCAGGTGAGCCCCGCCAAGAAGGCCCGGGCGGAACAGGAGGAGCCCGGCACACCGCCCTCGTCGCCGCTGAGCCCCGAGCAGTTGGACCGCATCCAGAAGAACAAGGCCGCGGCCCTGCTTAGACTCGCGGCTCGCAACGTGCCGGTGGGTTTCGGCGAGAGTTGGAAGAAACACCTCAGCGGAGAGTTCGGAAAACCGTATTTTATAAAGGTAAACGAGGAGGCTGCGCGCCCTTAGTCTTGTTAGTATAGCAGGCCGAGGCCACGTTTATAGGCAGTTGCTTTCGTAGTCTCCAGTTTTCCCTCCTTCAGTGTCCTTTTCCCGTTAACTATGGTGTTTTGAATCTGCACATTTATATTCGTTTCTGAACGACTTAAGATGATATCGTGGCTTCTTTTAACCCATCTAGTCAGTCTGCTATCCAGGAAAGAGGGGCAAAGTAAAAACCACCAACCAGGCTGCTTGAAACCTGGCTCCGCCTTTTAAAAAAGGGGGCGGGGCTTGCATTAACAGGAAATCCGAGCATCTAAGCCAATCAACTTTGACCCAGCCCAAAGAAGGGGGGGGGGGCGAAATTGAAGAGATGGAGCAACTTCGGTGGGGAGGGAGCAGGTACTGTTTTTATTTGTTTGGTTTTTCTTTAAAATTATTCAGATTTTTTTTTTTTTTTTTACTTACTGATTTTAGAGATGTGCCCTTACTGGAGATAGAACCTGCAACCTCGATGTATCGCTCTAACCAACAGCTACCAGGCCAGGGCAAAAAAGAATTGGGACATAAAACATAGCAAAGAGTTAGATAATGCTTCAGTTAACTTTCTTATTGAATTCATATGCTTTTTCAGTGAGAATCTGATTTTAAATCTAGTTTCTTTTTTTTTTCAATCAGCTAATGGGATTTGTTGCAGAAGAAAGAAGACATCACACTGTTTATCCACCCCCACACCAAGTCTTCACTTGGACCCAAATGTGCAACATAAGAGATGTAAGTACAGGTTGTGGGTGAATTTTTGCAAAAGAAGAGTGGGAGTCAAATAGTATTTCTTAATTAGGGACACTGGAGTTAAAACACTGTCCATATTTTAACAAAATAAAATACTAAAATTGTGAGATTTGTCAGGCTATATTTTAACCTATATTTACTCTTTTATTTTTAACATAGACCATTGTGTCTATATGCGCTCCTTTCTTGTATTTTATTTAATCCTGAAACCAGTCCCAGACCAGTGTTAAGTATTATTGTGGTGGTGATGAGGAAACTGAGGCATGAAGGAGTTACTCTTTTTCACCTGGTTATAGTCAACCCCACCTTGACTTGAAGCTCAGTATTCTTTCTGTCTGACCACGCTGTCCTTTAGTCTCTTAACTTCTGGCCCAAACAGCTCTGCTACCCTGTTAGGTTACCAAATCCCTTTGCGTTGGTTGGTTGTACAACCGGCTGCTGCCTGGGGCCTCTAGTCAAGTCAGTCTCCGGTTCAGAAGCTTGTCTGGCTTCCCACTGAACTACGGAAGCTGCATGAATGTGGCCATGGCCTCCTTACCCAGCCTTTCCTCCACCTCCCATTCTTCTACATCAGAATTGAGCATTGTGGCAAGCCTCTCCTCGCTTTTGTCTTTTAAAACCAACTATAGATCTACGGCACCTCACTGAATCCTGTTTTCCACCACCGTTGTGATCTGGTTTTCCTCAAAACCCCCCAAATATGCTTGGTGTCTGCTTACACTGGAGGTTTTTACACTTCCTTCTTACGCTTTTCCCTCCCCATTTGTAAGTTGAAAGCAGGAATCCCGTGACTTAGTAAATATCTGTTAAGTAGAAGTGAAACGGGTGAATAAGCCATCCTGATAAGGCTACTATGCCTAATACTTAGCAAACTTCACAATTTTCAGTTTAGAGTAAGGACTTTGGATGTAGCTCCTTGTTTCTGAAGTTGGAGTTAGAAAAAACAAACAAAACGAAGTTATTTTAAATTCACTACTATTTTGCCCCTTGGTTGAACAGATGTTCTGTTTTGAATACCGGTGATCAATATAAGTAGGGAAGAATAAGAAAAGAGCCTGAGACTGGGGATCAGATGGCCCAGAGTGGCTTTGCAAGTGAGCATGTGGAGCAGGGGTCCTCAAACTTTTTTTTTTTTTTAATATATTTTATTGATTTTTTACAGAGAGGAAGAGAGAGGGATAGAGAGCTAGAAACATCGATGAGAGAGAAACATCGATCAGCTGCCTCTTGCACACCCCCTACTGGGGATGTGCCCTCAACCAAGGTACATGCCCTTGACCGGAATCGAACCTGGGACCTTTCAGTCCGTAGGCCGACGCTCTATCCACTGAGCCAAACCGGTTTCGGCCGGGTCCTCAAACTTTTTAAACAGGGGGCCAGTTTTAAAAAAAACTATGAACAAATTCCTATGCACACTGCACATATCTTATTTGGAAGTGAAAAAACAAAATGGCAAAAACACCCGCATGTGGCCCGCGGGCCGTAGTTTGAGGACGCCTGATGTGGAGGGTCTGGGAGGTTACCTGGCTCCTCCAAGGCTGTCCCGTACCCAGTTTCCGTGCTGGGAAGGTGGCTTCGTGCAGGGGACAGTGTGAGCACAGCAGCAGGAAGGGAGAGACCCAGGAAAGCTTCCTGATGATGCGACTGTCTGAAGCTGGACTTGGAAGGACAAGGCATATGTCAGCCGTGGAAGAAGATTCTAAGAAGGCGCATCTTGAGCAGAAGCATGAGAATGAAGGAGAGGTGGGCGGCCTCCCGATCCGAAGGACTAGCCGTGTCTTAACACAGCCCGTGCCAGTGACCTAATTACTTCTCACTGCATCTTGCCGCCTACTCCCGTGGCTCTTGACCTGACCTCTTTATCTTCTGGTTTCCTTCCTGAGAAGATCTGGGGGAACAAGCCCCTGCGCATGCTGCCGGTGGGGAATCCGAATTGCTTCAACTCGTTGGAGATGAAAATTTAAAATACACTTACCCTTTGACCAGCAACTCCACTATTATAAGTATTCCACAGAAATAAAAGCAACAGTGGGGAAACATATATGTACCAGGGTGCTTGCCGCGTGACTTTGTGTAATGGAAAACAAGCTGACTGCCCATCAGTGACTGGGCTCTATTAACTTGAAGGCTAAAATGTGTGATGTGAGGAACACCAAATGTAGGGTAATGAGTACAATAACCCCAATTCTATAGGTAATTTAAAAAACAAAATTAGGATGGAATAGGATAACTGGGAGATGACTAACCATTTTGTATCTTTCTGGATGGTTGTACTTGTTTTCAAGGCGTATTTACTTTTGTAATTTGACAAATGAAGGGGACGAAAGCAAAGTTGACCCTAACTTGTTCCCAATACCTGTGTCAGAAGGGAGGGGGCAGTGTGGTAGGGTGGTTGAGTGAAGGAGAATTTGGTAATGGAAAAGATACCAGGCCCGTGGTCGGCAAACTGCGGCTCGCGAGCCACATGCGGCTCTTTGGCCCCTTGAGTGTGGCTCTTCCACAAAATACCATGGCCTGGGCAAGTCTATTTTGAAGAAGTGGCATTAGAAGAAGTTTAAGTTTAAATAATTGGACTCTCAAAAGAAATTTCAATCGTTGTACTGTTGATATATTTGGCTCTGTTGACTAATGAGTTTGCCGACCACTGTACCAGGCCATCTGCTTGCTTCTGGGGGTTCTAGTTGGGTCACGGAGGTGGGGGGGAGGGGGTGCTCTTCTCATTATCCTGTCCCTCTGTATAGGTCAGCAGTCAGCCGTGTTCATTTACACTGCCTACACTAGAGTATTGTTTAATTTGCCACCTGGCATTCGCAGGTGAAGGTTGTCATCCTGGGACAGGATCCATATCATGGACCCAATCAAGCTCATGGCCTCTGCTTTAGTGTTCAAAGACCTGTTCCACCTCCGCCCAGGTACGATTGCTTTATAGATGGCTCAGGTCCAATTGCAGATGTGTACTTTTTCAATCAGCGGTCGCCAACCTTTCGGACCTCACGGACCACCGGTTGGCAACCGCTGTTTTAAAAATATATTTTATTGATTTTTTACAGAGAGGAAGGGAGAGGGATAGACAGTTAGAAACATCGATGAGAGAGAAACATCGATCAGCTGCCTCCTGCACACCCCCCTACTGGGGATGTGCCCGCAACCAAGGTACATGCCCTTGACCGGAATCGAACCTGGGACCTTTCAGTCCACAGGCTGACGCTCTATCCACTGAGCCAAACTGGTCAGGGCAGTGAACGCTGTTTTAAATGATTGGTATGGCTATTTGGGGGACTTTCGCTAGGCTTTGGAAAAGGATTTCTCGGTATCAGCACTGGTGATGTTGGGGGGCTGGGGCTTTGTGGGGGAGAGGGTTGGTCCAGTGCACTGGAAGATGTTTAGCAGCACTCAAGGCCTCTACCCACCAGGTGCCAGGAGCACTGCCCCCCTAGAACTAGAGAGTTCTAACAACTAACAAAATGGCAATGAAAAATGCCTTTAAACATTGCCAGATGTTCCTGGTGGGACAGAAATCATCCCTGGTTAAGAACTACTTCTTTAGAGGATTTTTAAAATATATATATTTTTATTGATTTCAGAGAGGAAGAGAGAGATAGAAACATAATGATGAGAGAGAAATCATTGATCGGCTGCCTCCTGCATGCCCTCCACTGGGGATCGAGCCCACAACCTGGGCATGTGCTCTGACCTGGAATGGAACTGTGACCTCCTGGTTCATAGGTCGACGCTCAACTACTGAGCCACGCTGGCCGGGCTAGAGGGTTTTTATAAGTAAATGCATAGAGATATAAAACTGTAACTAAGCATCAATCGGGAGGGAGATTGTAACTCCTGGGCTAACGTGTGCTTAGGTTTTCTGAAGTGCTGTTCCTTAAATCCAAACAGACCAAAAAATTTACCTGGCTGACTTTACACGCTGTAATTCACACGTCTGTTGGTGGCTGCTGAACTTGCCGAGTTGTACCTAAGATTGCCTTTTTTCTTCTGGCTTGCTTTCAGTTTGGAAAACATTTATAAAGAGCTGTCTACAGACATAGATGGTTTTGTTCATCCTGGCCATGGAGATTTGTCTGGGTGGGCCAAGCAAGGTAAACCAACCACTGCTACACGTGGCTAACATGACTCAACTTATATAAGTCAGAAAGGGAATCTCCGTTTTACCCTGCAGCCGATGTTTGCTCCTTTTTCTTTCATGTTTTTTTTTTTATTGTTCAAAGTATTACATATGTCTCCTTTTCCGCCCCCCGATTGACCCCCAGTATTACATATGTCTCCTTTTTCCCCCCCCCCGATTCATGTTTTAATCATAATTTTAAAACTGTGTTCCCCTTTATTATTATTTTGTCCTCAATTTTGTCATTTCAACATAGGTGGTGTTGTATGTATTTAATACCTATGGGTTTCTTTTTTTTTTTTTTTAACTAAATTTTTTCCTTTTCTTATTTTTTTTTAATTGATTTTTAGAGAGAGGAAGGGAGAGGGAGAGAAAAACATTGATGTGAGAGTGAAGCAACCATCAGCTGCCTCCTGCATGCCCCCTACCATGGATCAAGCCTGCAACCTAGGCATATGCCTGAACTGGCAACCTTTCCGTGCACGGGACGGTGCCCAACCAACTGAGCCACACCAACCAGGACTTTTCTTTCTTTTTTAACAAATGAATTATAACCAGGATAAGGAAAGAGTATTTGCCCTTTGGTTTCTTGAGTTAGATTCCCACCCCACCCCCCCACCCCCCAGTAAAACACATTGGCCTCCTTTTGTTATTTTCTGGGGTTATTTAATATCACTTATGATATTGTTTAAAAACAGTTCTTTCTGATGACCGATGGTATCTATGCACATTACTGTTGCAAACTTGCAAAGGTGTTGAAAGTGCAGAGGTGGAAGTTCAGAGCCCTCTGGTAGCACCAAGAAGTGCCCAGCAGTCTGTTGAAATGCTTCTCTATGGCCGAGTTTCAGCCGGCCGCTCTGGGTCCCAGCCTGAGGATGCTTTCCTCATGCAGTTGGTTAGCCCTGACCTTCGGTGTTGGGCTGACTCGTTTCAACCTGCCTTTAACCTCTTTCTTTGGTGGATGTTTGCAGGTGTTCTCCTACTCAACGCTGTCCTCACAGTCCGGGCGCATCAGGCCAATTCCCATAAGGAGAGAGGTTGGGAGCAATTTACCGATGCGGTTGTGTCCTGGCTAAATCAGAACTCGAGTGGCCTCGTCTTCTTGCTCTGGGGCTCTTACGCTCAGAAGAAGGGCAGTGCCATCGATAGGGTATGTGGTTTTTAATAGTTGAAACCAGTGAGAATCTAGAAATCCTTGCAGTGTGGTCCTGGAAAATCCTTGCCATAAAATGAAGCTTATTTTCCCTGAAGACCGGTAATTAGGGTTGAAAATTGAACAAAATTTAGACAAATTACAGTAATGAGGAAAGTGACTAGCCAACTTATGATTTACTAATACAGGCATAAACTTGCCATATACTTAGAAAGGTACACAGATCCCCAGCTACCATTCATTTAACAAATAGTACAATAAGTCAGCAATTTTGAACCCGTGTGCCGCAAGAATTTTTAAACATGGTAATACCTGACTTATTTAATCAGGGGCCACTGATCTCTTTCCTCTTAGATTGTCAAATTAAAAAATGACAACAGCCAACACAACCATAGCCGTCTGATGTGAATGAATCAAAATTATACCTTTTATTTTTTTTGTCAGGTCAGAAAATATATTATTTGGTGTGCCGCAGAATTTTGGTAGTTAGTTTATGTGTGCCATTAGATGAGAAAGGTTGAAAATCGCTAATCTACCCAGTTTTCCAGCCAGAAATCAAATCAGATATCATTCATAACCCCTCCCTACCTCTTTTCCCTTCCTCTCCCTCCCCACCCCCCTATCCAGTCTGTCATTCTTGGCCCAAGTTCTCTCTCTTATCTCTCAAAAACGTTCCCCACCCCCCCTCAAATACCTTTGCCTTGGTTTAGGCCCCTCTGATCTTGCCTGGAGCATTCAGATGCCTTCTCCCTGAAGGCCATGACTTAGGCCAGTGATGGGCAACCTTTTGAGCTTGGTGTGTCAAACTTCGCCAAAAAACTGAGCATAACTCGGGTAGTGTGTCACTTTGAGGAAAAAAACATTATTTCGCAATATTTATAGTTTAAATAACATAAATGTATAATTGTTATATATAATTGTATTTAATAAACCTCAGCGGCCGCGTGTCATCAGAAATGGCTACACGTGTCAGTGGTGACACGCGTGTCATAGGTTCGCCATCACTGACTTAGGCTGATAAGCTGGGGTCTGGGGCATGGCCCTGGTCTCAGCCACAGCTTGCTTCTTCACTCTCAACTCCAGGCTGCTTGGAGGCACTTCTCAGGTTTGTTTCCTGTGCCCCACTTCCCTGCCCGCCTTTGAACGCCCTGCTTCCTTTGTCCTGCGTGGAGAGGTCTCTTTCTTCCCCAGAGGCTAAGTCATCCTTCCATGCTCAGCACAGCTCACATTTCCAGGGGCCTGGACTGCATGCCAGACAGGGTGCTAATGAGCACTTGACCTCAATTACTTCTCACAATATTCTCTACACATGATCATTCATTCATTTTGCAGTAACTAGAAGCTAGGCGCTTGTTGGTATTCCCAATTTACAGATGAAAAATGAAACGAAACTCAGGGAGGCTCAGCAACTTCCCTGTGGCTACACAACTAAGGGGTGGAGCCAGGACTTGAACCCAGGCGGCCCACTTCAGGCTCCGTGCTCTTAACCACAGGGCTGCCTGGCTTCAGTTAAGGCCCCTCCGGGGCTGCTGAGCAACTTGAAGGCAGTGATGTTTGAAAATATTTGTTAGGTGGTTATAATTTAAATGCAGAAAAGAATAAAAAGTCTATAATCTTCCTGCTCAGTTAATGACAGTTGAAAATTTAAAAATCAGAATCAAAGTATTCCCTTTTTTGTTGTTAATCCTCACCCAAGGATATTTTTTCTATTGCTCTTTAGAGAGAGTAGAAGTGGGGGGCCTGGGGGTGGGGGAGAGACATCAATGGGTTGCTTCCCGCACACACCCCAACAGTGACGGGGGCTCAAATGCTTTCCACTATTTCTTTTCCCTGAAGGAACTACTACTAATAGTGTTTTGGGTATTTTTTTCCCCAAAAAAATTTTTAACGCAATTATCACTTATTTTTTTTAAGTTGATATATGTTGGAGGTCTCCTATCAGCATATGTAGCTCAGCCTTTATTCTAGTAGCCATGGGGTGTTCCATTGTAAGAACCTGAGAAAAATATTTTTAGCCCGTTGCATGACACTGAATTTATATTAGGTTTTACCTGGAGAAAGCAGTGCTGCCACGAACCCCCTTAAACCTGCGCCTTTGTGTAGGGACATGCATCAAGGTGTCCTTCAGCAAATACATTCTCAGCAGTGGATTGCTGGGTCATCAGGCACTTAAAAGGATTGCATAGACGGTGCCGAGTTGGAGGCTGAGACTGGTCCTCGCAGCCTCAGAGCCTAGCAAAGGTAGTTGCCCCACAAATGAATGAGCGCACTGATGTCCTCGTGAACACCGAAGGCAAATAAATAAATGCACTTAGCAAAGTGGGAGGATTTAGAAAGCGCAAAGGGGACGGCACACTGTCTCCAAGTGCAACAGCCACAGAGTCCCAGCCGCGCCAACTCTTGGTCATTCTTTTTCTCTCTTTCAGAAGCGCCACCACGTGCTGCAGACCGCCCATCCCTCCCCGCTGTCGGTGTACAGAGGGTTCTTTGGGTGCAGACATTTCTCCAAAACCAACGAGCTGCTGCGGAAGTCTGGCAAGGAGCCCATCAACTGGAAGGATCTGTGATCCTGAACTGGGGGGGGAAGGAGGGGGGTCCTCCGGGCAGTTTCTAGAAGCTGCTATTGAAGTGTTTGTCAGTGGCGAAGTCGAATTGAGAAAATCATTTCCCTCGTGATCCTTCAGCACTTTGCACACCAGGGAGAACGTTTCAGTAAAGCGGCCGAGCGCCAGGCTGCCCGGCAGCGTTCTCCAGCAGAGACTGTACCTGTGACCACGTGTCTGTCTCAGGAACTTGGCTTTGGCTTAGAAAAGACACATCAAAGTTTTGGGAAAGGAGAGGAGTTCAAATTCTCTAGACCCTCCTCCCCTCTGTTTCCTTTATGGTTAAAGGTGGGGAGGTAAGCACCTTTTCAGTATCTAAGTCAGCTGCTAGTTGCTTTTACCCGTAGGTTAAACGTTAGGTTATAAGGTGTTGGGTGTTTTTATATAGAAAGTCCCCCTTCGCAGCTGGGCCAGGTCCCCTGCCCTCTGATCCTTACAGAGCCCTCAGGCCCCTCCTGGAAGGAAATGGGGTTTTTATTTTATTTTTTTGCCAGTTCCCAGAAATTGGGGGTCAGTTACCTGATTATAGCAGAGGAGAAAATTCCTAAGGAACAGTTCCTGCTGTGAGCCTTCAGGCTGTCAGAGGCCAGGAGTGGGCCGGGCCTAGTTTATATTGTTCTCTGGATGTTTCTAGGAATAAGCAGTGGAAGTTGAACAGGAAGGAGAAAGGGGGTTTTGTTTTGTTTTAAGAAGGGAAATGGTTTTCTCCCATGTGTATCTTGAACTGGAAGAAAAGGCAGCATAGTGCCAAATGCTTTTTTTTTTTTTTTCTGGAACACTGGAGAATTTCGCTCTTTTAAAAAATACTTATATGCCCGGCCAACGTGGCTCCGTGGTCGAGGGTCAGTCTGTGAACCAGGATGTCACAGTTCGATTTCTATGCGGGTGTTTTGTATTTTTTTTTAATCCTTTCAGAGACCATCTTCATTAGGGCTGAGCCTCCATCCTAGGTCCCGTTAGCAATGCTGTTAGCTGGGCTCAAAGTTAGACCTGCTAGAGTTTGGTAATAAAAGGTTGTTGAAGTTTCACTTTGTGCTGTGCCCTTCATGCGGCTGCTTACCCCTCCCCAGTCAGCTCCTGGGCCTGGCCATCCGCGGACGCCCTTGGGCTGCCCTTGGACTGTGGTTGCCATGGCAACTGCCGTGGGCAGGAAGGGCCGCCTCCATGCCGCCCTCGCTCTTTCCTCCGCCTTTGCCCCTCCCCCCTCCGTCCGCCCCGATGGAGCCGCCCACCCGTCTGCAGGGCCTGGGTAAGCGTTGGGCGGGGTTCCTCCAGGGAGGGGCGAAGGCAGGACGGTGGCCAGGGGTCTCCGAGTCCAGGCGGGCCCTACTCCAGCGCTGTGGGGAGGCTGGCCGGGGTCAGGGTCCGCCGAGACTCCAAAAGGGCCCATTTCAGCTGGAAAACATTTCTGCGGAGAACTTGGCGTTGGCCTGTCAGGGCTGCGTCCTGCCAAACCTTGGGACACTGCGCGGGGAGCTTCCCCAGCCTCCCTCTGCTCGTGTTTGCAAACTTTCCAGGAAATCTGAGGTTGAGGTGTGAGGCCAGGACGCTGGGCAAACATAGGCCCTAGCCCACTGACCTGCCCGCAGAGCTGGAGAGGCGGCTGGCCCATCAGGATGAGAGGCTGGCCCTGGCCGGTTTGGTTCAGTGGATAGAGCCTCGGCCTGAGGACCAAAGGGTCCCGTGTTTGATTCCGGGTCAAGGGCAGGCACCTGGGTTGCAGGCTCCTCCTCCTCCGGGGCCAGAGGCAACCAATCCATGTGCTTCTCTCACACCGATGTTTCTCTCTGCCTTTCCCTCTAAAAATCAATGGGAAAATGTCCTCGGGATGAGGATTAACAAAACAACAACAAAGAAAGATGAGAGACTGGGTGGACACTCCTGGTGTCAGATGCAGAAGGAAGTAAAAGGGGTCAGGAGGGCTTGGTCACTCATTGCCTGTATTTAAGAGCGTTAGAAAGAATGTATCCAGCGAGGGTGCAGAGACCTTTCTTAGGAAAGCAGGGCGTTGGGAACCTTTCGCTTGAGAATCCCCCTCCACGTCTTAGTTTTCTTATGGTTGAAGAGGAGGGCTTGCCATCCCACGTTCTGCCATCAGCAAGCAGGCAGAACAAAGATGCATTCTTCATCTGCCCTCTGGTGACCTGGGGTCCTCTCGGCCTGACAATGGGTCCCCTTAGCCAAGGGAGGAACCAGGGGAGGGGTTAATATTTCTGTGGGGCTATGAGAAAAGGGAGGAAGCAGGAAGCTCTGAGTAACCATAAAGGATTCAAAAAGCAAACTTGTTTTAAAAATATAGTGAATCTTCTAAGTATAGTGGCGCTTTAAACAGAACACAGAGAAAGCCTCTTACATGGTCTATTACTCCTCCCCCTCCTCTCCAAAAAAAATACAAATTTCATCACTGATCTTTTACGCACAAGGCTGGTTTGTGATGAACTTTTGGCCGTGTGGTGGTACGTTTTTTTCACGTGTTTTCGGATTTGTTGCGATGATAGCACTGAGTAGGCCACCATGAAGGGCAATCTTGGCCTGAGGCCTGAGTGCCTTTTCTATAAAGGGTCAGATAGTAAATATTTAAGCTTTACGGCCATCCTACCTCAGTCCTACTCTGCTGTAGAGGAAGCTGCCACGTGCAGAATGGAAGCAAACAGGTGTGGCCGTGTCCCAGTAAATGTTTATGGACCCCAAATTGGAATTTAATAGGATTTGCATGTGTCATGAAATCTTTTTTTTTTTCCAAGCATTTCATCAATGTAAAAGCCACTCTTAGTTCAGGAGCCACAGGACAACAGATGGCCTGGTCCATAGTTTGCAGCCCCCTGTTCTAGGGGGTCCTACTCAGACGCCAGCAATGACGGAGCCCAATGGCTGTGTCCCTCCCCCCCCACCGCCATCCAGGCGGTTCTGTGTGGCTCACGTGGGAGAACCTGGCCAACAATGATTCCTATCTCCCCTCTCAGGCAAGGAGCAGAGGATCTGCTGAGGGCTTTTGGGAACACAAGGAAGTCAGTTATGCAAAATGTCCTGGGAACCCCAAGTTATAAAACAATCCTGCCAAAGTCACTTATCTGTGATCGGAGTCCAGAGGGCCAAGGTAGGGGCCTGTGAATTGTTTTAGTCAGAGGCTTCAGTGTGTTGTTAATTCGCTTCTTAGTAAATAAGATCACCCATCTTTTTCCCTTTTGAAGTTCCCTTTCCTGCTGCGGTTTGCTCCTGGCATTAAAAAGTCTTAGGAGCCCTAACCGGTTTGGCTCAGTGGATAGAGCGTCAGCCTTCGGACTAAAGGATCCCAGGTTCGATTCCGGTCAAGGGCATGTACTTTGGTTGCGGGCACATCCCCAGTAGGGGGTGTGCAGGAGGCAGCTGATCGATGTTTCTAACTCTCCCTCTTTCTTCCTCTCTGTAAAAAATCAATAATAAAAAAAAGTCTTAGGAAGGGTTTTGAATTGGAAAAGTGAGCTTTTTGGTGTGTCTGTGTGTGGCAGTGGCTTTTTTTTAATCTTTGTCAAACCTTAGAGATGTACGAGGTATGAGCTCTGGGTTACTTTGGAGGGTCCTGGGGGTGTTGACTGGTGGTGACTCCAGCTGAGAAAAGACTGGAACAAACCTGCTGGGGAGGCCTCTTTTCCTATTTAGGGTCCTGACACTTTAAAAAAGTATATGTTTTTATTGATTTCAGAGAGGAAGAGAGAGGTAGAAACATCAGTGATGAGAGAGAATCCTCGATCGGCTGCCTCCTGCACACCCCACACTGGGGGTCGAGCCCCAAACCTGGGCATGTGCCTTGACTGGGAATAGAACTATGACCTCCTAGTTCATAGGTCGAACCTCAACCATGGAGCCAGGCCGGCTGGGCAGGTCCTGACACTTTTAATCTGCGTCTCTCAGCCTGAAGTCACCTGTTGATTCTCTCAGCGGACATTTTGGAAGCGTGTTTGCAGAGTTTGGAGAGTGGGACAGACCAGGCGATCAGTACTTGGCTACTCAGTTGTGTGTTTCCTTGTGTCCTTGTATTTGGGGTGATGGAGAGGGGGGTCCGGAGGCTTCAAACAAACCATTAGCGTTCCTCAACCTTCACTACAGAGTCACCTGGGGGAGCTTTAAAGAATATTAATGCCGGGCCAGTCCAGAAATTCTGACTTCACTGGCCCCGGGGAGGAGGAGGAGGAGGAGGAGGAGGAGGAGGAGGAGGAGACATGGCCTGTTTATAAAGGGGCCGGTTTGCAGCAGGACTGGCAACGTCTTAACATGTGGCCAGGTGATTTTTTTTTTATTTTTATTTTTGGCCAATGATATATAAGACTTTCTGAATCTGTGTTTAAAGAAATACATTTTTTTCTATTAATATTCTTAAGTTTGATGGGGAAAGTTGGTGAATAACTTTGGTTTCAAGCTTTCCATTGTCTTCTAGAAAACACCTGTGCCTTAAAGAGAGCGTGTCAAGGGAGAGCTGAGCCACCAGAAAGAATTCTTCGTTTGAGTGTGTGTGTGTTTAGTGAGAGTGTGAAGTGTTTCTAATCTTTTCTTTTTTCCCTTTATTGATTTTTTTTTGTTGAGGATATTTTTCCATTAATTTTTTTTAGAGATAATGAAGGGAGGGGGAGAGACAGAGAGAGAGAGAGAGAGAGAGAGAGAGAGAGAGAGAGAGAGAGAAACATCGATGTGAGAGAGACACACCAATTGGTTGCCTCCTGCAAGCCCCCTGACCAGGGTGGGGGAATCGAGCCTGTAACCGAGGTACGTGCCTCCCTTGACTGGAATCTAATCTGGGACCCCTCAGTCCGCAGGCTGACGCTCCATCCACTGAGCCAAGCCGGCGAGGGCTTTCTAATCTTTCTGAAAGCAAGGAGTTGGATTCGACTTTATGAAGTGCCTGCTGTGAGCGAGCCACTATGCCAGCCGCTCACTGACTATTGTTCCATTTCATTTTCTCTCCCGTGTGATGAAGTAGTTGGATGAGGACACCGGCTGGGCCCGCTGCCCAGAGCCACAGGTAGCAGGGCTCGGATTCAAACCCACGGCAACCCGATTTCACAGCCCAATCGTCTTGTCACTATTGACGCTCTGCCCAGACGATCATTATTTGCTGTCCCTGGGAATTTAAATGGAGTCTAACGTGTTCCCCTCGGCTCACAGATGGCTTTCCCAGGAAACGCAGGAGGACGTGTCTGTGGTTGGAGAGCTGCCTCTTTGAAAGGATCGCATGAGCCACTTGAGAGTGAAGTAGCCTTGATAAATAACCTAACCGCAGTCACAGGGGCTGCGGATGATCAAGACCTCGGGGACGCAGGCCCTGGGCTAAGCCCTCCTCCACCCGTAGTGCTTTATCCTCAACGCCTATAACACGAATGTGGCACTATTCCAGGTGACAGCGGATGACCCCGAGGCTTCAAGAGGACCCAGGAGGCCCTGCTCGTCCTGCTTATCAGTGCCGTGGAGATATCCCACGATCCCACGAAGTCCACTTCTTGGAAAACAAGCCACACGTGAACTAGTGGCTCCCGGCTGCACCAGTCCCAGCCACCAGGTAAACTGTTTTTGCCTAAGCTCAGCTCTTACAGCCGTTTTTTCCCCACTTGCCTCCTGGTTTACAGAGTACAATGCCCTTTTGTGTGGCCTCCCCGCAGGCTCCAGTTTGGACCTGAAGATGACCTTTGTCCCACATGCTGCTGGGACATTCTGTAACTGCCGGGGATGCTGGGCTTCTCCTCCCAGCCCCAGCCAGAGCCAGCCGGCCCCCAGCCCCCGGCCCCTCCGGTGGGAATGGAGCTCTTTGGGGTTTGTTTTTCTTTCCCCAAGTCCCCAGAAATGGGAAACGTTTGTTTCCTTGAGTGGTATTTGCATGGAGAAGGTTTAACCCAGATCTCCCCCCTCCTTTTCTGGCTCCCCTCCACCTCCCCCCCCGCCCCCCCCCTTCCCCCCGCACCCTGGGGAGAGAAGCCAGGTGATCTTTCAATAGCGATCCCCTGAGCCCATTCACGGGGCTTGATCCAGAAGCCATTTCTCCAGTGTCCAGCAGCCTGTGTACAGCATGTCAGAGGAGGGCCAGCATGGCTTTGTATTGCTTACGACAGCTTGGACTTTAGATCCCCGGCGGCTTAGGCGCCTGCGAATTTTGCAGCAGAGCAAGCTTGCGGGCGGAATTGAGAGGTGGAAACCAACGCTCCGCCGAGAGATCCTGTCCCGCTGCGCCGGGGTTGTTATTGCTCTTCGGTGCCTTGAAGGTTAAGAGCACCCGGGATATTTTTAAACTGGCAAGGGCCAGTTCATCTAAAAGTGACATTGGCAGTCACGGCAGGGAGCAGCGAGCCGAGCCGGCTTAGGCTCGGGGGGGCCCTCCGCAAACGAGAACCCTGGAGAATGTGAGCCTGAGTACACACAGTTGGGAGGACATGGGGGAAGAAAAGGCCGAGAGAGAAGGGGTAAGTGAGCTTGCCCCTCCCTGGGGGTCAGGGACTTCACGCCAGCGGCCAAGCGACCGGGCA
This sequence comes from Cnephaeus nilssonii, assembly GCF_951640355.1. Taxonomy (NCBI): domain Eukaryota; kingdom Metazoa; phylum Chordata; class Mammalia; order Chiroptera; family Vespertilionidae; genus Cnephaeus; species Cnephaeus nilssonii. Next base: position 22,077,263 of record NC_137093.1, on the reverse strand, counting down.
TTCAGTGCGTAGGGACGGCGGCCCCTGTGCAGGGGGGCACACGCGGGCTCTCCCGGGGCAGCAGCTCTGTTCTGTGTGGGAGAAGCTGATCCAAAGGGCTCTGAATGGAACAGGTGAAGGAGGAGAGGGGTCTTTCTTTGCGTCTATAAATGGTGATGTTGCTGGGAATCCGGTGCTTGCTCATTCGTTCCACGTGCCGAAATGCTTTAGGGTTTAGGTTTACCTAGAAGGCTGTTCTGTGGTTGGTTAGTTGATGTTTCTGTCCCCCAAACTTCTGTTTCAAGAGATTGAAACAGTACAGAGGAAATCGGGGTGTCTCCTTGCGTCGCCCTCCTCCTGAGGGAGGTGCTGTGCTAAAACTTCCCAGACCCTGTCTCCCCAAAGGCCTCCGATTCTTGGCATTCTCTGGTCCATAAACTATGTCTTCCACACGGATCATGGTGATTATTGGAACATAAATGGGCTTCCCTATAGGTAGGGTGACCCAGCAGCCAGATTTATCCAGCACTGAGGGGACTTCCCAGGAAGCGGGTCTTTCCATTTGAAAACGGAAAGGTCTAAATGTTGTTTTAGAAATGTTTGCCTTCTGCCGGGCCGGCATGGCTCGGTGGTTGAGTGTTGACCTATGAATCAGGAGGTCACGGTTCAATTCCCGGTCAACAATTCTTTCTCATCATTGCTGTTTCTCTCTCTCTCTCCCTCGGCCTTCCTCTCTGAAATCAATAAAAATATTTTTTAAAAGAAAGAAAGAAAAGTTTTCCTTCTAACAGTGTCTTGGGAGGCCTTTACAAGATGTGATTTCTTTTTCTTTTTTTAAAATATATTTTATTGATTTTTTTACAGAGAGAAAGGGAGAGGGATAGAGAGTTAGAAACATCGATGAGAGAGAAACATCGATCAGCTGCCTCCTGCACACCTCCTACTGGGGATGTGCCCGCAACCAAGGCACATGCCCTTGACCGGAATCGAACCTGGGACCCCTCAGTCCGCAGGCCGACGCTCTATCCACTGAGCCAGGTTAGGGCAAGATGTGATTTCTTTACTGGCTTCTCCAAGTTTTAAATGGAAAGACCCAGCCAGTTCTCAGCCGAGGTAGTCTGAGATGCCCGCATGCCCTATATTTGAAACGCTGGGGGGAAGGCGTTTTGTGTTTATGCAAAGGCGTTTTATTTGCTCCTGCCCAGATAAACTCCCTCCCAGTTTGACCACCTTTAGACCTGAGGTAGGAACGTGTTCCATTACACAAGGCACGCCATCTTTATGGCGAAATAAACATTGTCCCCTGAGATGGAACTTTTCAGACCATCTTATATCCCCGTCGAAATGCCGGGATCCCTTGCTCTCACACTTCTTCTGAATTTCCACCCGGGGATCCCGACCTTCTGAGGAGCGTGCACCTGTGCGTAGGGAACCCCCGGAGCAGGGCCAGAAACCTCGCATCTTATCTGCAGGCTTCGTGCGCAGGTCAGATGCTGTTCTAGCAGAGCCCTGTGTGATACCAGGGAACGAACTCATCCCCGTGGCACAAGGGGCCCTGTCCCTTTGTCCCCGGGACCCAGAACTCCTTGTACCGGACAGGCCAGGCGGGCACAGCAGGAAACCTGAGGTCTCCAGTATTGAGAAGTTGGCACCTGCCAGGCGTTTACACACGAGGACGGTCCTGGGGGGTGGGGGGGGTATTACTTACTCCACTCCCCAGACCAGGAAATCAAAGTTCAGAGGAGTTCCGTGATAGGCCCAGGCCCCTCAGGTGACAGACAGCAGAGTCTCCACCCACCCCGGTTAGCCTCAGGCCAGAAGGGCTGCACTTGACCTCTCTGGGCCCAGCGCACCTGAGCTCCCTCACCTGCGCTGGGCCCCGGACACAGCCACACTCCGGAGACCGGGGTTTTGTGCCACTCTGCTTGGACTCACTGAAACCTCCCCCCCTCCCCCCTTTTCCAATCAGATTCAATCATGGTTAAGAGTGACATGGAAGGACAACCCCAACACGCTCTTCTTTCTCTTTGGAAGTAAGTGGGTCATGAGCCCTGGCCGGTTTGGCTCAGTGGATAGAGCGTCGGCCCTCGGACTGAAGGGTCCGGGTTCGATTCTGGTCAAGGGCACGTCCCTCGGTTGCAGGCTCTATTCCCGCCCCGGTTGGGGTGCATGCGGGGGGGGGGGGGCAACCAGTTGATGTGTTTCTCTCTGTGTGTCGCTTCCCCTCCCTTCCACTCTCTCTAAAAAGTCAATGGAGCCCTGACTGGTTTGGCTCAGTGGATAGAGCGTCGGCCTGCGGACTGAAAGGGTTCCAGGTTCGATTCTGGTCCAGGGCATGTACTTTGGTTGCGGGCACATCCCCAGTAGGGGGTGTGCAAGAGGCAGCTCATTGATGTTTCTCTCATCGATGTTTCTAAACTCTCTATCCCTCTCCCTTCCTCTCTGTAAAAATAAAAATTAAAAAAGTCAATGGAAAAGCAGGCTCCAGTAGTCACTGGAATAATGTGTTGTTGGAAACGCCCCCTTAGCAGGTCTCCCCGCGCTGTCCTAAGGCTGTGGTCTCCTATAGCCACTCTCCCAACAAAGCGGCGAGCTGAGGGGCCCTCCTCTTTGGAATGGTAACCCCTGCGAGGCGGGGCAGGGGCTGTGGTACAGGCGGTTTGGGAAACGGGGGCTGCCTGTGCCGATACCTGCTCCACCTGCTTCCCCCATTTCCTCCCCCTTCCTGCCCGGCTCCTCCCGGCTGAACCGCGCTCCCGCTCTCCACAGAAGCCTCCTGCTTTGAGATCACTTCCCTGAACCCGCAGACCAAGGCCGGGCCCCTGTCCCACGCTCAGCCCAGGTTTCTCCTTTTTATTTTTTCTTGATTTCAGAGAGGAAGAGAGTGGGAGAGAGAGAGAGAGAGAAACACCCATGATGGGAGAGAATCATTAATAGGCTGCCTCCTACAGCCCCACACTGGGGATCGAGCTTGCAACCCGGGCATGTGTCCCGACCGGGAATCGAACCGTGGCCTCCTGGTTCATAGGTCCATGCTCAACCACTGAGCCACGCCAGCTGGGCAGGCTTCTCCTTTCTGACAGTTCTCCCGGCTGTGCCCTCACGTTCCTCTGTGATCTTACGCGGTGAGATTAAACCCACGCGGGCAGGGCCATCCCTGCGCCGTCCGCTCCGTGTCTCCAGCAGCTGGTGCCACGCCTGGCAGGTGCTTTGGGAATTACCAAGCGCTGAATGAGTGACTGGTTGAAGGCAGGTTCCGGCACAGAAGGGATAGAAGGGGAGGAGGATGGAATTCCATCTGCGAGGGGGGCGGGGGCCCAGGACAGTCCACGGCAGCAGTATCTGCAGGGACGACTCTCATGAGACGTTAGAGGAATCGGTGAGCCCGATTAGCCTTCGAGACAGACCCACTCCTCTTCCATTTCTCTGAAGCAGGGCTGGTCCGGGACCATTTGGGCCGGTTTTGCCTGGGCTGGCAAATCAACCTCCGTCAAAAGTTCAGTTTGGGGCCTGTCCTGGCTGCTCAATTGCTCAGAGCAGCGGTCGCCGACCTTTCAGACCTCACGGACCATCAGTGGTCCGTGGACCACCGGTTGGCGACCGCTGGCTTAGAGTGTCGTCCCGATACACCAAGGTTGTGGGTTGGGTCCCTGGTCGGGGCACCTACAAGAATCAATCAATGAATGCATAAATCATAGAACAACAAATCGATGTTTCTCTCTCTCTCTCTTTCTTTCTCTCTCAAATCGGTTTTTAAAAAACATGCGATTTGGCTCTCCGGGCATTCATTGAGCACCTACAGTGTGCCAGGCACTGCCCGAGCGCACCTTTCTAGGCCAACACTCCGGGAGAACCGTGGGCCTTGGTAATCTGAGCCTTTTCCCGAAATTCACAGACTTCCCTCCACTGTGTTTTCCTCTCCAGAGCTGCTTTCCACATCGGTTTGACCCTGCAGCTGCACACCCGCTGGGCTCTAAGGGCAAGCAGATTGGGATTTGGCACAAAAGCTCAGGATTGTTTTGCTTATGCAAATAGCATTTGCTGGGATTCTCCGGAGGCCCAGATGCTCTGACATGTGCTAAGTTTGAGAACGGCTGGCTCTCCCTGGGTCTTATTTCTGGGGCTCTGGTTCCACCCAGTTAAGAGGAGAGCCAGTTAACCAATGGGATCAGCAGCCCGCTCGCCTCCACCTATTACACATCCTGGCTCCGGAGTCCAGCGGAACAGGTTTGGCTTTCCTGTCCCTCCGGGCTGTGTGACTTGGAGCAGGTCACTCCCCCTCTCTGGGCCTTGGGTTTTCTGATGCCTGATTTGCGAACTAGGATAATAATAACGTGAAAGAGATGAGACTAATACTTCCCTTGTAGGGCTGCTATGAGGGGTCAATGAGATTCTGGATGCAAGATGCTCGCTATAATGGAAGGCGTTGTTATTGTTGTTTTTAAAATATATTTTATTGATTTTTTTACAGAGAGGAAGGGAGAGAGAGAGTTAGAAACATCGATGAGAGAGAAACATCGATCAGCTGCCTCCTGCACACCCCCTACTGGGGATGTGCCCGTAACCAAGGTACATGCCCTTGACCGGAATCGAACCTGGGACCCTTCAGTCCGCAGGCCGACGCTCTATCCACAAACCGGTTAGGGCGGCGTTGTTGTTATTTATTCGTACGAGGCTAATCTCCCTAGTGTTTGTAGTGAGGGAGTAACAGAGAGCAGAGTCTATTCTTAGAGGTGAGGACTGCAATTCGGTTGCTCTCCCCAAGCATTGTCCTCTGGTGTCAGGAAGTGTGACCTTGCACCAGCACCCTTGGCCACAAGCGCAGGCAGGTGTCGGTGGGGTTCTTGGATGACACAAGGGACCCCTCCCTGCACTGTCACCTGGAAGTTGTCACAGATTTTCTTTAGCTGCAAAGGTATTAAAACAAACGATTATCCCTCGCAATAGAACCAGTTTGCTAACTGCTGCTCCTGGTTTAGTACCTTTGGTCGAGTCCCCATCTTTAGCCAGTAGAGTTATTAACTTACCATCTAGCAAGGTGCCAAGAGCAAATTCTGCTTGAGACGTCCTGCCCCCTTAGTGACCTGGTGAACTCCTATTCAGCCTTCAAAGCCCCAGAGCGGATGTCCTCTTCTCTTAGCTCTCCTTCTCACCCATCTCCACCCCTGAAAGGAGTTCTCTCTGAATTGCCTTCCAGATGTGACTTTTCCCAATTCCGGTGTTCCAGTGGCTAGATGTTGATTTGAAAGGCATTTTCTTTATCTGGGCGGAACTCTCCTGTATCTTGCACACCCTTTCCCAGGAGAAGAATCCCAAATCTAGAGAAGTGCTCTTGTTACTTATTTCTTGGTTGCATTTGTGTTCCTTAGGAGTGGACACACAGATTTAAAAACAAGAGCCCAACTGGGCGTGGCTCAGTGGTTGAGCCTCGGCCTATGAACAAGGAGGTCATGGTTCAACTCCCAGGCAGGGCACATGCCCGGGTTTCGGGCTTGATCGCCTGCCTCGCTCTCTCCCTTTTGACGCACAAGAAGGGGAACGTTGTGTTCAGGGACGAATTGGATCTTGGTTGATCCAGTAATCCTGTGAGGTGGGCGAGCTCACGGCCGTGGCTAAGATGAGCCCTACTCAGTGCCCTGCGTGGGGGATGGCATCAACCTGGACAGCCTCATCTTGCAAGCTATGCCCTTATCCGACTTTGCAGATGAGTCACCTGAGGCTTGGAGAGGGCACTGAACTTGCCCAAGGCTCACCCTGCGTGTGGGCGGCAGAGCCTCGGTGTGAACGCAGGCCAGTTTCCAAGGCCCCAGTCGAGGTGCCCGAGGACGGTGGGATTGGCTGAGACGGGCGCCTCCGTGTAGAAGGAGCCCCGGCCCGAAGCCGGGACCTTGGTGCTAGGCGTGGCTGTGTCACTCATTTCATGTGTGACCTCTGGCCTCTGTTCACCTATAAAACAGGGACACCGGGCTTGCCAAGGGTTCCCCCTTTCAGGCTGTGGTTTGGAGAAGGCGTCTTTTTGGGAAATACTCACCTGTGACATCGCTGGCCCCTAGGGCCGGAGTACAGGTGCGGGTAGCAGCTGCCAGTCCGCTTGTTTGTTCCTTTCTCCTTAATTATCTGTGAATTCGTAGAAGGCGTTCGTCACCTGCCAGCAGGAGGGTCCCTAACCACCCACTCTTCCTCCTGATGCTTTTGCTTCTCTTTCCGCCTTGCCCAACTTGGCCAAACCCAGGGTCTGCTGAGACACCGCCCCTCCCCGCCTCCCCCACAGGCAGGTGTCTGACCGACACCCACAGAGGAACAGGCGGCTGCCTCAATCTGGTTTCCCTGTCTACACCGGGCACTCGTGATCCTGGGAGCGTTTCACTTCGGCGACAGACACAGAGTTGGGCAAGGAGGGTGATTGCATGAGCTGAGAAGTAGGCCTAAGTACAGGAATGTGGCAAGCCGGAGGGAGGTGGCCCCGTGGGCCGGCGAGCCCCGAGAGAGAGCGCAGATAGCCTCTTAAGTACCTGAGCCCGAGGCCAGGTGAGGGCTGAGCAGGGACCTTCCCAAGTGGCCTCTGTTGGCGGGTGACAAACAAGAACATGTGCGGCGCAGCTGACTTGGGAGAAAGCGTCCCCGCGCTGGGGCACCGGCCGTCCAAACTCCTCCCCCGTGGCCTGATGCGCGCCACCGGCCTCCTGCTGAAAGGTGACACGGCGTGGGCTGGGCTCCCTTAGTCACAGCGGGCGCCTGTCAGACCCGGACGGGGTGCCGCTGGTGGCTGTGTCCACGGTCATGGTAAGTGGCAGGCAGCAAGTCCCGGGAGGTCCTCTTGGTGGGAGGCAAAGTCCGAGTGGGAGCTGGGAGTGCCGGCTGGCCGCTGCCACTCTCCCCTTCTCCCTCAAAGACCTTGCCAGGGATGGGGGTTGGGGGTGGGGGTAGGGGGGTGTGGGGGGGAAGAGAGCTGGGAACCCTCCTCTCTCTCCAGCCCTCGGCTGGCTGCTGGCCAGCACTGCTTGGAGCCGCGCCGTGGCCTGCATTCGTGTGGCCAGGGCCATGATTGCTCTTGGCACCCGGCAGCTGTTGCTTTGGGTTCGGTTTGCAAGGAATAAAAATAGCGTTGGCTGGTGCTTGGTCTTTGGGTCAGCTGGGTTATCTCCGCGAAGGGCCACAGCGCGGCACGGGGAGCCTGTCCTGCCCGTGGATTCAAACTGCAGGCACAGGGATCCTACACGACAGTGCCGGTCCGCTGTGCGGTTCCTTCTTCTACGTGACAGACAGGCGTCTGGTTTTACGATCGTATCCATGTGCTCGTAGTAACCTCTCCACTTTATGGAATGAATTGACATCCAGCGTGGGGGTGGGGCAGGGGGAAAGGTGTGGGTGCTGGGCTTGGATGTGAGCGAACTCAAGGTGCTGAGCTTCCCCGTGCCTCAGTTTGCCAACAGTGAAATGGGACTAAAGTAGCGGCAGCAGCAGTAACAATTCCCATCAAGTTGTTCCAAGGGTTGGAAGCTTGAAGGCACTCTCTCCTCGCGATGGTTTCTGTATGTGTAAGTGCTGTACATGTTTATGTGTTATTGGAAGCGCAGTTGTGAGGCGGGGAAATGGGGCAAGAATTGGCATCCCCATTTTACAGATGAGGAAACTGAGACTCAGTTTCTTTGGGAGCTTTCTCAAACAGTTCCCCCATTTGGCCCCAGGTGCTTACTCGTGCGGTGGCCTTAGGGTCCTGTCATTGCTCTCCAAAGAAAATGGAGGGACCCTGGGGTTTTTCGTGCAGGTAGCTCTCACAAGGCAGGTTTTGGGGTGTTAGTTGCACTGGCTCCTGTCGGAATAACAGCAGGTCTTCACGGATTTGCAGAGTAAGAGAGGGCGCCAAGGTAAGCTTGGCAGCTTCACCCCCATCCCTCCATCCCCACCGCGCGTGTGTGTCTCTGCCCAGCTGCCCACCCACCCACTCCCTGTCTTTGCGCCCACCGACCTATTCATCCTTCCACCCACAGTCACAGCCAGGATTTCCGGAGCAAATTCCCAAAGAGCTTGCCTAATGCAAAACTTGGGAATCCATGTAAAGAATGTATTCTCAAGCCCGGCCAGCGTGGCTCAGTGGTTGAGGGTTGGCCAATGAACCAGGAGGTCACAGCTCAATTCTTGGTTAGGACACATGCCCGGGTTGCAGGCTCCATCCGGGAGGGGGAGGGGGGGAGGGTGCAGGAGGCAGCCGATGGATGATTCTATCTCATCACTGATGTTCCTATCTCTCCCTCTCCCTTCCTCTCTGAAATCAATAAAAATATGTTGTGTTTTTTTTTTTTAAAAAGAATGTATTCTCAGGATTCCTAAGTCCCAATCCCCCTTGTAGCACATGTTTTCCTTGATGCTGCTCTGGTTTGCTCAGCATTTCAACTTCATGCACTATTTTCACTGTTTCTTAGCGCTCACAATTTCAGACATGCCCATTTTAAATGTGCCTAAACTTGGCCACATTGGGATAAGGTGTCCTGCTTGGCACTCAGCTTCAGAACCGCCACTGAGACACCCCGCTCGTTCCTGGGGCGTTCCTGACACCGTCCCAGAAACGGGGCCCTAAAATCCAAATCCCAGCTCACTTCAGGCCGTCCGTTGGTGCTGAGTGTGTGCGCATGGACTTGTCATTCATTCGATACTCACGTTTTGAGCAACGACTGGGCACCGAGCACCAAGCCGGGCACAAGGGTCCAGAAATGAATGACAGACGGTTCATATCCCCAAGGGACCAGGGGATTGGCCACGGGAGACCAGTGACTGTGCGTCAGTGTTACCAGGACGGAGGTCTGGACTCGCTGGTGAGCGTGGCAGGCAGTCCGAGGCCGGCTGAGCAAAGAGCCTGGTCTCGGGGTGGGCTCGGGGGTTGTGAAGGTGCTTGGCCGGTGTGGCCAGCAGAGGGCGTGAGAGCAGGAGTGGCCCTTCTGCCCCCACCATGCCCTCCGGCCCAGGGAGGAAGTGGGTCGGACTGCAACCTGTTGGAGCCTCTGGGGAAGCCAGCATAGCCTTGGCAGCGTTTTTCGGTGATGCCACCTGCCAATTGCTCATTTCAAAATTTGTCCTGAGGACAACTGTAAGCCCGGGTTTCAGGACTCTGACGTTTCTTAAGCTTTCCTTGAGGACTTATTCTGTGCAAGAAACGAGTAAGAAATAGACTCTGTTCCCAGAAGCTCCCACCTCACCTCAGGGGCCAGAAGCGGGAGGGAGGGAGTAGGCGGGAGAGTTTAGACCACTGATTCTCACCCGAGGGCAATTTTTAAAAAATGTATTCTAATTGATTTCAGAGAGGAAGGAAGAAAGAGAGAGAGAGAAAGAGAGAAACATCAATGATGAGAATCACTGATCAGCTGTCTCCTGCACGCCCCCTACTGGGGACTGAGGTGGAAACCCGGGCATGTGCCCTTGACTGGAATTAAACTCGGGACCCTTCCGTCTGCAGGCGGATGCTCTATCCACTGAACCAAACCAGCTAGGGCGCCCGAGGGCAATTTTGTTCCCCAGGGATAGTTGGCCACGTCCGGAGACCTTTTTGGTTGTCACAGCTAAAGGGAGTGAGCTACTGTCCTCTAGTGGGTGGAGGCGAGGGATGCCGCTCCACATCCTACCATGCACGGGACAGCCCCCTCCACAAAGGATTCTCCGGCCCCAACTGTCGGTGGTGCCAGGGTGAGGGCAAGGCTTGGGCCTCCGAAAGTTGGAAAGTTTATGCTATGAACACGTGTGTACATGTATTTGTGTGTCCCTATTCTCGGTTCTTTTGGAATATACCTAGTTGGATAGCAGAGGTGAGAGTGGTCACCCCTGTCTTATTCCTGGTCTTAGGGGGCAAGCATGGTAGTCTTGCACTATTGAGTAGATATTCATTTTTCATAAATGTGCGTTGTGACTTTGAAGTTCCTTTCTGTTCTTAGTTTTCCGAGTGTTTTAATCAGGAGAGGCTGCTGGGTTTTCTTGAATGCTTTTCCGGGTCCATTGAGATGATCACGTGTTTTTTCCCCCCCCTCTGTTTTACCCGTGTGGTTTGTTCCGTTGGTTGATGTTGAACCGCCCTTGACTGACCCTTTTTTTTTTTTTAAACAAAACCTTGATGGTCTTAAAAAGAAAAAGAATCCTCCTGGCCCCATGGATTACCTAGAAAATTTCCTTGACGACAACATTTTGGCAAGTTCTGTTGGCCAACGTGGGCAAGAGTGTGGGCCATGGAGTTCTGGGAAAACGTGAGAACTTTTCCCCTAAGAACATTGTGTTGAAACTTAAAAAAAGGAAAAAAAAAAACCTCTTTTAGATACTTCATTGGTATGCTTAAGCTTTGTGATCTGTTGTTGTTGTTGTTGTTTAATCCTCACCCGAGGATATGTTTCCATTGATTTTTAGAGAGAGTGGACGAGAGAGGGAAAGACGGAGAGAAACATCGATGTGAGAGAAACACATCCATTGGTTGCCTCCTGCATGCGCCCTGACCAGGGCCCAGGCCAGGCAGTAGCCTGCAATCAAGGTACGTGGCCTTGACCGGAATTGAACTTGGGACCCTTCGGTCCGCAGGCCAACGCTCTAGCCACTGAGCCAAGCCAGCTAAGGCTAGGGAAGTCATTTTTAGATAACAGCTTTATTGAAATGTAAGTCACACGTCAGAAAATTTACTCGTGTAAAATTCAGTGTTTTTTAGAGTTGTGCAACCATCGCTGCCGTGAATTTTAGAACACTTTAATCACTCCCAATGGACACCTGTAGCTCTCACCCGTATCCCACTAGCCCTAGGCAACCACTAATCTTCTGTCTCTCTGAATTTGCCTATTGTGGGCACATCATCTACCTGGAATCATACGCTATGAGGTGTTTCTTTTACTTAGCACGTTTTCAAGATGCATGCGTGTTTTATTATGTATCAGCGTTTCGTTCTTTTTTTACGGCTACAGAATATTCCATTGTATGGATGGACCACGTTTTGTTTATCCATTCATCAGTTAATGGACATTTGGATTGTTTCAACTGTTTGGATATTACGATGCCGCCACAGAGTCCTTTAAAGTACGTGATCTCATTTAGTTCTCTCGCACATGCATGTTTCTGATGCACGGCGAGCATGTGTTAGCATACATAAATTAGAGGCGAGCAACCCCGAGTCAGAGGGCTAAGGAACGCTCCCAAGACCAAGCACGTGATGGGCAGGAGCTGCGAGGAGGACCCTTCTCCACTCTGTCCCTGCCTTCTCTCCTCTGGCTCTCTTGGCTGAATACACAGATTCCCGACTGCCTCTCATCCCACTCGCTCCTTTAAGAGAGAAATACCGTAACTCACTCTGGTCTCTCTGGTGGCTCAGTTGGTTGAGCGTCGTCCTGTGCACCGAAAGGTCACTGGTTCAATTCCCGGTCAGGGCACATGCCCAGGTGGCAGGTTCAATCCCTGGTCGGGGTACGTGCGGAAGGCAATTGATTGATGTTTCTCTCTCACATGGATGTTTTTCTCTCTTTCCCTCCCCTTCTTCTGTCCTCTCTCTCTCTCAAATCAATTTTAAAAATATATATTTTTAAAAATTTAAAAAGAGAAATAACTCAAAGCCATAGATACTAAAGCATCTCTCCTTTTCTCCTTGCAGGTTTTCTGAATGACCCTGCTGCTTTTCCTGTGTTGTCTGATTATCTCCTGCCTGACCTTTTCCTGGTTAAAAATCTGGGAGAAAATGACAGACTCCAAGCCAGTCACCAAGAATAAATCGGAGGCGAGCTTCATCCCAAGCCAGGACCCCTTTCCAGCGCCCAACAGCTCCGAGGAGCCACCGCAGAAAAATGGAGACAGCAGCTCTTTGCCAAAGACTCCTAACCAGGCGGAGCCGGCCTTCCAGAAAGGCCCCAAAGATGCTGATCGGCAAAGAACCTCCAGGCCACCCCGACACAGGAATCCCTCCAAAAGCCCCCTTGCCTCCCGGGATGCCTCCCCAGCCAATGGGACAAGGACCCCAGGCCCGGAGGCCCCCGACACCAATGGCCTGTCCTCGCCGGCCAGGCCGCAGGCCCGAGCCAGAACCCTCTCCAAAGAGGACCAGAAGCAGGCGCACATCAAGAGGCAGCTGATGACCAACTTCATCCTGGGCTCCTTCGACGACAACTCCTCCGACGAGGACCCGGGGACTGGCTCGGGCCGAGAATCTTCCCGCAGGGGCAGCAGGGCCGGCCTGGGGGCCCTGACCCTGGAGGCTGCTCGTGCTGCAGGCGACTCTGAGACCCTTGTGCCCGCGATGAGGTAATGTGCCCTTTTTGTCCTCGTAACCAGGAGGGTGGCGCAGCGTTAGGGAGTGGTCTTCACCTTCTCCCCTCCCCCGCCCCGCTCCGTCAAGCCATCCTTGGATGCCAGGGCTTCCAGGGTAGCTGTGTGAAAAGCAGGAGATGTTACCCTTCTCTGCTTGCTTGCTTCCTTCCTTCCTTCCTTTCAAAATCGTCTCTTAAACACCTGCTGTGTGAACAGGAAGCTGGCTTCCTAGGCAATCTCAGCCTAGTTGGGGAAGAGGGCTCGGCATGTAACTAGTTGTAATTTAAGCCAAATGAGCTTAAGCCACAAGGGATGACGGGAGCCTGGAGGGCAGGACAGTTTCCCTGTTCAGCAGGGAGCTACTTAACCGAGAAGCGGGCCTTCCCCCAGGGATGCCGAAAAAGCAGAAACTCAAATCCCAGATACTGGAACCAGTGTTGTCCGGTGGTGACGTTTTGGAGGATTTTGTTTTGTTAATCAAGCCTTGCCACCTCCATTCCCAAATTACAAAAGGAACGCAGTCGATCCCGGTAGAAAAGGCGCCAACCAGAACCTCACAGGCCAGGTGGGGGGGTGAGGGGTAGGCTCTCTTACTGGCTGTTCTTTTAAGCAGCTCTGGTATCTGCTCTGCCAAAATGAGAGAAACCTCGGTGAGGACATGGGTTCTTCCATAGGGACCCACGTTCCCAGGGAGCTTAATGTTAACCCTGGTTCCTGAAGTAAGAGATTGAGAAAAAAGAAAATGCCAGTGTGCCCTAGGAGGATGATCTCCAGGGAAACTTTTTTTTTTTTTTTTTGGTTAATCATCACCCGAGGATATTTTTTCCATTGATTTTTTTTTTTTAGAGAGAGTGGAAGGAAGGAGAAGAGACACAGAGAGAGAAACATCGATGTGAGAGAGACACATCGATGGGTTGCCTCCTGCACACGCCCTGACCTGAGCTGGGGATCAAGCCTGCAACCAAGGTACGTGCCCTTGACCGGAATCGAACCCAGGACCCTTCAGTCCGAGGGCCGACTCTCTAACCACTGAGTAAAACCGGCTAGGGCCAGGGGAAACTATTCTGAGCTTCTGGAAGGGTTAAAGGAAGAGAGGGCTTCAGGGTCTGGTACAAAGAGTACCTGGTTCAACCCTGGCTCTGCCCCCCTGCCCCACTCTGTGACCTTGGGCTTGGCACTTCACCTCTCCCACCTGCATCCCTCACCTGCAAAATGTTGAAGGGATTAAAGGGGATGATGTTTGTAAAGTATGCACAGCGTTTGGTACACAATAGGTGCTTAATAAGCATGAGATTCCTCCCCAGCTCCTGTCCTGGGCTGGTCCTCTGCCCACTAGCACCCACCTCACCCACCACTCGAATTTAGCCGGAGCTTCCCCACCCCCTTCTACCTATAGATTATATAAATTACCCATTTATCTCTTCTAACAATGACACCAGGCTGGCGGTGGATCCCCATTTTACAGATGACAAAACCGAGGCCCAGAGAGGGGAAGTTCCTTTCCCAAGATCCCATAGTGCGAGCTCTCTAGTAATCTTAAACATTCTCTCCCCTCCAAACCCCGTTCTTTCCCTCAGTGTGGCAATTTCAGCAGCGATTAGGGAAAGCAGTTTATTAAACCAAGTCACTGAAATTGATGAACCACAGAGATTAGGGTAGAAGTGGATGTCCAGTGTGTGTGTGGGGGCGGTGCTAAGTGATATCTAAGTAGGAGGGTTGGCAAGATACCTTAATTACAAGAGCTCCAGCAGGAAACAAGAGGGTCCATCCTAACTGGAAGATGGGAAATCTGTATATATAAAAGGCTAATGTGCAAAGTGTCCCCGCGGGAGTTCGACCAGGAGATCGGGAGTTCTATCGCTTGCTATGACATGCGCTGACCACCAGGGGGTGGCACGGAATGGAGTAAGGCCCCTGCGGGCAGCCAGAAGGCCCTGTTCGGCCCTGATCGCTGGCCAGGCCTAGGGACCCTACCTGTGCATGAATTCCATGCACCGGGCCTCTAGTGTACAAATAAACAAGCCCATAAGATAGTTTCCAAGTGTGTCCAATGCCAAGAAGGAAACAGGGTACAGGAGAGGGGATTATTAAGAGGCCGTATTTTAGAAAGGTGTGTGCAGGTCAGGGAAGAGGTCTTAGAAGAAGCAACTTTCAAACTAGACCTGAGCAGGCCCACAGGACTTTCTAGAATGAGACGTTCTAGAACTGGGCTGCCCGATATGCAGCTTATGGAGCGCCGCTGCTGGGGTCTTCTCTTACACAGGGTGGTGACGCCTTCCCCCGGGCCGCCAGGTCAAAGGCTCCGGCCACTTTCAGATGCGGGTCATTGAGTTCGGGGTGCAGGCTGGCGCCCTGCCTGCCTCCAGCTGGAGCATCGATGGAAGTGGTAACAGAGTCCCTGTTAGTTCCAGGAAGTTCCCTTCATTAGTATAATGTGTGGGTTTGTTTTTTTTTTCCTGATCCGTTGCTCAATCGTCTGCACCCTCAGGCAAATCTCCGAACCTTTTGGGCCCGGTTTCTGCAAAATGGAAGCCGAGAACAGGGGCTCTCACTCCGTCCCCATTTCCCAGACAGAAAGCAAAGGCCTGGAGAGTTTATCCCAGGGCCTGGGGGTCTTCCCTGGCCCCTGCAGTTTTCTTGGATGCCACCCAAGGTCACCTTGTGGCCCACCTGGCTCTCCTCTCTTCCTGCCAGCCCAACTGCTGGGAGACTGGCAAGGCCATGGATGGAAAATGCATGTGCTTAATATGTGGGGGGGAATGCTCCTTTCCTTTTCTTTTTAATCTTCTCCTGAGGATATGCTCATTGATTTTATTTTATTAAAAACTTAGTGTGTGCCGAAACCGGTTTGGCTCAGTGGATAGAGCGTCAGCCTGTGGACTCAAGGGTCCCAGGTTCGATTCTGGTCAAGGGCATGTACCTTGGTTGCGGGCACTTCCCCAGTAGGGGGTGTGCAAGAGGCAGCTGATCGATGTTTCTCTCTCATCGATGTTTCTAACTCTCTATCCCTCTCTCTTCCTCTCTGTAAAAAAAATCAATAAAATATATTTAAAACAAAACAAAACAAAACAAAAAACTTTGTGTGTTTGTTAATCCTTCCCCGAGGATATGTTTTCCACTGAGGGTAAGAGAGTGGAAGGGAGAGTCAGAGAGAGAGATGAGAGAGAAACATCGATGCGAGAACATCAGTGGGTTGCCTTCTGTTTGTGCCCCAACCGGAGATCGAACCTGCCACCTAGGTATGTGCCCTAACTGGGAATTGAACCCGCCACCTTTCGGTGCCTGGGAAGATGCTCCAACTAACTGAGCCACCGGGCCAGGGCTGGAGAGACGCTCTTTGAAGCGGTCTGCAAAGAGGCCTTCTTCTTCCTGCTGTGCCCTCCGCATCCCAGAATACTCACACTTGCCGCTTCCTTCTGGGCCTTTGCGCTTGCTGTGCCCTCTGGGCGGCAATGCTTTCTTTTCTTCTTCACGCCCTGGACTCCCTCCCCACCCCCCAGGGCCTGCGCCTTGGCCCTGACCTGTGCAGTCCCACCGTGCCCTGTGCGCTTGGCTGAGTGCTCTGCTTGCTCAGCTCTCACATCTGGAGATTCTTAATAACTTTTGAACAAGGGGCCCACACATCGTGCTGTGGGCCTCGTAAATTCTGTAGCCGGTCCTGCCTCCCCCTCCGGCTTTTGCCCGTCAGAGTCTCTGTCTCCAAGGGTCTTCCCTGTCCCCCTCCCACTTTTAAAGTTTCCCCCCTCGTGCCCCGTTTCTTTTCTTTTTTTAAAAAATAATTCTTTATTGTTGAAAGTATTACGTATGTCCTGATTTCCCCCCCATTGACCCCCTCCAGCCCGCCCCCGCCCCAGGCCCTCACCACCCCATTGTCTGTGGCCATGGGCCATGTGTATATGCATGAAAGGTCCTTGGTTGATTACCTCCCACCCACCCACCCTCCTCCGCCTTCTCTCCGAGATTCCCCACTGTGTTCCAGGCTTCCATGTCTCTGGATCCACTCCGTTCATCAGTTTATTTTGTTACTTAGATTCCACATATGAGTGAGATCATGGGACACTTGTCTTTCTCTCACTCACTTATTTCACTTAGCAGGATACTCTCCAGGTCCCTCCATGCTGTCTCAAAGGGAAAGAGATTCTTCTTTTTCACTGCTCGTGCCCCATTTCTTGATCCGTCATGCTGATGTGTTGCCTTCACAACCCTTAATCCCTCTTTGAGATCGTCTTCAATGCCCTGGTTTGTTTGGTTTGTTTCCTGAGTTGTGACCTGCCACCTGCAGGCTCCATGAAGCCAGGGGCCTCCACCGTTCCCCACTCCCCAGCCTGGTGCCAGCTCACCGTAGACTTTGGATAAATATTTGCCAAATGCATGAATGAAACAAGCAACCCCATCTTGTCAAAGACAGAATTCTGGTTTCCCGCGGCGTGCAGAACACCTCATGAATGGGGCAGAAGAATGGGTGGGTGCATGAATGAACGAATGAAGAGACACTTCCGTGTGGCTCTTGAGCAGAAGTAGAATGTATGCATACAATTCTTTTGGTAGAAATCTTGTGACTTAGTAGACTAGTTCTTGGGTGAAACTCCAAGTTGGAATGTTTCTCCTGCTTTTAAATGTGGTTAGGTATTCTCCCCCATCCCTTCCATTTTCCCACCCAGTGACTTAGTGCTGTCTGTTCAGATCTCCCCCGCTCCCCCCCTCCCCCCAGTCTCTTCCCTTTGGGGTTCATCTGGGGCCAGGACTTGGGACTTGGCCTTGCCTTGCACTTGGAAACAGTCCCCGAGGATTGGAATTCCCATGTAACCCTCAGAAATAGAGGCGATGAGAACATGCATGATGTGGCAGAATAGACGTTCACGTACCATGAAACGAGGGTGGGCCCGTTTTGTTGAACAAGCAGCAGTGTGGTTAGGGCACAGTGGGCTTGGGGTGAGCTGCCAGGTTCCAAGCCGCTTCTCGCTAGCTTGTCATCCTCAGTGCTACCCTGTGGGGGGGGGGCGCATGTGTGGACTGAGTGGGATGGACGGGTTCGGGATTGCACAACTCAGTCCTGAGAGTCAAAGTTACGAAACTCAAGTTCATGAGTTGGCATTGAACTCCTTTACCAGCAAACCTGCCTGGAATAGTTGTAGTTATTTGTAGGCTTTATCCCATTTTGTGTGAATATTCCTGTCTTCTGCTGGCGAAATATTAACGTGAAAATGCGAAGCATTAAGTGTTACCTTCCTAAAAAAAAAATCCCCCAATTCCGAAGCCCATGAGGCCCCGTGAGTTTCAGAAAAAGGACTGTGGATACGTGTATGTCACTAGCTTAGAACATCCCTGGCACATAATAAGCACAAAAAACGCTTGTGTTTAATAAACGTGTGCGTGTGGCGGGAAGGAGTGTCTCCGAATAATTAATCATCGCTGTCTCTATGTGGTACGATTATCCATAATTTACATTTTCTTCTGTGTTTCGTGCACTGGGCTTCTAGTGTTTAATAATAAAACATAACGGATATTGGAGGGGCCTGACACGCATGGCTCAGTGGTTGTTGAGCTTTGACCTATGAACCAGCAGGGGGCGTGCTGAAGGCGGCCAATCGGTAATTTTCTTTCATCATTGATGTTTCTGTCTCTCTCTCCATCTCCTTCCTCTCTGACATCAATAAAGATTTTTTAAAAGGGTATTGGAGGGGAGTCAACCAGTCATCTCACTTCCTAGATAAGAAGCTGAGGGCTGGAGAGGTTCGGGGGTCTGTCCGAGGTCTCCCAGCAAGATCGCCTTCGGCCCAGAGCACCGCTTGAACCCAGACCCTCAGCAGAAGCAGGTTAGAAAGTGGTCTGGAAACTCCCGGTATTGATGTTGCCACCTCACCTGGGCTCCAGCAAAGACCTCCTCCCTCCTTCTAACTTGTTCTTTCCCTTAATGGAAGAGGCAGGAGACGGGACAACTGATCAAGCACCCATTCCGCTGTGTGATCCTGGGGCCACCCCCTACCCTCTCTGGGCCGGACTGGATGCTCCGAGGTCCTCTGTGGCTCTAACAGTCTTGGCTTTCGTTTCTCTGTGTGTGGAGGGGTCGGTAGGGGCTGGGAGATGGGGAAAAGAGGGCAGCTGGAAAATTGGAAAAAGCACGTTAATTTATAACCACTTTCTCCTTTGCTAATTACCGCAGAGGGTCTGGGTTCCAGGCAAGTTCAGGACAAGCCAAGAGATGAAATGGTCAAGGGCGGTAGCTAAGGTTTGTCCCCTCCGTTCATTGGCTCGGGAGCTCTTTTTGCAGCCCTGCAGGTGGGTGCCAGGCACTGTGATTGACACTGTGGACGCCTAGACAGTGAGACCTGGCCCCTGCGCTCCGGAGGACAGGCTCAGGAAGGGCTGAGCGGCCAGGAGCCCAGGACATTGCCCTTGATAGGTGGAGAGAGTGGTGGAGGGGTTAAGAGCACTCACGCTGGAGGCCAGCTGACGGAGGACCGGCCTGCTGACTCCTCCGCCGGCCGTCATGTGACCTGGGGTTGAGCTGTCAGCTTTCTGTGCCTCAGCGTCCTCTCAAATGAGGCCACAGTGGCCCCTACCTCACAGGGCCAGAGTCAGGCTTCGTGGAGTTACTATGAGCACAGCACTTAAAGCAGGGCCCACCGGGCACTCATTGTCATTAAATGCAAAGCACAGTGTCATAGTAAGGGCCCAGGACCCGCAGGCAGACAGATCTGGGTTCAAATCTCAGAGCCGTCCCATGACCTCTCTGAGCTGCAATTCCCTTCTCTGTCGAAGCAGGGTAAGACCAGGTCTCCCTGGGAAGTGTGTGGAGATCACACGGGAGGAAGTGCCAGGCGTGGATGGCCGCAGGCTGCCTCGGTTGCCATCCGTTGAATGGGCGTCTTCCAAAGTTCGTACCTGTGGTCATGGCTGTTCGCCAGGACTGTGATTTTAAGGTAGGGCAACCTGTGTCCGCGGAGGAGGTAGAGGGATTGAAACGGCAGGTGAAGTGTTCCTGAGACAGGCTAACATGCAAACTGGCCCGCAGGTGCCGGGGGTCGGCTCTGCCTTTTCCCAGAATGCTCACTTCCACGTGGGAGTTTGAGAGATTTGCAAAGCGCACCTCGGACCCTGGGAAGGCGAGTGCAGTGAGGGTCTGTGGGGTGTGGACATGAAGGAAGGAGCCCGGCCAGGGAGTGAAGGTGCAGCGGAAAGGAAAGGAACCCCTGAGACCTGCATCGCCCCCCCCCGCCGTCCTCCATAGCATCCGGGGTGGGCTCGCAGCCGCCTCCCCAGGCCTCTCCTCCATCCCTTTCTCATCAGTGCCGAGTAGTGAGCAGCTCATAAAACTTTAAACTCTCTATACATATTTGTATCTCTAAATGGAATGCAATGGATCTTTCTATGATATCTTAATTTATTATTTTTTTAAAAATATTTTTATTGACTTTTTGCAGAGAGGAAGGGAGAGGGATAGAGAGCTAGAATCATCGATGAGAGAGAAACATTGATCAGCTGCCTCCTGCCCTTGACCTGAACCTGGGATTCTTCAGTCCTCAGGCCGACGCTCTATCCACTGCCAAACCGGTTTGGGCTATCTTAATTTATTTATTCATGTGTTAATTTAGGGAGGGACAGACAGACCTCACCCTCCCACCCCTCCACCCCCCATTTTCAAGACTCTTTAGCACCTAAGATAGTCTCTGGGAGCCCGGGATCAAGGGGATCCCTGTCTTTTCATTGTTCTATTTGTGGAATGAATGTTGAGGTCCGGGGGAGGTTGGCTATTCTATCAATACAGGGTCCAGAGTACCAAACATGTTATTTTTTCCCCCTTTCCCTTAAGCGTCAGCATCCTGTTTTAGAAAAAATCTTTCACGTTCGCTCTATACTTTTCTGTAATATTTCCCCCACCATATATTAAAAGGGATTATTTATTTATTTATTTTTTCACCAAAGTGCATATTATGCCCATGATTTTCCGGAAGAGGAAGTGGAGAGAACAGGTTTGCTCAGGGTCACCCAGCGAGCAGGGATAGGCCGGAGGGCAGTCATTGAGTGTGCCTTTGCACCTGCCGCTAGCCAGTTGGATGTGCATTTTCTGTGTGCGTGTGTGTGTGTGTGTGTGTGTGTGTGTGTGTGTGTGCGCGCTGTCACCAATCTGGGCTTTCTGCAATATCAACAACTTAAATTTAGCCTCTGATCAGTCTGGGGAGAAGGGCGTACAGCACGAGATTGCAAGCACAGCCAAGTGTGAACCGTTTCATTGACAATCACAAGTACTGCTGAAACCGGTTTGGCTCAGTGGATAGAGCGTCGGCCTGCGGACTGAAGGGTCCTGGGTTCGATTCCGGTCAAGGGCATGTACCTTGGTTGCGGGCACATCCCCAGTGGGGGGTGTGCAGGAGGCAGCTGATCGAAGTTTCTGGCTCTCTGTCCCTCTCTCCTCCTCTCTGTAAAAAATCAATAAAATATATTAAAAAAAGAAAAAAGAAAATCACAAGTACTGATGTCGGTATAATGGTGGTGTGTATAGGGGTGCCTCTTATTCTCTCCTTCTCATCTTCTGTTCGCTAATCACGCAGCAGAGACAAACCCAAGTCGTCATCCCTCTGATGACAGGCAAAGCCCAGCCACCTAAGTGAAACCCCTCTTTGAGAGCCCTGGGCAAAGCCCCGTGTGTTAGGGCGTGTGTTGGGGTTTTGTCCATAGAGAATAAAAATCCAGAGCAATGGAAGTAACCTGCTGAGAGTTCTTGCCAGCGTGATCCGGACTGACTGTGGGTCGGGTAGGGTGTTCTGAAATACCTTCATTTCCTGATTTTAATTGTTTTCATAATTTTGAGGTGGTTACATTTAAATTTGGGTCATTGGGGGGCAGGTGGTGGTGGTGAATACTTTTAGGTTTTGGTTTGAAAGTTTTAAAAAAATCAGCTTAAGGTGTGTGTGTGTGTTTTTTTTTGGAGGGATTGAAGGTAAGGCCAGAAAGAAACTCTGAAGAACTGAGAATTTTGTTCACCTGTGTTATTTATTTTTTAACCTTTTGGGGTTTTTTAATTATTATTTTATTGGTTGATTTTAGAGAGAGGAAAGGAGAGGGAAAAGGAGAGGAAGAGAAAGAAAGAGAGAGAGAGAGAGAGAGAGAGAGAGAGAGAGAGAGAGAGAGAAACATCGATTAGTTGTCCCACTTATTTATGAATTAATTGGTTGATTCTTGTATGTGCCCTGACCAGGGATCAAACCTGGATGGAACCTTGGTGTATCGGGACGATGTTCTTAACCAACTGAGCTACCCTGCCAGGGCCTATTTCTTAACCTTTTGTTGAAACGTTATTTACTATACGGTTCAAGTACAACTAACCCGTGCCCTCAGGCAGGGCTGCTAATGCACCTCCTAGGGGAGGTCACTGTGCCTTTGCTGGTCGTGTAGATGGTGCTCCTGGAGGTGTGGTCCTGGCTGTGTTTTTTGAAGGGAATCATTTGCAAACACATTATTTTTTTGCTTTTGTTTCTGTTTGCTATGAACATAGGCTACATTAATTATTGTTGCAGTATTTTCTAGGCAATGTTTTGGATTCTTTTTATTTATTCTGACTACTTGGAGAAGCAGTCATTCATTCATTCATTCTGCCTGGGTTCAAGTCACCAGCTGTCACCTTGGGCAACATTTATCTCTGCATTATGGGAACAAAAACGGTAGGATTGCTGCCAGGGTTCAATGAGACAAGGGCACTAAAAAGCACCCACTAAAGGGCCTTATTTAAGGGCTCAGGTTGTCTGGGGTCTCCCGGGTCTAGGAGGCCCTCACTTTATTTTCAATATATTTTTATTAATTGATTTCAGAGAGAGAACATCAATGGTGAGAGAGAATCATTGTTTGGCTGCTTCCTGCACGCCCCACACTGGGGGATCGAGCCCACAACCCGGGCATGTGCCCTGACCGGGAATCGAACCGTGACCTCCTGGGGCATAGGTCGACGCTCAACCACTGAGCCATGCCAGCCGGGCAGGAGGCCCTCAGTTCAGAAGGGGACCCAGATGATTCAAAGTATGCACTTAGAAAGCCCCCTTCGGAGAGGCGGGGCACGGAGCAAACAAGTCCATGGAAGCAGAGGCGGAAGAATAAGCAAAATCAGGAACTCGGAAGCCAAAAGTTGACTTGAGTACAAGGGCTTTTCCCAGGCACGTGGTGACAGCTGAGTCACATTTCAGATAACCCACATTTTCCATTGCTTCCCTGCTGTATGTGTCTTCAAGCACATTGACTGCGAGTTTTTTGCAGCTGTCAATCTGTAGGGGGATGCCATCCTAGGACTCTTCCTTCTAGTGCAGTCAGGGGAGCTGGGGAGGCCATTAGCCAAGACGTCTTTTCTCTCCGGCAGCTGTCGCCCCAGCCCAAGGTCAGCTGTGGCTCCCAGATTGGAGGTTCCGGGGGCGGGGCCTTCCCGGGAGGCGGGGCCCGTTCGGGGGCGGGGCCAAGGGCGGGGTCTGGGCCGGACTCTTGCGCGCAGGAGGCATTCCGGGATGGAGGAAGCGCCGCGCGGAGCCGGCCGCCTGCAGGCTGCCGCCCCACCCGGCCCCAGAGGCGCTAGGACCGCCCCTCCGCCTCCCGGCCGCGACCCGGCCGCCCCGCTGGGCCCCGGACCCCGGGTCGGCTGCAGGGGGCTAAGGGGACGACACATGCTCCGCATCCCGGCAGGCGCCCGGTGGGGTCGGCCGGCGGGGCGGTCAACATGAGCCCGGCCAAGTGCAAGGTCTGTTTCCCCGACCGCCAAGTAAAGTAAGTAAGTAAGCCTGCCGTTTTAATGACCGTTATCTTTTTACCAACTTGTGCCCGCCTTGCAAACGCGCTGGCCGGCCGCGGCGGCGGGAGAGGAGGCCGGAGGCGGCGGTGACGTTGTTGTTCGGAGGAGGGCACGCAGGGACCGCACAGGTGCCTCAAGGTTGACCGGCCGGCGGGGGCCCCGCGTCCCCCCTCTGCCTCCCCCGTCGCCTGGATAAAGGGGGTGGTCGTGGAAGGCCGGTCTCTTTGAAACCTCGCGGTTGTCAGGTCCGGGGAGAATCAACGTGCATTTGAGTAGGCATCACATTTAAGGTCATTTTCTGAGCAGGTTAGTGTAGGCATGTCTGTGCCTTGAGTGCTTCTTAGCCCCGCCTCCTAGATTTTTCTTTTCTTTTTTTTTTTTTGCCTTCATTTTATAAAATTACCAACGTGATGCTACGTTTGTTGTTGAAAATTCAGACAGTTATAGATAAGCAGGAAGGAGGAACAAACATCACCCATACCCAACCTCCCCCCTCCCCCCATGTTGATTAATAGTTGCTGTGTATCCGTCCATACAGCCTTTTTTTCCCTGGGCAGGTATGTTTTAATGTATGAACTCCAAGCATACAGATGCCTTTTCACTCGACATTAAGTATTCTACCACTGGCTCAGCTTACTGCGGCCGCAGCCCCATTTTGTATGGTTTTGTCAGTAAAGCATGGTTTAAAAAAAAAAAAATCAAAAGAAGAATACTATTTGGGGATGTAAAAATGACCTGAAATTTAACTTTCAGTGTCTACAAATAAAGTTTTATTGGAACACAGCCATGCTCATTGTTTATACATTGCCTATGGCTGCTGCCTTCAAAATTCAAGGGCAGAGTTCAGTAGAGGGACAAAGACTGGGCCGTACCACCTAGTCCTAGAGTATTTATCATGTTGTCCTTTACAGAAAATATTTGCCAACCTTTGTTCTACATCACGCTTTATACTGGGTTCATATTATCCCTTTAAGATGCTTGAAAAACATGACCTCTGCCGTGGAGCTAGTGGGGGAGCTGGATGTGTTCAAGGCCCATGTGCTGCAACTGTGATAATTGCTATCATTCGTCATGTGCTTTCAACTTGCCAGACCCAACGTTTTGTAGGTGTGTTCTCATGCCCTCTTTTCACCACCACCAGGGGGCGCTAAGTGGTTGCTGTCATCCCCATTTTATTTTTATTTTTTTATTATTTTTTAAAAAATATATTTTATTGATTTTTTACAGAGAGGAAGGGAGAGGGACAGAGAGTTAGAAACATCGATGAGAGAGAAACATCGATCAGCTGCCTCTTGCACACCCTCTACTGGGGATGTGCCCGCAACCAAGGTACATGCCCTCGACTGGAATCGAACCCAGGACCCTTGAGTCCGCAGGCCGACGCTCTATCCACTGAGCCAAACCGGTTTCGGCCCCATTTTATTTTTATTTTTTATTGTTTTTAAATATATTTTTATTGACTTCAGAGAGAAAGGAAGAGGGAGAGAGAGATAGAAACCATCAATGATGGTTTTTGTATGCCTCCTGTATGCCCCCTACTGGGAATCGAGCCCACAACCCAGGCATGTGCCCCTAATTGGAATTGAACCCCGGGACCCTTCAGTCTGCAGGCTGACGCTCCATCCACTGATCCAGACTGGCTTGGATTCCCATTTTATTTTTAATATGTTTTTATTTATTTTATTGTATTTATTTATTTTGTTTGTTTTTATTGATTTTAGAGAGAGAGAAACATCGGTTGCTTCCTGCACCCACCCCAACTGGGATCGAACCTCCAACCTGGGTATGTGCCCTGACCACGAGTCGAACCAGTGACCTTTTGGTGCACAAGACGACCCTCAAACCAACGGAGCCACACTGGCCAGGGCTCATCCCCATTTTATAGATGAGGAAACTGAGACTCTCAGTGCCAAAGAGAACATAACCAAGATTCACACTCAGTCTGCTGCCCAAAGGGCTCTCTATAGGCAGCCAGTTTCTACTGCTTTAAGAGGACCACTTCAGAAATAGAGTCCTTTCCTAATGTTGGACTAGTCAGAAGATTAAAGGTCTTAGTAGAGAACTAGTCACTGTGGCTCATGAGCATGCCAGGGAGTGAGGACTCCTGAAGCTGGAAGGAACTCCGCGGTGGTTTAATTCCTTTGATGGGCATTCAGAAAAGGCAAGAGACGTGCCCCAGACGTGGTCAGCCGCCAGGAGGGAGGCTGACCTTGTCGCTGTTTGGTCCTTGCAAAGAGGAGGCTAACATCTGTCTTGAGGGGACCCTCCTGGGGGTGCTGAGGGTGTGTCTGAGCAAAGGGCCTGCAGAGGGGCAGGGAGTACAGTGCGATCTTGCTCATGCACTGAATCTTGTGTTGAGCGCGGAGGTCACATTTCTTCCACATTTGGAGCCCCGAATGAACTCCTTTGGTAAAAACACCCAGAGCAGGCCACGTGACCTACACAGGAGACATTTTTTTTCCCTGATCTATAAAGCTATTCACTTTAAAATTTTACATATAAGTATTGAATCACATTTATTTTTTACTTATTTATTTTAATCCTCACCCAAGGATATGTCTGCTGATTTTAGAGAGAGAGGGAGGAGATGGATGAGAGAGAGAGAGAAACATCCATCAGTTGCCTCCTGCACACACCCTGACCAAGGATCATCAATCTGGTACGTGCTCTGACTAGAAAATGAACCCGGAACCTTTTGGTGCACGGGATGATGCTCCAACCAACTGAGCCACTAGGCCAGGCAAGTGTTGAATCACATTGAATTGTGCACTTTAATCCAAAAACATACCTTTCATAAACCACGTTAATCCAAAAGAATAAATGTGTAAGAAATTGGAATCGGGGGGGGGGGGGGGAGGGCAGTGGGGGGATAAGGACACATATGTAATACCTTAATCAATAAAGAAAAAAAAATGATGGAAGACAAAAAAAAAAAAAGAAATTGGAATCGTCCCTGCAAATTTGGCCATGTAGTCACCATATTTCTAATATGAAAATGCTTTATTGGGTTACTTCTCTTAGCTGAAGAGGTGCTGAAAAGATGGAATTAGCCCCACTCTGCCACTGAGCTGTGTGATGTTGAGCGAATGCCGTCCACCCTCTGAACCTCAGTTTCCTCATCTGTCAACGGTGCTAATTCTCATGGGCCTTTCCAGGATTCTTGAGACTGTCCAGCGCTAGACCCGGGCACTGTGCCTGATGCCAAGCCGTGGGAGGTGCTGGCCTTAAGCGCTGTCCCAGGTCAGCATACACATTTGCACAACTGATAGCCGTAACGACACTTGGGTTGTGAAAGAGGTTCTGTGGAGTCAGGAGGCTGTTGGGATCCTGTCTCGAAGGCTGGACCCTCTGTGGAGGAGCCAGAAGTAGTAGGAAGGCAAGATTCCAAATGCTTCCCAGCATCCCTCTCGGTGCCAACAGGGCCGGAGTTCGGAGAATGGAGAAATGCATGTGGGGCAGAGTGGTTGTAGGAGGGCTTCTTGGGAGAGACTTGAGCTGAACGGGATGAAATCAAGTTGGGGAGGGGAAGGCGGGAGAATCTGGTCTTCAGTGAGTCCCACAATGCCCCATGACCCCCGATGGGTGACATCCCTGCCGTGGGAATTCTGCTCAGAGCCAAGGCCAGCAGTCTGTGTGGCAATGCTGGTTGTGGATCTGTCGGTGGTGCCCACCTCTGTCCGTACATTAGAATCTCCAGGGGGACTTTTAAATGATGCCTGGGTGTCCCCCGACCCCTCACCCCCCCCCCCCCCCGCCGCCCCGCATGCCGATTAATTACAGTAGTCCAAGTAGTCCAATAAATTGTCCCAAGCATCAGTACTTTTTTTTTTTTCATCAGTACTTTTAAAAATATATATATATTTTATTGATTTTTTTTACAGAGAGGAAGGGAGAGGGAGTGAGAGCTAGAAACATCGATGAGAGAGAAACATCGATCAGCCGCCTCCTGCACACGCCCCACTGGGGATGTGCCCACAACCAAGGTACATGCCCTTGACCGGAATCGAACCTCGGACCCTTCAGTTCGCAGGCCGACGCTCTATCCACTGAGCCAAACCGGCCAGGGCTGGAATTTGAATTTCATGTAATTTTTATGTGTCCCCAAATACAGTTCTTTCTCAAACATTAAAAAATGTAAAAACCGCCAAAACCGGTTTGGCTCAGTGGATAGAGCGTCGGCCTGCAGACTGAGGGGTCCCAGGTTCGATTCCGGTCAAGGGCATGTATCTTGGTTGCGGGCACATCCCCAGTGGGGGGTGTGCAGGAGGCGGCTGATGGATGTTTCTCTCTCATCGATGTTTCTAACTCTCTATCTCTCTCCCTTCCTCTCTGTAAAAAATCAATAAAAAAAAAAAAATGTAAAAACCAGCCCTGACCGGGTAGCTCGCTTGGTTAGAGCATTGTCCCATTCACCAAAAAGGTTGCAGGTTCAATTCCCAGTCGTGGCATGTACCCAGGCTGTGGGTTCGACTCCCCGTTGGGAGATGGATGTTTCTGTCTCTCCCTCTCCCTCTCTCTCTCTGTCTCTCTCTGTGTCTCTCTCTCCCTTTCATTGGTTGCTTCTTGTGTGTGCCCTGACTGGGGATCGAACTAGCAACCTTGGCTTATCAGGACGACACTCTAACCAACGGAGCTACCGGGCCAGGGTCATCCTGGGGCTTTCATAATGGCTGCCCTGCAGAGAGGCGCCTGAGGCAAAGCTCTTTACTGCAGGCCATGAGCCCTGGACACACGCTCGCTCGCTCGATGAGGCAGATGCTGTTAATATTGTTGAATATTGTCATCCTCTGAGGGAACTGAGACACAGAGGACTAAAGTGACCTTCCCAAGATCACACAGGCCATACGTAGCAGATTCTAGACTCAAAGCCCGGAGGATGGCTCTGGGCTCCCAGGTTCCTCACTGCAGACTATTGAATTTGGGGGCCCTGTCATTCTTTGTGTGGGGGCTGTCCTATGCTTTGCAGGATGTTGAAAGACACCCCTAGATGTCTTTCTACCTCTGCCCACTGGATGCCTGTAGCAGCTCCCAAGTTGTGACAGTGGAACATGCCTGCAGACATTGCTGTGTGTCCCTGGAGAGCAAAATTGGCCCCAGTTGAGTACCTCTCAACCATACGTGCTTGTTTGTTTTTTTAAAAAATATGTTTTTATTGATTTCAAGGAGAAGAAGGGAGAGGGAGAGATAGAAACATCAATGATGAGAGAGAATCATTGATTGGCTGCCTCCTGCACGCCCCCCACTGAGTCTGGAGCCCGCAACCTGGACATGTGACCGGGAATCAAACCGCGACCTCCTGGTTCATGGGTGGATGCTAACCACTGAGCCACACTGGCCGGACAGTGCTTGTTGTTTAAAGTCCAGACAATAGAGGTATTTCCATTGGTCTCAGCTAGCTTTCTGCTCAGCATTGGATTCTGAGGGCCAGGTGGCGTCGCATTGGAACCTGAGGTCAGCGGCCTCTCTGAGCCTCGGCTTCCTCATCCTGAGCAAGAGATGATGGCGGTGGGGATTCAGGGAGAGGCCCCCGTGCTGATCCCAGGTGACGGGAGACTGCTGTCCCCTCCCTCCCGATGCGGTTCGCCCTGGTCGTGTGCCCCGGCAGCTGACAGTGTTTGGTGCTTGGCTGACAGCTCTGTCGCGTAGTTGACTGCACCTGCAGCCATTTCCAAAGTTACCATGGAATATGTCACCTTCCGCACTTGCCAAACGCCAGCCGAAGGTCAGCCCTCCAGAGCCAATGGCGACTGGCCTCCAACTTTGTCCAAAACAAATAAAAATAGCCGCCGGCCTAGGGACGGGGCCTTCTAAAGCCACACCGGCCGCTCGTGTGCGCTCCCCGGCCCCCTTTGCTGCGAGGGGCTCGGGACCCAGCGGATGGAGGGGCTCGGCCACCGGCTCTGAGGTCAGAATGCTGCTCGTGAGTGGTTGTCCCCAGGCCGCACCGTGGCTTTTCTGACAAGTGAGGTTTTCTTTGTTGCACTTTAGGTCAAATTGCTAGGGTTATTTTTTTTAAGTTAATTAATTAATTGATTTTAGATAGAGAGGAAAGGGAGAAACATTGATTTTTATTGTTCCACTTATTTATGCATTCGTTGTTGATTCTTGTATATGCCCTGACCGGGGATCGAACCCGCAACCTTGGTGTATTGGAACGACACTCTAACCAACTGAGCTCCCCGACCAGGGCCAAATTGCTGGAGTTTTAATGTTTGTGTGTCCTGGAATGGGATGTTTCAGACTTCCCTTTTAAAAAATGTTTTTACTGATTTCAGAGAGGAAGGGAGAGGGAGAGATAGAAACATCAGTGATGAGAGAATCATTGATTGGCTGCCTCTTGCATGCCCCCTACTGGGGATGGAGCCCACAACCCAGGCATATGCTCTTGGCCAGAATCTAATCTGGGACCCTTCTGTCTGCAGGCCAATGCTCTAACCACTGAGAAACCAGGTAGGGCTGTTTCAGACTTTCTGAAGCCAAAGAGTCAAGGCTGTGGACCAAGTGGGGAGAGAGGACGATGGGGAGCAGGCCTGGGCAGAAGGGGTCCTGATGCCTTTCCTGGTGAGGTCAGGGGATTAGCTGCTTCATCCTCGGCATCACTGCCCTGACACAGTAATATGGAGACTACTGTGTACCAGGCGCCAGCTTTTACTTCCTACGTATTAACTTATTAACCCTCACTGCCTAGTGAGGCCCGTGGTCTTACCCTCATTTTAAAGATAAGGAAACTGAGTGCCTTCCTCGGTGGATACCGGAGTAGCCACGGCTTTCAGCGTCTCTATTACAAAACGAATAGCTTTTTTCTCTCATTGAAAATAATACACCATTGCAGAAAAGCTAACAAACACAGGCGAAGAGAAGAGAGCAGAAACCACCCATAATTTAGGTCCCAGAACCTGGGACCTTTCAGTTTGCAGGCCGACGTTCTATCCACTGAGCCAAACCGGCTGGGGCTCAAATCAGTTTTTTTTAAAAAAGCAAACTGGTTAAGGAAATGTAATTATGATAAAAGCACCGTTCACATTGGCAAGATGCTATCGACCTTCCAGAGCCCTTTCCTAAATCCCAGTGCATCGCAGCGGGTCAGTCCTGGGAGGTTTAGGAAGAAAAGCCGCTGGCACTTGACCGGAGGCACTCACTCCATCGCGAGGGCCAGGACCCCTCTGTTCATTCCCTCGTTCATTCATTCAGACATCGCAGCAGAACAGAGACAGTCTGAACGGAAAGCACGTAGCGGACAGTGGCATCCAGACACGATGGGTTTCCGTCCTTCATTTCTCTTTCTGTTTTTCTTTTTCAAATTGGAAGAGGAAGTTTGTTTAGAAAGTTACAGCGGTAGCAGAAGTGAGCCAGCGGGGCTGCGTGGGCTCAGGAAACAAGTTATGGAGGCAGGAGAAGGGCCCTCGGAGCTTAGGAGAGGGGAAGGCAAAGGTACCGCCTAGGGCAGTGGTCGGCAAACTCATTAGTCAACAGAGCCAAATATCAACAGCACAACGATGGAAATTTCTTTTGAGAGCCAAATTTTTTAAACTTATTCTAACGCCACTTCTTCAAAATAGACTCGCCCAGGCCGTGGTATTTTGTGGAAGAGCCACACTCAAGGGGCCCAAGAGCCGCATGTGGCTCGCGAGCCGCAGTTTGCCGACCACGGGCCTAGGGGAAGTAAAGGGGGGAGGGAAGGCGCGGGGCGTGATCCTGGGAGGGAGAGCCATTTCTCCTTTGTTTTTTTTTTTTTTTTTTTTTTTTTTTTTTTTTTAAATATATATTTTATTGATTTTTTACAGAGAGGAAGAGAGAGGGATAGAGAGTTAGAAACATCGATGAGACAGAAACATCAATCAGCTGCCTCCTGCACACCCCCCACTGGGGATGTGCCCGCAACCAAGGCACATGCCCCCGACCGGAATCGAACCAGGGACCCTTGAGTCCGAAGGCCGACGCTCTATCCACTGAGCCAAACCGGTCTCCTTTGTTCCCCTGGCCCAGAAGTCTGTTTCCGGATCTCTGATGGGCGGAGCCTTTGGTGGTGCCACTGTGGGGGGGGGGGGGCGGGGAGGGTGGACAGACTGCAGGTTTGTAGAGGAGGTTTTTTCTCATGGGAAACTACTGGACTCGGAGACTTGATAGCAGAAAATGCCCACACCCTGCTTTCTGGTGTGATGGAAAAGAGCCCCAGGCCCGGCGACTTGCTGGCTGGCTGGGCCTCAGTTTCCTCATCCATTAAATGGAATTTCTTTTCCCTGACTTGCTTATTTGCCTCATCCTAGACAGGGCGTGCCGGCGGCGTTCTTATAATCCATCAGCTTCTCACCCACACTCTCGGCCCCCCGAACCCACTCAGCCCCAGCCCCCCAAGGTGCTGGTGACGGTCCCTGGACACACGTCTGGGTGGTTAACCTCTAACCTAATTCCTGGCAGGCAGCGGCTCCTTTGTCTGGTTGAAGAGAGTGGACTGAATATTCCTTTCGATTCTGCTCCTGTCAGAGTCCCCCCAAAGGACAGCAAAGAGATTTTCCAAAAAAAGAGATAGCAGCCCATCAAACCCCGGAGAACAGGAGGGGGAGACGAGCAACCTTTGGGGGGTTGGGAAGCGGATGGGCAAGTGGGAACTGGCTCAGCAGAACCAATTGGGCTGAGGCACAAAGCAGCAGCGAGGAAGGCTGAGAGCCCCCGGAGCTGCCCCCCTTATCCTGCTCCTTGTGGCCGGGGGCTGCCCGGTTCTACTTCAATAGGAGGCAGGAGGTTTGCTCTCTGAGAGGGAAAGGCCGATGGTCTCGGGCCTGGGGACTGACGGGCACCCAGGGGTGTGGGGCCTGTATTCCTAGCAGGAGGATAAGGGTCATTGTAGGTGTTGAATCCTGAAACTTGCCCTTCCCCCAGACCTGTCCCAACAGTTCCCCCTTCTCCCCTGCCAACCTTTCCTCCATGCAGGAGACCCAGGCACTTCCTCCCGGGGAACTGGGCCAGCGAGGGAGGACGACTTTATAGATACTTGGGGCTCCAGCCAGTTTGATTCAGTGGATAGAGCGTCAGCCTGTGGCCTGAAGGGTCCTGGGTTCGATTCTGGTCAACGTACCTCAGTTGCAGGCTCAATTCCCGGCCCTGGTCTAGGGTCGTGTGGGAGGCAGCCAATTGATGTGTCTCTCTCACATTGATGTTTCTCTCTCTCTGTCTCTCTCCCCCTTCCACTTTCTCTAAAAATCAATGGAAAAATATCTTTTGGTAAGGATTAACAACAACAACAACAAAACTGTTATTCTGTGGAGCACTTGAGATTTTAAAAGAAAAAAAAAAGATACTTGGGGTTTCAAAACACAGACCTCCCAGAGTGTAGCTCAGGGTGCACTGGCCTTACCACATTCTCAGCTCCTGTCATCAGCCCTTTCGTCCCTGCTCCTGGCCCTGAAGAAGTCACCTGACATTTGGGTGCAGTTTCTAATAGGAAGGCGGGCCCCAGACAAACAAAGGGACACAGGACACTTGGAAGAAACAGGAATCTCGTACCAGGAGAAGAGAACTTGAAAAGGCTGCCGTTAATCCTCTCATCCAGGTTGGCGAGGATGTCGCACGCAGGATGCACAAAAAGGAACATTTGCAGGCCCGAAACAGCCAGGCTCTTGGGCGGTAAGCACACGATAGCAGAAGTGAAAAACTCCCCGGAACGGTTAGGAGAGAAGGCGGGGAAGGCATTGCCCAGGAAGTAAAAGAAAAGGGATAGAAAGTAGGAGAGGGAGAAATATGTACGCTGGTGGGCCATGTCAGGAATTTCTACATCCAAGTCTTAGGACTTCTGGAAAGAGCAGAGGAAAAGGAAGCAGGGAAATCATCGAGGAAATACCTGAAGACAAAGTCCCGGACGTGAGTGTCCACATGGAAGGAGCCCAGCAGATCCTCAGCCTCAATGTTGGGAGCAGACACACATCTGAGCTTATCGCTGTGAGACGGCGAGGACAGAGGACAGAGAAGTTCCCTTAAGCTTCTGGATATGAAAGAAACAGGTCACCCATCAAGTATCAAGGGCCAGGATGGCTCTGGCTCTAGCATCCTCGGAAGCCACGACACAATGGCACCAGGCGTCCAGCACTCCGAAGGAGAAGGTTTTCCCTTCTAGAATTCCGCGTACGGCCGGTCCAGAGGGTCAACTGTGAGGGCAGAAGACAGTTCTAGAACATGTCTGGCTGCAAAACGTTTACCTCCCTGAAGACCTTATCTTAGACAGCTACTCAAGGATGTCTCCCATGGAAACAAGAGAGAAAACCGAAGAAGAGCCACACCGCTGGAGACAGGAAACAGATCCACGTTAGAATCCAGGCGACTCTGGGATGACAGTGACGAGGGAGCCCGAGCAGCCAGAAGCAGGACAGGCATGTGGGGAGGGGGGGAGGCATCGTCACGTGCCCGGCCATTGTGCCCTCCTTTTAACTGGATGAAGCTACTAGAGGACATGCCCTAGCCAAACAAGGGAGGTCACCAAGGTAGAGGGAGCCACCGGGTCCCCCAAATTAGGGAGCAGATCTCAGGGAAAGGCAACGAGAATGGAAGGGCGTCAGCAGAGGGCGGGCCCAGAGTGACAGCTGTGCAGGGGCCCAGAGAACAGCCAGGCTAGATGGGAGGAGAGGGGAGGCCTCCAGGAAGGATGTCCCCAGTGGAGAGGATCAGCTCTCTGACGTTAGCGGGAAACTGTGAGAAGGAATGAGAGGAATTAGCAACGGCGCAAGGAAAACAAGTCAATGAAAAAAAATCGTTCACTCCAGGAAAAAAAAAAAAAAAGAAAAGGAAGGAAAATCTAGTCTAACCCAGCCCTCACCTGTGGACAACAATCTCAGACTTTTAAAAAATATATATTTTATTGATTTTTTACGAAGAGGAAGGGAGAAGGATAGAGAGTTAGAAACATCGATGAGAGAGAAACAGCAATCAGCTGCCTCCTGCACACCTCCTACTGGGGATGTGCCCGCAACCAAGGTACATGCCCTTGACCGGAATCGAACCTGGGACCTTTCAGTCTGCAGGCCGATGCTCTGTCCACTGAGCCAAACCGTTTAGGGCACGATCTCAGACTCTCAAAAACACGGAACGTGAATCTCGTTGGGCCCTAGGGAGAGGCCGGGAGGAGGGCAGTGGACGGGGTGGCCACGTAAGAGCATTGATTCCTCGTCGCTCAGGGTAGGAGGGCCACAGGTGGTGGCCCAGAGGGGTGACTCACGAGGTGGCACACACATTGTTCGGAACGCCGGAGGTGCGGAAATGCCACGGGGCAGCGATTCCTCTGCTGGCGGGATCTGGAGGGGGTGGGGCAAGCAACCCCTACCTTTTTATTATACATTTTTTTGTTTTCAGTTTTAAAATGTTGGTACACACAGAAAAAGTGCATGAACGTTATCCCTGCAGTTGAACACGTCTCAAGTATTAGGATGCGATCCTCCCTCCCTGATCATAACGCTTGCACCCCTCTTCCTTGCTGCTTAGTGTTGAGTCCCTAAACGACGGGCATATCAAGTGAAAGTTAATTTCAGATGAAAAATCTAAACGTACAGCCCGGGGTGGGTCTGGGGACGGCTGCTGCTTTGTTCGTGTGCTGGCCTCTTCCTGAGTCTCCCTGGGAAATGAATGCTTCTCCGTGTGGACCTTGGTTTTATGGGTGCTGGGCACCCGACTTCCTCCCTGGCACCCCCGGCGCCCTTGCTGATGCGTGCCTGCCCTGTTCCCTCCGCAGGCCCAGCATGTCTGGACTCCACCTGGTGAAGAGGGGCCGAGAACACAAGAGGGTGGACGTGCACAGAGACTTCACCGTGGCTTCGCCAGCCGAGTTTGTCATGCGCTTTGGGGGGGACCGGGTCATTGAGAAGGTACAGATGGGGTCCCGTGCTCTGGGCGAGGCCAGGCAGGGTGGGGTGGAGAATCACCTTCAGACGGGGTGCTCATGCCACAGAGAAAGGGTGCGAGCCAGCGCTTGGTGAGCACGTGCTGCGTGCTGGGATCATGAGCTTTTCGCAGCAGGGGCGTGGACCCCTTTCACAGAGGAGGAGACTGAGGCCTCTGAGCAAGATCGGGGCCTTCACAAAGGACCCCGAAGTGCCTCTGGCAAGGGGCTGCTTTCTGGGTTATTGGGAGGGAAGTATAAAGCCCAGCCCTGCCCTCCCAGGGCCTACAGCCCCCTCAGAGGAGAGGAGACCCATGGGCGAGAATGACAGTGACGAAAGGAAACAGCTAAAATTTGCCCCTTTTTTTTGTTTTGTTAATTCTCACCCGAGGATATTTTTTCCATTGATTTTTTTAGGGAGTGGAAAGGGGGTAGGAGAGAAAGAGAGTAACATCAATGTGAGAGCATGCATAGATTGGTTGCCTCTCGCACGCACCCCGATCTTTGGTGCATGGGCCAACACTCTAACCCCTGAGCCACACTGGCCAGGGCAAACTTGCCATTTTTCAAAGGGGAGAAAGAGCGTTGAACCTGGGGCAGGAGCTCTGGGGTCTGTCTGCTGTAGCCACTCATGGGGTCTGGCATCGGGGCTCAGTTTCCCCTTCTATAAAATAGAGGCAATCACCGCTCACTTCTCTAACGAGATTTGTGTCTCAGGGCTGTTGTGAAGATCAGAGATGTAAGGGCCTTAAAATACAGGGGTGGGCAAAAATAAGTTAATAGTAATAAAAATAAATAATATAGTAATACAGAAATAATAACGTAAGAATAGACTGTGTTTCACATACTCACCGCTGTAAACCTACTTTTGCCCACCCCCGTATGGATTTGCTCTTGTCAGTCAGGGCTTTGAAGCCAGGCGCCTAATTGTTTCAGGAACTGTCTAATGCCACACAGCAAGTTCGTGATAAAAACAAGAAGTGAAACTAGGACCCGTTCTGTTACGCTCTATTGCTGGGGACAGCCAGCATTACTGCCTTTCCTTACCAAATCGGGGCCCTTTAACCTTCAGCATGCAGAGGCAGCATGGTGGGGGGTGGAGTTCAGAGCTCAGGCCAGACTGAGGAGGGCTCGGGTCCCAGCTCTGCCACTTACTAGCTGTGTGACCTTGGGCAAGTGCCTTAACTCCTCTGAGTTTTAATGTCTTCACTCCCAAATAGGGATAATAATACAATCTCTTTCAAAGGGCTGTTGCGAAGATGAAATGAAATACATTGTACTGTAGCTTAGTACATCCTAAACACTCAAAAAAATGTTAAGTGACCACGATGGCGCCAAACAGAGGCATCAAAAATCATTTATTCATCCATCCATCCATTCATCATCTGTCCATCCATCCATCCATCCATCCACCCATCCATCCATCCATCCAGTCATCCATCCATCCACCCATCCACCCATCCACCCATCCATCCATCCATCCATCCATCCATCCATCCATCCATCCATCCAGTCATCCATCCATCCATCCATCCATCCATCCATCCATCCATCCATCCAGTCATCCATCCAGTCATCCATCCAGTCATCCATCCATCCATCCATCCATCCATCCATCCATCCATCCAGTCATCCATCCATCTATCCATCCATCCATCCAGTCATCCATCCATCCATCCACCCATCCATCCATCCAGTCACCCATCCATCTATCCATTTATCCATCCATCCATCCATCCATCCATCCATCCATCCATCCATCCATCCAGTCATCCATCCACCTATCCATCCACCCATCTATCCAGTCATCCATCCATCTACCCACCCAGCCATCCATCCGGCCATCCATCCATCCATCCATCCATCCATCCATCCATCCATCCATCTGTTTATCCATTCATTCAGACTTAGAGCACCCGCTCTGTGCGGGGCTGTGTGCTCCAGGTACTCCAGGAGCCTCTGCAGCCATGAAATGGACCCCAGGGTGGCACGCAGCCTCCGTTGCAGGTAGATGTGCAGCTCTAGTCCCTTCCTTCGTTTCCTTGTCCAGGTGCTCATCGCCAACAACGGCATCGCCGCCGTGAAGTGCATGCGCTCCATCCGCAGGTGGGCCTACGAGATGTTCCGAAACGAGCGGGCCATCCGGTTTGTAGTCATGGTGACTCCAGAGGACCTCAAGGCCAACGCAGGTATTTGGGCCTTCATTCCCTCCCCTCCCACCCCGCCATGCCCTGTCCTTACCTGCCCTCACCTGCACCTACCCGGGCAAGTCCATTCTGGACCCCAAACAGCCTTCCAGGCTGTCTGTCTCCTGAGCCTGCAGTTATTTGTCTTTTCTTCTTCATTTAATTAAAATGTCTGCTGACAACAAGAATGACCTCTGTGTCTTAAAAAAGTGCAAATGGCTCCCATGCAAAGCGGATTCCCATCTGTGAGCGCTGTCCATGTGGCCACAGATCGCTGTCTCTCCCTCCAGATGTGTTTTCTTGCATATGTATCACTGTATTTCAATGATCTGTTCTTCCATTTGCCTATTCATTTACTGTCTTTCTGTCTACTAGCCTAGATCATTCTACTAGTGTTTGTATTGGACAATTTGCTTTTTATCCAGAACAACGTATCCGTTTACAGACTCCTCTCCTCACAGCGGCAAACTGACCTTTTAAAAACACAGCTCAGGTCCTGTGGCCCCTCCTGAAATGCTCCAGAGGCTGCAGTGCTGTCCTGAGCACCAGCAACCTCAGTCCTGTCCCCTGAACCCCACCTCCCCACCTTGGGCACACGCCCCAGGCTCTGCCCTGCACGATGCAGCCTCCTTTTAACTCACAAGGAACAGAGAGGACAGGTTTGATGTTTGCTCCCTTTTCTAGATGAGACAGTTGAGGCACGGGGACATAAATCACTTGCCCCGGGTCAAACAAAAGGTATGCGACTATTCTTTTCCAAGGGAGAGGCAAAATGCGTGTGAGACCTCTAAGAATAGCTATTTCGGATGCATTGATTCAGACTGAAGCCCAAATAGTGTTCGGATTAGGATACAAAAGCAAGGGGGTAGTTATGAGAAAGGGGAGGGGAATAATTACATTTCAATTGGTGCAGATTCTATAGTGATGTTAATTCTAAACCATGCTTTTAATCTTCAGTCCGGTAGTCATAATAACCGCTTTCTTGTTATCTCTGCAAACAGTTTCTTTTTTGCAACACAGTGTTGTCCTGGGCCCAGTCCAAAGGTTATTTTTCCCTTTTCAACATTCCAAACATTTGAGGCAGAAGATGTGAAAGGCAGTTCCTCTTGCTTGGCAGCTCCGGCTCCATTTTTAAAGTGGTTCCGTTTATTATTATCATATTTTATTTATTTTTGTTAATCCTTATCTGAGAATATTTCCCCCCCATTGCTTTTCAGAGAAAGTGGAAGGCAGAGAGGGAGGGGGAGAGAGAGAGAGAGAAAGAAACATCTATGTGAGAGAGACACATAGACTGGATGCCTCCCAAACGCACCCCAACAGGGGGCGGGGCGTGAACCTGCAACCCAGGTAACATGCCCTTGACCAGGAATCGAACCCTTGATCCTTGGGTGCATGGGCCGACCCTCTAACCATTGAGCAACACCGGCCAGGGCCACTCATTATTTCTTTGACATGACAAGGCTGGAGCGCAGGGCTGTCTGAGTCCACAGCCTTAGCCCGTGAGGTTTCCCGTCATGCTCAGGCGGAAGTCCCAGACCCTGTCGGCCTCAACTCCTGCTGGCCTCCCGGTGCCATCGCATGCCTCGCGCCCTTCCTCCCTGGGTCCCAGTCGCTCTGGCCTCCTCAGTTCCTGGACGGGCCTTGCTGCTTCCTGTCGCAGAGCCCTGGGGCGTGCTGGACCCTTTTCTGACTGTTTTTCCCTGAAGCTCACTGCACAGCAGGCCTCACCCCTCCCTGCCCGACCTTCCTTCCGGTCTCCTCTCCTCCCTGCGCATCACAGAGCCCAGGCCTGTTTGTTTGCTTGTCCATCTCCTCCCACAGGAGAGAGAAACTCGGTGAGGAGGGGGCTTGTCTGACTCCCCACTTCATGATCTCTGGCACCTCCGCAGCGGCTTGTTTTAGGACCTCTTCCTTGGAGTGGAAAGAGCATGAATATGTTAAAATCAAAACATTGACTTCCTATCCCATGGATGAGACTTGAGGACATGATGCTGAGGGAAATAAACCCGTCCCAGAAAGACAAACATCGTTTGTCTGATTCCACTTATATGAGGTCCAGACAGAGGTCGAAATCTGAGAGCCAGAAAGGAGAATGGTGGCCGCCAGGGCAGGGGAGGGGCAGGCGAGCTGTTTCATGGCACAGTGTTAAATGGGTGAGCTGGAAGAGATCTGGAGCTCTGTTTCGCAACAATAAAAACAGACTTATCGCGACTGGCCTGCACACTCCCAACAGGAGCAAGAAGGTCCATTTTATGTTTGTTTTTTGCCATGATTAGAAGCACACACTATATCTTTTTTTTTTTTAACCTTCACTGGAGGATATGCAAACATTGTATTCTTTCATGGGAAAACAATGCAAAGATACTAGTTAAGGAGTTTGAAATAAAACCCTACCTCTAATCTCACTACTTGATAACTTGCTTCTTTCTTTTTGTTGTTCCCACACACACATATTTTTTAAAAAAATATATATTTCTTTATTGATTTCAGAGAGAAGGGAGAAGGAGAGAGAGAGAGATAGAAACATCAATGATGAGAGAGATTCATCGATCAGCTGCCTCCTGCACGCCCCCCTGCATGTGCCCCTGGCCGGAATTGAACCTGGGACCCCTCAGTCCGCAGGCCGATGCTCTATCCACTGAGCCAAGCCGGCTAGGGCTATTATATATATATATATATATATATATATATATATATATATATATATATATGTATATATATATATATTTTATTCAGAGAGGAAAGGAGAGGGAGAGAGAGAGAAACGTTGATGATGAGAGAGAATCGTCCATCAGCTGCCTGTTGCACGGCCCCCACGGGGGGGTGAGCCCGCAACCCGGGCATGATCCCTGACCGGGAATCGAACCCGGTTCATAGGTCGATGCTCCAAGCCACACCGGCCTGGCTAAACACACGTATTTTTACATAGAGAAAGTCATGTTCAGTTTTCTTCTGATTATCACACGGGTCTGTCCGGTGTCGCCCTAGACTCGTCCTGGTTATGCTTTCATTGGCCGTACGTGGGTGCGTCTTGCAGATTTCCCACGGCCGACTCCAGCCTCTCTGCTCTTCTTCCTCTTCTCTCCCTTCCACCCCAGAGTATATCAAGATGGCAGACCAGTATGTCCCCGTCCCGGGGGGGCCCAACAACAACAACTACGCCAACGTGGAGCTGATCGTGGACATCGCCAAGAGGATCCCCGTGCAGGTAGGTTGGACGGCGCCCCAGTCTGCCCCCGGGGGTGATGCCCTGGGCCCCGGGGCAGCTGGATTCCGCCCTCGGAAGGGGCAGAGGAGCCGGGTCCTAGAGACTCTGAAATCCAGGGCTGATGTGACCCAGCAAGGAGCTCTCGGTGTGCGATGGGCGGGGGTGGGGTGGGGGGGGTGGGGGGGTGGAGAGGCGGGGAGTGGGGGGCTGGTTGTGAAGAAAGATCTCCATTCTTGCCTCTGTGTTTGCAGGCGGTGTGGGCTGGCTGGGGCCATGCTTCTGAAAACCCCAAACTTCCGGAGCTCCTGTGCAAGGACGAGATTGCTTTCTTAGGTAGAGTGTGTCTCCCGCCGATACGGGGGGATTGGGGCATTGACGGGTCCGATTCTCTTCACGTGCAGCCCTGTAAGGTGGGGGGTCAGTTCGGTATTTCCACGTCACATATTCATGGTTAGGAGTAAGCCAGTCCAGGGGCGGGAGGGCACCTGGGTAGGTTGGTGGGCCCAGGGAAATGGAGCCGTTACCATGGTTTCCACCGTGGAATGATGCTGGGGCAAGCTGACCCTGCTCGTGTTCCTGTTGGTATTGAGATGCCAGCCGTGTTCAGATTTATCACTAGGTTTGGAGGTGACATTTTTTACAAGGCCACACCTTTTGGGGGGCTGTTCTCAGGCCTTTGGAATGCCTTAGCCCCTTGGGACCAGAGCCCCTCATCGGCCTGGGCGAGTCTAATTTTGAAGAAGTGGCGTTAGAAGAAGTTTAAGTTTAAAAAATTTGGCTCTCAAAAGAAATTTCAATCGTTGTACTGTTGATATTTGGCTCTGTTGACTAATGAGTTTGCCGACCACTGGTTTAGGGGACTCGTTCAGCATTCACTTACCTCTGGGGCCACCACACAGACTTATGTATGAAGCAGCTCAGTGCACATCAGCACCTGCTGTTCCAGAGCTCAGCCCGGTGACCTGTGCCCACGAGGCTTTTTCTGTCCATGGTCTCTGATTGGCTGTCACACAGGATTCTCCTTCTCCTTTAGCTTCTCTGGAGGTTGGTGGTCCAGCCCACAAGCTGGCAAGCTGTACAGCTCGCAGGCCGAATCCGGCCCACTGCCTGCCTTCTGTAAATACAGTTTTGTTGAAACACGGCCCTGCTCATTCACTTACGGATTGCCCGTGGCTGCTCTCACCCACACTGGCAAAGTTGCATATGAGTGGCAGAGAGCAGCAGGCCACACAGCTGCGTATATTCCCCATCTGGTTCATTCTAGGAAAAGTCCGCTCACCCGTGGTCTAGTTTTTTGGGTGCTGGCTGGCCCTCTTGGTCTCGCTTTTTGGCCTCCCCCGCCCCCCCAAAGTGAATTTTGTGTATGCCCCGTAGCTTAGGTTACAGCTCAGACCAGGCGCACAGTCCACGTGTGCTGCAAGTTGAGTGATGACGTAGCAGATGAACAGACTGTTTGCTGCCTTGACTTGACCTTAAACTCCTCGAGAGCTTGGCCCTGAGTATTGTTCTTTCCCTGAGCACTCGGTCAGCCCTCGGCGGTGAGGGACTTGTGGCTGACTCGGTTCTGCCCCCCCCCCCCCCCCCGCTTTATCCCCCATCCCTCAGGCCCTCCCAGCGAGGCCATGTGGGCCCTGGGAGACAAGATCGCCTCCACCATCGTGGCCCAGACGCTGCAGGTTCCAACACTGCCCTGGAGCGGAAGCGGTAAGGGACCCCAAGCTTCACACGGGGGGACTCCTCGGCCCAGTGCTGCTAATGTGAGCAGAGGGGGTGACAGGGTGTGCGTTTTAACTCTTTCATTTAAAAATTTAAAGCTATTGAACACGTGGCACAGTTGCATTGTAGACAACTTGGAAAATAAATATGAGACATGCAGAAAAGAAATAGGAATCATTTATAATCCTATGACTCCGTGTTGAACACTTGTTGCATTTTGGGTATCTGTCTACCTTCCCATCCTTTTTTCTAAGCACGTCCTTTAAAAAACCCAGAGATCTTATATTTGCTAGTTTGGGACTTATTTTTTTTCTCACTAATCTTTCTATGTCAATAAATATACTTTGCAACATTTAAAATGCCTGCCTAGGATTATATCATATACCATGATTTACTTAACAGCCCTCTCTAGTTATACATTTAGGTTGTTTCCAGTTTATTTTGTTCTAACTTAAAAACCACTAACAGTAACGGAGGCTTGATCATCTCATGTTTAAATGTCTATGTACATTTTAATCATTTCCTTAGGATAAATTTCTTATAGTGGGGTTTCTAAGATACATTTTTATATAAAAATAAACAGGAAAAAAGTCTTAGGACTTTTCAATTTGATTTTTTCTTCTAAAGATTGAATTTTAAATTTGGGATGGGAAGTGGTTTTTTTTGTTTGTTTTGTTTTTTGTTTTTAAATCTTCACCGGGTATTGGAAAATAATGATTCACATATTAATGACTCCATAGCGTAGAACTGGGATTTTTTTTAAAGATTCAGGTTAATGCGGCATTCTTGGTAGAGTCAGTCTGAATTTCTTATTGTTTTTTAATCCTCAACCGAGGATATGTTTCAATGGATTTTTAGAGAGAGTGGAAGGGACGGGGAGAGACAGAGAGAGAAACATCGATGTGAGAGAGACCCATAGAATGGTTGCCTCCCACCTGTGCCCCGACCAGGGCTGGAGATCCAACTTACAGCCCTGGTATGTGGCCTTGACCAAAACTGAACATGGGACCCTTCAGTCCGCAGGCCGATGCTCTGTCCACTGAGCCAAACCGGCCAGGGCTCAATCTGTATTTCTTAAGCTTGATTTCCCCATTCAGGGTTGAGTCGGTCCTTAAGAAAATGAAAAGCCATTCATTAATTGAGCTGAAGGACTGTGTCCGTGTTCCGCTGGTCCAGAGGCCAGGCCTAGAGCAGCTCTGGCGAGTCAGGGCCTCGCGGTTTCTGTGTTGTGTGTGCCCCTGCCGTCCGTGCACGATTCCGCTTCCTTTGCGACTCTCCAGGCCTGACGGTGGAGTGGGCAGAGGATGGCCTGCAGGAGGGGAAGAGGATCAGCGTCCCGGAAGACGTGTACAGCCAGGGCTGTGTGAAGGACATAGAGGAGGGCTTGGAGGTAAGCCGGAGCCTAGGGGGGACCGGGTGCCGGGACGTCCCCCTGTCCTGGTGGCGGTGGACACGCCTAACTTCTAAAGGGGGCTGTCTGTCCTCTGCCTCCCAGGCAGCAGAAAGAATTGGTTTCCCGCTGATGATCAAAGCGTCCGAAGGCGGTGGAGGGAAAGGGATCCGGAAGGCGGAGAGTGCCGAGGACTTCCCCATCCTGTTCCGACAGGTGAGTGCGCCCGCGCGTTTTTTCGTCTTTGGGAATGGTCTCTAGTCGTGTGTTGGCCAGCAGATTCTTTCTGCTTCTTTTTAAACGGTTTAAATATATTTGTATTGATTTCAGAGAGGAAAGGAGAGGGAGAGGGAGAGAGAAACATCAGTGATGAGAGAGAATCATTGATCGGCTGCCTCCTCTAGGCCCCACACTGGGGATCGAGCCCGCAACACGGGCATGTGCCCTGACCGAGAATCGAACTGAGACCTCCTGGTTCAGAGGTTGATGCTCAACCCCTGAGCCACGCCGGCCAGGCCAGATTCTTCCTATGAGC
This sequence comes from Cnephaeus nilssonii, assembly GCF_951640355.1. NCBI lineage: Eukaryota > Metazoa > Chordata > Mammalia > Chiroptera > Vespertilionidae > Cnephaeus > Cnephaeus nilssonii. The sequence continues at coordinate 22,033,357 of NC_137093.1, read as the reverse complement.
ATGATGTGCCACAGCTGTGAGGGCGTGGGCAGCAGGGGAATGTGGCTGTGCGGTGTCATCTTTCGAAGCAAATGTGTGCATGTCACTCAGAAGTCCCTGGTGCGTGTGCATCGTTGTACCATTTCCCTGGATGTTGAAGTCCATGAGTCAATGTGTGTGTAAACGGCTTCAGGCATGCAGGGTCGGAATATCTGTTTCTGACTAGATTTGTCTATCAAGAGAGGGGATGTTTTGTAAATTGTAGCAGTCTTGGTATTTTTAATGTTTCCAGATGGTCCCTTTTTATTGCAGGAACTATATGGTTGAACCTGAACAACCTGGGTTTCAACTGGGTGGGTCGAATTACACATGGATTTCTTTCAGTAGCTACATTAAAAAAATTTTTGGAGATTTTCAACAACTTGAAAGATCTCATAGACGAACTGCATCACCTAGAAATATTGAAAAATGAGTAAAAAGTATGTCATGAATGCATAAAAAATATATATACTAGACTATTTTATCATTTACTACCATAATATATACACATACATGTTCAGTTGACTACTTACGTTAGCAGTAAAGTCAATAGTAAGCTATTAGTAGTTAAATTGTTGGGGAATCAAAAGTTTTAAGTAGATTTTCGACTGCATGGGGGTTGGTGCTCATAACCCCTCATTTGTTCAAGGGTCAACTGTGATTGTATATTTACTTAATTATAGCCGGTTTTCCACTATTAAAACATTATGCTTATTTTTGACAATGTTTAAAAAATTATGCTGGCATTCTTTTTTTTTTTTTTTTAAATTCTCACCTGAGGATATTTTTCTTATTGATTTTAGAGAGAGAAAAGGGGGGAGAGAGAGAGGGAGAAACATTGATGTGAGAGAGAAACATCCAGTCAGTAGCCTCCCAAACGCGCCCTGAGCTGGGATTGAACCCAATACCTTTTGGTGTACAGGACGATGCTCCAACCAACGGAGCCACCCGGCCAGGGCCAGTAACTTAAAAAAAATTATTTGTATCAATTAATTAATTTATATTTATTCAGAGAGAGAGGGAGGGAGGGAGAGAGAGAAACATCGATACGAGAGTGAAACATTGATGCACACACAACCCCTCCCCCAGACCATATGCCCCCTCTGGGAATTGAACCGGCAACCCTTACATGCATGGGACGATGCCCAACCAACTGAGCCACCCTGGCCAGGGCATTTTTAAAATAATTAAAATGTTTTCAATTATAGTTGGTGTACAATATTATATTAGTTTCAGGTTACAACATAGTCATTAGACATTTATATGATTGATGAAGTGATCACCCTGGTAAGTGTTAGTACCCATCAGACACGATGGCAGTACTAATTCTCAACAACTTTAACTCTTGACAGTATCTTAAACTCTTAACCCAGCGGTTCTCAACCTTTTTAATGCTGCGACCCTTTAATCCAGTTCCTCATGTTGTGGTGACCCCCAACCATAAAATTATTTTCGTTGCTACTTCATAACTGTAATTTTGCTACTGTTATGAGTCATAATGTATATATCTGTGTTTTCCGATGGTCTTAGGCGCTACAGCAGTGGTTCTCAACCTGTGGGTCGCCTAAGACCATCGGAAAACACAGATACTTACATTACGATTCATAACAGTAGCAAAATTACAGTTATGAAGTAGCAACGAAAATAATTTTATGGTTGGGGGTCACCACAGCATGAGGAACTGTATTAAAGGGCCGCGGCATTAGGAAGGTTGAGAACCGCTGTAAATTGTACCCAACTCTCAACAGCACATTATCTGTAGGAGATGGGGTTGTGGGGAAATTTCACTGTCTACGTTATGTATTTTCACACCGTTGGATTTAAAGCACCGAGAATGTCATGTCTTGAACACGTTACACGAGACTAGAGGACCGTGGACGTCACTGCCGCCGACTCTGGTCTCTGCGGAGAACTTCCTGTTGCAGCGGCTCTGCCTTCCCCGCAGGTGCAGAGCGAGATCCCGGGCTCCCCCGTCTTCCTCATGAAGCTGGCCCAGCACGCCCGGCACCTGGAGGTGCAGATCCTCGCCGACCAGTACGGCAACGCCGTGTCCCTGTTCGGGCGGGACTGCTCCATCCAGCGGCGCCATCAGAAGATCATCGAGGAGGCGCCCGCCACCATCGCCACCCCAGTCGTGTTCGAGTTCATGGAGCAGGTGGGCTCTGCGGGGCTGGGTGTGGGGGGCAGCGCAGGGGGGGCCGTCCCAGCTCAGAGCCAGCGAGAGCTCCCCGTGGTCCGAGTTGCTAACGTGGGCTGGGTGCCCCAGAAGGAACCGGGGGCCCCTCGTGGACGTGATTTCAGCCTGGCGTGGGTCGATCAGCGTATGAGCTGTGTGGTCCCCGAGGAATTGACACAGAGCAGGTCCTCCGTCTGCCTTTGGCGGGGGAACTGAGAAGCAGTCTCTGTTCCTTGGCAGTGTGCCGTCCGCCTGGCCAAGACCGTGGGCTACGTGAGCGCGGGGACGGTCGAATACCTGTACAGCGAGGACGGCAGCTTCCACTTCCTGGAGCTGAACCCCCGGCTGCAGGTGGAACATCCCTGCACGGAAATGATCGCCGACGTCAACCTGCCGGCCGCCCAGCTGCAGGTGAGGAAACCGGCTCCGGGCCGGGTCTTCTCCCGCCCAGGACGGGGTCCCCGTTCCACTCAGATCAGACCTCCCGGCCCCTCTGGACTGACTGTCCCTGGTGAGTAGCACTGAGAGCCACCAACGCAGGGAAGGTTCCGGGATGTGGTTGGTCGCCTCTGTCTGCCACATGGGCCTTTGAGAAACTGGCAAAAGTCATGGACCTTCTCCTGGAAAAATACGTTTTATGCAATTTCAGGGCCTTCGTGGACCCATGATGTCCATTCGAAGGACCAGAGAAGTGTTTCTTTTTTTTTTTTTAATATATTTTTATTGATTTCAGAGAGGAAAGGGAGAGGGAGAGAGAGATAGAAACATCAATGATGAGAGAGAATCATTGATTGGCTGCCTCCTGCACCCCCCCCCCCCCCCCACTGGGGACTGAGCCTGCAACCCGCATGTGCCCTTGACCGGAATCGAACCTGGGACCCTTTGGTCTGCAGGTTGAAGCTCAACCACTGAGCCAAACCAGCTAGGGCTGGAGAAGTGTTTCTGAACCTTTTTTTGCATTAGCGTCCCCCCTAAGGAGCCTTTTTAGACATTATCCCCCCTAACTTCTTCCCCATGAAATCTTAATGTCATAGAACGACAGATGCATCTGTGCTTTATACATACACAGAGTAAGATGTTTTTCACCCCCAAGAGCAGATATTTGTCCCCGTGGGGGCAGTATCACCCCCATTGAGAACTTGTGACCAGGGGCAGGAACGCCCGCATTCATTGGATCGCGGTTTTTTAAAATTAATATCTTCTTCCTTCGCTTCTCCCGCCACCGTCTGGCATGTTGTGTGCACCTCAGGTGCTCAGTACACCTGACATCGTGCACTGCACCTCGTCCTCCGTGGCGCCCGCTCCGTGCGTGGTGTTGGGGGCAGGGGTCTCGTGGGACTGACAGTCGTGCTGGCTTTCCCGATTGCAGATCGCCATGGGCGTGCCGCTGCACCGGCTGAAAGACATCCGCCTGCTGTACGGAGAGTCACCGTGGGGGGTGACGCCCATCGCCTTCGAAACCCCTCCCAACCCGCCCCTCGCCCGCGGCCACGTCATTGCAGCCAGGATCACCAGCGAAAACCCTGATGAGGCAAGTTGTGGGGGCCCCGTGCCTCCGCCACCTCCACTCTCCCAGTGTGGGGGGCACCCCCAGCATCAGCCTCAGACGAGACCCCCAGGCTTCTTGGTTCACAGACGAGGAAACTGAGGTGCAGGAGGGGACAGTTACGGTTCAGAGACGCGGAGTGTGTGCCAGGCAGATCCCCTTCATGGGTCTCACGGCTCACGTTCCGCCGCGGGGTGTTGCTACCCCAAATTACAGATCAAGAGGTTGGAGTAACTTGCTTGGGCACCTGGAACTCAGTCTCTCGCCTCTAGGCATCTCTGCCAAGACGTATGTCTCCATCACTCACTTCAAGAGCCTTAATCCCAGAGAGAGGGGCCAGATCCACCCCCCCCTCACCCCACCGTACCAAAATTACACTCCAAGAGGGGCAGGCCATCCCCCAAGGGAACTCGTGTGCCAGCATCAGCAGGGCTAACGCTGGGTTTCCTTATCTGCTGGAATTGTCGTAATCCAGAATTGGAAACGCAGTCCTCTTTCATTTAAGCCTTTATTATCGACAGTGTCAAGAGTATAAAATCAGAATGTACCTTCCCTCGGCTCCATCCGTGGTCGCTGTTCTCCCACATTATGTCTGGTGGTGGTGGTTGTTTTTTTTTTAATATGTTTTTAAATATTTTTATTGATTTCAGAGAGGAAAGGAGAAGGAGAGAGAGAGAGAGAGAAACATCAGTGATGACAGAGAATCATTGATCGGCTGCCTCCTGCACGCCCCACACTGGGGATGGAGCCCGCAACCCCGGCATGTGCCCTGACCAGGAATCAAACTGTGACCTCCTGGTTCATAGGTTGACGCTCAACCACTGAGCCACGCCAGCCGGGAAGTTGTTTTTTATTTATTTTTAAAAAAATATATTTTATTGATTTTTTACAGAGAGGAAGGGAGAGGGATAGAGAGTTAGAAACATCGATGAGAGAGAAACATCGATCAGCTGCCTCCTGCACACCTCCCACAGGGGATGTGCACGCAACCAAGGTACATGCCCTTGACTGGAATTGAACCTGGGACCCTTCAGTCTGCAGGCAGATGCTCTATCCACTGAGCAAAACCAGTTAGGGCTGTTGTTGTTTTTTAAATAGTTTATGTAAAGTAAACATTACATGCACCGACGTGCTCACATGGTACACCCCCAGGTCAGTATACAGACCCACAGCCCTGAGGAGGGGTATCAGTGTGTCCTGGATTGTGCTAAGTTTTGGGTTGTGGCCGGGCTTCTTGGGTCTTCCTAGGGTTTAATTCTGATGGAAATAGATCTGGAGTCGTGATTTCTTCCATGTTGCTTTTTCTCTTTTGTCTGGGCTGCAGGGGTTCAAGCCGAGCTCCGGGACAGTCCAGGAGCTGAATTTCCGCAGCAGCAGGAACGTGTGGGGCTATTTCAGCGTGGCGGCCACCGGGGGCTTGCACGAGTTTGCCGACTCCCAGTTCGGGCACTGCTTCTCCTGGGGAGAGAACCGGGAAGAGGCCGTCTCGTCAGTATCTCCCTCCCTCCTCCCTCCCTTCCTCCTTTCTTCCTTCTCTCCTTCCGTCCCTTTCTTCCTTTAAGAAACTCAGGGTTAGCCTGTGGCTCCAGGTGCAATAGCGAGTTAGGAGATCAAGGGCCCCGATTAATGCCCTGTGCCGAAGTCCAAGGACAAAGCCTGCCCTCTTCCCTGGATTTGAGATCCTTGAAGTAAGATGACCTCTCCAAGGTCATGGCTCTTGAGCTAATTGCAGGTCGAACTTGAAGGAGATACAAAGGTCGTTCCAGGTGATTCCAAAAGTTTAAAAGGTGCGGAGTACTCTAGTTCTTTTAAAAAAGATGTGTGTGTCTCAGGGGAACGCCTTTAAATTTCAACCTCATAAGTAGTTCGCGGAGAAACCGAATTCGAAAAGAGGCCCCTAAATTCTGAGACACATCTTATCTTTTTTTTCTGCCTTGACCTGGGGGCAAAAAGGTCAAAACCAGTTCAATTGTAATTCAACATTCTTGTGTCTGTGGGTAAGTGTCCCTCAGAGTGAAAAATCCCAAAGCCGTTTGGACATTTTATTTAGGAAACATTAAAATCCATCTGGCCCTGGCACTTAGCCTTGAATTAAATTGAGTTTGGTGGTTTTGATGAGGGAGCAGGCTTTCTTTGCCAGCTTTGAATAATTAGTTTTTTTAAAAAGAATATTTTTATTGATTTCAGAGAGGATGGGAGAGGGAGAGATAGATAGAAACATCAATGATGAGAGAATCATTGATCCGCTGCCTCCTGCACACCTCCTACTGGGGATCAAGTCCACACCGGGGCATGTGCCCTGACCAGGAATCGAATGGTGACCCCCTGGTTCATAGGTCAGCATTCAACCACTGAGCCACACAGGCCAGGCAGAATAATTAGTTTTCATCACGCTCAGCAAAAAATGGAGACTCTTGAAGGTGAGAGAGGATTCAGCAAATAGGAATTAACAGGGGAGGGAAGGAGGCCACTGTCGCAGCCTCTTCAGATGCAATGGCCGTGGCTTGTCTCATGCTCTGGGACCGGGATTTGAATAGGTCCCGCGGGAGCGAGGCAGAGTGCCTGGCTGTGGTTAGTTGGAATTGGCATCATGGTGATGAGTCATGTTCATAGCAGGTGACAGTTACTGATCAGTGACTGGGCGCTTCATGTGGATGGTCTCGCTGTAATCCGAAAGCGCCTGTGTGAAGTTGGGGTTATTTCCCCATTTTCCAGATGAGGAAACTGAGCCCAAGATCACTTGACCAGTCAGTGCTGGAGCCGAGATTGACCCAGGGCATCTGACTCGGGACCCTCTTGTCTTCTGTGCTGTTCTGGCTCTTTGGGAACCCCGTGGGCTAATTGGGAAAACAATCCGTGTGCCTTCCCCCTCCAGGAACATGGTGGTGGCTTTGAAGGAACTGTCCATCCGGGGCGACTTCAGGACCACCGTGGAGTACCTCATCAACCTCCTGGAGACCGAGAGCTTCCAGAACAACGACATCGACACCGGGTGGCTGGATCACCTCATCGCCGAGAAAGTGCAGGTGAGGATCTGCGCACGTCTCCCCTCCCGTCACAGAGAGCCCTCCCCCGCAGCTCCCGGCGGGCTTGGTCACCACGGATACTGAACTGCGGGGTCTTTCCTAGGCCGAGAAGCCGGATATCATGCTCGGGGTGGTGTGTGGCGCCTTGAACGTGGCCGACGCGATGTTTAGAACCTGCATGACGGATTTCCTACACTCGCTGGAGAGGTGGGGCGCGTGGGTCACTCTTCCCCCTTTTGGGGTATGTGTTAGTGGCAAGAAAGGCAGAACATGGTTATTTGGGGGCAGACCAGTCACCGGGAGATGAGTGAACCCCTCCCGCACGCCCGCCTCCGTGAAATTCCTCGGAGAAACCTTGGCTTCCCTGGAAGGGGGAGGGGTCGGCATCCTCCAGGCCGAGGCAGCGAGTAAAGTCCCGCCAGACCAACACGTGCTTATTCGTGTCGGGGACGTCATCCTACTCCGGAGCTCAGAGTCCTAGGATGTGTGTTCTGGTCTCTCCCAGGCCCTCACCTGAAGCAGCAGGTGCCTCGTGACACGGGTGGGCACGGGAGGGCCGGGTGCTCGCTGTCCCAGGGGGAGAGGTAAAATTCAACCCCAGCTGAGAATCACTGTGATCAGCCGATCAAACTCCCCAAGAGAAATGAAAAGGACAGAAGTTTCTAGCGCTTGGTTATCATGCCTTTGAATGGAGACAGAATGACAGTCCGTGCGCTGGTTTCTCTCACAAGCGGGCAGCAGGAGGTCCAACACAGAAGTATCTGAGAAGAAGCCATGATGGGTTTAGCTTCCCGCAAAGCCCTTTGGAGAGTTCACATCCCGCAGAAAGTGCTGTTTCCTTAAGTTCCGAGGAATGTCGGCTTCCCTGGGACGGTCCTTGTTTGCTCGCCTTTTGATGCGACGTAGCTTTTTTTAGGACAGCCAGGTGCGCTGGGCTGCAGTCCTGGGACCTGGCCGCAGATTCTTGGTGGAAACCGAGGCTGACCGCCGATCTGTCTTCTCTTTCAGGGGCCAGGTCCTACCTGCGGATTTTCTGCTGAACACTGTGGATGTGGAATTGATTTACGGAGGCATTAAGTACATTCTCAAGGTAGCGCCCCGTGTTTCTCGAATGTCTCCAGCACTCTGGAGTCCCAGGTCCCTCGTCTGCCCCTGGGCAGAGCCACGTGTGGGAGGCAGAGCCCTGGACCCCGTCTCCCTGCTGCCCAGGCGGCCCTGCGGGGGGCGGATGCTCGGGGGCAGGAAGCGGAAGGAGGGTACACAGTTGGTGAGAGATGGCCGGTGGGACCATGCCCTGGGCCAGCGACCACGAGCCCCCCCACAGGCAGGCGTGGTGATCGGGACCTGGGACCAGACAGGCGAGGCGCCCACCGGGCTCTCCCACAGTGGACACAGCTCTAGCTCCTGGTCGGGGGCGGGGCAGCTGCTGTTCTGGGGGCACAGGGACAAGCGACATCCTGATGCAGGTGGGGACGTTGCACCTGTCCCACAGGTGGCCCGGCAGTCGCTGACCATGTTCGTCCTCATCATGAACGGTGGTCACATCGAGATCGACGCCCACCGGCTGAACGACGGCGGGCTCCTGCTGTCCTACGACGGGAACAGCTACACGACCTACATGAAGGAGGAGGTGGACAGGTGTGTGGGCGGGTCCCAGCCAGAAAGGGGTTCCACCCTCTGCCCCCCCAGCTGGCTCCTAAGCTGTTTGTGGTGACCATTTGGGAAAGGGGAGCCCCCCGAACTGCGCACAGGGTGAGGGACCCTCAGGGCTGCCTCAGGGAGAGAGGCTGCAGCAGGCCTGACGTGGGCGCGCCGGGGCGACGCCCCTCCCCTCCCCCAGTTACCGGATCACCATCGGCAACAAGACGTGCGTGTTTGAGAAGGAGAACGACCCCACGGTCCTGCGGTCCCCCTCGGCCGGGAAGCTGACGCAGTACACGGTGGAGGACGGCGGCCACGTGGAGGCCGGGGACAGCTACGCCGAGATGGAGGTGAGTGCAGAGCAGGTCTCGGGGGGTCAGCGAGGCCTCCCCTGTGCCCCCCGCTCCCCGACGGAGGGCCATTGCTTCTGCAAATGGGCCTCACCTCTTAGCCTGGGCCACCAGCTGCGAATTCCTAAGAGCCAGTGTGCAGGGCTCAGCCCAGACTCCCTGCAGTATTGAAAGCAGAAATGCACGCTCCCTGGGAATGAGCAGGAACTGATGCATGATAGTGATGGTGGCCATTACAAAGTCTTCAGCCAACACCAGCCACTTACCACAGGACAGGCACTATTCTAAGCATCTTACCTCTTTAATTACCCCTTTAATCCTCCCAGCTATCGTAGGAGACGGGCACTACTTTGACCCCCATTTTACACATGAAGAAATGGCGTCCATGCGGCTAAGAAACTCACTTGAGGTCACGTATAGCCAGGATTCAAACTCAGCCTCTATCCGGCTGCCCAGGAAAATAATATGATAATGGCAATGACAGTACGGGAACCGTGGGTCAGGCCCTTCATCTCAATGAATCCTTATCAGAGCTCTGCGAGGCGAGACTGTCATTGTTCCTCATTTCACAAGAGGGGACACTCGGGAGGCTCAGAGAGGGAAAGGCACTTGCTGGAGGTCGCAGGATGTGTGGGTGCTGGGGCTGCAGCCCAGGCCTGGCGGACTTGGGTGCCCGTGTTGTGTGTACTGGGAGCACACACTTCATTTCACAGTGTTCCCCAGAGGGTTTCTCGCTGCCTTGTGAAAAGGAGCAGGAACACGTACGGTATGTTAATCACCCTACATGCTACGATTTAATGATAATTCAAAGAGAGAGTCTGTACTTCCAAAGATCAGTTTTCACGTCTGTAAAATGGGCACATGAACATAGCTCCCCGGCCGGCTTTGCAGATGGAGATGATTCGTGAAGAGTACCGTGCCTGGCTTCCGGTGACCGCTCCTTCCCTCTGTCCTTCCAGCTTGAGCCCTGCCAGGGCGTCATTCTGTCTAAATGCCGCGGGCCCCGCTCCAGAGTTACTAGTTCTGAAGGACTCTGGGCGTCACACACACAGGCCAGCCCTGGTGGGCTCCATCTCGGGTCTTCTTTCTGCAAAACAGGTGATGAAGATGATCATGACCCTGAACGTGCAGGAAAGTGGCCGGGTGAAGTACATCAAGCGCCCGGGGGCCGTGCTGGAAGCGGGCTGCGTGGTGGCCAGGCTGGAGCTCGATGATCCTTCCAAGGTGCACCCGGTACGTAGCGCCCGGCACGGCCACCCAGCAGGCTCAGGCGGGCTCGGGTGCGCCCATGGCCTCCACCTGCCTGGTCAGTGAGCCGAGCAGACTCGAGGCTCCCGGCTCGTCTCCTGCCCCCCGTGACCCCCGGAGCCAGCGCGATAGGAGCACGCGTGCCCTCCTTCGCTCAGCCCCCTCTCAGCAGCCTGGTCTCACTCAGAAGAAACGCCAGTTCTTCTGTGGACCTACTAACCCCACATCAGCTGTCCCCACTTCCTTTGGCTTTTCTCTCTCTCGCGTTCCCCCTGCTTAAATAGACCAGACCCCCCGCCTGGGACCTGCACCCTCATCCGGGCGGACCTCCCCCAGATGCTTACAGGGCTCTCCCTCCTCCCTCTCGCGAGCTTTCCCCCAGCCGTGCTCCGGGCACAGTGGGTACCCGGAAGAGACAGGTCTTGCTGACTGTTTGCACCCTTCCAAGTAAGCCACGTTCGTCATTCACCTGTGTATTGCTCTTTCCTCTACGATTATCAGTACGTCTGCCCAGGAAAAGAGCTAGAAATGTTTTGTTATTGTTCATCCTCACCCGAGGATATTTTTTTCATTGATTTTTTTTATTTTTATTTTTTTAGAGAGAGTGGAATGGAAGAGGGAGGGAGTGGGGGGGAGAGAGAGAAAAAAAAAAAAATCCATGTGAGAAAGGCACATCGATTGGTTGCCTCCCCCCGGCACCCTGACTGGGGCTGGGGACCGAACCTGCAACCCAGGTACATGCCCTTGACCGGGAATTGAACCCATGACCCTTCGGTGTGTGCAGGGCAGCGCTCTAACCATTTGGCGACACTGGCCAGGGCTAGAAAAGTATATTCTTAAAAATCAGATAGCTCCTTTTCCCCAGACTATTCCATTACTTTTGTCTTCCCTCCCATTCTTTTTATTGTTCTTTCCTGAGGGTTCCCAAAGCTGGAAACAGTCGGAGCCTTTTTGATCATTGGGAAGGCCGGTGTGCCTGCTGTGTGACTCCTTTCAGCAAACATTTCCTGGGCCAGGGGCACGAGCCAGGGCCCGGCCACCAGGCCCTGCAGGCTCACACTCACCCATGAGATAAGCCCTTGTGATTCAGCTGGCAACGCCAGTAAGGGAGACTGCCCTTGGCCCTGGCTGTGGGAGGTCCGACCGAGAAGCCAACATCAGACTGTGGAGAAGGACGAGAGGAGGTTTTGAGGGGGCGGGGGGCAGAAGCTGAGGGTTCCGGGCCGGCAGAACGGATGTCCCAAACCTCCTGGTCCAGGGCCTCGCACATAGTAGGCGTTCTGCGGGTTCTTCTAGAATGAATTCATAGACAAACGGGCACATTAAGTCCATCTTGCTAATGTAACTTCCCAGTGTGTTGTTTTGGGCTCCATCCCGAGAACACTGTCCGTGTGGCTTGCGTATTGACAGGTCTGCCTCGGCCCCCCACTTGTCCCGGTCGGGAGGCCACGGTGTCCTTGACCTCGGGTTCTCGTTGTGTCTCCTCAGGCCAAGCCGTTCACAGGGGAGCTCCCCGCCCAGCAGACGCTGCCCATCATGGGGGAGAAGCTGAACCAGGTCTTCCACAGCGTCCTCGAGAACCTCACCAACGTCATGAGCGGCTACTGCCTGCCGGAGCCCATCTTCAGCATAAAGGCAGGTCTCGTGTGAAGGGCGGTGTGTATCCCACACACGTGTCGGTCCGTGGGATGAGCGAGAAGGATTTGCTCCCTCAGGTCAGAGAGGGCTTGATTGATGCCCGTTCAGCCTCGGTTTGATGGTACACGTCGGGGTACCTCTGTCTGACTATACAAACTTGTCAAAGTGACAGTTGGTGTTTCAGGGTTTAGTTCAGCTCCACACTGAGAATGTCAGGTAGTCAGTTAAGAAAGGAGTCAGTGTGGGTCACTCTTTTATTTTTTAAAAGTATTTTTATTGATTTTTAGAGAGAGAGGAGGGGAGAGGGATAGAGAGAGAGAAACATCAATGAGACAGAAACATCATCAATTGGCTGCCTCCTGCTGGGGATCGAACCTTCCACCCAGGCCCTGACCAGGAATCGATCCGTGACTTCCTGGTTCATAGGTCAGCGCGCAACCTCTGAGCCACACCAGCCGGGCACATGGCCTTGTGTTTTATCCTCACACTGTGCTGGCTGTGTGGGTGCCTGCAGGGGAAGGGGGACCTTCTTAGTGGGAAAACTGGGGGCCCCTTCCTTCCACTCCGGACTGCCCCAGAGTCTGCTGGGTCCAGGTCTCCGGCCACTCGAGTGCGTGGGGCCGGGAGGGGTTGAGTGTGTCGGGTGCCGTGTGGTGGGTAGCGGTCCCCGCCCCCCCGCAGGGCCTCGGGCCGATGCTCTGATCCCGCTGCAGCTGAAGGAGTGGGTGCAGAAGCTCATGATGACCCTGCGACACCCGTCGCTGCCGCTGCTGGAGCTGCAGGATATCATGACCAACGTGTCGGGCCGCATCCCCGCCCCCGTGGAGAAGTCGGTCCGCAGGGTGATGGCCCAGTATGCCAGTAACATCACCTCCGTGCTCTGCCAGTTCCCCAGCCAGCAGGTGTGTGCCCCCCGCCCAGCCCCACCGGGGTGCCCGCGCCAGGCCGGGTGGCTCCTCGGGAACTCAGCTCCCGGTCGGGCTGGGCTTCTGCCCTCTGATGGAGTCGAGCGTCGTGAAACCCACGCACGGCCCGAGATGGTGGGGGCTGAGCCTTCCCTGTAGAATCCCAGCATTCCCCCGGGCAGCAGATGCTTAGAGGAACATAAGCAGTTCTTGGGCCTCACTCTAGAAAGCTCGGATGCAGAAAAGGAGTACGCAGTTGGTACACAGTGAGCGTTTTCCAAAGAGATGCTGGCTGAAGTGATAGAGGAAGTTGTGTGAGTTTTTCTTGCTAGTTTGTAGCTTAGATTCTCCTCCTTGTAAGGTGACAATCTTGCAGCTATGAGTATATGTAGTATTTGTTAAAAATGGAGAGGGAGTGAGAGATAGAAACATCAATGATGAGAGAGAATCATCGATCAGCTGCCTCCTGCACGCCCCCCACTGGGGATAGAGCTGCAACCTGGGCATGTGCCTCGAAGGGGAATCGGACCGTGATTTCCTCGCCGCTGAGCCACACCGATGGGCCATTCTGGGCTCTTGAATTCCTTAAGCAATACACTGAGTAGGATGGGCAGAGCTGTTTCTGGGTGGCCAGAGGGCTTTGGGGCTGGAATTCTCTTTTTCCTCATGAGCCTCAGACGGGTCTTCCAGGGGAGCCTGGGGTGGGTCCTTCGGGTGACTTCTGTGTGGCGGCCGGATTGTGTGGTTGTGAGTGGCCAGGCCTGTCCTCTTTCCCGTCCAGATAGCCAACATCCTGGACTGCCACGCGGCCACCCTGCAGCGGAAGGCCGACCGGGAGGTGTTCTTCATGAACACGCAGAGCATCGTGCAGTTGGTCCAGAGGTGAGTCCTGGGCCCGGTGTGGGGTGCACTCGTCACTCTGAGTCATCCCCTGTGTCACGCCAGGGGAGTGCTGTGGGGTTCTCTGAGGGGCAGGCTCGACCTGGAGATAGCACATGGGGTCAGGAAACCCTGATGACCGTCCTGGCATAGCCATTCCCAACAGCGGAACCCCAGGCAAGGCACCTGACCTCTGTGGACCTCAGTTTGCCAGTTTATAAAATGGGAATAAAAACACCTCATGCACAATAAGTCCATCTAAGTGGATTAGTTTTTTAAATTAATTAATTATTTTTATCCTTACACAAGGATATGTTTTCATTAATTTTTTTCTTTTTTGAGAGATAGGAAGGGGGGAGGAGAGAGAGAAAAACATCCAGGTGAGATAGAAACATCGATCGGTTGTCTCCCATACGTGCCCCAACTGGGGGATTGAACCCGAAACCTAGGTATTAGCCGTGCCTGGGAATCAAACCAGCGGCCTTTTGGAGCACAGGACAATGCTCAACCAGCTGAGCCACCCGGCCGGGGCCATGTCGTATATTTTTTAAAAATCATGTTTGAATAAACGGGCGTTACCGGTTCTTCTTCTCTTTTGTTGTTATTGGGTGATGCTGGGGTGAAGCTGGTTTCAGCTTCTCTAAAACTCAGTGTCACACCTCCCGAGAAACCCCGTTCCCTGTGTTCAGCATGACCGAGAAGAAGTGTTCTAGGGAACGTCCAGTTAAAATTTGGTTTTACAGGGAAGCGAAATTGACACAGATGGTTTGGTAAATGCCTTTCAAGTCTTGCTTTTTTCCAAACTGTCTTACACGGTGGATGGTTAATTGAACATTTTTCTCTTCAACCATGCATGCAAGGCTGACCCCTTTCAGCATCCCAACTCTGTAAGTGTGTTTCCTTCTCTCTGGGGACGGGGCAGGCGCCATCCAAAGGCTCGGGCGTGGCCTCTGGTGTGACGTGTGACCTTGGGCAAGTCACTGCTCTCTTTGCCCTACAGTTCATGCAAATGATCCAACTTGCGCATCCCTCCCAGGCCCAAGGATCACAGGGCTGCATCCCCCACATGCTTGATTCCTTTGCTTTATTTTGAAATCCTAAAAGCCCTGCCTGTGGCTATTCAGGCGCCAGGAGGGGAAGTGGCTCACTAAGGCGCCTCCCTCTCCTCCCCAGATACCGCAGCGGGACCCGCGGCTACATGAAGGCGGTGGTGTTGGACCTCCTGAAACGATACTTACAAGTCGAGCACCACTTCCAACAAGGCAAGCGTCGCCCTGGCACCGGTGACACGCCCCCGGGGCGGGCGGGGCCGGAGCCTTACCCCGCGTGGCCTTCTGTCTCCCCGCAGCCCACTACGACAAGTGCGTGATCAACCTCCGGGAGCAGCTGAAGCCGGACATGGCGCAGGTGCTGCACTGCATCTTCTCGCACGCGCAGGTGGCCAAGAAGAACCAGCTGGTGATCATGCTGATTGTACGTGGGAGAGGGCACCCCCCCGCCTCCCCCCCAGGCAGGGGCAGCTGGGTCTGCGGACGTTTTCCGGGAAGGGCCAGAGAGGAAATAGTTTAGATTTTGCAGGTCATACGGTCTCAGGCCGGACCGCTCACAGCTGCCTGTGTGCACTGTAAGCGAATGTGCGTGGCTGTGTCCCCATAAACGTGGTCAGCCCCTGGGGAGCTCATAACCAACACCTGCTGTGTGCCAGGCACTCCTGACATGGTGGGGGTGAGGCATATTGCTTCTCTGACCTCAGTTTCCTCATCTGTAAAACGGGGATCATGATGCCAGCTCCTCAAAGGGTTGGGGGAATTTGGGGAGATGAATGTCAAGGGCCTAGCTGCTTGCCTGGCACATAGGAAGCACCCCATCACTGTTGGCCATTGGTAGTGGTGCAGGCACAGGCTTGGATGTATTTTTTCCTTACCGGGTGGTGAGGGTGTGTTTGGGGTGATGAAGGAATGGACAGGGTGATGGTGGGAAGGGGAGGGGCTGTGCCTCTGGCTGTGCCAGGTGTCTTCAGAGGCCGGGAAGCTGTCTGGTTTGCCGGGGCAGCCACACCCTGGCTGAGGATGGTGCCGGCATGTTTCCTTCTGCCGGACAAAAGCCACTTTGATTCTGTTTCGTCCCCCAAAGGATGAACTCTGTAGCCCAGACCCTTCCCTGTCGGAGGAGCTGACCGCCATCCTCAGCGAGCTCACGCAGCTGAGCAAGACCGAGCACTGCAAAGTGGCCCTCAGAGCCAGACAGGTAGGGATGTGGGGCGCCGTCCCCACTGTGCGCCGTCCCCACTGTGTGTGAGCGCGGGGTGCCGTCCTCCCACCATGCTCCGCCCCCACCGTGCACAGCCCCTTGCTGCCGTCCATGTCCAGCCCGATGGGCCCGGCCCCTGGCTTCTCCCCTGTGAGGGTGGCTCACCCGGCCCCTCCATGCCCTCCCCACAGGTCCTGATCGCCTCCCACCTCCCCTCCTATGAGCTGAGGCACAACCAGGTGGAGTCCATTTTCCTGTCTGCCGTCGACAGGTACGGCCACCAGTTCTGCCCGGAAAACCTCAAGGTGAGGCTGTCTGCACCCCTCCGCCTTCCGCAGAGCAAGGCCGTGGCCCAGGTGGGGCCTGGGGGGGGGCGGGCTCCCTAGCCCTCAGGTCAGGGCACAGTCACAGATGCCAGCGGTTCAGTCCAGCGAGGCCGGGGATGCCCAAGGGGCTTCGGGGGGCTCAGGCAGCAGGGCTCGCCCGGGAAGGATGCGATGGGGCTTTGGAAGCGGCCAGCCTCACATGGCTGAGTCTCGGCTTCATCTTCCCGGGGCTCCCCTGCCCCCCTACTCGGCTCATTTACAAGCTTCCAGGTACACCCTGTGCGTCTGGGAGCCCCGTGCAGTCAGCTCAGAGCTGCTCCCACATTCAGATCTTAGGGGCCTGGGCACTGGCGTGCTTGGCGATAACACCACTGGCTTCTCCCCCTTGCTCCCTCCCTTCCCACATATCCGCGTGTTGGTTAAATTTATTCAGGTTTACTTTTCTCTCCTTTCCCTAACCATTTCCTGTAGAAATTAATACTCTCGGAGACGACCATATTTGACGTCCTGCCCACTTTCTTCTATCACGTCAACAAGGTGGTTTGCATGGCGTCCTTGGAGGTAAGTGGGAGCGACCCCTAAGACCACACAGTACCACATGGGCCAGTTCCGGCATTTACACACCTGACCCCGGGCCACACACCTTGCAGACATGATCTTATTCTACCAATAAGGTAGTACTGTTACTATTCCCATTTTACAGAGGAGAAACTGAGGCTCAGAGAGGTGAAGCAACTTGCTCGAAGTCACACAGCGGGGAAGTGGCAGAATGAGGGTTCACACTAGGTCTGCCCTTGTCCAGAGTCCTTGCTGGCAACCCCTGCTATCTCGTGTTCCATTCCTGCCTCCTCCACGCAGGGAACAGTTAAACTCGGCATCCAGGCTTTTACTGGGGGCCGATCACACAGGCACCGTCTGGCTAGCACACACACACCAGCATTCTAAACTCCCAGAAAGAAAGCACATGTTGAACATAAATCATATAGTTTGCACACTTCAGGCGCCATAAACTGTTTGTATCAGGCATAGTGGGAAATTTCCTCAAATCCAAATTCCCAGATGTAACCAATAATTTTTTATATTGATTACCTGTTGAAATAGTGATATTTTAGGTGTTAGGGATGAAATAAAGTTATTAAAGTTCTATTGACCTGATAACTTTTTATTAAGTGGTTTAAAATTGCTTACGTGGCTTGTGTTCCATTTCTATTGGACAGGACTAACCTAGAGCAGAAGTTGGTCAACTATAGCCCGTGGGCTACATCCGGCCCCCTGCTTGTTTTTATAAATAAAGTTTTATTGGAACAGCCATATCCATTCATTTACATATTGTCTGTGGTAGATACAGATGAATTAAGTAGTTGTGATAACAGATGATATATCCCCTGCAGCCTAAAATATTTACTATCCAGCCCTCTGCAGAGAAAGTAACATTCTGAAATGTGAACGAAGTTGCTCTTAACGACGGCTTAGAGATAATTTAGAGGTCATTTCTCCAGCCCGAACTTTCTCAGGTTTAGAAGGCGTTCCTCTGAGACAGTGTCCTCTGTGCTCCGGTCCCACTAGGTGTATGTGCGGAGGGGCTACATCGCCTACGAGCTAAACAGCCTGCAGCACCGGCAGCTCCCGGACGGCACCTGCGTGGTGGAATTCCAGTTCATGCTGCCCTCCTCCCACCCCAACCGGTACGCAGTGTTAGGGGAGCAGAGGCCTGGGGTGTCTCTAGAACTGAGCCTGCCCCTCCCCAGGCTTCCGGGCCCGGGACACTCCCGGAGGAACTGGCCTGAGAGGGTTCATTCCGTTTGGCTGAGTTCACTACTTTGGATTTAGCTGGGGACCCTGTTGGGACTACACTCCTATGCGTGCTTCATTCATTCATTCATTCACTCACTTGTTGAGCTCTTAGTCCTCAGCCCTGGCCCTGACCTCAGTCCCCTCCACCTCCAAATTGATGCCCCCTTTGGGGAGAGCTCCGATGCTGGCTCACCGAAGTTTCCAGGGCAGGAGCAGCTCGTGGGGCCAGATCCGCAGCAGCGGCCTCATCCCCCCACCGGCCGTCCCCCTGCAGGATAGCCGTGCCCGTCAGCATCACCAATCCCGACCTGCTGAGACACAGCACCGAGCTCTACATGGACAGCGGCTTCTCCCCCCTGTGCCAGCGGATGGGTGCCATGGTCGCCTTCAGGAGATTCGAGGAGTTCACCAGGTACCCAGTGTCTCCCAAACACCCCAGGAGAGGAGCCGAGTGAGCTGTTTCTCACTCCCCTCTGTTCATGTGACACATGGGGTGGGGGCGGCCCAGCATATCACACAACAAATTAATAATCACAGTTTAATACTATTGTAGCCAAGAGCGTGGGCTTTCGTGTCAGCCCGCCTGCGTGCGAGTTCTGGCTCTGCACTTCCTAACTGTGGGACTCGGAGCTTTCTGTGCCTCAGTTCTCTCATCTGTATAATGGGAATGAGCAAAGGAACTACTTCATAGGGTCACCAGGAAAATTAAATGAGATAGCACATTTTAATATTGTATTTGAAGTATCATTGATTTGTAAATAACGTAATAAATGTCAGTGGTCAGTCCTACTACAGTTATTGCCTTTTTTAACCCTTTCCTGCGTGTTATGCATTGTGCTTGGGTTATGTGTGTCTTCACTCTGGCGCTAGGAGCTGTCGTGATTACTTCTGTTGTCCTCAGTTGACTCAGACGTGGGGTGAATCACCAGGGCCTCCTAGCTGGTAAAAGGGGGGCCCAGCCGACGCCCCAGAGTTCAGACAGCCTTCCTTTTGTTCATGATCTCAGATCCCATAGGCTCATTCTTCCCTCTTGGGAAAGACCCCGTCCGGGGTGCCTTGGACCTGGTCAGGAACACAGTGAGCTCGCAGAGTGGTGGTTGGGAAAAGGGAGGACCTGACCCACGGCCGAGGCGGAGCAGCCCCTCAGCCCTCCCTCTCTGTCCCGCGCCCCCAGGAACTTCGATGATGTCATCTCCTGCTTCGCCAACGTGCCCCGGGACGCCCCCCTCTTCAGCAAGGCCCAGACCTCCGTGTACTGTGAGGAGGACTGCAAGGTAAGTGCCTGAGCAGGAGCGAGCGGGGGCGGGGCAGGCTGGGCCCAGGTCCTTTACGAGCCTCGTTCCCTCCTAGAACTTCCGCGAAGAGCCCATCCACATCCTGAACGTGGCCATCCAGTGCGCCGAGCACCTGGAGGACGAGGAGCTGGTGCCGATTTTGCGGACCTTCGTGCAGTCCAAGGTGCCTGCGTGTGCCTCTGGTTCTGGTCCCGGGGGAGGAGGACGGGCTGTCGTGGGGAGGTGTCCCGTGCGCCCGGGACCTGCTGAGTGTTTCAGAGCCACAGAGCTGGCTTCTCACCCGAGCTCCGCTACTCCCCATGGCCATGACCATGGGCAGCGGTGGCCGAACGAGGCAGAGCCTCGGCTTCTTCCCCGTAACACGGGGGTGGCATTTCTTTCTCCCGGGGTTGCAATGATGAAATGACAGTCTGTGCACTTAGCCTGTGCAGTGATGAAGTGACAGGGTTAACACACCACTCAGCACAGCAACACACTCGGCATATAGTTCTGGGTTTGGTGGCGTGTGTGTTGGGATAGCCCAGAAAAGTCACAATTTTGAAATGGTCACATGCATTGACGTCCCTGTATGCAGGTAACCGCAGGCTGCTTTTATAAACGTGGTGGCCATTGCCACTCTCACCGTGGCAGTAGGATACCTGTTATGTATGCTCAAGGGCCTCAGCTGCAAAGAGATATGGAGCGGCTTGGCAGGTGTAGGTCAGAGAAACAGCAGGAAGGTGCTGTGTGACCTCAGGCAGGTTACTGTACCTCTCTGACCCTTAGTTTCCCCATCTGGTTTGCTAAGATTCTTAGCTCACATATAATCAAATCTACCAGCCACACTGTCTGGCTGCTAGTTCTTGACGCTCCTGGCTTGGTGGTAATTGTACGTGTTGTGTTCCCCATATTATCCTGATGGACTGGACTTGATGTCCCTCAGAGGACCTGCCGGGTGCTGAGTCATGGATAATGCCATGAAAGATCAGGGACATCAATGTTAGTGATGTGCTTAGCCTTTGCTTGGTCAATCAGCAGCTGATGGTGTTCATTATAGAACATGTTTAAGGTGCAGACAAATCCGAAAAGTAGGTTTTAAAACAGAGCCCACAGCCTCGCCGTCCAGAGGCAGCCACTGGGGAAGTATTAGCATATTTCCCCCTGGCCTATTTCTTTTTTCTTTCTTTTTTTTTTAATATATTTTATTGATTTTTTACAGAGAGGAAGGGAGAAGGATAGAGAGTTAGAAACATTGTTGAGAGAGAAACATCGATCAGCTGCTTCCTGCCCACCCCCTATTGGGGATGTGCCCGCAACCAAGGTACATGCCCTTGACTGGAATCGAACCTGGGACCCTTCAGTCCGCAGGCCGACGCTCTATCCACTGAGCCAAACCGGTTAGGGCTCTTTTTTCTTTTTTTTTTTAAACAGAACATTATCAGTAAGTTTTTTAAAATAGGTTTGTATTGATTTTTGAGAGCGGGGAAGAGAGAGAGAAACATCTATTGATTTGTTTCCTGCATGTGCCCCAACCAAGGAACAAACCCACAACCTGGGCATGTGCCCTGACCAGGAATCAAACTGGCGACCTGCCAATGTCATTAAAGATTTCATGAAATATTAAAAAAAGAAAGTCTGTGTATCTTAATATAACATTGAATATAATTCACATAGCACACTATTCTCCCACTTAAAGTGTACCAATGCTTTCTGGCATATTCCTAGAGTTGTGTGAACATTATTATAACATATTTTCACTCCCCCGCCCCCCAAAAAACCCTCTACCCTTTCACAGTCACTCCCCATTTTCCTTCAACCCAGTACCCTCCTCCTCTGTCCCAGGCAACCGCTCATCTACTATCCAACTACGGATTTGCCTGTTCTGGACATTTCATGTAAATGGGATCAGACAGTCTGAGGTCTTTTGTGACTGGCGTCTTTCTCAGCATAACGTTTTCAAGGCTAATCCACGTGGTACCACGTATCAGGACTTCTTCATCCCATGTTGTGGCTGATGCAATTGCGTTGTGTGTTTGGTTTTTAACGCAGAAAAACATCCTTGTGGATTACGGGCTCCGAAGAATCACGTTCCTGATCGCCCAGGAGGTCAGTCGATGCTCAGCGCCCCCTTTGCGTCTCCTCCCTCCTCCAAGACCCAGAGCCGTTCCCTTGCCGTTTACGCTGCAGATCGGGGTGGGAGAGATGGAGCGCTGGGGAGGACGGCTTTCCAAATGATGCACCCTAGAAGCAGAGGGGGTCACCCTTAAGAACAAGCACACGTGTGTGTGGACACGGGTCCTGCTGGATGTAATGGTCTTCTGTGTGGATTTCTCTTTTGCAGAAAGAATTTCCCAAGTTTTTCACCTTCAGAGCAAGAGACGAGGTATGACCAAAAGCAGCGATATGTTCTCTCTCCCTGGCATCTCTGATTTTCAGGAAGACAGTCCCAGACCTTAAGATATCCCCATGTTCTAGAACAGGGGTCCTCAAACTTTTTAAACAGGGGGCCAGTTCACTGTCCCTCAGACCGTTGGAGGGCCGGACTATAGTTTAAAAAAAAAACTATGAACAAATTCCTATGCACACTGCACATATCTTATTTTGAAGTAAAAAAACAAAACGGCAAAAACACCCGCATGTGGCCCGCGGGCCGTGGTTTGAGGATGCCTGCCCTAGAACATGGCAACTTTCACACAGACTCCCCCCTTCCTCTGGGGTATTTCCAAGAAGAGCCCCGAATGTCCATGTGGAGCTCAGACCTCGCGCCTCCCGCCCTTCAGCCTTCACTGCAGCTCCCTCTGTCATGTGGACAGTTTTTGGACTTGCTGGTGGACTCAGAAAGGTGGTCCTCCCAACCCATTTTTCTTCTCTCTCTTTTTTTTTTTTATCCTTGATTTTTAGGGAGAGTGGAAGAGAGGGAAAGACAGAGAGAAACATGGATGTGAGAGAAACACATCGATTGGTTGCCTCCTGCACCAGCCCCGACCAAGGCCCAGGCCGGGGAGGAGCCTGCCCCCGAGGCACATGCCCTTGACTGGAATCAAACCTGGGACCCCTCGGTCCGCAGGCCGACGCTCAACCACTGAGTCACGCCGGCCGGGCGCTAGTCTCCAGCACTATCAGATGCTTTCTTTTGAGGACGAATTTCCATTAGGAAACCAAGCACCTGTGACTTCTTGAGAAATACTCTGTCCCGTGCCAGAGAGGGAACCGCCTGGCTGTGCGGCAGGTGCTGGGAGCTAGCTGGGCTCACCCGGGAGCCTCCTGCCCGCACGCCAGCCTGGCATGTCGTCTGGCAAAGTCCCAGCCCTCCTGAGCCCGGGGGGTTGCTCACAATTAGACAACATAAGACCGTACGTTTCGAGGGCTAAACCCGCAGACACCAGCGGACTGCAGGACGGGGTGGACCAAGCAGGGTCATGGTCCAGCGTCCAACTCGGTGTGTGTCTGTGTGTCTGTCCATCCGTCCTCTCTCTGTCGGCCTGCAGTTTGCAGAAGATCGCATTTACCGTCACCTGGAGCCCGCCCTGGCCTTCCAGCTGGAGCTCAGCCGGATGCGCAATTTCGACGTGACGGCCGTGCCCTGCGCCAACCACAAGATGCACCTTTACCTGGGCGCTGCCAAGGTGAAGGAGGGCGTGGAGGTGACCGACTACAGGTTCTTCATCCGCGCCATCATCCGGCACTCGGACCTGATTACGAAGGTAACATGTCTTGGGTGTTTCTTCCTTCCCCTGAGCCTGTCACTCCGGCGCTGGCCCTCCCTCTGCTGTCAATTCTCGGAGTAGGCCCTGGGCCTCACGGGGGATCGCAGGGGGCCCTGGGCCGCACGGGGGAGCGCAGGGGGCCCTGGGCCTCACGGGGGAACGCAGGGTGCCCTGGGCCGCACGGGGGATCGCAGGGGGCCCTGGGCCTCACGGGGGAGCGCAGGGGGTCCTGGGCCGCATGGGGGAGCGCAGGGGCCCTGGGCGAACAGCCTTTGTCAGCCCTTGGCCTTCGGAGGGGGCTCTGCTGTGCTCGCCGGGCCCGCCTTGGGGAGAAGAGTGATTCCTCCCCGAGGCGTTGCCCCAACGGCTGCCCCTCCTTGGCAGGAGGCCTCCTTCGAGTACCTGCAGAATGAGGGCGAGCGGCTGCTCCTGGAGGCCATGGACGAGCTGGAGGTGGCCTTCAACAACACCAGCGTGCGCACCGACTGCAACCACATCTTCCTCAACTTCGTGCCCACCGTCATCATGGACCCCTACAAGGTCTCTCTCCAGGGCCCTCGCCCGCTCCGGGCTCAGTGCCCGGGGACCAGTGGCTCTTCGTGCCATGCTGCCCTGGGCACCGCCTCCTGGCGCTCGAGAACCGAGTTACAGGACGCGCATGTGCGTGCCGGGGCCTCCGTCCTGCAGGTGGAAGACAAACCCTGCACCGTGTGATTCTAGAGCAGGGGTCCTCAAACTGCGGCCCGCGGGCCACATGCGGCCCGCCGAGGACATTTATCCGGCCCGCCGGGTGTTTTTGCTGCCGCTGCCTGTGCTGCTTAGCAGCCGACTTAGCAGTGTGCATAGGAATTTGTTCATAGTTTTTTTTTTTTAAACTATAGTCCGGCCCTCCAACAGTCTGAGGAACAGTGAACTGGCCCCTGTTTAAAAAGTTTGAGGACCCCTGTTCTAGAGCCACCAGCCCGGGCCCGGCCCTGGTCCGCGTTCACCCTCCGTGAGCGTGTCTCACTTTGAGGACCACACGGATGCCCCAAACGTCTTACAAAACAAAAGGGTGTCCTGTCCCCGGGTCCAGGCTCTGCTGGGGACCCCGCTGGCTCTTTCTTCATGAGCAGGCGGGGTTTAGGGTGGTGATCATGGGATGAAAGAAGTCCTGGTACCTCATCCTGGCATCTGTGGGGTGCAGAGGGCCCATGCTGGTGCCCCTGCTCCACCTGTCCCCCCACTTCCCAGCAGAGAAGATGTGTGGGCTTGAGATGCATGATGGGATACAGGTGGTGTCCCAAAGGAGCACGAGCTGTTGGTCACCAGCCTCCGTGTCATCTAAATGGGGGATAAAAATGCCGGCACCGCCCTAGCCAGTGTGGCCCAGTGGATAGAGCATCGGCCTGTGGACCAAAGGGTCCCGGGTTCGAGTCCGGGCAAGGGCACCTACCTCAGTTGCAGGCTTCTCCCCAACCTGGTCAGGGTTGGTGCAGGAGGCAACCAATCAATGTGTGTCTCTCACGTTGATATGTCTTTCACTCTCTCTTCCATTCTCTAATAATCAGTGGAAGATATCCTTAGGTGAGGATTAAAAAAAAAAAAATGCCGGCCCTTCTGAGTCCTGAAACGAAAGGAGAAAACGAGCTCTCAGTGCCCGGCCCGGTGCCGTTGGTCATTAGCAGCCAGCAGGTGTGGATACGCACCGTGCCCGGGCACCTTGCCCTCGGTGTATCCTCACTGCATTGCTGTCGGTGCTAGAGCTGCTGGGAGTGAGTGCGGCCCGGGCTCTGACACGGGACTTGCTGTGACCTGGGCAGATCGAGGAGGCCGTGCGCTCCATGGTCATGCGCTACGGCAGCCGGCTGTGGAAGCTCCGCGTGCTCCAGGCCGAGGTCAAGATCAACATCCGCGAGACCGCCGCCGGCAGCGCCATCCCCATCCGCCTGTTCATCACCAACGAGTCAGGCTACTACCTGGACATCAGCCTCTACAAGGAAGTCACCGACCCCAGATCCGGAAACGTAAGGCGGGGCGGGTCCCGAGGTCAGGGCGGAGGCAGGCTGCGCCCTCTGTGGGACGTGGAGGGAAACGCACTCGGTGGCTGCCTTGCCTGGCCACGGCGGATCCGGCAGCCCCTCCGAGCTTTGATGATAAACGGGGTCGCCTCTGAGTCCCCGAAGTTCATTCCCTTGGGAAGGACAGGGGTTCCGTGTTTAATCCATTCTAGGACCATATTCGGGATCGGATGTGGGGTGCCCTGGGTGGTTACACTGCAGCCTCCCACATCGGTTCACTTAGGGACATAGGTATTTTCCACAACCGTGTTTTAGAACAGACTTTTGCGAAGTGAATCAAATATCCCATTTATAGGATATCAGCTATCTTTTCGTTTTGAAATAATTACTCTACAGAATAATTATACAGAGAGCTAAGTACAGAGATAATACAGAGAAATAAGTAGCACAGAAAGTTCCCATGTACTTTCACCCACTTTCCCAAAGGTAACGTCGTACGTAACCGCAGGACCTTGTCAGACTAGGAAACTGACCCAGGCTCAGTGCTGTTAACCCAAATTCGGACTTCCTTCGGGTTTCATCCATTTTGAGGCCCTCTTGTTTGTTTGACTGTGTGCGTGCATGTGTGTGTGCGCATGCGTGTGGTACTATAATAGTTACATTCTGGGGGCTGTTTTCACACCTGCCACTGTCCCTCCTTGTGCTGGCTGTGGCAGAAGAGAGATTAGCAATGCCAGGCACTCGCTTTGTCATGTGACAAGGTTTGCTCCCCGCGCTGGGATGTCACTGAGGACGCGTCTCCCTCACGCTCTGTTTCTCCGTCTTTCTGATCCAGATCCTGTTTCACTCCTTTGGCAACAAACAAGGAGCCCAGCACGGGATGCTGATCAACACGCCCTATGTCACCAAGGACCTGCTTCAGGCCAAGCGGTTCCAGGCCCAGTCCCTGGGGACCACCTACGTGTACGACTTCCCGGAAATGTTCAGGCAGGCAAGTCGTGCAGCTGAGACGCAGCACGGGCCTGGGTCTCCTTGGGAAGAAAAAGAAGTCACATGTGACCCATGAGCAATGTGGAGGTTAGGGGTGCCGACCCCCGGTGCAGTCGAAAATCTTCATATAGCTTTTGATTCCCCAAAACTTAGCTGCTCATCTACTGTTGACCAGAAGCCTTTCTGGATAACATAGTTGATTAACACATATTTTGTATGTTACATGTATTACATGCTGTATTCTTACAGTAAAGTAAGCCAGAGAAGAGAAAATTCATTTATAGTATTTACTGAAAAAATCTGAAGAAGTAAGTTGCAGGATGTGTGCAGTGTGATACCACTTATTTAAAGTTTAAGTCATGCAAAAGACTACATGTTTAAATGTATGCATACATGATGAAATAAAGACATGCAAGCATGCAGAGGGCTGGTAGACACTAAATTCAGGGTAATGATTCCCTGTGGGTAGGTGAGGGGAGGAGGGTCAGGGATGGGGTGAGGAGGGGTACAATAAGGGCTCCACCACATCTTATTTAAAAAGAAAATCGTAAGCAACTACGGAAAATTATGATTTGATAAAACATGAGATTTAATGTTCTGCGTGTTAAAAGTAGCTCATGATTGCCTGGCCAGTGTGGTTCAGCGGTTGAGCATCAATCTCTGAACTAGGAGGTCACAGTTCGATTCCCAATCAGGGCACATGCCCGGGTTGTGGGCTCGATCCCCAGTAGGGGGCGTGCAGGAGGCAACCGATCAATGATTCTCATCATCGATGTTTCTCTCCCTCTCCCTTCCTCTCTGAAATCAATAAAAAAAATTTTTTTAAATAGAAAAAGTAGCTCATGATTTAAAAAGAGAAAGAACTAGTAAATGTGCCTCCCTACTGGTGACTCAGGTTTTTCTTTTTCCTCCCCTCTCCCCAGGCTCTCTTTAAACTGTGGGGCTCCCCAGACAAGTACCCCAAAGACATGCTGACGTACACGGAGCTGGTGCTGGACCCGCAGGGCCAGCTGGTGGAGATGAACCGGCTTCCCGGAGGAAACGAGGTCAGGTCTCCGCGGAGCCCAGCGCCGGGCCGGAACCGCCCTTTCCGGAAACGTCCCCCCGAAGACACAACCCCGCTTCCCTCGTGCGTTTGTGTCGTCACCAGGTGGGCATGGTGGCCTTCAAAATGCACCTGAAGACCCGGGAGTATCCGGAAGGGCGGGACCTGGTCCTCATCAGCAATGACATCACCTTCCGCATCGGCTCCTTCGGCGTGGGAGAGGACCTCCTGTACCTGCGCGCGTCCGAGCTGGCCCGGGCCGAGGGCATCCCCCAGATCTACCTCGCGGCCAACAGCGGGGCCCGCATCGGCCTCGCGGAGGAGATCAAGCACATGTTCCAGGTGGCGTGGGTGGACCCCGAGGACCCCCTCAAGGTACGTCCGGAGCGGGTGGCAGTGTCATTCCGCTCACTGGCACTGTATCTCCGGTGGAGGCGGCAGTGCCCGCGGGTGAAACAAGTCTTCTGACTCTTTTTCTACATGGAGCACGGGTATCCTACATAGACAGGCATACAGTGTATCGGTATTAAAATTTCCTGGGAGGCCGGCCGGCGTGGCTCAGTGGTTGAGCCTCGACCTATGAACCAGGAGGTCATGGTTCGATTCTGGGTCAGGGCACATGCCCAGGTTGCGGGCTCGATCCCCAGTGTGGGGTGTGCAGGAAGCAGCCGATCAATGAGTCTCTCTCATCATTGATGTTTCTATCTCTTTCTCTCTCCCTCCTTCTCTGAAATCAACAATAATAGCAAAATATATGTACATATATATTTTAAATTTCCTGGGAGGCGATGGCCGTTAGGAAAACATGCCTAAGAAGGCTCCGTAGGGGACAGTAATGAAAAAGGTTTATGAACCCTCAGCTAATGCAGATGTATATACAGATACAGAATATATACTGTATCTCCTGAATGCAGCAAACACTGAGAATGCAGAGGTGAAAAGTACATCGTCCCTGGCCTCAGGGATTTGTTAAAGATCGTGGGGAGATGTGGAGACACCAGCTACACTGGAAGGCCGGATGAGTGAGAGCAGAGCGCACGCTTTATGACGTGAAAACGCAGGGGACAGAGTCCCCTTTGCAACCACAGCCTGCATTTCGAAGGGGGCAATCATGCCCCACCCCCCACACACACACAAAAGGGGAAATGATTTTTAATGTGAACAACGTAACACACACAGAGTACTATAATAAAACGGGGAGAGGCTGGGAATAAGGAAAACAGTCTCAAAAGTCTCCCTAGGGGAGCAATAGTGAGAAGATAACTGGGAAACAGAACCGGACCAGGGAGACGTGCGGCGATGTGGTGAGGATGGGTGGAAAGCACTTAGCACAACGCAGATCCCGAGTTTATAGCTCTTATTAGCATGGTGTTAACGTCAGACATGTTAACATATTAACACGTTAACATGTTATCAACATCCAGTCTACAGTGTTGATATGTTTTTAAAAACTGGCTGCCAAGGGCAGGGAAATTGATTCATAGCTTCATTGGAGTGTGTGTGTGTGTGTGATATATATATATATATATATATTTTTTTTTTAAAAGGGATTTAAGTACCTGTACCTGACCCCCCAAGAGTACACCCGGATCAGCTCCCTGAACTCCGTCCACTGCAAACACGTCGAGGAGGAAGGAGAATCCAGGTGAGTGACTGGGCAGGTGGCTCCCGCCTTTGGCCTGGGGTTGATTCGGCTCTTCCTGGGGAATCTGCCTCCAGCTGTGGTGGCATTTCCAAGAGGGTGGGGGGGGGGGTGTGCACAGTGGGACCCTTGAGCTTTGGCACCGATGACTTAAATACCTGGGGTGTTCTCTAAGGGGAACCCCTCCTTGTCATCCCCAGATAAGCCGTGCCTCTCACACAGATAGCACATTACACAGGGGAGCCAGATCAGTTTCCCACGAAGTCCCCAGAGCCGCAGGGATCAAATTAGCCAACGGATGCAATTTTAGGATCAAATTAGCCAACGGTGCAGCAGTGACTTGGCAAGCTGGGAAGGTGTGGGCAGGGCAGGGGTCGGCTCCGCCCGAACATCACAGCTGCCGGCTGTCTCTTCCAGAGAAAGTGGTGGGTGTGTTGTTGCTGTTTCAGTGAGATTGACTAAACCAGAATTTCCCCAGCTGAGTTTTCTGGAATGTTAGTTGGTGATATGTGGGAAGGAGGAGACATTTCCATAATCAAGTAGGTCTGGGTTAGATCTAACCAGCATCTTTCCTAAGGGCCTCCCCAAAACCTGTAACGTGCTCAATGCCTTGTGAATCTCGAGCAGGTCAGGAAGTACAGTGTCTCTCACACTTAGGTGGCCAGTCTCGATTGATTGATTGTGAGCTCAGTGGCTTCCCCATCTCTCTGTAGACCAAATGGTATTCCAATTGCTTCAGGAAGAAGGCGCGGTGGGGATGACATTTCATTAAGACAGCCTCCGAACGGTCTTCTAGAAACTTTAGGGCCAGTCACGAAGGTCCTAGACCTCTGCTTGCCCCTCCTGCCTCAGGACCACATCTTGTGTTTTTTTGTTTGTTTTCTTTTTCTTTTTCTTTTATTAAGGTATTATATGTGTACATATGTTACCATTGCCCCCCCCCCCCCCCCAATCTTGTGTTTTAACTCCTGTTTGGTTCTTCAAGGTATGTCATCACGGACATCATTGGGAAGGACGATGGCCTGGGCGTGGAGAACCTGAGGGGGTCAGGCATGATCGCAGGGGAGTGCTCCCTGGCTTATGACGAGATCGTCACCATTAGCATGGTGAGTCTCCTCTGGCTTTATTGTCTTTTATGTCTCAACCTTTTATTTTAGAAAGTTTAAAATAGACACAGAAGGAAAGAGTTGATAACGAGGGGGCTGTCCACTGAACCACACTGGCCAAGGTCCTCTCGCTTACTTTATTGTAACAATACAGCTCCTAATACATATAACACATTAGTAGTTTATTAGTAGTTGTTTTGGGGGGATCGGAAGTTATTCACTGATTTTATTGGGGGGTTAGCTCTCCTAACTCCTGTGTTGTTGAAAGGTCAGCTGTGTGTGTGTATACATATTCATTTATTTAGACATAGTTTTGGACTCCCCAGAAGTTACAGGTTAGTGTAGAGAGGTCCCGTGCTCTTCTCCCCCAGCCTCCCCCGCGACGGAATCTTTCACACGAGATAGGACATTGTCAGAGCCGGGACATTGACCTTGGCACAGCCCTCGCTTGGATGTCCCGTTTCACACGTCCTTTTGGTCGTGGGAGCGGCTGCGAGAGCTCATGAATGACCCAGCTCAGAAGGGCTCCCCGCGTGCCTTGGGAGGGAGAACCAGAACATTCCGTGCCTGCGGCCTGTCTAAAGCACCCCTCGTGGTTGACTGGGTTACTCCTGGGTCGGAAGCCAAGGTCACGCGAGCCTCAAGGTCAGGCTTCGCCCCTGCTGTTCGGCCCTGACGCCGGTTGCCATCTGTGCCCATCGGGTTCCTGCTGGGGCCGGGGCAGCCTCAGGAACTCAGAAGGGGGCCTGTCTCCACAGGTGACCTGCCGCGCCCTGGGCATCGGGGCCTACCTGGTGAGGCTGGGCCAGCGGGTGATCCAGGTGGAAAACTCCCACATCATCCTGACAGGAGCCAGCGCCCTCAACAAGGTGACCGCGAAGGGGCTGGGCCGTTTTCCGTCCCCTCGTCCCCTCGTGGTGTCTGTCTTCTCAATGTGAAACCGTATCGTTCCCACGGATGTGAGAGCTGTTTCCCGGTTTGCAAATATCTGGGCCTCTTATGAATCGCTGCGCACCCCCTGCTCCACCCCCACCCCCCGCCGGCCCCCGCCAAAAAAAAAAAAAAAAAAAAAGGGATTTGGCTCCATATTCCTGACATTTAAATTTCAAAAAATTAGTTAATTTAAAAAGTTATGCAAATTCATAAGACAGCATTGCACCTTGCAGAAAATTGGAAAAAGACCCCCAATTGTAACTGTGCTCCTGCTGTAATTCTGGTGCATTTCCCTCATCTCCTCCCTTCCTGTGTTGAAGCTCAGTGAACGTGCAGCGAGCTTTCTGCTTTGCTCACTCCATGGCAACATGGCCACGTTGCTGTAAAGCTTCCAGGATAGAATGTTGCTGAAATCCCACCGAGGGACTCCCAGTGCGGCCCGAACCAGCAGCATCAGCGCCCCCTGGGGACTGGTTAGAGATACATCTTCCCAGGCCAATTCCCAGACCCCCTGAGTCAGAAACATGAGGGAGGGCTTTGCCTTTTTATTTGTTTTTTATTTTTATTGATTTCAGAGAGGAAGGGAGAGGGAGAGAGAAACATTGATGATGAGAGAGAACCATTGATGGGCTGCCTCCCGCACGCCCCCTGCTGGGGATCAAGTCTGCAACCGGGGCATGTGCCCTGACCAGGAATGGAGCTGCGACCTCCTGGTTCATAGGTCGGTGCTCAACCCCTGAGCCATGCCAGTCGGCAGGTTTTGCTTTTGAGCTGACCACAGTCATCATAAGTAATCGTAATCAAGGTAATCAAAGGACACACTGCTTCTCAAATTGGGTGCGTGTTGGAATTACCTAGAAGTTAAAAAACACCAAAGACTCTAATATAATCGGACCGGGTGCAGCCCGGGCATCCGGGTGTGTAAAAGCTCCCAGTGATTCCGACGTGCAGCCAGGGGTGAGACCACCGAGGGAGATGACGGCCAAACAGGAGGGAGATGGTGCCCGGGCCGGGCAGGACCTTGCTAACCCTGCCGTGTCTGAGCAGGTCCTGGGCAGAGAGGTCTACACGTCCAACAACCAGCTGGGCGGCGTGCAGATCATGCATAACAATGGCGTCTCCCACATCACCGTGCCCGACGACTTCGAGGGCGTTTACACCATCCTGGAGTGGCTGTCCTACATGCCCAAGGTGCGGCACCCCCTCCTGCGGCTTAGAGCCTGGAGACGCTGTCATGACGCTCATTGGCTGCGTGGTGTGGGAGCCCGGGGAGCAGGGCGCCCTGCAGGTGTGGCGGGGTGAATGTTTCTTTATCCCTCCCTCCCTCTCTGGCACCCAACCCTGTACTCGTTGTTCTTGGCCTTAAAAAGAAAAATAAATGGCCAATGATGCTATCAGTTGATCCTTTAGGAGGGGATGGGCTAGATTTGATTCCTGGCTTTCCCCTCAGTAGCAATCAGACCTGGGGACAACTGAGCCTCAGTTTCCTCATCTGTGAAATGGGCACAACAATAGCCCCTACCCCCAGAGTGTTATCCTGATGATGAAGTGAATTGACGTCTCTTCCTTGGTGGGCCTTCGGCAAATGCTACTCAGAATCGTAGAGATGAGCTCGTTTGGGTTCAGCTTCTGCTGGGCAGCCAGCCATAGTCACAGTCAGAGGAGGGAAGCGCAAGGGGCAGGTCGCAGGCGTTGCTGACAAACCCGGGGAACAGAGTTGGAGACCCAGCTTTCTTTTCCAGGATAATCACAGCCCGGTCCCCATCATCAGTCCCACCGACCCCATTGACAGAGAGATTGAGTTTTCCCCGTCGAGAGCCCCCTACGACCCCCGGTGGATGCTTGCAGGAAGGTCTCACCCAAGTAAGTCCCCAGGCATTTGCCTGAGACCTGGGTCTCGGGTCTCCTTCCTGGGCCTGAGATGCAGGAGCCCTGGTTTAGGGGGTGCGCCTGAGGGCCCCTGCGGAGAGCGCGGAGGAATTGAGGTTTTACTCTGTGCCTTTCCTGAGTGACTGACCGAGGAGGATGGAACCGGCCTCCTGTTTCTGGAGCTGAGGGATGGAGAGGAGGTGCAGGGCAACGAGGTCATGACCTCTGCCCGCCCCCCCCCCCCCCCCCCGCCTCCCCCGGTTGTACAGGTGCAGAGTCCTGGCTGACACATCAGGATTTCTTGGACTGCTCCTCCCTCTGCTTTCCCTCCCTTCTTCCCTCCTTTCTCTCTCTCTCTTTGGTTAAACCTTCACAACGGAGCTGTCTGTGAGTTTACCCAGGACAGGCAACTTCACCTCTTCTACATACATGCACACACACCTGCAGATACTCGTGCACACATGTTAACACATGCACTTGCACACACACATTCTCTCCCTCTCCGAAAGCAGCAGGTCTGTCCCCTGGAGGGATATGATTACCCTCTGAGCGCCCAGAACAGGACAGGAAAGCCGAGCTGCCCTCTCACCATCGTCCGGAGTCTCGGGTTTCACAGGCTGCACCTTCAGCATCCGGCCGCGCGGGAGGGCCTGTCGGGAGGCGCCGGGCTCTGCCAGCAAGAAGCCCCGTGCTCGCTCCCCCTCCTGCGTTTCTGTTGGCCCTTCGCACCTGTGCGCCCGGAGCGGGCTGGCTTTATCTTAATTTAAACACGTCCACCTTCTTACTGACGGTTTTCTCCATCTGGCCAGGCCAGTCCCCGGGCTGACCTTGACATGGGGCCGCCTTGTTCCCACACCTGCAACCTGAGACCCTCCCGCTGCCTGGTGGTTCTTACCCAACCTGCAGTCATGCACACCGAGGTGTGGTTCACATCACCGCCTCCCTCCAGGAGCCGCTGCCGACATCGTCACCTCTCTCTCTCTCTCTCTCTCTGTCTCTCTCTCTCTCTGTGTCTCTGTCTTTCTCTCTGTCTCTCTGTCTCTCTGTCTCTCTGTCTCTCTCTCTCTCTCTCTCTCTCTCTCTGGGAAACTGAACACATTACTCTCTGTTAAATGGGAGGTTCAGTGTTATTAAGCTACAGCCAGCAGGTTGGGGGTCCCGGATGAGTTTTTCGGGGCAGATGGTCCCTTTCTGACACCCACCCCCGGAGGGCGCCCATCAGCTGTTTGCCTCTTGGGAAGAAGCAGCAGAGCTGTGATGAGTCCTCTCTGTGTTTGGCATTGATGGGGACTGATGTGGTCGGATATCCTATATGAACCGAATTCCTGACTTGGTATAAATTTTGCAGGCCTATTCTGTTTATTTTTTATTTTTATTTTTAAAATTAGTATTATTTGTTTGTTTATTTCTTTGCAAGGGGTTGGGATCTGTGTCGTGTTCCGGGGGGAAAAGGCTTTTGGGCTGAGGGGTCAAGGTCAGGCTGCCCTTGGGGAAACCACAGAACAGTCTGCCCTCTCCAGCGGACCCTGGGGGTCCTCACCCGCCCGGCCCCTCAGCCCGGGCTCTGCCTTCTGCCCACAGCTCTGAAGGGGTCCTGGCAGAGCGGATTCTTCGACCAGGGCAGCTTCAAGGAAATCCTGGCGCCCTGGGCCCAGACCGTGGTGACGGGACGAGCAAGGTAACCCCGAGGACGGGCAGGCGCACACCCGTGGCCTCACCAGGCCGGGGACTCCCAGGGGCTAGGACAGGTGGCCCCAGCGGCACTCTCTTCTTGGCCCCAGGATGTTCCAAAGGGAAGACTTCATTCGGTGGGTGGTCTTCTGGACGATGAGCTCCTTCAGAACGTCTAGATTTGTCTGTGTCTCGGGCGCCTTCTGGCTGGGGGCTGGGCTCCTTGCCCCTGGTCCACCCCTGGGACAGGGCGCTCCAGCCCCGAGGGCCACAGACCCCTTTGGAATTCCGTTTTGGGGGGGCCCGGGCAGGAATCCTGTTGGCTAGCATAGCTAGTGAAAGGCTTAACTGCTTGCATGCTCCCAGAGCCGAGCAGCTCACTCCCCACGGTGGAGCCATCATCTTCTTAGGTAACGCCAGTGGCCCAGGGGAGAGTTCCTCCCTTTATGGAGCCCTAAGCGGCATCCTCAGAGTCCACCTCGCGGACGCCTGGCACGACGTAGCTGCCTCGCGTCCAGGCTGGGGACTCGGCCCTGGGTGCAGCCCCGCTCTGTCACTTACCTCCCTGGGCTCTCACATCCTCATCTGTGAAATGGGGTGATAATTCTACTCCAGAAGACTGTGATGACGATGAGAAGTAGTCACACATGTTCAGCACTTAAACATTGTAAATGTTCTGTGAGTGGGCGCGGCTGCTGTTGGTCACGATCGTTGTTATTGTTACTCCGCTCCCGGCAGTCAGCAGTAACCTACGAAGCCTGGGATGGGCACCGGTCGCTTCTCCGTGAGGGTTTCATTTCACAAACATCCTTTAGAACCTGGGAGGCAACCTCAGGAGGCCCTGCCTTTGTTGGAAGCTCGCTCTCCCCTCGCCTGCCTCACGGGGCTGTTGGGCGACAGGAAAGAGGAATCCAGTGTCACACGGGGCAGCCGTGTCCGGGGGTGATGGGGACAGCTGCCCCCTGCGCCAAAGCTCCTTTAGGCCCAGTGTCCCTCCGGCTTTCCCCGTGCGACTGGTGGCTGCTGGCCACGTGCAGCAATCCAGTGTTCTAGCAAATGAATGAAAACGAAAGGGGATGGCGTGTCGCGCTCCGTAGCCCCGTGTGGCCCGTGGCACAGAGAACGTGGCATCATCACGGGGAATCCTCGCAGCTGGCGCTGCCTCAGGCCGTCACTGGCGGGCCCTCCCCTCCCGTGGTGGCCGAGGCCCCAGCGAGGCACCCCAGGACCTTCCCAGCTGCCGGCTGAGAGGCGCTTCCTGCTTTGGACAGCTGCCTTGCCGTCCACTAAACCACCTGCAGTGACAACAGCGCTGGCCCCGCGGCCTCCCTCCCAGCCACCCTGCCCACTCCCAGGACACCCGTAGCCTGACAGCTGGGGCTGCGTGGGCCCCCCAGCCCCCTACACTGCCTGGGGGTGCGCCCCGCACCGGGCTCACCTGTGCTTTGCCTCGCAGGCTGGGGGGCATCCCTGTCGGAGTGATCGCCGTGGAGACGCGGACGGTGGAGGTGGTGGTGCCCGCAGACCCCGCCAACCTGGATTCCGAGGCCAAGGTGAGGGGCCGGGGGAGGGGCGGGGGGGGGGGGAGAGGGAGGCTGGGGCTGCTGTTTCGTCGGCTCAGCCACAGGTGTGGGCCCTGGTGGTTGCGAACCTGCCTCTCCAGCTCAGAGACTCGGAGGAGACGGCCTGGGACTCAGTGCCGTTTCCCCAGCCCCCTCTCTGCGGTGGCAGAGCCTTCCACACCAGCTTCCTTCTCCCTCAGAGGATGCCACAGGGTCCCGGGGATCCCTCCGGCCTCCCGCCCATCCCCGTGGGTGTTCCTAGGTTGGGCCTCTGGGAGGAGCTCAGAAGCCAGGGGCCGGGTCCCAGGATCCGACTCTGGCTCAGGCCCCTCTGAGCCTGTAAATGGGCAGCAGGACCGCTCGGCTGCAGTGGGAGGCGCCCTCCCTGCGAGCCTGGCTCTGGTGCCGGTGCCCGCGCTGGGCAGGTTGCCCGCCGTCCCAGGTCCCGAGGCCGCCCCTGCGCAGAGGCGTCTCACCGCTGGCTCTGTGTTGCAGATAACCCAGCAGGCGGGCCAGGTGTGGTTCCCGGACTCCGCCTACAAGACGGCCCAGGTCATCAAGGACTTCAACCAGGAGAAGTTGCCCCTGATGATCTTCGCCAACTGGAGGGGTTTCTCCGGTGGCATGAAAGGTGAGGCAGCCTCCCTGTGGGTGCCCTGAGACCGCAGGGCCAGCACCCAGGACCCCCCCTCGGGGTGGCGACACCGTGTTTTCTGTGTATGGTCCCATCGTCGTCCTAGCTGAGCCCCCCGCCCCCCCCCCCCCACACACACACACAACCCTGAGAATGGGAGCAGATCTGGAAACAGCCCATTTCACAGATGGGAAACTGAGGTTCCTGGTGGGACTTGCCTGAGGTCACGCCGTGAGTGGCAGGGCGGGGAGGGGCGTCCCAGAAGCTGCCGAGGGATGGGGCAGTCAGCTCCGTGCTCCCGCTCGGTAAGACGAGGAGATGGTATGTGTGCCCCGCCTCCTCAGGGGGCTGCTGGGAGCCTGTTGGCAGGGACAGTGGCTGTCAGCGGGGTGTGGAGGAAAGAGCTGGCCTGGGAGGCGGGCAGACCTGGTGTGAGTCCTTGCTAGCTGGGCGACCTCTCCGAGCCTGTTTCCCTCCTCTGTGAAGGGGGATACGATTGGGCCAACCTCGGGGGACAAGGTCAGGATTCGAGGGGCCTGTCTCTGGCCCACACGGTTACGGTTGGTTTTGTTATTGGGTTAGTGTTACCGTGGAGGGTGCTTGGCACTTGGAGGGACGTACCTGGGTGTCCCTTGGGAAGTAAGGGCCATGCCGCCCAAGAGCAGAGGGACTTGCTTCTGTGGCTGGGAGGTGGGGCAGGGTGGTGGCAGAGTCAGAGCCAGAAGGGACCTTAGAGCTCGATGGCCCTCGACGCTTCCCTTTACGATGGGGACATGGAGGCCGCTGCAGGGCGAGCGGACACATCGCTCCCTGTTATAAAACGGATGGTAGAGCCCGGCCAGCGTGGCTCCGTGGTTGAGTGTTGACCTATGAACCAGGAGGTCACGGTTCGATTCCCGGTCAGGGCACATGGCTGGGGTGCAGGCTGGATCCCCATTGTGGGGCGTGTAGGAGGCAGCTGATCAATGATTCTCTCTCATCATTGATGTTTCTATCTCTCTCTCCATCTCCCTTCCTCTCTGAAATCAATAAAGATATATTTTTTTAAAAAACCCACAGATGGTTGAGCCCCCTGTGCCGGTCCGGTCCTGACTCTCAGCCCAGGCTCTTTCCACAGAGCCATGCAGCCTCCCAGCCGAACACGCTTTCCCAGAACCCCCAGGACAACACTCTCTGCTAGCGCATGAGCTCCAGGGCCGGAGCCGCCTCAGGGGCAAGCAATCGCTTTGCTTTTCAGATATGTACGACCAGGTGCTGAAGTTCGGGGCCTACATCGTGGACGGCCTTCGGCAGTACAAGCAGCCCATCCTCATCTACATCCCGCCCTACGCGGAGCTCCGGGGCGGCTCCTGGGTGGTCCTGGACTCCACCATCAACCCCCTGTGCATAGAGATGTACGCAGACAAAGAGAGCAGGTGGGTGTGTCCCCTCAGCCCGGCTCAGCCTTCCCGTATTCTCACTGCCCGTCTGGAGGCCCCTTCACCTTAGAGCCACTGGCGTGGGATCTCGGGGGCGCTGTGAGATTCTGAAGGACGGAGCGCTTCCTGTTTAACCCGAAACTCGTGTCCAGTATCCAACTGGATTTTTCTCAGTAGAGCAAGTGGCTGAAGCAGAGAGGCGGTGGAGGAATTGTCTGTTCTTTCTTAACTCACACTCCTCTGCTCCCCAAGGAAGTTTGCAATCAAGTAAGGAAAGACCAAAAGCACCTGAGCTCCCTGGCAGCCAGGATGAAAAGGGAAATATGATCAGTCCTCTGGTTTTCACTGAACTCTGAGTCTCTCCCAAAGCTCTGAGTTCCTGTAGGGGCTGTATTCTATCCAGTTTTATAACCCAGGGCCTGCCTGGCACAGTCACACCTACTGGGTGGTTGAGAAATACTGGCAAACAAATGACTGAATGAATACTCACATGATGGGATACCAGGTCTCCAGGGGAGAGAAACCTTGGCCAAGTGAAGACTCACTGCTACATGCTATGCAGGATATAAAGGCCTTAAGAGTAGTTCTGCCCGAAATATAGGCATTCTATTCCTGTCTTCACGCCCTTATTCATTCATACATTCAGTGAATATTTATGGAGCACCTTACTTTATACCAGGCAATGCTAGGCATTGTGGTATATGGCACAGATCAGCTAACCCGGTCCTGCCTCCAGTGGGCCCAGATCCTCCTGGAGGACTCGGGCATGAGCAGCCTCATTAACTTCTTGCTCTGGCTGCCAGGAAGCCCAGAGCGACATACAACATTCCTCAGGGCTTCCAAGTTATCAGACGAAAAGGGGGCCGGAGGAAATAGGGGTGAGTGAGAGGGTTGGATATGGACGGGCAGGCTGCACACACCTCATCGTGCCTTTGAGAGCTGTAAGGAGATAAGAAGCAGGACCCGGCTCTGGGAGAGCAGAAATGAGGAAGGTCAGGAAGGACGGGCAGAGGGGCAGGAGGGCTGTGCTGTCCTGGAGAAAGTCGCATACTCTTAGAGCAGAAAGGGCCTCCTACAGTTCAGAAAACTTTACTTTAAAAAGCTGGCTCGGCCCCTCATTTTACGGATATGGAAGCAGATGACCAGAGAGGGAAAGTGAGTTGCCCAAGGTCACATAGCGAGTCAGTGAAAGAGCTAGGAACTGACACCCTGACGTCCTGGTCCTCTCGCCTCAACCCCATGTCTGCTGGGGGCCCCCCTCGCCCGCCTCACCCCTACCTCTTTTTTTCTCAGGGGGGGTGTTCTGGAGCCGGAGGGAACAGTGGAGATTAAGTTCCGAAAGAAAGACCTGATAAAGGCCATGAGGAGGATCGACCCAACTTACAAGAAGCTCGTGGAGCAGTTAGGTGCGAGGGTCCCCCTGCGCCACCCCTCCGCGGTCGGGGGGGCCCACTCCGCTGTTGGAGACCTACCCAAACAGCTTCAAACTTGGGAGATCTTTTAAATGTTCACATCTAGCAAGTCGGCCCCATCTCGCCATTGTGGGGGTGCTTCTGACCCTGCAGGAGCCGCTTGATTTGGGGGTGCGATCCCAGTTAGAGCTCAGGCCTCCTGCGCCGAGGCCTGACCTGCGAACTCCCGTTTGTGCCCTGGCCCGCAGGAGTGTCCGATCTCTCCGACAAGGAGCGCAAGGACCTGGAGGGCCGGCTGAAGGCCCGGGAGGAACTGCTGCTGCCCATCTACCACCAGGTGGCGGTGCAGTTCGCCGACCTCCACGACACGCCGGGCAGGATGCTGGAGAAGGGTGTCATCTCCGTAAGCCACGGCCGGCCGCGCACTGGGCTTTCCAGCTCAGGGAGGAGATCTGGGCTCAAACCCTGCATGTTATAGCATCACCTGGGCAGCTTCAGAACATCCCGGAGCCCATGTCCAGACCAGTTAAATCAGGATTTCAGGAGTGGGAGTCCGACATCAGTATTTTTTCCCCCAAATCCCCAAGAGATTTCAATAGGCAGTGAGGTTTGGAACCACCAGTCTGTGTGTGGCTGTAACTGCTGAGCCAGATGTGGGAAGTGTGGTTTCTGCCCCGTGTTCACCCACCTCTGGCCGTCATCACCCCCACCCCAGGGCCCCTCTCCCAAGAGGACATCCCATAGTCAGTCACCTGCTACCCCTTGCCTCTGGGAAGCCCGTCTAGCGTCCTGGCAAAGTCCTGGCTCTGCCGCTGCTCGGGCAGGTGCCTTCACCTCCCCGGGCCTCAGCTTCCTGGCCTGTGAAATGGGCATGATCCCAGAGCCCGCTCCCACCGCCGGGCTCAGCCCCGGGCAGCGGGGACTCAGGCCTGGGCTCGTCCGCAGGACATCCTGGAGTGGAGGACCTCGCGCACCTTCCTGTATTGGCGCCTGCGCCGCCTGCTGCTGGAGGACCAGGTGAAGAAGGAGATCCTGCAGGTCAGCAGCGAGCTCAGCCACGTGCACATCCAGTCCATGCTGCGCCGCTGGTTCGTGGAGACGGAGGGCGCCGTCAAGGTGGGCCAGGGCGGAGGCGGGCGGGTGGGCGCTAGGTGGGCCTGCGCAGCCGGGCCCCCCTCTGAGGCAGCCTCTGCCCCTCCCCAGGCCTACCTGTGGGACAACAACCAGATGGTGGTGCAGTGGCTGGAGCAGCACTGGCAGGCGGGCGACGGCCTGCGTTCCACCATCGGCGAGAACATCAAGTACCTGAAGCGGGATTCTGTCCTCAAGACCATCCGAGGGTGAGTGGCCGCCCATCCCTCGGACTGACCAGCAAGTGCAGAGCTGGGCTCGGCCTCCAGCGGCCTGTCCCGGAGCGGACTGCTGGAAGCCACCACACCAGGCCCCGAGGTCCCCGGCACAGCCCTGGGCCCGGCCCCCCAGGAGAGAGGCCGCAGCTCCCCCAGAGCCCTGGGGGTGCTGTGCAAGGATTTCAGTTCAGGATCGTGTTGGAATAGAAAGAGTGGCTTGTCCAAGGTCATGGCCAGAGGACCCACAGGCCTTGGGCTGCTGGCTCCCATTCGGTATCAGCCTTCCAGGATGGTTTGCTCCCCCCATTCTCATGGGGTCCCCTGGGAGGAAGGAAGTAGATCATGTGGGACCCCGTTTGGGGCATGAAGCTGATTCAGGTCTCAGTAACACAACTAGGGACCTGTGGGGTCCCCTGTCGTTCCTCGAGGCAGCCTGACCCCCAGGCCATATTCTCTCCTGCCCCCCACGGGACCGCCACCCCCCCCATGGCGACCACAGCAGGAAGAGGTTGGGAGCTCGGGGTTCTTGCCCCCCCAGGAAGGTGACATGGCCCTGCACAGCGATTCTTAGGGCCACGCTGAGTGACCCCAACCCTTCTCTCCCCTCCCCTGCAGCCTGGTCCAAGAGAACCCCGAGGTGGCTGTGGACTGCATAATGTACATGAGCGAGCACATCAGCCCGGCCCAGCGGGCCCAGGTCGCTCACCTCCTGTCCACCATGGACAGCCCGGCCTCCACCTGAGCGCTGCCCACTGGCCGCTCGCAGCACCACGGGCAAGAGGAACCGCACTGGCCCGCCGACCGCAGGCCCTTGCCAGGACCACGGGGGTTTGCTTTTTACAACAGAAAGTTCCTGGGCATTTCTGCAGGGCTGCTGGCTCCCAACTCACTCCTGTCCCAATAAACCGCTCAGGAGCGCCCCCTCCAGGCGGAAAGCGCCTCCTCTCCGTTGTCGGGAAGTGTTTGTCTCTGAAGACGTTTTTTGCTGCATCACTGAATGAATTGAACCCACGCGCCTGAGTTTCCTTCCCTTCCGGGGCCTGGCGTGCAGGACCCAGGGTTTATATCAGATCATGGGATCTTATTTTTTTTACTCGGAGACCGGCTCTTGCTGTAAACATCTGAATTTCAGCAGAACACAGAGGCCAAGGAAAGAAATAAAGAGACAAGACGAAGAAGAGAAACCTATTTTTGTAACGATGCTGTTTGGAGACTGTCGAGTCGCCCGGGCCAGGGTACCCGTGATTTTTATTAAGAGAATAAAATGGCATCTTGTCCCCCCATGTCCCCTAGTGAGTCGCTAGGGATGGCCCATCGGCAGGCCGTGCTTAGCGCTCAGGGGCAGAGATTCCAATTTGGGGAAAGGAGCGGAAAATGAGCACAATTGCCCAGGGGTAAGGTCCCGGGCACAGGGAGATCTCTTCTGGGTGCTCACAGCGCCCTGCCTGCCCCTCCCTCTGAGGACAAGGACCAGCCCCGCCCCCACCACGGGGTTGGCCGCCTTTCCAGGTACCCTCCTGCCCTGCTGGGGCTACAGAGGCAGCGGAAAGCCCTCCCAAACTCACAGCCCACCTGCTCACAGGCGTCTCCGCTGGGATGGCCGCCACCCCGTGGGGGGGCCCCTTCAAGTCACCGTCACCCTCTCCTCTGGTGCCTCGATGTCCGTGGTGGGATCCAGCCCGAGGGGCAGAGCGGTTGGTCTCCCAGGACCCGGCCCCAGGACCACGCCCATTTGCTCAGGGAGCCTTTGCGACACGCCCACCAGCACCAGCCCTGCAGGCTGCACAGCGCCGGCCGCATCCATCCGTCCCGGGTGCTGGCCACGGGGAGAGGGGGGTCAGGGCTGGCCGCC
Organism: Cnephaeus nilssonii; assembly: GCF_951640355.1. NCBI lineage: Eukaryota > Metazoa > Chordata > Mammalia > Chiroptera > Vespertilionidae > Cnephaeus > Cnephaeus nilssonii. Next base: position 21,991,096 of record NC_137093.1, on the reverse strand, counting down.
CCCACTGCAGTGACGGGCAGTTTGTCTGAGAACATCCAACGGGACGCCTGGCCAATTTGGAGGACAAAGGGAAGCCCCCGCACGCCAGATGCTCGAGGCTGTCCTGAGTTTAAAAAAGAAATAAAAATAGTCTGGTCACCAGCTAATGACATCGCTGGCGTGGGGGCGGCAAGGGGGAGATGGATGAATCACTCCATCCCGGGGCCAGGGAGGGGGGGGGGCCCGTGCTGCTTTGGGAACCGAGTGTTTTCTGTGTCGGGGACGCCCCTCGGTTCTGCAGGGAGAGACCGGTTGACGACTAGCTGCTACCCAGGGACGGGGGCGGAGGAACCTACCAGGGGATGTGTGGAATAAATTATTTTTTAAAGGAAGCACTTTGGCCTTGACTGAATGTCTGGATCAGCGAAGGCAGCCCGCCTCCCCGAGCGACCCCCCCCCCACCCCCACCCCAGCTCGCCATCCTCCTGCCACCGCGGGGCTTTGTAGCCAGCCCCCCGCTCAGGACCAGCCGGGACTGGACTTCCTCCCGCGAAGGCTCTGGGGGGAGTACCGAGCCCCTCCGGCTCGATCACAAACACGACACGGGCTGCTGGCTGTGCCCTCAGCGCCTGGGCCCTCAGCTGCCAGGACCTTCCCTGCCGAGGCCGCCGTTCCTCCCTCGGGGGCACGGAGCAGGCCGGCCTCCAGGGCAGGGAAGGACCCGGCCCCTGCGTGTGGACAGAGGCCTTGGTGAGCAGCGCAGGTCCAGACGGAGTGCTCGGGCGTTAACCACTGAGCCTCCACCCCATGCGATCCTCTGGGCCCCTGAGGCGCATGCTGCCCCGTGTCCTCGTGTTTCTAGACAGAACCCCGGCTCGGAGATGAGTAGGCTTGTCCAAGGTCACACAGCTGGTCAGAGGTGGGCCCGAACACCCGGCTGCCCCCTTCTGTAAACCCCGAGCCGTTCGGTGTGTTGGAGACCCAGCCCCTGTGCTCCCCCTTTTGTGTGATGTGTGAAAGGCGGGGTTGTAAGTGCGACGTATACCTGGGGGTCCCTGGGTCCCGCTGGCTGCTGAGTCGAGGGGGGGTTTTCGAGAGCATCGTGTCCAGTGATGCTCTCTGTCTTGTGATACCCTGACCCGTGTGGTATATCTCCGAGCAGCGTCGTCTGCAGGAAACACAGGCCGAGGGCCCAGAAGACATTCCTTATTGTGGTAGAAGGTGCATAGAACGTACCGGTCTGAAGCGCAGGGGCATGACGTACATTCGTTGTGCAACCAGCACCCACCACTGTCTCCAGGACACTTTATTCACCTCCGACTGAAACTCCAAACCCACTAACACCAGCTCCTCACGGCCCCTCCCCTCCAACCCCGGGGACCGCCGTCTGCTTTCTCTCTGGGAGTTTGGCTGCCCTAGGACCTCAGATAAGGAGTCCCACAGTATTTGTCCTTTCGCGACTGGCTTATCTCACTCAGCGTGGTGGCCTCAAGGTGCATCCCTGTGAGAGCACACGTCAGCGTTTCCTCTCCAAGGTGGGTAATAGTCCACTGTGCGGTTCATCCACTGACCCACCGAAGGACATTTGAGCTGCTCCCACCACTGGGCTGCTGTGAGTAACGCTGCCATGAACGTGGATGGACAACTATCTGGTCAAGTCTCTTCTCACTTCTTTGGGGTTTATGCCTGGAGGTCGACTTGCTGGATCCTATGATGGTTCTGTTTCATTTTTCTGAGGCGCCTTCATACTGTTTCCCACCGCCCACGCCCCATTTTACATCCCACCATCAGCATGCAGGCTTCTGGTTTCGTCCCCACCAACCCTTGCTTCATGGGCTTTTTCTTTAAAAAAAAAAAACCACGAAAAAACATTTTAAAAATATATTTTTTTTATTGATTTTTTTACAGAGAGGGAGAGGGATAGAGAGTTAGAAACATCAATGAGAGAGAAACATTCATCAGCTGCCTCCTGCACACCCCCCAGCGGAGATGTGCCTGCAACCAAGGTACATGCCCTTGACTAGAATCGAACCTAGGACCCCTTGGTCCGCAGGCCGACGCTCTAACCACTGAGCAAAACCGGCTAGGGCACAAAAAAAAACATTTAAAAAAATTTATTTCAGAGAGAGAGAGAGAGAGAGAGAAACATCAGTGATGAGAGAGAATCATTGATCGACTGCCTCCCGCATGCCCCAAACTGGGGATCGAACCTGCCATCCGGGCACGTGCCCTTGACTGGGAATCAGACCGTGACCTCCTGGTTCATAGGTCAACACTCAACCTCTGAGCCATGCCGGCCAGGCAGCTTTTTATTTTTAAAAGTAGCCATCCTAATAGGCGTAGCCTAGAAGTAACTTTAACTCAAAAGTCACTGAGTCTTTTTACTGGCATCTCTCCAACATCCCAGACGGGATGTACAGACACCATCAGCCAGTCTCCATTCCTGGATCCCTCTGCCCCGTGCCCCCTCGCCCGCCCCGCCGCTCCTGCCCAGGCTGCCACGCCTCCCTGCCTTCCGCCCAGGAAGTTCCCACGTTCCAGTCCTCAGTTGGGTGTTTGTCCTGTTCCCCCCAGACTCCGGGCTCCGGCATCGACACCCAGAGGAAGAACGGGTGGGCACGGCCAGCAGCGTCCAGAGGTGGCCGTCCCTGGCTCCCACACCCCGTGCCCCGCTCTGGCCGCGTCTCTTCCCCTCTCCCCTAAACCGCCTTGATGAGCCAACGCTACACCAGGCGGCGGAAGGAGACGGCAGGCCTGCAGGCCTGGGGTCAGGCCCCGGCAGTGTAACCTCACAGGTTCTCCCACGTCCGTCCGTCCGCCGGGCCCTCTGAGGCTGAGGAGGCCGCGGGGAGGAAGGTCGTCCAAATCCGTCCTGCACGTCACTCATCACAGGTAAGTGCTCAGCCACTCGGAGCCTCAGTTTCCCTTTCTGTGAAAAGGGTGATTGTGTTTCCTGTGGCTGCCGCCCGAAGGGCCACAAACGCCGTGGCTTAAAAACCACACGTGGATTTGTCTACGGTTCTGCGGTCAGAAGTCTAACGCGGGGCTCACGGGGCTCCAACCGGGGTGCTGGCGGGCTCGGCCCCCGCGGAGGCTCTAAGGGAAGATTCGGTTTTCGGTTTTGTTTTTTGTTTTATTTTTCCACCTTCAGAGCTGACCCTGACCCTCCCGCCTCCCTCTTTTCCCGATGAGGATCCCGAGATTGCATTGGGCTCACCTGGCCAATCCAGAAGGCTCTCTCTCCAGGGCAGCTCGTCAGCACACTTCATTCCACCTGCCCCCTCAGTGCCCCTCGATGTAACGGGGATGAGGAGCCTGAGGCCGTTATTCTGCCCCCCACCCAGGGGCTATACATCCCATTGCGGGGGAGGAGGAATAAGCCCCCCCACCCTACACGTTCTCCAGTGTTCCATTACTTTTGTTGTCAGAATGTGGGTGACTTCTCACCATCTCTGAGCCTCAGTTTCCTCCTCTGGGAAATGGGACCGTCCCCGCACTGGGCGGGCGGCCGCGCAGTTTCAGGGAGAGGTGGTGTGTCTCCTGTTAGCCCCCCAACTCCAGAGTGAACCTCAGTGACGCCTGCTCCTCCGGCCTCTCCCTCACCCCGTCTTCCCGTGTCAGCGTGGTCCCGGCCCGTGGCTGCGACCTTGGCATGTTGGCCTGACCGCGGGCCTGGGCCCACCTGCCTGGGTCAGGCACGGAGGTCAGACTCGTCACGGCTCCCCCAGCTCGTCTCATGGTGACCCCGCCCCCCCCTCAGGCTTTCCCCTCCCAGGTCAGCGCCCCTGGAGGGTGCCCCTGTCCCATCGCTTCTGGAGAGTCCTGGGGTGGTGCTGTATACGGCTTGTGACCCACATGCCTCGGCCACTTGCCCTCTGACCCCAGCCCGTCGCTGGGGGCAGCTGGAGGCTGTGATGTGTCCTTCGGCCGGGCCTGGGCCACAGGGTCCCCCTGGAGCCAAGCTGAGAAGCGGGTGCTGGGGAGAAGGCAGCCCAGGGTGGCTGCAGGGCTGCAGGCATCCTCTCCCTGCCATCCGCCTGGTCTCCACTGGGGGGCCCCCTTCAGCACTGCCTCATATCACCCCAACCCTGTCCTCGCATACCCTCTTACTTGCTGATTGTCACGTGTTTGTGTGTGTGTGAGAGAGAGAGAGAAAGAGAGAGAGAGAGAGAGAGAGAGAGAGAGAGAGAGAGAGAGAGAGAGAGGGAGGGAGGGAATCTGGCCTCCCTTGGGAGGCTGGAAGCCACTTCCTGGGTGGGCTAAAGAGTTAGACTCCTAATCACGTCCTTTTGCTGTTATGTTGGGTGGCAAGTCACCTGCTTAACCTCTGAGCCTGTTTCTTTCTTTCTCTCTCTCTTTATTGGTTAAGGTATTACATATGTGTCCTTATCCCCCCATCGCCCTCCCACCTCATGTCCTCACCCCCCTGGTGTCTGTGTCCTGAGCCTCAGTTTCTTCATTTGCAAAATAGGTGCAATAATGAGTGACATGCTTGCCAGGGTTGTAGTGAGGATTGACGGAGCTGATTCACGGCAGTGCCCAGCCCAGGGCCTGGCGCTGGGAGGGTGCAGCTGCTTGTACCCCGGGGATCACCAGAGGCGGCTCCGCGGCGTACCGCCGGGCTCCGGCCCTGGAGTCTGGGCGATGGACTCGGAGCTGCCTCTTCCCTTGGCCCAGAGTCCTCCCCACCCGCCCCTTTCCGAGCAGCGAACGGGGCTCACCTCCCCGCCTGAGCTCGCGCCCGTCAGGGGGCCTGGCACTGAGGGACAGTGCATGGCAGCCGTGCTGGTTTATTGATGGTGACAGTCTCCTCCCGGTTTCCGGGGTGATGGGAACCTGGCATCAGAAGCCCTGGATTCCGTGTGGCTGTGGTGTCACCTCTCTGGGCCTCAGTTTCCCCATCTGTAAACAGGGTCTGCCCTGCGAGGTGTGATGTCGCTGTCCGCCCCGCCCATCCCTCCCTGGGAGCCACAGAGCTGCCGTTCAGCCTTTATTGACAGACAAGGTATCCAATACTACGCTTACATCGTCCCCGCGTCACCCGCACACGGGGTCTTCATTAACAACAGCTCAAACACCCTACCATATGGGGGCGTGTCCCACAAAGCAGCCGGGCAGAGCCGGGCAGAGATGGGCTGTGTCTGAGGATTGTGATGCTCGGCGGGAGCTTCCAGGACGAGGAGGGCCTTAGAGATGGTTCTTCAAGACAGGGCCGAACCCCCAGTCTCCCTGGGGGCTGGCTGACCTGCTGGCTCATTGGAAAATTCTGGCTCGAGGATTGGGAACTCCCCCCCCCCACAGAAACATCTAGTTGGTCAAGAGGGCACAGTGGCTCAAGCCACTAGCTGGGAGATCCCCGATTCCTTCCTCCTCTCTCCAAGCCACTCACCTGGCTCCCCTCCGACCCAGCTGTCTACAGAACCCGCCACCGGGAAAGTCAGTAATTGGCAACAAGAGAATAAAAAACCCACATTAAAATGGTCACAGGGCAATGAAACAGACGAGTGCCAATGGAGACTGCATCGCAGCTTCGTCCCGCCCCCCCCCCCCCCCCCCCCCCCCCCGCACCACTGTGTGGGTCGAGCTTTCCAGTGTTCAGTTTGCTTCCTTTCCATTGGGGCGTCTTAAATTCCAGTAACACCCCCCCCCCCCCCCCCCCGCCCGCTCCTCTCCTTCAATCCGATTCGCCCTTAGCAAGCCCTGGCGACCCCAAAAGCATGGCGCCTCCCCTCCTGGTCCACACGGGGAGAGATGGGAATCACGGCTGAACAGTTAGGAACTCTCCGGTCTCTTAAGTTTTCAAAATGGGATGTTCCACATCTCAAAAGTGCTGGTTCCTTCTAGGAGCAGCCCGGGCCGCAAGGGGATCAAGAGCCCGTTGGAGACGGGGTTCGCGGAGAAGGTGGGTGTTAGGATTGCCGGGATGCAGGCAGGGGCCCGGAGTCTCACTCCAGGGCTGCGGGCTGGATCCGAAGAGGTGGTGTGATTGGGCTCCAATAAATATAAATAACTGTACACGGGGTCACGGTGCCTGGCGTGGCCCCGGAATCTGCTCTATGGACGTCTAGGGGACTACAGGAGAAGTGGGCCTGGAGGCAGGGGGTGGGGTGGGGGACACCCAGGGGGGCACCCATTTCCCAGTTCAGCCTCTTCCAGTCCAAGGGAAGTCAGGCGGCCACTCGGGGCCTCAGGGCCTGTCCACCAGAGGCTGCGGCAGATGGTTCATCCGAGGAGAATAAATTAAAGGGCCTTCCTTCCCACCAGGGTGTGTCCGGGGTGCAGCGAGGTGTCCCCAATGGGCCGCAGGTTGTGGACGGGGCCCCGCGGGAGGCCGGCGGGAGGCCTCGCGTCTCCGTCCCAGGAGCATCCGGGAGGGCGGAGGTCAGGATGCTTGTCCACTCTCCTGTCCTTCCGACCTGGGAGGCCCCACAGGCTTCCTGTGGAGGTGTGTGTGTGTGGGGGGTCGGGGTGCCAGCAGCCCCCCAGAGGTTCAGCGCCCTGTGGGAGGGGCAGGAGCACTGGCCCGGGAGGCTCTCCGCTAGGCCCCGGTTTGGGGGGGCGAGGCCATCAGCTCACAGCAGGGCTATGGGCTTGTTGCCGGGGGCGCCCAGGTACTGAGAGGAGGTGGCGGCGGCGGCTGACGCGGCCACACTGTCCGGGGCCGAGTACGCCGTGTACAGGCCCGTCACCTGCAGGTCCGGGAAGGACTGATCGCCGCTGCCGGAGACGGGGGTCAGGCCCGAGGCCCCCAGCTCGCAGCCGAGGGGGGAGTCTCCGAAGGCCCCCAGCGTGTCCAGGCTGAAGCCCTCGTCCTTCATGTCCTCCCAGAGGTTCCCTTCCAAAGACACAAGCGCTCGGTGAGCTGGCTCAGGTGAGACCCGAGTTCCAGTCCCCTCTTAGGGAGGCCCGGGACCCCGTGTGGGATTTAAAGTTTTGTGTGTTGCCGTAACCGGTTTGGCTCAGTGGATAGAGCGTCGGCCTGTGGACTCAAGGGTCCCAGGTTCGATTCCGGTCAAGGGCATGTACCTTGGTTGCGGGCACATCCCCAGTAGGGGGTGTGCAAGAGGCAGCTGATCGATGTTTCTCTCTCATCGATGTTTCTAACTCTCTATCCCTCTCTCTTCCTCTCTGTAAAAAATCAATAAAATATATTTAAAAAATAAATAAATAAAGTTTTGTGTGGTCGGAGAAACACCTGGAGGAGTCAGAGTCCCAGCCCCAGCCCTCACCTTCCCTCGGGGCACCCCGGGGAACGTCACTTCCTTAGAGCCTCGGGCTCCCCCAGATGAAATGGAGGCCATCTGAGAACCCACCCCCTAGACCAGGGGTGCGTGGAAACACTTAGCCCTCGTTCAGGGGTACCATCCTGGTCAAAGCCAGAGGACAGAACAGCATTCCCTTTCTTCATCAGGCTAACAACACAAGAATCTGGGGGGGGGGGGGGAGGCCCCAACACCCCCGTTTCCCAGCTATAACTAACGCACTAGCTTGCTGACAGACTAAGCCAGTGGTCGGCAAACTCATGAGTCAACAGAGCCAAATATCAACAGGACAACGATTGAAATTTCCTTTGAGAGCCAAATTTTTTAAACTTAAACTATATAGGTAGGTACATTGTTATTCACTTAATTAGGGTCCTCCTAAGCTGGCCTTTGCTAAAAACTCAAGGGGCCAAAGAGCCGCATGTGGCTCGCGAGCCGCGGTTTGCCGACCACTGGACTAAGCTGCTCACTTGTCCATTTTCCTCGCTAGACATGCAGAGGGCAGAGGCTATTGGCTAGCACATAGTAGGTACACCAGTGTGAGAGTGAATGAGTCATGAGCCTTCACTGAAACCTGACCTTCTCTTGTTCGGTCGTTTGCTCGTTCATTCATTCATTCATTCACTTATTCAACCCCGTGCATGGAGGATGGCCATGTGTCAGGCAGCGGGTCAGTGTGACCGGCCTGCATTGGCACGTGCAGGTTGTAGCAGTTACTGATGGAACGTTTGGGGTTGAAATCCTGGCTCTGCCACGGACTAGCCAGGTGACCGTGGGCCTTCTCTGTGCCTCAGTGTCCGCACTGGCGGAATGGGCTGTGCAGTGGCCTCACAGGATGCTTGTTGTGGGAAGAGGTGGGGGGCTGTGGCCTCACAGGATGCTTGTTGTGGGAAGAGGGGGGAGCTGCCTGTGAAATGCTGGGCCGGGCCTGCTGCACAGTAAGCACCATGAAGTGCTTGATGGAATGTGCTGTTCCCAGGTGGATGGAAGTGTTGGCTGAAGGAATGAGCTGGGGGTGAATGCAGACAGCCAGCCCTCCAGCCTTCCTGCCCCGCCCCCAGCTTCTCCCTTCCCCCTCTTCCCATCACCCATTCCTCCAGCCTCACCCTGCAGAGCAAAGTCCATGATGCTGGGGTCCAGGGCATCCACCTCGGGGTTCATGTCGGTGCTGATGTTGATGAAGTCCACGGGAGCCCTGCCCACAGCCGGGTGGGGCAGGGGGCTGGGGCTGAGGTCCGGCAGGGCGTGCAGGGGTGGGGTCTGGGCGGGGGCGGGGGAGTCTGGGGCCAGATGTGCCTGGGGCTGGACCTGGTGGTGCAGGGGGACCGACTGCAGGGACAGGGTCATCAGCGGCTGGGGCGGCAGCTGGGAGACGGCCAGGCAGCCGTGGGCCATGGCCACCGTGGTGGCGTGGGTCAACACGGGTGCCTCAGGCTCCCCCGGTTTGCCAGGGCGGCGGCAGCTTTCTGGCCGGTCCGAGATCAGCTTGTCCAGCTCCTCTGCAGGCAAGGGGGGGAGGTCACTTAGCCCAGGGGGGAGGTCACTTAGCAGCCCAGGCCTGGCTCAGATCCCCGCTAGGACCCGGGTGACCTGAGCCAGCCTTTCCGACTCTGTGAACCTCAGGTCCCGCACCTAGGAGATGGCATCGTGCACTGCACAGGGTCATTGTGGGAATGGGATGAACCCCACGCTGTGCAGGAACAAGGCGCCTCGGACAACAACAGTGGCTCCCCTCAGGGGGACAGTGCCTTAGAGGGTGGCCCTGACGCTCCTGGACTTCACTTGACCCTCTCACAGCCCTGTAAGAGGCGGGGAGACAGGGGTCACAAGGCCCGTGAGGTTGGATGGAATGAGCACATAGGGGTCCTAGCCACCCCCTGCTCCTAGGACAGTGAGAGGAGTTACTGTGGCCTGGCCGGGTGGCGCAGTTCGTTGGAGCATGTCCTGTGCACCAAAAGGTTGCAGGGTCCATTCCCGGTCAGGGCACACACCTACACTGCAGGTTCGATCCCAGCGGGGAGATACAGAAAGGCGAAGCATCTAGAAATTATCCGTGTTCTCTATTCATGGTAAAGGTTTTGGCATATTTCTTCCAGTCTTTCTCTCTCTCTTTATATTTAGACTAAAGGCCCAATCCGTGTACCGGTGGGGTCCCTCGGCCTGGCCTGCGGGGATCAGGCCGAAACCGGCTCTCTGACATCCCCCGAGGGGTCCCAGATTGTGAGAGGGTGGTTCTCGGATGACACACCCCAGAATCGGGCTCCCTCCTCTCTGGTTTCCGGTGCATCACCCGAGAACCGCAGCTGCCAAGTCACCTCAGCTGAGCAGCTCCTGTGTTGAGCGTCTGCCCCCTGGTGGTCAGTGTACGTCATAGCTACCGGTCAGACAGTCGCTTAGGCTTTTATATAGATAGATACATATCCATGTATAGAGATGTGTGTGTGTGTGTGTGCACATACATTCAACTATCTAGAGAAATGAGTGTGGATATATGCATGTGTAAGTGTTTATAGATGCGCATACATACAAATCCTTGATTTCTGCAGCATTCATTGGCAGAGGTAGAATAACCGGACCAATAAATGGGCACAGTGTATGGGGTTTGGATCTATTACTTTGCCCTGGAAAAGTCGAACAACTTATGTTCCTGTGAATTGCACATGCAGGCACTGTTTCTCCACACCCCAGCCCACTCTGGGGTTGCTATTTTTTAGACCTGTGTTAGGAAAGGTGAGAACGCAGTGTTCTCTTCTGGTTGTTTATTCAGCATTTCTGTGTGAGGACTAGGGATTGCTTGGTGAGCTTCAACAGCTAGTCACGTGTCTGCCCAGGCCCCTCAGCCGGGCGGCCACCTGGGAGGGTGGGGAAGGGAGGGTGTGATGTCACAGGAGGGAAGGAGGGCTGGGGCGGGGCTGGGCGGTGAGGTGTGTGGTGTGTGTGTGTATGGGGGGTGTCGGGGCGGGGTCTGGGCCTCACCCGGGTTGGCCATGCTCCGGTGGATGGCAGCCAGGTCCTTCCTCTTCCACTTGTGCATCTCCTCCTCCATCTTGTCGATGCGGGCCAGGTTGAGCGCCCACAGGCAGCCCTTGCGCGAGGACCCGCTCATCTTGTTCTCCACCTTCTCGAAGCACTTGTTCAGGGACAGGTTGTGTCGCACCGAGTTCTTCCAGCCGTCGGGCGCCGTCTGTGGGGAGACACGGGCAGCAGGAGGCCCCTCCAGAGACCTCCCTGCAAACCCTCTATCCTGGGGGTCTCAGGCTCGGGCCTCGAGGGCTTCAAGGACAGTGTCCACACTCCACTTTGAGTCGGGAAGACGAGAGAGAGTGGTGGGGACTGTGGCGAACTGGAGGGCCTCTGCCCCGATGAAAGGGGCAGCTACAGCTCAGCCCCATCATGGTTACGACATAAGAACAGGGCCCAGGGCTGCTGGGTTTTCCACTTTCCCTCCCACTCAGGAAGCAAGCAAGCGAGAGGATGCTAATGCATGGATAACTGGTCAAGTGTATGAAATGCCAACCAGGTTTAAATGCTCTTAGTTTATTGTTGGGTAACCGGATACTGTAATGCACCCCATACGTGCCCTATTCTCTCTCTCTGCCCTTCCCTCTCTCCCTCCCTCCCCCCCTTCACCCCTCCCGCCACTATCCTACCTAATAAAAGAGTAATATGCAAATTGACTGCACCTTCGCTATGCCCAAGCCACGCCCACCAGCCAATCAGGGTGAGTATGCAAATTAACCCAACCAAGATGGCAGTTAATTTGCATATCAAGACAGCGTAGCAAGAAGCCAAGCGCTGCAGAAGGGAGCAAAGCTGCAGAGAAGCAAGCAGGTGGGGCGGGGAGAAGGGAGGAAAGCAGGTGGGGCTGGGGAGAGCGCAGCAGGAAGCCCTATTGCAGGAATCTTCCTGCAACGGGCTACTAAATTTACAATATTTCTGCTAAGCACACTATCCAGGCTGGGGACCCCACAGCTTGGTACCTTCTGACCGCCTCCTTTTCTGGCTTTGACGCCAACAAGGATAACATTACTAATGACTAAACCACGTGCCAGGAGCTGCCAGGCCCTTGACGTGCAGAATCCTCGCTAACTTGCCAGCTGGGGATGACTCTCCCCATCTTGCAGGTGAGGACACCGAGGCTCAGAGAAGCAAAGGCTCTCGCCGGGGCCTGTGTTCTGCATCATTCTGTTTTATACGGAGCCTGTGCCGAGTAACTAGGCTGCCCCCTCTGCCCTTTGCCCCCAGGATGCCGAGTGAGCTCCTCTTCATCCGTCAGAGCCCAGCTCAGATACCCCCTTCTCTGTCTGGATTGTTCTGCCCATGTCTGTGGGAGTGCACGCGTGCACGCATCCTCACTGCCGGGTCTCAGACATAACTGGGAGCCTAGGCGGGCAGCTCGGTGCAGCCGGGGGCCGTTTCTGGGTCTGACAGTGCCGGGAGAGGTCAGGGCGGCTCTCGCACCCCAGCCCTGGCTGCGGCGCCTCACCTTGAAGTAGGGGAAGTGCTCCTTCATGAAGCTGTAGATCTCGCTCACGGGCAGGCTGCCAGTCTTGCTGTTCTTTAGGGCCATGGCGATCAGACAGCTGGAGGCGAAGGTGGGCAGGCCAGGCATGAAGGCGTCTCGGGCCGACAGCCCAAGGTCCCCTCCGCCAGGAAGCCTGCCCTGCTTGACCCACGGGTACCAGCCCCGACACTCACAGTGCTAACTGTGGATACCTCTTCATGGCCCTACATCTTCCCCACCCCCTGCCCTTTTTTCCTTGACCCTGAGCTCAGCCATTGATACCGATGTGAGAAACCCCATCTTTTCCTGTTTATCCCTTCCCCATAATAATGTCTGTGGGCCTTTAGACGTTAACGAGGCTGTTTACTCCCCTCCCCCAAATCCTGTGAGTCACACAATGCTATTATTTTGATGAATTTAGACATCAGGGGGAACTGAGGTCCAGAGAGGCCAAGCCACTTTCCCAAGGCCACACAGCTTGTGAGTGACAGAGTGTTGCCCTGAGCCCAATTCTGGAGTGGATTCTCCACCCCGGGGGTCGACTGACCACATGATGGCCCTTCCTGACACCATATCACACCTGGGGGCTCCCAGTCCCCAAAACCTCCCCCTTGGAAGTCTGGGCCACCACACCTAGCGGTCCGAGGTGCCCTAAAGGCACCCTTCACCCCTCGAGCCCCCCTCACCGCGGCCCACCCTGGACCTCACCTGTAGGAGTAGATGGGCTTGGGGTAGTGTTTGGGGTGCAGCTCTTGAGATGAATGCACAGCCATGCGGGGCTGGGGGTAGGGAGGTCGTGCCCCAAACGGGGAGCCATACAGGCCCACAGGAGGGCACTTCCCACAGGCAGGGACAGGGTACAGGTAGCAGAGAGAGAGACGGTGAGACAGAGCATACGTCACTCACGGTAACCCCACCCCACCCCGGGCTAGAAAAGCGAGATGAGGTGTGGGGTGTCCAGCCCCCCCGGAGACAGTCTGGTCTGCACCCACAGCAGGGTTTTAGGGAGAACTGAATGAAGGAGCCCATGACAGGGACTCAGCGGAGAATGTTATTCCCGTGTTCCGGGGGAGCACACTGAGGCTCAGAGGGGTCCCTGGCCCGTCAAAGTCAGGGGTGTCTGCCTCCGAGCTCAGGGCCCCTCCGAGCCCCCGGTACCTGCTGGGCGCCGCGGGGGAGCGGGAACTGTGGCTGGGAAGCCAGAGAGTACATCTGCGGTGGGTCCTGCAGGCTGGAGGGGGGCTGCCCCCCCACAGGGAACTGGGGCATCTGCAGGGGCAGGGAGAGGAAGAGACAGAGGGTCAGAGTGACTGAACAGACCCCCAAGCCTGCAGGATGCCCCCTCGCTCCCCAACCCATGCAGCAGCACTTACGCCGGCTCTGTGGCTGGCCAAGGGGCCCAGGCCCAGAACACCTGGGGGGGCCATGCCTGCCGGGCCATGGAGCAGGGGCCCTGGGGTGGCTCCTACATGGAGGTCAGCCACCCCAGCCAAGGAACCTGTGAGAGGGAAACAGAGAGACGCCGCAGAGCTGGGGGCAACGAGGCCTTGGCAGGGACAGCCCAGTCCCTGGGCACCTCCCTCAAGAGAGCAGAGCCATACCGCCCCTCTGGGGCCGGGCACATAGTAGGTGCTTGGCAAATCACTTCCCTGCGGGGGGTTAGCGATGAAGAATGGGTTGGGGATAAGCTTGGGCCAGCCTCAGTTTCCCCATCTGTACCACGTGGCTACCACCTGTGAAGTGGGCCACTCGGACAACTTGTTCAATGAAGGAAATACTCCTGGACGCTCGTTTTCCAGCCACGAACGCTGCGATGACTGCTTTTGTGACGGTTTCTGTTCAGCACTTTCTGTGTCTCTAGGCCAGGCGTCCTCAAACTACGGCCCGCGGGCGCCACATGCGGGTGTTTTTGCCGTTTTGTTTTTTCACTTCAAAATAAGGTATGTGCAGTGTGCATAGGAATTTGTTCATAGTTTTTTTTTAAACTATAGTCCGGCCCTCCAACGGTCTGAGGGACAGTGAACTGGCCCCCTGTTTAAAAAGTTTGAGGACCCCTGATGTAGGCATTTGATCCACTTGGGGTCACGGCCACCAGCTGCCGTTTGCTGAACACCTACTATGTGCCAGGCCCTGTGCTCAGCACCTTCCATGCCTTCTCTTTTCACCTCTAGGTCAGGGTCGGTAAACTTCTCTCAGGGGTCAGATAGCAAGTATTTTAGACTTGGCCAGCCATGTGGATTCTTTCTTTTTTTTTAATAACCCTTGAAAGATGTGAAAACCATCCGTACACAGACAGGCCCGGGCCCCCGCTTGCAGGCTGCTCTAGGTGTCAGGGGGCGGGACTGTCTGTTCTTCGAGGGAACCCCTCAGCTCCCAGGGGCCTGGCACATAGCGATGAGCAAAGGAGTCACACCCCTCCGGGGAAGACGGAATTGGGCACATGTTACAGATGTGGAGACTGAGGCCCAGAGCGTGACCCGGCCCTGGCCACCCCACAGGGGGGGAGGGGGGCATTTCTAGGTGTCGCCCCTCCCCGGTCCCACCCGCATGCTGTCCCACCTGGCCCCTGGGCCTACCTGGGTGTGGGTGTGGTGCACTGGGGCCACCCAGGCCCACGCGGCCACTTGCCATCTGCTGCAGCCGGGGCACGTCCACGGCCGTGAGCCAGGACAGCGACTGCAGGTCCCCGGGAAGGTCCTCGTCGCCGGTCGTGGCCAGGAGCCTGCAGGGAGGGCAGGAGCTCGGGAGAGGCAGGGAGCTCAGGCCAGCTCCGGGGGCTCCCCTACCTCTGGAGTCTCCCCTTTAGCCCCTGACCTCCCCAAGCCTCCCCCCCTTTTCAGTCTCCCCACGCTGGTCCCTTTGGAAGCCAGATTACACAGCCTCAGATCATTCCTTCGTTCACTCTTCTAACATGTTCCTTAGCTCCTGCCCCAAGATGACAAGCACTCATGTGTGTTGAACACTTACTATATGCCAAGCAGCATATCAAGTCCTTTCGAGGAATTAAGCCATTGAAACATTCCCGGTTAATCCATAAGGCAGGTATTATCATTGTACCCATTTTACAGATGGGGAAACTGAGGTAATGGCATCCCTGCTCAAAAGGCATAGTCCCACTCGAACCAGGAGGTCACAATTTGATTTCCGGACAGGGCACATGCCCAGGTCGTGGGCTCTATCCCCAGTGTGGGGCATGCAGGAGCCCGCTGATCAATGATTCTCTCTCATCATTGATGTTTCTATCTCTCTCTCTCCCTCTCCCTTCCTCTCTGGAAACAATAAAAATAAATTAAAAACAAAAAAGGATAGGCCCATTCGATCCCCAGAGCAAACCTGACAGGCAGGAAATGCTCATATCCCCCTTTTACAGATGGGGAAACCGAGGCTCAGAGCACCGAGTCACTTGCCCAGGACCACGTGGTGGGGTGGAACCCAGGCCACGTGGTCTGAGGCCCGCACTCTTCACCGTGACCCCAGGCAGCCCCTGGAGGCTCCATCTAGGACCCATGCCCCCCAGCCCTGAACAGATTCATGAGCCAGAACAGCACTTCCCACGGGAGGAGAAAGGCGGCCAGTGAGGACGCCGGACAGGGACCCGATCTGCGACAGCACTGGGCCCACACGGCACCTTATCCAGGCGACCGTGTGGCTGCCCACCGGCCAGGGGCCCACCCCAGGCCCACACCCCTGCCACCCTGAGGCCAGGGCTGTCCGGTTTGTTGCCGCGAGGCCCCGGGTCCAAATTCTAAGCTCCACGTGTCAAACACAGAGCTGGAGAGGGAGAGAGAACACGGGAAGAAATGCCACCTCTGCTTCTCTCGGGCATGTGACCGGGACCCACCGACGGGCATCAGCCTCCCCCGCCCTGCCATCTGCGGCCCCCCCCCCCCCCCCAGATCTGGTCTTCTCGCCCTCCTTCTCTCTCTTCCTGTCTCTCTCTTCCCCCTTCTTCCCGTGTCTCCTGCGCTCTCTTTCCCTGTGTTTTAGGGCCACAATTAGCGTTGCCATGGCCACTGCTGCTCAGTTGTCACAGGGCCTGGGCCCACCACGCTGGCATCAGGTGACCGCCCGGCTGCCCGGCGATTGGCTGCCTCGCAGGAAAACGGCCTGGAGACGGTTTGAAAACGCGGCCGGCCCGTGCCCGCGGCAGCAGTTGGCCCGGCTGCGGCCCCCGCCACGGCCCATTGTGTGACAAACGACTGTTGCCCCTGTGGCACGTGGCCCCCATTGTCCTGGGGTCTCAATGCGATTGTTTCTGCAGCCCCCCCAGCTGCCGCCCCTTTGGCCCGCTGGTAACTCATCTGGCCGAGTGACAGCCACGGCCCGGGCCTGGGCGATGCCATCTGTCCCCCCGGCCCGCGGAGACCACGGAGTGAGGCCGAGGGAGAGAGCTGGGTGTGCCACCTGCTGTCAGGAATGCCTGGCTGGCTCCCACCCGCCCCTTCTCACCCCAAGGCCAGCCCACCCACCTCCTCACTCCCGCTCAGCAACCTGCTGAGGCTCCCACTGCCCTCACCCGTCTGCCTGGCGCTGGGAGCAGCGGGAGGGAGTCCCCGCTGGCAGGTTTCTCAAGGTGGGGGCCCCATCGGAGCCCCGGATGGTGGTGGGGTGGCTTGTAAACGCACCAGGTTCCTGGGCACCCCCGTGGATCAAATCTCCGGTGGCGGGTGCATCTCACAGGCAGGACCCGTGGTGGTTAAGAGCTTGGGCTCTGGGTTCTAATCCTGGTCTCCACTTACCTGCGGGCCACTGACTGAACCTCTCTGAGCCTCAGTTTTCCATCTGTGAAATGGGGGTAAAAACAGTTCCTATCTCGTAGGGTGCTGTGAGGATTAAATGTTACTGCATGTAAAGCACTTGGAACAGTGTCTGACTTCGCGGTCATTAATATTAACGTTAACATCAGTATTAATGTTAATGATAAACTTAGGGCCTCAAAGGAGTGGGCTCTGGGGGTCACATATACCTGCCCCTGTGGTTGCTACCACTAGGGCTTTCGTGTGTTGAGCACTTCTGTATGCCAGAGCCTGGGCTACCCTCTACCTCCATTTCACAGATAGGAAAACTGAGGCCTGAGCAGTCCCAGCAATGCTCTGGGCACCATTGGTGACCCCCCACCTGAGCCCCAGGGAGCACCCTGGTTAACCACAAACCTCCACCTTCTCCCGAGCCCCGCTAATGTCCCCAGGAGGGCAGGGACTGCACCCCCAGATCTTGGGGCCCCCCAGGTCTGGCAGGGAGGAGGCCAGGACAGGGGCAGAGCCCACTGCAGGGTGCAGGTGGCCCCGGGAGATCCTGATGCTGAAGCAGGAGCCATGCACCCCCTGAGGGAGGAGCTGGACCCCTAGAGTCCCACCCAGGGCTGGGCACACAGTGCTCAGTAAGTCCTCAGGGCTGGACCAATGAGCACACAGACCCCGGTTTCCCAGATGCCCCACCCCCATCCTCCCCAGGGTCAGGCAGGGCGGAAGCCTGTGGACACGAGCCCCTGGCGTGTGGCCAGCCCTGAGCTAACATGGGTTACGTGTTTGGTCTCATGTCAAACTCACAGGAGTCTGAGCACACAGGAATTGTTATCATTACTGCCTTCCCATTTGCCAGATGGGGACACTGAGGCCAGGGAGGACACGGGCTTGTCTAGGATACCCCAGCCAGAGACTGGGTTCGTTATAGCCCACTGTCCCTTCCCCTGCCCTGCAGGAATGGTTGAAGATACGGGCTCTGTGCATCCTAGACAATCCCAGCACTGTGCCAGCCGAGAGGGAACCGCTAGCTGCCTGTGGCTACTTAAATTTAAATCCATTAACATCAAAATTACAGACTCAGCGTCTCTGTCACACCAGCCACGTCGGAGGCTCGGTGGCTGCCACAGTGGACAGGCAGAAAGTCCTACCAAGAGGCAATGAATGGTCTAGAACATTCCGTTCAGTCTTAATGGAAAAATCCGTGGTGTTTCTACATCGCCTGAGCACAAGTACAAATCTGAGTTAGGTTTGGAAATTTCAGGAGCTGATTTCATGGGGTTCTGAGTTTTAGTATGTTTCCTTATAAAAGATTCTCCCAGTAAAAAGGGAGAAAAGGGCAGATATCTGTAATACTGTCAACGATAAAATAAAATAAATAAAATGAAATGAAATGAAATGAAAAAAGAGTCCCCCAGCTCACCCCCCGCAGTGAGGAAGTGAGGGCAGGGCTCTGTAAACCTGGGAGCTGGGTACCGCGGCCACACCAAGTAGTGAGCTCCCTGTCCCAGGGGCATGCAAGCAGGAGCCTGTTGGGTGAAAGGCCCCTGTTGGGTGAAAGATGAGGCCACGCAGCCTCCAAGGACCCTGTCATCCATGGCGGTAGCGTGCAGGTGACCCCCTAGTTGCATTCCCAAAGCGTTACCATCCTGGCACGCGCCTGTCCCTCCGAGGCCTCAGTTTCCCCATCTGAAGAGCAGGGGTGGCAGAGGAGAGGGTCCCTCAGCGCAGCACTGGCGCTGGGGCTCCAGGAAGGCAGGGGAGCACCGCGGTGAGAAGCAGGCAGCACCCCGAGGCAGGGGGGCCCCGCCTGCAGGCTTCCTGGCTGTGTGAGCTGAGCAGGTAACTCACCTTCCCTGGCCTCGGTCTCCCCGGGTGTGAAATGGGAACCAAATGGCACCTACACGACACGGGCTGGGGACAATACGGTGACAGTTCGCTAAGCGTTTGCTGAAAGAGCAGCTGACACGGTTAGTCCAGGGTTTCAGGAGTGAACCCTGACAAGGCGCCTTCCTCAAACCAGGTGGGGGACTTGTCACAGACGGGGCTTTGGGGGCAAAAAACAAAAACAAATACCTATCCGGCACTTCAGAGTCCCCTCCTGATTCAGGAGGTCGCCCACAGCTCCCCACTCCACACTGGGGGGCTCTCCTTTCTTTTCAAAGCTCAGCCATATCCATCTTTTCCTTTTTAAAACTCACACTCACACACACTCACACACACACACACACACACACACACTCACACACACTCACACACACACACATACACACACACACATACTCACACATACACACACACACACACACTCACTCACACACACACACACACATCCCTAGGGGGCAGCATCACCCCTTTCACAGACAGGAAAGGTGAGGCCGCGCAGGTGCATGTGCTTCAGCTGCCTCCTGGCAGCAGCCCCAGGTACCTCCCCAGCACCTCCCACCTGCCCTCCCCAGGCCTCAGTTTCCCCATCCAGAACGCAAGGGGTTGAGTCCCTTCCATCTCTGTGGGGCTGCCACTGGGACCCACAGCCTGCAGGGCCCCCTGGGAAATGGGGGGATGCTGAGGGGTGTGAAAGGGGGGCAGGGCCTGGTTAGGAGCGAGCTGGCACCCTGGGAAAACCAACACCAGAATGACCTGTCACCAGGGTCGTGACGCAGCCGGCATTTCCCGAGGGCTTCCTGTGTGCTGTCACCCCATTGCTCCTGGGAGCCCCGGTGGGTTTGCTCAGAGGGCTCTGGCTCCTCAGAAGGCCCAGCCCAGGCCCTGCGTGACCCCTCTCAGCCGGGGAGCCCAGGCCACGTCCCCCCTCATTGTTCTCTCTGTGGCGTTTGTGTCGTGGTTATGAGTGGGGGCTCTGGGGTCGGCCAGGCCTGAGTTTGAATCCCAGCCTTGTCTGGCGTCATCTGCCTCTTTGAGCCTCGGTTTGCTCATCTGTTAAATGGGGGCGCTAACACCTATGCCCATCTCGCAGGCTATTTGTTGTGAGGGTTGGATGAGCCCATGCAGGCAGGTGCCCAGCTCATCAACGTGCATTGCACGGCAGAGGTTCCATTACGGCAAACATCCTCTGAAGGGTATGGATTTGGCATCAAGTGGCCTCTCGGGGGATGGCCACTAGCATAGTGTCCACAGCATTTCACAAACATTTCCCGAACTTCTACTTGCCAGGCCCTGCTCCGGGAAGTAGACAAAACTCCTGCCCACGGAGATCACTTCCTAGCGGGCCTAGGGGAGAGGAGCGAGAACTACCCCGGGGCGTGCCCACCTTCCTGCCAGTCCTCTGAGCTCTGCACCTTCTTCATCATCGCCCGACGGCCTGTGGGGTGGCTACTGATCATACCCATTTCACAGATGGGACGGCTGAGGCCCAGAGAGGGAAAGAGATGCCCCTCAGCCACACAGCATGTCAGCCACGGGGCTGGGATATTTAAACCGCTCCCCCTGGAACCTCGTCCCTCAGCCACTGTGCCAGCTTGGCTGAAGTAAGTCAGGAAGGGCAAACCACCGTCATACCGTTTTTAGAAGAATCTGCTCGGGGCCTCCACGGTGGCAGAGCCATGGTCAGGGGGCCCCGTGGTGGCCCTGAGCAAAGTGAGACACCCCTGGCTGCCATCCTACACTGAGGGGGACACCAACCGGACAACCTCAACCATGTCCTTGATCAGCCATGTTGCTGGAGGGATGGAAGGTGGGCCAGGGGAGCAGGCCACTAGAGGGGTGAGCCCAGGGAGACCTGGATTCCAGTCCTGGCTCCACTCCCAATGGGGGGTCCTTGGGCAGGCGACTCAATGCCTTGGAGCCTCCGTTTCCTCCTGTGCAGAATAGAGGTGACCACAGGGCCTGCCGCTTGGTTCAGAGTAGGTAAACCACGGGAAGAGTGCAGGACAGTGAGTGGGCGGCTCAGGAGCTAGAGATGCGTTTATGAGACCCCCAGCCGCCGGAGTGGCTTTCAAAAGGGGCATCAGAGCCTGTCCCTGTCCTTCAAACTCGTCAGGGAGTAAGAGTCCAGCCCCTCGCCGTGATCTGGCCCTTGGCTACCTCCTTCCCTTCTCTTCCTTCCCATGCCCTCTGCTCTGGCAAACCTGTTCTCTTTGCACATGCTGTTCCTTCTGCCCGAAATGCTGTTCCATGTCCTCATTCCCGGCAGGCTCTTTCTTTCTCATGCTTCTGATCTCAGCCTAAATGTCCCCTCCTCTGAGAGTCCCCTCCTGGCCACTCCCCGATCCCTAGTGGCCCTTTATTTTGCATTTATACATGTTTTGAGCCTCACTCACAAGGGTAAGGATAGGAAGTCCTCTTTTTTGTTCATCACCCAGAACAAGGCCTGGCAGCCTGTGGGCATTTATTACATACCTGCTGGAGTAGAAAAGGAAGAAAGAGCCCCCATCCCAGCTCCAACACATCTTTCATGCCCCAGTCTCTCTCCATTTCTGCCCAGCTTAGATACCACTGCCCCCAGGGAGCCCTCCCAGACCAGTCCAACATCTCCCAGTCTTTCATCCCCTAGAATGAACTATGCCATTCGTGTCTACACATAACACAAAGTCCCACTGATCACCCATTACTTTTACTCGGGCATCTCTTCCCATCTTCATCTGCCCATGTAGACGCTAAACTCCCGGAAGACAGGGATACTTCGTCCTACACCCGAATACAGACTCAGAGGACACCAGTCCAGGCTTTCATTCTCTCACAAATACTTGTCCACCGAGGCGAACTGGACCCCAGGGCCACTGCCCTGTCTGTAAGGTGAAAGGCGATGGTGTTCTTGCAGAGGTGCCTGCACAGGGCCACACATATTGGTGGGTGGAATACAGTTCTGTGGGGACCTTTGCCTACAGAGCTGAAGTCAAGCCCACAGCGAACCCCTTATTTCCTATCTTGGGGCTCCTTAGAGTTGATATAGCAATTGAGCAGTAGAAGGAACATCTGCTGGGGGTACACATCCCATGTCAACCCCTTTGTAGCTGTGGGACCTTGGGCAAGTCACTTCACCTCCCTGCGCCTCAGTTTCCTCATCTGTAAAATGGGTTAGTAGTGATGATTCCCACTACAGAGGGCAGATAAACTGTAAGACAGAGCCGAGCATGCAGGGGGCGCTCTAACCATGATTCTTCCTTCCTCCTCACTGCGTTCTCTCCTCTGGCCTTTCATGGTCACTGGGAGGGGTTTGTCCAGAAAGTACTGTCACTAGGGGGTCAGGTGACCACCCCGGCGGTGCAGAGGCATGCCGGGCCCTCCCTGGGAGGGCACCTCCACGCTGGTTACAAGAAGTCTCGCCTGCCTCCTCCAGATGTGGTCAGTAAGAAACCGTTCCATCACCACAAACTGTTCCTGGTTCTGATTCAACCTCCACACGGAAGGGATTAAGCATCTCACAGGGGTGTTTATTTAGCCAACATATCTTATGTAGCCGTTTCCAGGAAACAGGAACTCAAAAGCAAGTGCAGAAATGGGGCTGGGAGGGAGAGTCATGTGAAATGATTACATTAGGAGTTAGGAAAAGAGAATCTTCCCTTTCTAGAACTTGGCTTGGGACGTGCGTGTGTGCGTGTGTTTGTTTGTGTGTGTGTGCGTGTGTGTATGTGTATGTGTGTGTATGTATGTGTGTATGTGTGTGTATGTGCGTGCGTGTGTGCATGCGCGCACGTGTGTGCATGTGTGTATGTATGTATGCGTGTATGTGTGTGCGTGCGTGTGTGTGTGTGTGTGTGTGTGTGTGTGTGTGTGTTTCTGGGGGTGGGACCGCAGGACCCCAAAGGAGGGCTAGAGCTCAGCAAGGCTGCCATCTTCCTTGCCCACAGTGTAGACTGAGAGCTGTTCAGGCACCAGGAGGGTGAAGGATTGTAAGGATGTTGGGATGGTCCCGCCCCTGACAGATGGAGCCCACACCCTCTGCAAGGTTACAACCGATTTGGGGGGCGGGGGTACACTGACAGGGGGTTAACCATCGCCATACAGAGCTCGGGGGGAGGTTGGAGGAAAGGCAGGTGGTGTCTGCTGTCTGGTCCATGCGACAGGATGTTGTCATCACGAGCATATAGCCTCCCCACATTTCCATGGATGTGTTATATCTCACACGACTTTCACCCACCCACCCATCCACCCACCCACCCACCCACCCAATGAGTATTTATTAAGTATCTATTGTGTGCCCCTTGCTGTGGTTCACAGAGGAGAAAACCATCGTCAGCAAGGAGAAGGGGTTTTGCCCAAGGTCACCTAATTTCTGAGAGGAGGGTCTGGCATGGTCCTGGGAGAAGGTGAGGGCCCGAGGAGCCAGCAGCCAGCCTTCTCTCGCCTCTCTGGGCCTCAGTTTCCCAATCTGTAAAAGGGGTTTGTGGGACTTGACCTCTAGAATAAATTCCAGAGGTTGAGGCAGGTGGTTCAACTCTGTGGTCCGGCCCCTTCCTGAGTGCATGCCTCTGGGTGCGCCATGCTTCCGGGCCACCGCCTCCACGTCTAGAAGCTGGGATAATGCCAGAACCTGTCTCACGGTTGTTACCATAAAGGGGATGATGCACTTGCTAAGGAGCTTAGCAGGTGCCCGGCACACAGTAGGTGCTTAATAACTATTTCTTAGCACTTCTAAGAGGGGGAGTCCCTTCCAGGCCTTGAGCCGGGCCGGGGGGAGGTGGGGTGGGGGGGTGGGGAAGTAGCTAACCCACGTTGAGCACAAGCAGTTTGCCGTTGCCCGGGAGGTCAGGGCTGCCCCAACCCCTGGCCCCTGGCCACCGTGTTGCAGGCGGGGAGACGGCTGCCAATTTGCTGTCTAGGCCCGGCCACTGACGCCCGACAGCTCCCCGGGGACAGGGCGGCCGCCTCCAGCTGCTGCCCACTCCCCCCACCTCCCCGAACACACCATTGAAAGTTAACGGCCAAACCGGGCCCCTAGGGATGCGGGGCAGCCGGCTGCGTGGAGGGCTGCGTGGGGGCTGGAGCCAGGCTGGACCAGCAGCCCTGAGCGGTCCTTGGAGCCACTCTCGGAGGACTGGGAGGAGGAATGAGAAGCCCATAAACCTCTCCGGGGCCGTTATGCAGGGAAAATGGGATTCGTTGGAAATGGCGGGGGGGTGGGGGGGGAGTTGCTGTATGATCATAAAACCTTCCCTTCTGCCCCAGGCCTGGCTAAACAACTTCTCTAGACGGAGGCTCAGAACCTCCCAATAACCCGTGAATTGGGTTCTCATTGCTCCACTGCCCAGATGAAGAAACCGAGGAACAGAGAGGGCCAGCGACTTGCCCAGGGTCACACAGCTGGGAGGTGGTAGGACAACGTATTCTGTTCCAGCACCTGTGCTCTTCACCAATGGGGTGGGGTGGGGGGGTGGCAGCCACAGTGCCCTGCGGGTGCCACAGCCTCAGGTTCAAATTCTCACTGTGCCCATATCTAGCCGCATCCTCTTGTGGAGCCATTTAATCTAGTTGAGCCTTGGTTTCCTCATCTGCCAAATGGGCACAATAGTGCTACTCTGATGGGGTCACTGTGGCCCAGGTCAGGCAGGTAATAAAGGGTTAAGAAACCACCAGTGATGATGATGATGATGTCATTCTGCCTTCTGGACATACTAGCTGTTTCACATGAGAAAACAACCCTGAATACATGTGAATGACAAAGGCTGGGCACCCATTTTCCCAGGATCATTCAATTGGCAAATAGCAGCATCAGAAATTGTTATTTAATCTTTATAACAACTCCATGTAGTGGGTGCTATTTCTGTCCCCATTTTATGGATGAGGAAACTGAGGCTCAGAGAGCTCCACACAGCCAGAGAAGCTGGGATTCTAACGGACTCCAGAGCCCAAACTCGCAACCCTTGGGCTGCCTCTATACATCTCCATTATTTAAACCAGGGGTCCTCAAACTTTTTAAACAGGGGCCAGTTCACTGTCTCTCAGACCGTTGGAGGGCCGGACTATAGTTTAAAAAAAAAACTATGAACAAATTCCTATGCACACTGCACATATCTTATTTTGAAGTAAAAAAACAAAACGGCAAAAACACCCGCATGTGGCCCGCGGGCCGTAGTTTGAGGACGCCCGATTTAAACCCTTGGGCGATGGAGGGAAACCCAGAGGCCTTTGGCTGTAGGATCCTGGGAAGGGCCATTTCATTTTCCTGGGCCTCAGTTTCCGCACCTGTACAATGGGACTCATCAGAGCAGCGTCCCAGGCTGAGGTGAGGGATGGGGAGAGGGGGGCTGGCATACAGCAGGTGCTCGCCGATGGCTGTGTGCCTGGCCCACACCTGGGGTCGCAGCTCCACACACAGCAGGCTCCCGGCAAATATGTGTTTGCATTTGTGCCTCAGCTGGGTCTCGGAAAGCAGCCTCCAGACCCACAGCCCTCAGGGAGCCGCCTCCCTCTAATGGAGAGCGGCGGTCTTCCCCACAAGGCACCGGAGGCGGATGGGGAACGTGAGGTGACAGCCCGCTCGTCTCAGGCCGGCCCCTGTCCTGCTCCCACTCCATAATCTGGGCTGTCACCCCTCAACCCTCGGACACGGTGCTTGCCATGGGGGTGGGGCTGGGAACCATGTCAGGCCTCTCAGAGCTCAAGGGAGAGGGGTTGTGGGGGGTGGGGGGTGGGGGGGCACGTCCAGGTCCTTTCTTTTTTCTTCTAATCCCTCCCATTTGCTATGTGACCTTGGACAAGCCCCTTCTCCTCTCTTGGCCTCAGTTTCCCCATCTGTAAAAGAAGGGGCTGGACCTTTCTAGGCCTGAGCTTTGAAGAGAAAAAGGGGAAGCCCCCCACACACCCCACCTCCACACCCACGCCTGCATCTCCCTTCATCCCGTCTCAGGAAGTCATGTATTTTGGCCTCGGTCTCCATCTCATTTATTCTTCAAATACATGAGACCTAGAAGGGACCTTAAGACCATCTGATTCCAGAGCATCCTTTAACCGACGAGGAAAGGAGGCCCAGAGAGGGCAAGGGACTGGTCCAAAGTCACACAGCCAGGCTTAGAACCCAGGAGTGCACCGAGGAGGATGGAAGCCAAACCCCAATTTTGGGGGCATTTCCTGGAGCCCTGTTAGGGCCACTGGAGAGGAAGCCAGAGCTGCTTTTGTCATCTTCACATTCGCCAGGGTGCCCAGTCTCTCAACCAGGCGAGGGCTTGTCTTGGCAAAGACAAAGGACCACAGGCATTTAGAGACGCCACTGCCCCAGGCCAGGAGCTCAGCGCCCTCAGAGAGACCCACCCTGACATCGGAACGTCCTAGCTCTCCCACAGAACCCCACAGTTTAATGGACCAAATCGTTTTCAGGAACCGTAAACAGCGCACACCCCCTTCAAGCAATGATAAAACACACGGTTTGTCCCGGCTGACGCCCTCACCTGTATTCCTGCGGAGAGGGAGAGGGGTGATGACGCGGCCCTGAGTTTCGAATGATTCCTGACATTATGGATGAGATGTCACTTTCTATCATCTCCTTGGGGAAAAGACAAGCAGAAAACAAAGCTGCCGTGAGCAACGATGTGGACGGGGCAGAAACCACAGTTTTCCCACAGTTCAGAAGGATGGAGCTCAAACAACCGACAGTATACTTAAAAAAGAAAGAAAGAAAGAAAGAAAGAAAGAAAGAAAGAAAGAAAGAAAGAAAGAAAGAAAGAAAGAAAGAAAGAAAGAATCAGAAAGAAAGGGAAAAAAAAGTACTAGAGGATTCCTGGGCGTCCCAGGTCACTTTCCCAGGGCAATTCTACAGGGTTTTAGAAGCGAATGAAGAGAATGGAATGGAATTCCAGGTTCTTTCGAATGAATGGGGGAAGGGCAGAGGGAGACTCCAGAATCTAAGTGTCAAGACTTGGAAAATGTGGGCTCGCAAACGAGAAATCAGAAGAGCCCGATTCCTTTCCAAGCCCAATCTTTCCAACCGCACGCAGCTACGATCACTTGGAAAATAAAAAGCAAGGAAGGACAGCTGGATGCGCCGTGCCTGTTGCTCTGGGGGAGCCGCATTCCCACTTGCAAAAGGAGTCATCCCCCCCCGCCTGGCTCCCGCCCTGGAAATGCCTTCAGAAATGCCACCTGCCCTGGCCGGAAAGCCCATCCAACCCCCACCCCGCCGCTGCCTTAAACAACACACAGCCTTTAAGAAAAGAAATCTTTCCTGAAGGTCTCCAACTCCAAGCCTGAAATGTACACAGAAACCCACCCAAGACCCTCAGATCCGCCCCCAAAGTCATTCAGGGATTCCCAGGAAGGAGGAAAA
Organism: Cnephaeus nilssonii; assembly: GCF_951640355.1. Taxonomy (NCBI): domain Eukaryota; kingdom Metazoa; phylum Chordata; class Mammalia; order Chiroptera; family Vespertilionidae; genus Cnephaeus; species Cnephaeus nilssonii. The sequence continues at coordinate 21,964,387 of NC_137093.1, read as the reverse complement.
ATAAATAAATAAATAGAGCAGAATAAGGCAGCCCCCGCCGCAAGCCCTGTGCCCGGGTCTCCGCCCTGGAAATGCGATGCCGGGCACTTCCCTGGAGGAGGAGGGAGCAAAGCCGACCTTGCATGGCGGTACCTGGAGCCAGTCCTCGCCGGGCCGCCGCTACCCGCGCTCCTGGGCTGGGCGAGGGTTTCGGAGGGGGACTCCCTCGCGCTCGCCCCTCGCGTTCTGCAATTTGGTCGCCGTCGCAGCAAGAACCGTTTTTAAATTTCCCTCTCTGGAGCTGTCCAGCTCAGAGCATGCGCAGTAGCCCCGCGGGGGGTCTCTCTCCCCCCCCCCCCCCCGAGGGTCAGTTACAGGGCAGGGTCAAGGGGATGGCAGCCGGCGTTTCCCGGCAGCGGCGAGCCTTGCACGCCTTGGGGCTCCAGGTGGGGTGGGGCGCCAGGGTAGGGACACCCCTCTTCCAACTTTGCCCACGGTGGCAGCAACTACATGCCTGCGAGCTTGCCTGGAGGAGCGATTTAGGCCAAAAGCATTGAATGGCAAAAGGATACCGGGTGCATTAAAACTTGCAATCCGTCTCTGCCCAGCGGGAAGGGCGGTGGGCGGATGGAGAGATTGCAACCCTCTTTCTCCCCTAAAGCGGGGACAGGCCAGGAGGCCGAGTCGGGGGGCGCAGGTAGACCGGATTCCGGCCACCTGTCCCTTTAAGAAAGTTGCGCCCGGGCGGGCTGGCGCGCGGCGCGGGGCGGGAGGGGACCGCGGGGCCCGGAGCGCTCGCGCCGGGCGCCTCCACCTGCCGGGCAGCGAAGGGGGGCCGGGCTGAGCGCGGGGGCCAGGCGCGGGGGTGGGCGCCCCAGGTCTGCGCGTTGCGCCCCCCTGGCCCGCGTGGAGAGTGAGTTGGCCCGGAGCGATCGCTGCGGGGATGGGCCGCGGCCCGAGCCCGCAGCAGCAGCGGTGGAGGCTGCGGGGTTCGGGGTCCGGAGCGGCGGCGATCGAGCCGGCGGAGCCGTTGGGGGCGGCGGCCCGCCGGTGCGCCCGCGCTCCCGCCTTCCCGGCCGCGGGGCCCGCGCCGCCGGCCGCCCCGCCCAGCCCGGCAGCCGCCGCGGGAAAGGTGGCGCGGACCGCGGGCGGCGGGCGGGGCGGAGCGGAGCGCGCACAAAGGTCTCCCCGGTCCTCTAGGAAGGCCCGAGGAGTTTGATCCCCCAAGAAAGTTTGCATTCCCGGTCCTCTCACCCGTGAGCCTCTGTTGGAATAAGTTGCCACAACAACAGGAACAGTCACCTTTTATTTTATTTTTTTTATTTACGCATTTCTGCCGCCTCGGCTGGTCTTTGCACCGGCCCCTTCGCAGCTGGGATGGCCCCCTTTTTGCAGATGGGGAAATGGAGGCTCTGGGCCCTCATGAGTGGGCCTAGGGGGCGAGGCGAGCGAGTGACGGAGGCCTCTGCGCCTGCAAATGGGGTCATCAGGCCCCAGGATGGAGGCTTCCAGGGGTTTTGAGGCTGTCCTCGCCTTCTGTTTCCTGTAGCGGCGGGAGAACGCACCTCCGCCTCTGGGGTTTCAGTTCCGACGGGAGCTGAGGCTCCCTGGGCTGGCTGTGCCTGGATTTCATTTCCCACTCAGGTGGGCTGTGCCCTGGCGCTGGTCCATGTCCTGAAGGGTTTTCTTGTGGCACCTGGCCGCCCTGCCTCCTTTCTTCTAGGCCAGGAGCAAATAGATCAGCTTGCATTCTCTAAGGGGGGGGGGGGGGGGGGGATCAGGAGAAGTAATTTACAGATGTTAGTCAAGGTCATGGTCAGGAAACTTTCTCATTTTTCATCTCTCTTTCCCACCTGCATATAGTTAAACTTTGTATTTTGACGGATGATAAAAGGTAGTTTACAATGCCTCGAATGTCCCCGAATGACCGGCCTGTAATGAATTCACCGGTTAAGTTGCCCTGTACGTACCTGCGGATTCAAAGCATTTGGGTTTATTTCTTTTCATCTTTAAGGGAGTTGTAAGTAAACGGGGTGACTTGACAACCTCCTTCGGAAGCGACAGCCCCTTTCATTACCAGTGATCATTTTGTATCTTTCGAATCGTTTGGAAAGAAAGTCTTTCTTCTGAAACGGGTGATCCCCTTTCCTATAAAGCTTTCAAAATAAAAGGCATTCCGTGTGTGGGTTCTATAGACACAAGTACTATGGAAAAGAAGAGCAAGGACCCTTCAATTTTTTATTTTTATTTTTTTTTTAAAGAGAGAGATGCAGGATGTTCTAGGCAGCCCTCAAGAGCCCCTTTGGAATCTTGGCTGGCAAGCACGGTGATTTCACTAACGATTGATTTTGAGTGCTTTGCTTCAGGATTGGGTGGTGAAAATATTGCCCCTCAAACATGTACTGTTACAGAGTTATTCAGAAAACCCGGCTATCTTAGCCGAAACCCTTCTTTTGTTAGAGTCCCGTATGTCCCCCCTTTTATAAATGTAGGGTGTCCTCACGCCTGCTGCGTTGTGTAAGTCACCGGGGGTGCAATCAGAACCATAAAAAGCAAGAGCTGAGAATCCATATTTAGTCATGTACTTATTTCTCATTCATTTGGAGCATGTTGGTTGTGTCGCAGTGGCTGGCTCAGATGTTTGGTATCAGTATCGAGTGGTAGATACACAAATCCCTTTTCAAGCATAGATTGATCAAAGCAAGCCATCATATTCCAAAGACTTTCCAGCAAAAAAAAAAAAAGATGGCAAAGAAAACGCATGCACACACACCCTCCCCATATGTTGTTTGGCAAGAGAGTCTCTCTTCCTGGGAGACACTGACATGTGAAGTTAACGAATCTACAATTAGAAAAACATAGCAATCAGGTGAGAGGAATCAACAAAAGGGTAACTTGGTGCAATGATGGACCATTTTCCAGAAATCCTGCAACTTCTATTTACTGGCTGTTGACATAAGAAATGGCCAAACCTGTAGAGACATTTTATAAGTGTTTATTTGAGCCCCCCAACCGGTTTGGCTCAGTGGATAGAGCGTCGGCCTGTGGACTCAAGGGTACCAAGTTCAATTCTGGTCAAGGGCATGTACTTTGGTTGTGGGCCCATACCCAGTAGGGTGTGCAGGAGGCAGCTGATCAATGTAAAAAATCAATAAAATATATATATATATATTTTTTTTAAAAAAGAGTTTATTTGAACCAAACTGGTGACAACTGCTGGGAAGCAAGATCTCAAATGCTCCTCGGAGATCCTTATTTTTAAACCAGCGTCTCAAGTGTTTCTGGGATCAAATAAGTGTGGGCACCTGTGCCGGGTGAGCCCCTTACTGAAGTGAAGATGGCCAACACCCTTTTTTCTTTTTTAATTAAAGAAGGCGAAGCTCACCTGTGTCCATAGCTACATAAATAGCATCATAGCGTTTGCTCCTGGCAGGGGCGGGCCTCAGATGGGTCCCGAGTTTGCAGAAGTAGCTGCGTGGCTGCCTGCAGGATTCCCACAAGGCTGAACAGAAACCCAGGTCCCCAGGCTCTGCGGAAGGAAGGAAGCGAAAGCAATAAGTATACGGCTTTTCTGTTTACTCTGCGGTTGGATGTAGTGGAAAAAGCTCGAGTCTGGGCCCGCGTTTCTGAAATGTTGATAGTTGAGCGGTATGGTTATCTGCCTGGTCTGTTCCGAGCTAGGGTACCCGTGGCTTTGCAAGAAACATTTATGATGTTGAGGATGCGCTTAAAACAACTCAGTTGTAAGTGGGGAGACCAGTCCTTCGGATGCATTGTGTAGGCACCGTGTTTGTGTTGTAAGGTTAAAAACTACTAACTCAGTAAGTTTAAAGCAGGTTTTGTTTGCTAAGAAGCTTGATTTTTATCACAGGCCAGAAACATTTCTCTGTTTTCCTAAGCTCCTGACTTTGGCTTTGCTTATTGTTCTGATATTCTGGTAATGAGGAGGGAACCGGGAGTGTGGTCAGGAATATATGATTTGTAGCAAAAAAAAAAAGTTCTCTTTCTTTTAAAATTTTTTTATTGATTTCAGAGAGGAAGGGAGAGGGAGAGAAAGATAGAAACATCAATGATGAGAGAGAATCATGGATCGGCTGCCTCCTGCACACCCCACATTGGGGATTGAGCCTGCAACCTGGGCATGTGCCCTGACCTGGAATCAAACCGTGACCTCCTGGTTCACAGATCGAGGCTCAGCCACTGAGCCATGCCGGCCGGACAACACAGTTCTCTTTCTTCCCCGCTGACCACTGGCTGGTATAGTGAGCTGAAGGCCATGTTTATGAAGCAGAAATATCCAAGTGAGTTTCCGTGAATGATTTAACTAGAACACCCCTCTCTCGGCCACAGTCCCCTGGGCTCTGTCTGGCATATAATAGATACTCTGCAGATTAACAGGTTTAAATTTTTTTTCTTGCTTTGTCAATTGCTAAAAACTAGTGAAGTGGAATTTTTTAAAATAAGTAAGTTCTCAACAGCCTGGCTGGCGTGGCTCAGTGGTTGAGCATCGACCTATGAACCAGGAGGTCACGGTTCAATTCCCGGTTGTGGGCTTGATCCCCAGTGTGAGGCGTGCAGGAGGCCGGCGATCAATGATTCTCATCATTGATGTTTCTATCTCTCCCTCTCTTAAATCAATAAAAAAAAAAAGTAAAAAAAAAAAAAAAAAGGAAGTTCTCAATGGAAAGCTTACCCAGTATTCATGCTCCCAAGTTTCGTGCCTCCTCTAAAAATGGTTTCTGATCCTGGCTCCTTAAGATGGGAGGTTCCGAGCCCCGTGAAACCACTGCGTGATGGGGAACACAGCTTCTGGAGACGGGGGCACGGGATTCCTCTTTCCCGGGGGAGACCATGGAAGAATCCTGGTCGCTGATCGCCTTTGCTCGGTGAGCATGACCGATGCGTGCATTGTGGCTCTCTTTGGGAGCGCCTTTGTAGAGGCGTTGCCGCTTATAATCGCCACACATCTTACTTAATAAAAGGATGCCAGGTCCTTGGATGTCCCCAGGGAGGGAACACTGTCATGGTTTTGATTCTTGGTGATGTCCCCCTGCCCCCGCCCGGTTCGGACATTGTCCTGTCCTCAGAAAGGTGGCTACGGGCTCAGAAAACGAACCCCATTCAAGAGCGCGGGCCGTGAGCGTGCACCGAGCACATCGAGGGAGCTTTTGTTTTTCCCCCAAACGGTCTTTCTCCTTCCCTTTATAACATCCTCGTTTGGGGGTCAGTTTTGGCAACATGTGCAGGCGTTTCTTCATGAAAAACTGTTGTTGTTTTCAATTTTGAGGATTTTTTTTTTTTTTTTTTAGTGTAAAAAGAAGAAAAAGCAGAGGCCTATTTTGGTTTGTGAGGCCACAAAACAGAGCCGAGATCACCGGTTGTAGATTCCGGGGCTTCACTAGTCGATATCAGGAACACCTTTCTAACAATTAGACGGCCTTTCTCCTCTGCTGGTAGCAAGTGCCCTCCACCCAGCAGGGAATGAACACAGGTGCAGGGGATTCACAAAACAGTCGATTCGCCTCCGAGGCTCACCCAATGCCGAAATTCCACGCATGGTATTCTACATCCCACCCTTGAACTTCAGTGCCACGCTCATGTATATAAATAGCACATTAAAAAAAATAATTCTTTTTAAAAATATATATATTTTTTTTGATTTTTTACAGAGAGGAAGGGAGAAGGATAGAGAGCTAGAAACATCGATGAGAGAGAAACATCGATCAGCTGCCTCCTGCACACCCCCCACTGGGGATGTGCCCGCAACTAAGGTACATGCCCTTGACCAGAATCGAACCTGGGACCCTTCAGTCCGCAGGCCGATGCTCTCTCCACTGAGCCAATCCAGCCAGGGCTAAAAAAAATAATTCTTGATTGTTGCAAGTATTACCTATGTCCCCCTTTTCCTCCCATTGACCCCCCTCCAGCCCGCCCCCATGCCCTGACTAGGCCTTCACCACCCTATTGTCTGCATCCAGGGGTTATGCATCTATGCATACAAGGTCTTTGGTTGATTGCCTCTTGAAATTCATAGAGTTATTACTTTTTTAAAAGACTTGGTGACTTTAAAAAACACTTTTATTGATTTAATTTTATTTTTAATTAATTAATTTTTTTGAGAAGGGAAAGCAGAGAGGGGAGATAAGCCACAGTGTGAGAGCAGATCATCAGCTGAGCCTGCAACCCGGGCACGTGCCCTGACGGGGACTCGAACCAGCAAACTTTCAGTGCCCAGGACGATGCCCGACCAACTGAGCCACACAGGCCAGGGCTAGAGTTATCACTGTTGGTTATAGTGATACCTTTTGTGCCATAAACTAAGACGGTGACAAGAAAAAGGTTCTGAGATGCTCTCAAGTCCAATGGCTGGAGGGAGGGAAGGATGGGGGGGGGAGGAGAGAGAGAGAGAGAGAGAGAGAGAGAGGACACAACCTGTTAACAGCTGTGGACCAGCTCTGACAAAAGGCCCCCCACATTCCTGTAAATCTGTTGGAATTTAGGATTCATTTCCAGGTGGCTATTGCCCCGATTCCAAAAGGGGAGAACAGCCAGGCGTGCTGGACCCACAGGAGCCCCCGCGTCCTATTTGCACATGCATTTTCCAGTCCGCTGCCCACGGCCAGTTCACAGGGGTGGCCCCGTGTGTGCTGAGGGTGCCTGTCCCGGAGCAGGCCCCACCCCACCTTCCCGTACCCGCTTTGTTGATCACAAATGTGACTTCTTTCAGAACGGCTGGCCTCTCGCCCCCACCCCTCCCTGACGTATAAAAACGCTCCACGCCCGGATGGCGGGCTCATCTCTCCACGGAGCCGTGTTGCTGGTGGTTTGTATGTCCCGCCTGAGGACCTGGTCCTGTTCGCGCCCAATGGAGCCTTTCTCTTAAAAAGCAGCTTTTAGAGGTGGAAGTTAATTTTTTGCTTCACGCGCGCACAGGAAGAGAGCCTTATGATAAGGAATACATTCTTCGTGTGCCTCAAGCCAGCACAGGCTGATCTGGGGGGCTCCTCCTTTGTCCACAAAAAGGCCTTGAACAGATCTCTGCTCAGCAAAGAATCTAGACTCCAGTTTTTTCACCGCAAGCAGCTTTATCCTGCAAACCCCGAGCCACCAACCCAGAGTGGTTTTAAAACACTGCCCAGCTGGTGTTTGGCTCGGTGGATAGAACGTCGGCCTGTGGACGGAAGGAAGGGTCCTGGGTTCGATTCCGGTCAAGGGCACAGGCCGGGTTGCAGGCTCTTCTGTTGTTCTCTCCCTTCTCCCTTCCTCTCGGAAATGAATAAAAATATATTAAAACAGCCCTAACCAGTTTGGCTCAGTGGATAGAGCGTCGGCCTGCGGACTGAAAGGTCCCAGGTTCGATTCGGGTCAAGGGCATGTACCTTGGTTGTGGGCACATCCCCAGTGGGAGGTGTGCAGGAGGCAGCTGATCGATGTTTCTAGCTCTCTATCCCTCTCCCTTCCTCTCTGTAAAAAAGCAATAAAATATATTTTTAAAAAATTAATAAATAAAAAATAAAAATATATTAAAACACACACACAACCCTGCTCAGAGAACTCACTTTATCACTCTTGCACTTGCAGCTCCTGCTCCCCAGGAGTCAAAAATCAACGTGCTTTTTTTTTTTTTTTCTAAGACCCCTTCCCAAGGTTCTGGATTGGGGTTCCCCCCGCCCCAACATCTCTTTCCATTTGCGTCTGAAGTGCAGTGACGATAAAACGATCACACAGACGCTCGTCCCAGTGTCGCGCTCCCCGGACACGGCCCCTCTGCAAGGGGACAGTCCCGGCTGTTTGTTTTGGAAAATGGTAACGTTGTTATCGTTGTAACAAATTATCCTTAAAAATCACTCGGTGTGAAATTGCAGATTAATCCCATCGGGACGGGGCCCTCACAATCCCCCGGCCCTTTGGAGCGTACAGATGGCGAATCTGGGCCTCACAATGGGAACAATCGCTGATTACATGCCTGGGTGTAACGGACAAAAAGACCTCCCCCGTTCGGGCTGGAGGAGACAGCGGAGGTCCTAGCGCCTGACTTGTTTGGGACGCTCGGGCCCCCAAGAATGTGTCCATTTCACCACCTCCCCTCTGGGAGAGTCCGCAGCGCCTTCTGCGTGCTGAAACCCACCAGGGCGTAGGCAGGCGTGTTCTCCCGTGTCCTCCGCCCAACCCTTCCACGTTGCACGAGGATTTGCTTCCAAGAGCGGCTTCGCCGTGGGCCGAACAGCTGTGCCCAGTGGAGAGAGCTCATTATCAAAACCGGTATCTGCTGCTCACTCATCTCACCAGAAAGGGGTTCGCTGGGCTGGGGGCTGGAGAGGGAGGGCTCTGCGAGTTAGAAATTAATCTGCACCTGAAATGAAAAAGGACCGTGCCCCTGATTTTGAAATCGTCATTCCTCGAAGCCATGGACTGAAAAGCCCATGATGGACTCAACTTAGAGACTAAAAATGGCAAAGTCTCGAATACAGACCCCAGGACAGCCAGTGAGCAGCCGGAGTGTGCCTGGGACTCTGAACTAAGCAAATATTTACTAGTATCTTATCTAATAAAGAGGGAATATGCTAATTGACCATCACTCTGTCACAAAGATGGCTGCACCTACAGCTGAGGCCAAGTTCCCATAAGGAGCCTTAAGCTATCAGCAGGGACCTGAGGCTACACCCTCCCCCTCCCCCGTGGGGCTTGACAGGGGACCTCAAGGTGCGCTTCCCGTCCTGGTGCTGGGCTAGGGGACCTCAGGCTACTCCCCCAGCCCCAGCGCCAGGCAGGGGACCCCAGGCCGTGCCCCCCACCTGGTGAGGCTTGACAGGGGACTTCAGGTTGTACCCCCCCACACACACCCAGCAGGGCTTGACAGGGGACCTCAAGGCATACGCCCCGCCCCGGTCTGGGCTGGGGGACCTCAGGCCATGCCCCCAGTCCTGGTGCTGGGCAAGGGGACCTGAGGCTACGCCCCCTGCCCGGCTGGGCTTGACAAGGGTGGGACTGGCTGGGTCTGGATCTAGTCCAATGCGGGGTGGGCGGCAACGCAATTTTGAGGCGTCTCGGGAGGGTGGGGACTTGACTCTGGGTCCCGTGGTGAGCCCCAGACTCTGACAGGCGAAAGGTTTTCATATACATTTTACTAATTTTCTTTAATCTCTGACACTTCTATTATAGAGAAAGGGCAAATAGCAATATTAAATTATTTCCTCTAATTAGTCCCCTTTTAATGTGCATGAATTTTGTGCATCGGGTCACTAGTATTATTTATATTGATGTGAATGTTTATATTTATACTTTATATTTTAAATGTTCACTGAAATTTTAAACCAAAGACTAGCCATTTCAACGCTAATTTAGATGTACATGCAACTTCAATATACACTTCTTCCTAATCACTGGCATGCTTTCAGAAGGAAAGGGGAAGAAATAACTTTCCAACCAGAATAAGTTGTCTCAAAAGAAAGCCAAAAGGCTGGGCTGCTTGAAGGAATTGAACACAATGGCCCTAGCTGGTTTGGCTCAGTGGGTAGAGCGTCGGCCCGTGGACTGAAGGGCCCCAGGTTCGATTCTAGTCAAGGGCTCGATCCCCAGTAGGGGGTGTGCAGGAGGCAGCCGATGAATGATTCTCTCTCATCATTGATGTTTCTCTCTCTCTCTCCCTCTCCTTTCCTCTCTGAAATCAATTAAAATGAGAAAAAAGAAGAATGGAATACAATTGTCTTGGCTTTTTAGGGCCTGTTTCTCAAAAGCGAGACCATCTTTTTTTTTTCCTTCACTTTTTTTTATTTAGGTATTATATGTGTACATATCTTACCATTGTCCCCCCCCCCCACACCCATACATGCCCTCACCCCCCAGAGTTTTGTGTCCATTGGTTATGCTTCTATGCATGCATACAAGTCCTTTGGTTGATCTCTTATCGCCCCCACCTCTCCCTAAACTTCCCCCTGTAATTTGACATTCTGTTTGATGCTTTACTGCCTCTGTATCTATCTTTTTGTTCAACAGTTTATAATGTTCTTTATTATCCATAAATGAGTGAGATCATGTGGTATTTTTCTTTCATTGACTGGCTTATTTCACTTAGTATAATATTCTCCAATTCCATCCAGGTTGCTGCAAATGGTGAGAATTCCTTCTTTTTTATGGCAGCATAGTATTCCATTGTGTAGATGTACCACAGTTTTCTGATCCAGTCATCTGCTGGGCACCTAGGCTGTTTCCAAATCTTAGCTATTGCAAATTGTGCTGCTATGAACATAGGGGTGCATATATCCTTTTTGATTGGTGTTTCTAGTTTCTTAGGATATATTCCTAGGAGTGGGATTACTGGGTCAAATGGGAGTTCCATTTTCAGTTTTTTTGAGGAAACTCCATACTGTTCTCCACAGTGGCTGCACCAGTCTGCATTCCCACCAGCAGTGCACGAGGGTTCCTTTTTCTCCGCATCCTCGCCAGCACTTGTCGTTTGTTGATTTGTTGATGATAGCCATTCTGACAGGTGTGAGATGGTACCGCATTGTTGTTTTGATTTGCATCTCTTGGATAATTAGTGACGTTGAGCATGTTTTCATGTGTCTCTTGGCCTTCCTTCTGTCTTCTTTTGAAAAGATTCTATTTAGGTCCGTTGCCCATTTTTTTATTGGATCATTTATCTTCCTTTTTTTAAGTTGCATAAGCTGCCTGTAGATGTCGGAGATTAAACCTTTATCAGTGATAGCATTTAAAAGCGAGACCATCTTGATCTAAATGAGCTGTTTATCCTGAATAGCCCTTTTGCAAGCACCGCTCTGTGACGGAGCTCCTGAGTGAAAGTGGGCGTCGTGTCTACGTCTGAGTGAAGAAACTGCCTTGCTTTTAGGCGTATGCACCCCACCCTGGTTTTGCTTTTCCTAAACCCAGGGGTTTGCGGCCGCGACGGGCCCGCTGAGTGATAACGACCGCGTCCTCGCTGCCGGACCCATTAATGACCCTCCCTGAAGGTTTTACAGCCTGCGTTGCGCGGACGCTTGGAGGCCTCTCGGATAGATAACCTGAGCGGTGCTTTGTGACTGGTCCCTGTTCCTGCCGTGTCTATGGGAACAGAGTTTCCATTTGGAAAGATGAAAAAATTCCAGATCCGGCGGGCAACAACGTGAACATCCTTAACACGACTGAATTGGACACAAAAATGCTTAAGATGGTAAATTTTATGTTGTGGTTTTTTGTTTGGTTGGTTTTGGCCAGAATAACATCTTTTTTTTTTTTTTTCTTTAATCAGGGAAATGAGTGTTGCTGTTGGAAATTAGGAAAACCTTTGCTTACCATGAAAAAGGCACCAGGGTCCCTCCCCCTTTCTCCATATTTTCACCAACACTTCGCACCTCCTGTCTTTTTGGTTAATAGACATCCCGGCAGGTGCGAGCTGGTCCCTCTGTGGCTTTGATCTGCATCTCCCTGATGACTCATGATGTAGAACAAACACATTTTCATCTACCTGTTGGTCATTTCTATGTCTCCTTTAGAAAAATGTTTATTCCGGTCCTTTGCCTTTTGCCTTTTTTTTTTTTTTAATATATTTTATTGATTTTTTTTTTTTTTTTACAGAGAGGAAGGGAGAGGGATAGAGAGAAACATCGATCAGCTGCCTCCTGCACACCCTCTACTGGGGATGTGCCCGCAACCAAGGCACATGCCCTTGACCGGAATCGAACCTGTGACCCTTCAGTCCGAAGGCCAATGCTCTATCCACTGAGCCAAACCAGTTAGGGCCTTTTTTTAAAATTTATTTTTATTTTTTGCTACTGCAGTGTAGGGAGCTCCTTGTGTATCTTGGCTACTAACCCCTTCTCAGACGTAAGGTGTATCTGAATGGGGCGGAGTGTAAGTGGCTGGTGGGTGCCCGTCTTGCGGGGTTATTCCCACTTCCTTCCTTACTAACTGGGGTTTGTGGGGATTTCTTAAGCCCGGGTGACCCAGTCTTTGTTGCCATGCCTGTCCCGATGACCCTTCCGAGACCCCTGTCCCAATTCGTCCATCAGGGAAAAATGAATCTATTTCGGGAGCCATCAGTCCCCATTATCTCTAATGGGGTCTGGCGGCTGGAGACAGGCCTCATTATTTTTAATTGGGGCCCATTGTTCTAGAACAAAACGCCACCCCCTTGCATGCAGATCGTGCCTGGGTATTTGCTTGCAAGTTCAACGTGAAGTTGCCTTGTGGGATTTCCAGGACGTGGCCCTGAAGTCTCTCGTTTTGTGTAGAGTTGTCGTCTGGGGTTGCCAACCCACCAATCATCACTGAATCGGCACTGTCCGTGTTTATGCCAGAGGGTGCTTCTTTTAGGCTGTGAGTAGTAGTTGCGTGCGTTTCTTTCAAAATGAATGAATATTATAACACCGGACACCATTTGATAGATGGCTCACTTAAGAGTCATTTAAAGGCGGCTCTGGGCATAGCATTATGCCATGGATACATCTTCCTCAACTCACGTCACTCATTCTGGCTAATGATTCTAATTTACTCTAGAATGGATGACCCTTCACAGAACATACGCTTTTGCGTGTCTTTATGGCTAGCCTGATGTGTCCCAGTCGCCCGTTATTTTCTGCTTTTCTGGAGGGGGATTTCCATTTTGGGAAATTCACTGGAGCGCCTGTCTCTCCTATTGGTTCTTAGAGTTTTCGGTCGTCCCAGATTTCATCATGGGAAGTAATCCCTTCTTTGACACGCTCGAGTGCCTACCAAGGCTTTTTTTTTTTTTTTTTAAATATTTTCTCTTCGATAACTTTTTTTTTTAAATTTCTTTATTGATTAAGGTGTCACATATTTGTCCTCATCCCCCAATTCCCATCCCCCACCCCTCCCCACGGATGCCCCTACCCCCCTTTTGTCCTTAACCATTGGTTAGGCTCGTATGCATGCACACAAGTCCCTTGGTTGATCTCTCCCCCCTCCCCCCACCCTCCCCTACCCTCCCTCTGAGGCCCGACAGTCCGATCGATGCCTCCTTGTTTCTGGGTCTGTTCTTGTTCATCAGTCTATGTTGTTCATCATTTCCCCTAGATGAGTGAAATCATGTGTCACTAGAAATATACTTATAAGAACCGAATGTGAGACGAGCAATAATAGTTATGCTGACAGGCAAATGAATCAGTCTGTAGTGAGTTTCTTTCTGGACCAACAGTTCTTTTGAGACCCAATTTCAATGTCCACCAGTTCCCTATGAGTACATGTCGGCACTGACTTTTCAGCTCTGGATGGTGGACAAATGGTGGTAATGCAGGTCCAACTCCCTCTGGTTTGGTCTCAACCGGACCTGGGACCCAGCATCACCCAGGCCCCGGGGCGCCTACGAAGGCTTTTTGAGAACTTGTTTCCACCAGAGGTGGGAATTCTGAGATCCAGCGTGGGAATTCTGAGATCCAGCGTGGGCCATATCCATGGGCCATATCCCATTTAGACTCAAAGTCTGGGCCCTCTTTAGAGCCAAGAGCTTGTGAGCAAAGCAGACCATCTTGGAAGGAGAATTCTAGAAGTGGCTATTACTTGCTTGGCCTCTTAAGGGATCCTTTATTATTATTATTTGTCAATTCTCACCCGAGGGTAGTTTTCCCACTGATTTATTTTTATTTTTAGAGAGAGTGGAAGGGAGAGGAAGAAACAGAGAGAGACATCGATGTGAGAGAGAGACACATTGATCGGTCGCCTCCTGCACGCAACCCCGACCAGGGATTTGAGCCCACAGGCCTGGCCCTGTGCCCTGACCGGGAGTTGAACCGGTGACCTTTTGGTGCCCAGGACTGATGCTCAAGCAACTGAGCCACACCAGCCAGGGCAACATTGTAATTTGTCAATGCGTAAGCGCGCACATGGGCTGTTTTTGCATCTGAAAATGAACAACAAAATGAACACGGAGGGAACCCGGGAGTGCGGGCATCCCTCTGCTATGCACCTCCAGGCTGCCAGTGGGCTTGCTTTCCTGCAGTTTGAGGACGTCAACTCTTCCAGAAGGAGCCAGCAGATGATCCCAAGGGGTGTCACGCTGAGCAGGGTCTAGGCCGAGTGGTCGGGAGAATTTTTATTTTTTTGTGTGCATCGCTCAGGAGGGTCCCAACTTTCTTTCACCGATGGCGACCGGTCGGTCGGGAACGTCAGGGACTAATCAAAGATCAGCAGTGGCTGTAACGTAATCTCGAGGCAGGTCCGGTTTCCAGTTCTTATCGCTCCCAAGCGGCCATAGGATGCAGTCACTGCCTCCCAGGATGAATTTTTAATGCCGCCCCGCCCAGCGAGCTAGGCTCTGCTCAGACCTCGCTGCTGCTGCTGCGTGTCATGCGTCGCAGGATCAGAAGCCAGTGAGAAGCAAGTTTTGAAGGGCGCGCGTGGAGTAATTATTAGCCACGCACTCTCCCCCCACCTCCCCCAGGCATGATGGAGTCCAAGGTAACGTGACCTCACTTCAGCATCCTCTCTGCCGCCCGAGCCTCTAAATGGGCCTCCCAGCCGAGCCCCCAGGGGGCACGTGGATAGGATGCTGCGTTTGTTGGGTGAAAATGTTGTTTAAGATGCTCTTGAGGGGCTCCCCCTTTTCTTGGTTGGGGACCGGGTGATCTTTTAGAGCCGAGGTGTGGGGTGTTAACAGTTCAAGTTGGTCTAGGGCAGTGTCTCTGTCCAGCTTCCCGTGACGAAGGGTGCGATCTGTGTTCTCGGCGTGCAGTCCTGTGGCCGCAGGACACGTGTGACCGCTGAGCGCTTGACGTGCGGCTGGTGAGACCGGGGCACGGAATTGTACGTTTCGCTGCATTTGAATCCACCGAAATGCCTACAGGTGGCTAGTGGCCGCGGTGTTGGGCGGCGCAGGGTAGAACCTTAAATAATAGATGGTGACCTAATAGTGAAGACAATCGTAGGTCATTTTGGCGCTTAGGTGTGAGACTGTGTGCGCGTTTTCTTTCTTCCTTCCTTTTTTTAAAAATCCCAGATAGAGTGTGTTTACTTTTCGATGTGCTACCTCCAAATTGGCCCCGGGAAAGATCACCACCCTAAGAAGGTAGAGGTGTTTTTATTGGCGTGCTGCCAATGAAAATATTCTCTGGGGCAATGGAAGACGGAATTTGAGTGTCCGCGGCTATTCCCTCTCTCCAGGAGTTCCTTAAAGGCCTAACGAAGGAGGAGGACAGTTTTTTTTCTGTTGTTTGCTGGTTGGTTTTGTGCATAACCATCTCCTGTGTGGTCTATTTAGAAAGCACTGTTTGTTGAAGGATTAGTTTTCCTTCTCTCGAGAGCTAAGAGGCCACAGAAGCATTTACTACATTCGTGGGCAGAATAACTGAGTAGCCGGCCCCAGAAACCTCACGCACAACGAAGAAACTCTAGCTCCGGCTTGTCATCGATCCATCCCGCCCATTATCCATTTCTATGGCACCTTGGCAACTGGTAACTTAAATGGCACTGCCCTTGGCCGAAATGTGCCTGACCCAGAGGTCCAGGTTGTACTTGCCATTCCTGCGTTACATCTCCAGACAGCGGCTCTAGGAAGCGTGAGTCGCGGGGAGACACGATTGGTTGGTTGGTGGAGAGGTGGGGTCACGGCGGCACTGGTCTCCCAGAGGAAATGCAACTGGTAGGCCTGTCCTCAAGTGAGGTCTCTGTGCCATTTTCTGTCCTCATGACTATATGACATCCATGTAGAAGTATGCATGTAGATTTACCTGCATGTGGTTATATATACATATATTTTTAAAAGTATATTTTTATTGGTTTCAGAGAGGAAGGGAGGGAGAGAGAGGTAGAAACACCAATAATGAGAGAGAAGCATTGATCCACTGCCTCCTGCACACCCCACACTGGGGATCGAGCCTGCAACCCGGGCCTGTGCCCTGACCGGGAATAGAACTGTGACCTCCTGATTCATAGGTCAACGCCCAACCACTGAGCCACTCCGGCTGGGCTGTCTGTAGTTGTATTTTTTAAAAATGAAGGGTGCTATTCTTCTTTAACTTGTGAATTAATTCCCAGATTCCCTTGGTAAAACATTACTTGAATGGAATAGTCTAGAATATTAAAGAACAAGCTGTGGGTACATCCTACCACTTGGGTGGATCTCAAGGGCATTATTTCAGTGAAAAAAGACAACCTCGAAAGGTTATGTCCTGTATGTCTCCATCTACAATGATAAAAGCAAATCGACCAAAGAGCTGAACAGCGGAATGCCTGGCCGGACGGCCTTCCGGACAACCTTCTGGACGAAGCCGGGGCTGCGAGGGCCTAGTTTTGCACGAATTTCATGCATCGGGCCTCTAGTATGATTATAGAGACAGAGAACAGATCCCTGGTTGCCAGGAGTCAGGGGATGGTTAGAAGTCTGAGGATGGTCGGGAAGACCGTAAGAGGTAGCATCCTGCCTGGCCAGCGTGGCTCAGTGGTTGGCCTTTGACCTGTGAACTAGGAGGTTGTGGTTTGATTCCGCTCCGGGCACACACCCAGGTTGCGGGCTCGATGGCCAGTGTGGGGCGTGCAGGAGGCAGCCGATTGATGATTCTCTCTCATCATTGATGTTTCTATCTCTCCCTCTCCCTCTCTGAAATAAAAAAAATATATATTTTTTAAAAAGGTAGCATCCTTAGGGATGATGGAATGATTCTGCATCTTGATTGCCATGGTAGTTACATGGATCCATACATGTGGTAAAATTACATAGAAACACGCACGCACATGAGTGCATGTGAAAACTAGTGAAATCTGAAAGAAGTCTGAAGATGGTCCCAAAGTCAACCTCTTGGAACTCTGGTTACGTTATGTGAGGGGGAAGCTGGGGAAGGGGACCTGGGCCTTGTCTCCACTATTTTTCCAACTTCTTCTGAGTGTGTGATTATTTCAAAGCAAAGTGGGTTTTTTTAATCCTATTTGTTCATCAGTTTATGTTGTTCATTATGATCCGCAAGTGAGGGAGATCATGTGATATTTATCTTTCTCTGACTGACTTATTTCACGTAGCATGATGCTCTCCAGGCCCATCCATGCTGTTGCAAATGGTAGGAGTTCCTTTTTACAGCAGCATAGTATTCCATTGTGTAGATGTACCACAGTTTTCTAATCCACTCACCTGCTGATGGGCACTTAGGCTGTTTCCAAATCTTCGCTATTGTAAACTGTGCTGCTATGAACATAAAGGTGCATAGATCCTTTATGACTGGTGTTTCTAGTTTCTTGGGGTATAGTCCTAGAAGTGGGATCACTGGGTCAAAACAAAAACAGATTCAGAGACAGGAAAGCATCGATCAGATGCTCAAACCTCAGAGGGAAGGTAGGTGAGGGTGGGGGTAAGGGGTAGAGGTCAACCAAAGGACTTGTATGCATGCATATAAGCATAACCAATGGACATAGACACCGGGGGCGGGGGGCGGTGAGGGCATGAATGAGAGTGGGGTGGGGGGGAGCAATGGGGGGATAAGGTCACATATGTAATACCTTAATCAATAAAAATAAATCCTATTTGAAAATATTGGAGATGGAACCATTTGGAAATTACCTTCAGAAGGAGCTGGGTTTGATGAGTGAAGCAAAAGGAAGCATTAAAGCCACATGAATGATGATGCTGATGTTAAACAAGTACTTCCTGCCACTCGATTGGACGTCATCCATGTGTTGGCATATTTAGTTCATGGGTGATTCATTCCAAAGCTCACTTTATGCCAATCATCTGGGCAGTTGCTTCTTTTAAAATTTTTTATTGATTGATTGACGAGAGAGAGAGACACAGAGAGAGAGAGAGACATCGATTTGTTGTTCCACTTATTTATGCATTCATTGGTTGATTTTTGCATGTGCCCCTGACTGGGGATTGAACCTATAGCCTTGGCAAATCGTGACGATGCTTTAACCAGCTTGAGCTGCCCGGCCAGGGCCACAGGCCATGCATTTAATATTTTTTAGTCCCTAGTTATGCTGAAAAAGATGGCCAAGTAACTGCAAATTTTTTTCTCCACCTGCAACTCCCAGGAGGCAATTAAGACTCCACGAACTGCTCTCATTCTTGCCAGGAGACTGTCTAAGCCCAGAGGTCATTTAGAAGCATCATTCCGCCCGCTGATAGTCATAATTACACTCATTCAGCAGTGATTAAGAGGCTGCTGTTGGAGATGAGAACGCCAACAGTCTCCCCGTTGTTCGATGAAAAGACAGTCCCTCAGTCCAGCCGGCGAGCTGTCAGCGCTGAGCAAGTCAGATACCTGAGAGCGTGCCGTGTGGTAATGCTTGTATCGTTCACGTGTGATCCTGGTTAGTTCCCCAGCTGAGACCCCTGCCATCAAAACAACACGGCCATGCTTGCTTGCCTGATGCGCGTTTGGTTTAAATTTTCGTGCCCCCGAGCACTGTCCCGTGGAATTGGGGGTGGCACCTGCAGAAGGCCTTCCCTGAGAGGCTGACCCGTCTGTCTGTCTGTCTGTCTGTCTGTGGAGCGAACACCGGTTACGTTCCACAGGAGACACCGCTACCTGCCGTTTGCACAGTTACATTTAGGTTTGTGCTCGGTGATCGGGGAAGCAACCGTGGGTCTGGAAAGATAACGTCCCAACTCGAGTTCTAGATGACCTTACTTGCAACGCTTAACAATGCTGGGAATAGGGACGACCTTCAGTAAGAAGTAACCTGACTTCACATTCCAGGGGTATGTCCCAAACCACTCGACACGTACGTGGAGAGGGGTGTGTTTGCAATTCCGCGGTGCCGCTCTTGGTGCGTGCAGTCTGTGACTAGCACTGATTCGGGAGTCTGGTTCCTAAGGAAAAGAGAAATATGTGCTAAGTAGGATGTAGAGCAGGGATCAGCAAACTGCTCTCGGTAGAGGTCTAAGGAGTCAGTAGTGTAGGCCATAAATACTCATCTCTGTTGTAGTGTGAAAGGGGCCACAGACGGACGTAAACGATAAGCATGGCCCTGATCCAATAAGTATTTATGGGTATAAATTTGAATACCATAATTTTTTCATATTACAAAATAATAATATCACTATCTTCTTCTATACTAATAAAAGGGTAATATGCTAATTAGACCGGGTGTTTTCCGGACGTCATTCTGGACGTCCTTCCTGACGAAGCTGGGGCCGGAGGGAAGCCAGCCCGGGTCCCGGGTGCCAGAGGGAAACTGGGGGAAGGAAGGCCTACTCTTGCATGAATCTTCGTGCATCGGGCCTCTAGTAACATTATAATATAGAATTACTAGTGGCCCGGTGCACGGATTCATGCACATTGAAAGGAAATTAATTAGAAGAAATATTTTAATACTAGAGGTCTGGTGCACGAAATTTGTGCACAGAAGGGGAGGGCGGCCTGGCGGGGGGGAAGGTCCCTCAGCCTGGCCTGCACCCTCTCACAATCCAGGATCCCTTGGGGGATGTCTGACTGCCGGTTTAGGTCCAATCCTGAAGGGATCCCTGTGGGAATGGGCCTAAACCGGCAGTCGGACATCCCTCTCGCAATCTGAGACCACTGGCTCCTAACCGCTTGCTTGCTTGCCTGCCTGATTGCCCCTACCCACTTTGCCTGCCTGCCTGCCTGATTGCCCCTACCCACTTTGCCTGCCTGCCTCATCACCCCTAACCACTTGCCTGCCTGCCTGATCGCCCCTAACCGCCTCTGCCTTGGCTCCCACCACTGCGGCTTAGTCCAGAAGGACGTCCGGAATGATGTCCGGAAGGTCGTTTGACTGTCCCGTCTAATTAGCATATTATGCTTTTATTATTATAATAGATTGCTATTTGCCCTTTCTCTATAATAGAAATGTCAACCAAATTCACGATGGACAATGACAGATCGAAATACACGCGTGCAATTGGGGCCAGCGAGAGCTTTATATGTATTGCACATGCACGAGTCAACGTGTATTTTTAAATTGCCAGTGCGCGTCATATGTACCGGCCTGTCGGTTGGTCCGATGGTGGGACGGACGTATGGTCGGTCACTTAGCCTTTTATATATAGACTAGAGGCCCAGTGCATGATTGAATCATGCACATGTAGGGTCCCCTACACGCTTTCGCTTTTCGCGGTGGACCTGGGTGCCTGTCTGCTGGTGCAGCAGGCCTTTCAGAAGCCTCCGGCTCAGTGGAGGCTTCTGAAAGGCCTGGTGCCGGAGCAGACAGGCACCCAGCTCCCACGCTTTTGATGGTCCGCGGCCGCTGAGGGGGGCTGCCGCGGACACCTGGCTACCCTGCCGTTGAGAGGCGCAGCTGGATGTCCGCGGCAGGCCCCCTCAGCGGCCGCGGATCTGGCCGTTGAGAGGCACAGGAGGCGGGAGTCCCGCCCCCTGCGCCTCTCAACAGCAGGGTAGCCCCCCTCAGTGGCAGCGGATCCATGCTTCTCAATGGCCGGATAGGCCACCCCGAGTCCCGCCCCCCAGCCTTTCGCCGCCCAATCGTGGGCGTAGCGGAGTGATGGTAATTTACATGTTACTCTATTATTAGATAGGATAGTATATTAACACAATAGAGTATTATATTATACTGTATTACTCTAATGATAGTTTTTTTAACTTGTGGAGGAAATAGGCAGTTGTCTGGACTCGGCCCGTGGGCCACAGTTTGCTGTCCTGTGACGCAGAACATCCAAAGTGGCTTTAGAATCTCCTTGACCACTGCCCGGGCTACTGCCATTGGCTTCACTCTGAATTCTGCTCTCTCCCTGCCGGCCCACTGACCGTACCCGGCACGCTCTCACTGGTGGACTCCGTGACACGCCGTGGTGGTCAGCAGAAGCGAGTGTAACACGTAAACATCAGGGTGGCCCTCAGGAGTAACAGCAGTACAGTGACACAGGACTTGTTGAAAATCTGTGCACGCCAGCGCCTGTGTGTGCTCACTGTGGTTGTGGCTGTGTGTGTGTGTGTGTGTGTGTGAACCAGGGTGTTCTGGAAGCCTCATGCAGTGTGCACACTAGAAGCCGCACGAGCCGTGTTTAGTCTGAACATATTCCGGCGTGATCAGCTACCTCCGTTCCTCTGGCCACACTTTTCAAGAACATTCTTCTCCCCGCACCACGTCAGGGGAGGATCCGCAGTGTTAAACTGTTCTCGCCTCTTCTGAGAATGTCCTCAAAAATGTCCACACGCTATTTCCCAGCCTTCCCTACTCCTGGCCTCCCAGGTCTCCGGGCCTGAGCTTGTGGCTACATTGTCGAGTAAGGGAATGTGCACAGAGCCCCTTGGGAGTTGGCATGTGGTCCCTCACTGACGTCGCCCAAGTTTCAAACCGCTGCTGCTCAGGATGGTTTTGGGGTCTGTGAAATGATGGCGTTGTGCCCCGGGGGGGTGGGAGGGGGGTGGTGGCCGGGGAGTCTATACCCAACCCGCGGGCCGGATTTCAGGTCTGAACCCAGACGTCTGCGCGCCTCGCAGCTCGCAGGGAACCTGACAGGCGGTCGCCTGATGCAAGCTGACACGCTGAATGGGCGGCTTTCGGCGATATTCTTTACCTGTCTCTTTGTGTTAAAGTGGGAACGAGCCGAGCCGCAGAGGAGAGAGGGGCCGGCGGAGGGGGGGGGGGGGGGCTGGCAGGTGGGATGAAATGCCGGGGCGGTTTCATGTGCGGGGCCGGCCGCGGCCCCCGGGGCACCCGGAGCGGGTTGCACAGAACAAATCTCTTTTGTCCCCCGTCGTCTTGAAATGAGTGTCAGGGCAGGCAGGGGGGCTTTGACCGTTAACCGCACGGTTTCGCCGCAGGCCCCACCTCCGTGGGGTTGGTCCGATGAGAAAAGGCGGCCCCGGGCCCCTTCTAAATGGGCCATCGCTGGCCCTTTGTGCGCGGACTGGCCGGTGTGAAATCCGCAGCGACGTTAAATGTTTTCTAATGAATAATTGCTGAAAGGAAATGGGGGGCGATCTGTGTCAAGGATTGTACCGCATTAAAATGTTTTCTCGGGGCCGCGGAGATGTCGTCCCTCGCGAGCACGGGGATTGTGGCAGGACGGCCTTTGTGCGGGGCCCGCGTCAATGGTCCGGCGGCCGGCGTTCCCAGCCCCGAGCCCCTCGGAGGCCGCCTTTGGCCAGCCGATGCTGAGCAGGGAGACACATCGCGGCCTCTAAAGGGGTGTGTGAACCGGGGAGATTTTCTCACTTGCGTTGCCCCGCTTTGATTTGGGAACGCGAGGCAGCTCGCCCCGACCCCTGTCCTGCGCCGGTGGCCCGAGGGGCAGCCTTTCCAAGACGCTGGGAGCCTGTTTCTTGCAGATAATCAGGGGGTCCCAGGAATGGATGGTTGGGGCTTTCTCTCGGCTAAAAGTTCATTTTTATTTTATTTTTATTTTTTTTTGGAGGGGGTCTGGATGTGTGTGGATAAATAGGAGACAGCAGCCCAAACCAGTTTGGCTCAGTGGATAGAGCGTCGGCCTGCAGACTGAAAGGTCCCGGGTTCGATTCCGGTCAAGGTTGCGGGCACATCCCCAGTGGGGGGTGTGCAGGAGGCAGCTGATCGATGTTTCTAACTCTCTATCCCTCTCCCTTCCTCTCTGTAAAAAACCAATAAAACGTATTTTTTAAAAAAAATAGGAGACAGCAGAGAATCTCAGATGCCACCTCGTTTTTCCCAGTGAGTTTTTTTTCTATATATATTTAAAAATATATTTTTATTGATTTCAGAGAGGAAGGGAGAAGGAAAGAGAGAGAGAAACATCAATGATGAGAGAAAATCATTGATTGGCTGCCTCCTGCACACCCCCTACTGGGGATCGAGCCCTTGATGGGAATCGAACCTGGGACCCTTCAGTCCACAGGCTGACGCTCTATCCACTGAGCCAAACCGGCTAGGGCTCCCAATGAGTTTTATGGGGGAACCTGCTGGGGTTTGAGGCGTATTCAGTGTCTCCCCCAAGACTGAGGCCCTCGGGTTTGTGTGCCAGCTCTAATCCGTTTAGGCCAAAACTAAATGGGTGTTTCTGTGCTTCTCTCTTTTCATATTCAATTTATTGGGGTGACATTGGTTAATAGGATCATGTAGGTTTCAGGGGTGGGTTTCTAGGATACAAGATCTGTATATTGCACTGTGTGCCCACCACCCAAAGTCAAATCGTCTTCCGTCACCATACGTGAAACCCCCTTCACCCCAGTCCCCTCACCCCCGTTCCCTCGGCTAACACCCCACTGCTGTTTGTGTCCACGAGTTTCATTTATATCCCACGTATGAGTGAAGTCCTGTGGTTCTCGCTTTTTCTGCCTGACTTATTTCACTCGGCACCATGTTCTCAAGGGCCATCCATGTGTTGCAAATGGCAGTATTTCTTTTTTCTTTTTTTTTTTTTTTTGCTGAACTCATTTATTAGCTCTATTAAAAGTTTGAAGGGAGTTCTTTACTTCATGTATGCCTTTACTTTACTCTCTAATATGTTTTACTTACACCATAAAGGACTTCCTTTAACATTTTTTAAAAAAATTTCTTTATTGATTAAGGTACCACATATTTGTCCTCATCCCCCCAGCAAATGGCAGTATTTCGTCTTCTCTTATGGCTGAGTAGCATTCCACTGTGTGTATGTACTGCGTCTTCTCTATTCAGTCCTCTGTCGCAGGACTCTTGGGCTGTCTCCATGTCTTGGCCACTGTGAATAATGCTGCAATGACATAGGGGCGCATATATCTTTGCAAATACCCCATTTTTTCAGGTATATACCCAATTTCTGTGCTTCTTGAATCAGAGTGGAGATGTCAGCTTCAGAGTTCAATGCTTTTTTTGTTGCCAATTAGACAACCACCATAGCAAAGATATCTCTCTCTCTCTCTCTCTCTCTCTCTCTCTCTCTCTCTCTCACACACACACACACACACACACACACACACACACCCCTTACTAATAATGTTCAGGGCCTGGAGACAGGAATCGCTGTGATTGGCTGATGCCTGTAGGCTAACATCTTCAGGAAGGTGTAGCTCTCCAAATTCCCGGCCGCCTGCCTTCATGGGATAGCGGGGGGAGGTGTTTGCTCCCCGGAAAAACCCCTTTGGTCCTCATGGGGGATGTGTGAACTGTCACCCCAAATGTCCACAGTCTTGCTTCCGTCCACGGGAACAGTGGTGTTGAAGTGTGGTACTAAGGAAATCAGATAAGCAGTCCTCATCTGTGAGTTAGCGATGTGGACAGAAGCTCGTCTTGTGTGCAAGCGTCTGCCTGAAATCCTTGTTGGCGTTGAAGCTTTAGATGCGGATTCTGTGTTAGAGGAGGAATAGAAACGGAAACCAGCACTTTCTCTCTCAAATCAATAAGGAGAGAGAGAGAGAGAGAGAGAGAGAGAGAGAGAGAGAGAGAGAGAAGGAAACATAGATTTGTTGTTCCACTTATTTTTTTAAAAATATATTTGTACTGATTTCAGAGAGGGAGGGAGAGAGAGATGGTAACATCAACGATGACAGAGAATCACTGATCCACTGCCTCCTGCATGCCCCGCACCGGGGATCGAGCCTGCAACCCGGGCATGTGCCCTGACCGAGAATCGAACCGTGACCTCCTCGGTTCATAGGTCAACGCTCAACCACTGAGCCACGCCGGCCGGGCCGTTTTCCTTCTTTTTACGCCCCGTGCGGTTGAGATCTAAGTCCTAAAGAGAGAACTCTGGAAGTTGGAGCTGTGTCTCCCGCCACCCTCTTGGCTGGAGGAGATGGGAGAGTCTTGGACGGTCCCACCTGAGACCTTCCACGGGGGGGGGGGGGGGCGAGGGGGGAGAGGACACACCTCTAGGGGAAGTCAGAGGAGGAGCTGCGGATGTCTGGAGGGCCAAGACAGAGATCTAGGATGGCAGTAGGAGAAAGAAAGAAAGAAAAATGCTCTGGGCTCAGTGTCTGACCCGTCAGGGGGGAAAGCAGACCGACGCTGGAAGTGGGAATGGTGTGCAGAAGCCAATATTGGCACCTGCCACCCGGTGTGACTGTGTCCGGCCCATGTCGCAGCCGGTCCGTCGACATACATTGCAGGCGTAGTTTGTCATCCCAGTCCGTCGGCATACATTGCAGGCGTAGTTTGTCATCCCAGTCCGTCGGCATACATTGCAGGCGTAGTTTGTAATCCCAGTCCACATCTACCTGTGTCTTCTGCTGCTGTCCCTCAAAAGGGAGGAAGCATCGCTTATGTCCTCTTCCTAAGCATTACTTCCACCTCTGTATGTATTCTATCTAGTTGGGGTCATGTACTTGGCTACTGTTGTAAATTTAATGTCCATTACCATTTTATTTTTATTTATTATTATTTTTTAATCCTCACCCGAGGATATTTTCCCATTGATTTTTAGGGAGAGTGGAAGAAAGAGGAAAAGACAGAGAGAGAAACATCGATGTGAGAGAAACACATCGATTGGTTGCCTCTCCTGCATGTGCCCCGACCAGGGCCCGGGCTGGGGAGGAGCCTGCAACCGAGGTGCCCTTGACCGGAATCGAACCCGGGACTCTTCAGTCCGCAGGCTGTCACTCTGTCCACTGAGCCAAACCGGCGAGGGCTCTATTACCATTTTAGATAAAACACTACAGAAACAGCTAAATGTTTTACTTGTTTGAAATATTTCCTTAGAAGAAATTCTAAGGAATCGTATCACTGGGCCAATATCTATAATAATAAAAGAGTAATACGCTAATTAGACTGGACGTCTTTCCGGATGGCCTTCTGGATGAAGCCGGGGCTCCGAGGGAAGCCTGGGTCCCGGGTGCCTGCTGGCGGCCAGAGGGAAGCCTGCATCCCGGTGCCAGAGGGAAGCCGGTGCTGGCAGCCGGGGGAAGGAAGGCCTACTCTTGCACGAATTTCGTGCACCGGGCCTCTAGTAGATATACTGTGTATTAACCTATGACAACATTGCATTTCTGAGGGATAGTTAAAATGTACTATGCTGCCCTGACTGGTTTGGCTCAGTGGATAGAGTGTCGGCCTGTGGACTCAAGGGTCCCAGGTTCAATTCCGGTCAGGGGCATGTACCTTGGTTGCGAGCACATCCCCAGTGGGGGGTGTGCAGGAGGCAGCTGATCGATGTTTCTCTCTCATCAATGTTTCTAACTCTCTTTCCCTCTCCCTTCCTCTCTGTAAAAACATCAATAAAATATATTTTTTTAAAAATGTACTATGCCACTTGCAGTGCATGGGGGTTTTACTCTCATGTCAATGTTGTGTGTGATCCTCTCCCTTGCGTGTCTTTTTATGGTAATGACCTGGTGCTGGTTGCTTTCATTTGTTTGCATTTAATTGTTATGGATGTTGAGCAGCGAAGGGGAATCTTTGGCCAGGACACCGGGCCCTGAGCTTGGCACGAGCAGTCCCCAGCCCGGCGTGGGGCTCACTCCGTATTCCAATTTTGTTACAAAACGGAAGTGACTTCCCTGACAGATGGTGGCATCTAGGCAGAACCGAAGTAGACCGAGCTTCTATTTGAAAGAAAGCCTTTTAGATGCTCTTCTCGGCCCTTTTCTTCCATCTGATCCCTTTCCCCGTGGGCGGCCTGGAGCCTGCCCGCGGGTGGTGAGCGAGGGTTGGGCGGACAAGCCCTGGAGTCGAGCTGCCAGTGTGAATTCTGCCTCCCTCACGCACCACCAGCGGCCTGGACAGGGGGCGTCTCGCTGGCTGTTTACGATTTCCCTGTTTGATTCCTTAATTTAGGAAGTTTGGTCAAATCTCTTTTTGGGCTGAACGTCGCATAAGGCCCTGGGCTGATGGCACAGCTCTCTCTCTTGTAAGCACAGCACCCTCCCATCTCCAGGGCAGATAAGAAAGAAGCTTTGTTGCTCGGCCGGTGTGGCTCAGTGGTTGAGCATCGACCCATGAACCAGGAGGTCACCGTTCCATTCCCGGTCATGGCACATGCCGGGGTTGCAGGCTCGATCCCCAGGAGGGGGCGTGCAGGAGGCAGCCGATCGATGACTCGCTCTCCTCATTGATGTTTCTGTCTCTCCCACTCTCCTTTCCTCTCTCTGAAATCAATACAAACATTTTTTTTAAAAAAAAAGGAAGAAGCTTTGCTAATCTCTACACCCTCCGCCTGCAGAGATCTGACTGTAGTAATATTGGTGGGTGCAGCGCTGATAGGATTTCAGACTCCAGCCTGCTCCCAATTGGGGCTCACTGACTGCTCACCCACAGAATTTTGTTTTTGTAACGTTCTGTTTTCTAACAGTTGTCTGACTAATATGGTTGAGGACAGAAGCGAGTGCTACAGAGCTGATGCTGCATCTGGCACTGTTTCCAGTCCTCTTCCTGGTTCTGTTCAAACCAGCCCCCCACCCCCTACCCCCTTAAAGTAGGCACAGTTGATTCCGTTTTACAGACACAGAGCAGCGACGGGGACTTGGACAGAGCAAGAGCCTTTCTCAAGGTTGTGCAGACAGACATGGGATCTGAACCTGGGCAGGCTCCCGCTGCAGAGTCCTTGTGCTTAATCACCGTGCTGTGCTTCCTCTCTTATATACAACAAAACTTTAAAGTGAGAATATTCAGAATCACTAACATATTTTTTCATCTAAACGCGTTGTTGTCAACCTTAGAGAGCAGGTGATTCTTCTAGCTCCATTTGGTGAGTGTAGGGAGACACCTGGTGGCCGTTCTGTGTTGTGTGTTTTTAACTTGTATCATGGGAAATTTCAATTACATTTCAAAGAAAACAGAATAGCGTAATACATCCCTCCCGTACCCAGCTTCAGCAAGCAACCCTGCCATAAATGTTTTCGTGTATACCTCCGACCACTCCCCATCCCCTCCCCACTGATTACTTTTATGGTTCTTTTTTAAAAAATAAATTGTACAGCCCTAGCCGGTTTGGCTCAGTGGATAGAGCTTCGGCCTGTGGACCAAAGGGTACGATTCCGGTCAAGGGCACGTACCTTGGTTGCAGGCTCCTCCCCAGCCCGGGCCCTGGTCAGGGCGAGTGCAGGAGGCAACCAATCGATGTGTTTCTCTCACGTCGATGTTTCTCTCTGTCTTTCCCTCGCTCTCCCACTCTCTCTCTCTAAAAATCCATGGAAAAATATCTTTGGGTGAGAATTAACAAACAAATAAAATAAAAATAAATAAATAAAATGTACATATCTCAAAAAAGCACACCATCATGACAGAGAGACCCAGCCGTGTTAACCCCCAGCCCTCCAGGGCCAGAGGACGTTTCCATTAGTCCCCAAACTGCCCTCTGCCAGACAATCCCCCTCTAGCCAGGCGACGATTATTCCGAGGTTCACTGTGGATTAGTTGTGCTTGTCCTGGAGTTTCATATAAATGGAGCCGGAGGGCATGCGGCCTTTTGTGTCCGGCCCTTTCACTCGGCAGAATGTCTGCGAGAGCCATCGCGTCCCGGGCACGCCAGCCGCTTCCCTTTGATCGCCGGGGCCCGCTCGATGGCACCGATGGCCGGCGCGCATTCTCCGGTTGATGGGAATTTGGATTGTTTCCAGTTGGGGGCCGAGATGAATAACGTTGATGTAGACCTTCGTGTTCAGGTCTTTTCTGGGAGCAAGTGTTTACACTGGTCTTATGTAAACACGCGGGGATGGGATGGCGGGATCAGAGGGGAGAGGCTCGGGTGACTTCATTAGGAGCTGCCAGACTTTCCCCCGAAGGGATCCCATCCCTCTGCGCCTCACTGGCCGTGAGTGAGGGCTTCGTCGGCTCCACGTCCGCGCCAAGATCGGGTGTTGTCAGTCTGTCTTCTTTGAACTGTTTCGGTGGCGGCATCTCACGGTGGTTTTCCTCTGCGTTTTCCTGATGACGAAGTTTGCCGAGCATCTCTCTAGGGCAGTGGTTCTCAACCTTCCTAATGCCGCGACCCTTTAATACAGTTCCTCATGTTGTGGTGACCCCCAACCATAAAACTATTTTCGTTGCTACTTCATAACTGTAATTTTGCTACTGTTAATGAATCGTAATGTAAATATCTGTGTTTTCCGATGGTCTTAGGCTCTACAGCAGCGGTTCTCAACCTGTGGGCTCAACCAGAGCCTTAGACACAGATATTTACATTACAATTCATAACAGTAGCGAAATTACAGTTATGAAGTAGCAACGAAAATAGTTTTATGGTTGGGGGTCGCCACAAGATGAGGAACTGTATTAAAGGGCCGCGGCATTAGGAAGGTTGAGAACCACGGCTCTAGGGGCTTCGTGACCATCCGTCTGTCCTCCGTTGTGAAATGTCCATTCGTGGTTGTTGGCCCAGTTGTTACGGAGCTTGGCTTTGTCTTGAGCTGTGGGAGTCCTTTGGTGACAGGCCCTGTCCAGGTCCACGTTTTGTGAATGTTCTCTGCCAACCTGTAGCTTGCCGATTGGTGTCTTTAAAACGGCGTCTTCTGATGAGAGGTTTTATATGTGATGAAGTCTAATGTCTTATTTTGTTCTTTTGTAGTTTCTTCCTGTGTTCTAAGAAAACGTTGCCTTCCTCTGGATGCAACGATATTTTGCCCTGTTTTCTCCTTATAGCTTTATAGAGTTTGCATTTACATTTAGGCCTGAGATCCATCTCACGTTAATATATGTAATGTAATATACATACAATACATAATTATACAATAACTAATATATATCTTATATATTTAATACTAGAGGCACGTTGCACAAAGATTCATGCAATAGGCCTTCCTTCCCCTGGCTGCCAGCACCAGTTTTCCTCTGGCACCCAGGACCCAGGCCTCCGCTCTGGCCACCGCCTTCAGTTTTTGCTTCAGCCGGAGCGCCGCTCCTGTAGCTCCCTCTGCCCCATGCCCTCCCCCTCATAGCAGGCGTCCCACCCTGCCCAGCCGCTCTGCATCTTCATGCATGCTGACCAGAGGCCCAGAGCAGCTGGGGGGAGAGGGGGCACCGCCACCTTTGTTGGGTTAATTTGCATACTCACTCCTGATTGGCTGGTGGGTATCGCGAAGTGATGGTCAATTTGCATATTTCTCTTTTATTAGTGTAGATCTATTTATTTGTGTATTTAATGTTATGTTTAATATAATATTTAATGTTATATTTAATATATAAAATCTATTTCCTGTTATATTTAACAAATAATATAGAGTATGCGTATAGTGTGAGGTAGGGGCTGGAATGCACTTTTTCCTTATGGGCAGCTACTGTTCTTGCACTATTGATTGAAAAGATTTTCCTTTTCTGCACTGAATTATTTTGACCATTGTCAGTTGTCAAAAATCAATCGACACACACTCTTGGTTACTTAAAGCAAAGAAGTGTGAGTCCATTGACTTTAATTTTCTTTTTCAAGGTTGTTTCAACTCTTCTAGGACCTTTGCATAACCCTATATGCCTGTCGCCCATCTATCATATCTCAAGTCCAAATTGACCCGTTGGTACTTCCGTTAGCATGACCTGGACTTAAGCATTTCTCCTTGGTGTGAGCATGATGAGTCTTTGTCAGTAGAGGGCGCTGGAGAGACATTGCAATGGCAGGAGATTCTCTTCCTGGCTCCCTTTACTATGTTTTGCTTTTTCTTGCTTGTCAGCTACACAGTGGGACATGGGTGGGACATGCACTGACTGTGCCCAGAACAGAGTCCCTCGGAGACTCCCAGTCCTGGTCTGACATTGGTGACTACCTTGCCTCAGTCCTCCCCACACACACATTACACACTGCAGACCTCTGACTACAGCCATGACCCACTCCCTCTGCACAAGCTCCAGCCTCCGGCCTCAGGTCCCGGAGAGCTGTTTCCCAGAGCCTTCCCAACGCGATGGTGCCGCGCCAGGTCTTCCGACTCCCTTCGCTCACCTGCGCCGGGGAGAGTTGTTCTGCCCGGTGACCTCGGACCAGCTCTGGCCCTGGTCACCCAGCGAGATGCTCTGCCCCTCCCCCAGCCCCACCCCATGGGTGGCGACCACGCCTTCTCCACGGAGATCTGAAGCCCAGCCTTGGGGAGAGGACCCTCCAAGTCTGTCCTTCTTCTGACCACCCTTCTGTAACAAGAAATTCTCTTTCTGACCAGACTCCTCATCCCTTGTCTCGGAATTATACTGCGAGTTTAAGCAACTAACATTTAGTGAGTACATGACCAGCAGGTCCTGGGGCCAGGCCATCTAGGTTCATACCCTGGTTCTGCCTTTGGGCAGGTCTGAACATGTTTTGTAACCTCTCTGTCCTCGGTTTCCACATCTGTAGAATGGGCATGATGGTAGTACTTCCATCACAGAGGCAGAATGAGGATCAAATAGCACGTGTTTAGTGCCCAACACAGCAAATGCTCAGTCCCCACCCGCTGCTGCCGCTAACTGTTGTGGCTGCTTTTATCATCCTCCTCCGGTGTCCCTCGCCAGGGGTGAACTCTCCATGAAGACAGCATCCTGTGAGCGTGGCTCTCTGCCGTCCCCGGGGCTTCGCGTCTCGCTGCTTCCACCTTAGACGTGCGACAGGAATCGGGGATGCAATGGCAGCTGAGGCATGTTCTGTCTCCCGCAGAGAGAAGAGGCCAGGCGGCGGCACATCCGCCTGCACATGGAAGGCGCGCTGACCGCCCGGGACAAGGTCGGGGTGCAGGACTTCGTGCTGTTGGACGCACACACCAGCGAATCGGCTTTCCTGGACAACCTTCGCAAGCGTTTCAGGGAGAACCTCATCTATGTAACGTACCCCCTTCCTCAGCCGGTTTCCTTCTGTGGCGGGTCCCTCCCCGCCGTCCCAGTTTGATGGTTGTGAGCGATATCACGCTATTAGGTTAGCCAGGGAAGGGAGGCGTGGAGGGACCCCGCTCAGATGCCTTTTCATCCTTTGGGCTTAAGGCCTTTTTGGCGGGACAGTGAGACGCAGACTGAAACCCGTCTCAGCCTCCAAAGGGAATCTCTGGGCCTATGTCACTGTAGGCTCTATGAATAGATCTAGGGTCTCGGGTAATGTCTTTAAAAAATATATATTTTATTGATTTTTTACAGAGAGGAAGGGAGAGGGATAGAGAGTTAGAAACATCGATGAGAGAGAAACATCGATCAGCTGCCTCCTGCACACCCCCTACTGGGGATGTGCCCGCAACCAAGGTACGTGCCCTTGACCGGAATTGAACCTGGGACCCTTGAGTCCGCAGGCCGATGCTCTATCCACTGAGCCAAACCGGTCAGGGCTCGGGTAATGTCTTGAGGGCCCTTTCTCCCTCTGGTGGGATCTCTCCCACCTCTCTGGTTTCTTTTGTGTCCGTTTCCTTCTGGGGAAGCCTCTCCACAAGGGGACAAGTTGGCTGCTAACAGAACCATGCCAACATCCATTTAGAGTTGCGGAAAGCGGGTCTTCCCAGATACACAGATGTTGACTGGCTCTGATTGGCCTATTTTGGGTCATGTGCCTATCTCTGAACCAATCCCAATAGCCAGGAGTGAGGAATATTCTGATTGAACAGAATATTTACCCAAGGCCACCCCTGGCGATGAGGGGTGAGGCCAGCGCCCCTCTGACCCTATGATATGGACGGAGAGCTGGGGAAGAGGGTCCCTCCAAGGGACCTGTTGGACGAAGGGGAACTAGATACCGGGGAGGGAGGCATAAATAAGAGATGTCCACCACACCCCCTGAGTATCCAAGGGCTGGCCCTGTTGCTTCTAGCGGTGGCCAGTTGTTATTAAATTCTCCATTTATCACCCCAACCTAATTTGATTGGTCAATTTTTCAGGTAAATTATTTCAGCTTACCTTTATTCCTAATTGTATGCCAAGTGGTTTTACCTTAATTGCTATATTACAAATATAAGTACTTCCAAAACTTGAATCCTAATAGAATCCAAGGTTGAGATCTTGGGGAGCATTTGCCCCATTTTAAATGGCTGGCGAGTTCACTCACCCTGCTTTCGCCCGATGGCCGGAGAGACCATGGTGAAACCTACGCCAGAGCGCGGTGTGCCCCCTCTTCACGTCATTCATTTTGTGTCACAGCTCGGGGCAGGTATTTTCATTTCAGCAGGGAGACCGGTGTCCCCGCCATCCATCGCCTTTGGAGTGAACCCCCAGTTCCTCACACGCCGTGTGATGGGAACTCGCTCCCTCTCCAACATCATCTCATCCCCCTTTCCATTCTCCCCTCCATCCCTGGCCTCTGTGGCTGCCAACCTGCCACGCTTCGTCCCTCAGCCTGGACCCCTTCCTGCTGACTTTTTTTCACAACGTGGCTCCTCCTCCTTCAAGTCTCAGCTCAGATGTCGCCTCCCAAAGGAAGCCGTCCCTAAGCCCGCTAGCTGAGGTGGCCTTCCTTAGTCATTCGCTCTCATTACCCTATTTACACCGTTCTGACCACTCATCTCTGGTGGAAACAGCCTTGATGCCTGGGTTGTTTATCTGCCCCTGTCCACCAAGCTCCATGACAACAGAGACCCCACCTGTCTTTTTTTTTCTTCCATTTTTTTTTATTAAGGTATCACATGTGTACATATCTTCCCATTGCCCCCACCCACCCCACTCCCATACATGCCCTCACCCCCCAGTGTCTTGCGTCCATTGGTCATGCTTCTATGCATGCATACAAGTCCTTCGGTTGATCTCTTATCTCCCCCACCTCTCCCTAACCTTCCCGCTGGAATTTGACAGTCTGTTCGATGCTTCTCTGCCTCTGTACCTATCTTTTTGTTCATCAGTTTATAATGTTCTTTATTATCCACAAATGAGTGAGATCATGTGGTATTTTTCTTTCATTGGCTGGCTTATTTCACTTAGCATAATGCTCTCCAGGTCCATCCAGGTTGCTGCAAATGGTAAGAATTCCTTCTTTTTTATGGCAGCATAGTATTCCATTGTGTAGATGTACCATAGTTTTCTGATCCAGTCATCTGCTGACGGGCACCTAGGCTGTTTCCAAATCTTAGCTATTGTAAGTTGTGCTGCTATGAACATAGGGGTGCATATATCCTTTCTGATTGGTGTTTCTAGTTTCTTAGGATATATTCCTAGGAGTGGGATTACTGGGTCAAATGGGAGTTCCATTTTTAGTTTTTTGAGGAAACTCCATACTGTTCTCCACAGTGGCTGCACCAGTCTGCATTCCCACCAGCAGTGCACGAGGGTTCCTTTTTCTCCGCATCCTCGCCAGCACTTGTCTTATGTTGATTTGTTGATGATAGCCATTCTGACAGGTGTGAGATGGTACCGCATTGTTCTTTTGATTTGCATCTCTCCCACTTGTCTTATGTATCACGTTCTATCCCCAGCTCTGAATGAACGCAGGGGGATCGTAGCACGTGATGGTCTTTTACAGTGGCCACTTGCACCCCGGGATTCCTCACTAGTGCTTTGGTCCATTCCTCTAGACATACATTGGCACCCTCCTTGTGTCCGTGAATCCGTACCAGGAGCTGGGCATCTACACCCTGAGCCAGATGGAACTTTATCAAGGGGTCAATTTCTTTGAACTGCCACCACATGTGTAAGTAGCACTCATCAGCTCACCAATAGGTGTATTTTTCTACTTTTTTCCTTCTTCTCTTCCCCCCGCTCCTTTTCTCCCTTCTCCTCACCCACCCATCCATCCATCCATCCATCCACCCACCCACCCACCCACCCATACATCCAAATCCTGGACACATACTACATTCTGTGTCTCACTCATTCTGTATCTGCTGCCTTGTAAAATAAGTTTGTCAACACCGTAGAAAACATCAGCAGATCATTGTGGAATCTCGGCTTAAATACGATGAGAGGTGGAATCTTTTGAAAATGCTGAGAAGTCTTAAGAGTGGCTAGAGAGGCATCTTCGCTGGGAAGTGGGTTGCTACTGCTCCATCTACTGGTGCCTGGGTGTCATAGCAGCTAAGGGAATTCTCCATGGGTAGAAACTTAGCAGGGCTGCAGATCCCTAAGGCAAGCAGTTTCCTGTTTGATTTGGGCTTTGCTGACTTTCTTAGTTCTCCTTCCGGGCTGATTTCTGGGCTAATATTGATGTCCTCCCTCCATTTTTCTTGGCGACTCATTCTCTCACCTCTCAGGGCGTTTATAAACCTTTCCGTATCACTACCACCAATGATTTCCGAAATGGCCAGCTTTCAAACTCAGACACATGCAAAGATTATGATCTTGGGAGATCTTCATGCTTTGGTTTCTGATCTTGGAGATAAATCCCACATGAGAGTTTTAGCTGTTGTTGTAAAGATATCACAGAGGTTTTAAAATCTTTTTGGTTTCCTGTCCCTACACTCTTTTTAAAATTTTTATTTTTATTGATTTCAGAGAGGAAGAGAGGGAGGGAGGGAGAAAGAGAGAAACATCAATGATGAGAGAGAATCATTGATTGGCTGCCTCCTGTACACCCTCCACTGGGGATCGAGCCCGCAACCCAGGCATGTGCCCTGACCGGGAATCAAACCGTGACCTCCTGGTTCATAGGTTGACGCTCAACCCACTGAGCCACGCCGACCGGGCTGTCCCTACATTCTTAATAACCTGCGTTTTGAGAGAAAAATGGGAGATCTTATTATATCTATTGAATTGTTTAATATTTAGACAAGTTGTTGTTTTTGCCTACAACTCATAGACCATCTCTTGGGGGATATAATTTAGTATCTGGCTTATTTGTATAAGAAATGTTGATAGATTAAACAAAATAAATCTGTTAAATTAGAAATTATTTCTGCCACTGCTCAAATTCCTCACGTTAGCTCATGTACTATTTGAGCGTTGCTATCTAGTACACTTCCTGTGTGATCCGTGAGGGGGTTGTGAGGGGTTTGATCTCCGCCTGAGCTCCGTGTCCTTGGGCCACGGCCTGGATGTGGCTGCCTGGAGGCAGGGCGCTTTGTGGGCGTCAGAGCCGAGGGCAGTCGCGTGGTGGCCACTTCCCACGCCTCCCGCTTCTGTCCCACCTCCCCAGCTATGCCATAGCTGACAACGCTTACCGCATGATGTGCTCGGAGCGAACGAACCACCTCATCCTCATTTCTGGAGAGAGCGGGGCCGGGAAAACGGAGGCCTCGAAGAAGATCCTCCAGTATTTTGCAATGACCTGCCCCATGACCGACTCGCTAGAAGTCGCCAGGGACAGGCTGCTGCTCTCCAATCCGGTGCTGGAGGTAAGCAGCCGCGGAGGCCCGAGGAAGGGGAGCTCCCGGAAGGGCACCAAGTGAGAAGAATCCCCGGAGCAGGTCAGTCACAATGGGAAGGTCACGGTCCGGGAGTGAAGGAGAGGGGCGTCGGGTAGTCTTGAGGTTAAGGGCAGGACCTTCAAGTCCAGCAGGCGTGATGCTAATCCCAGGGCAGCCACGCACCAACGAGCTTCAGAAAGTCATTTCACACCCTGGGGCCCATGTTCCCATCTGTGTAATGGGTATACTCATAGCGCTCACCTCCTGGGAGGTTTTGAGGTTTAAATGAGATGAATGCATAAAAAGCACACTGCAAAATCAAGAAGCACTAAAATAATGCTCCATTATTTATTTAGATTTTTTAAAAATATATATTTTATTGATTTCTACAGAGAGGAAGGGAGAGGGATAGAGAGTTAGAAACATGGATGAGAGAGAAACATCGATCAGCTGCCTCCTGCACACCCCCCACTGGGGATGTGCCCGCAACCAAGTTACATGCCCTTGACCGGAATCGAACCTGGGACCCTTGAATCCGCAGGCCGACGCTCTATCCACTGAGCCAAAACGGTTAGGGCTTATTTAGATTTTTATTATTAATTAAAATCATTTGGATGATTCTGTCTACTCTTGCAATTCACGGACTTGCTGGATAATTTTGAACAAGTTACTTTCTCCTGTGTTTTTGTTGCCCTCTGGGTAAAAGATTTTGAAGGTTGGAGGAGTTTTCCAGTGGGCCTTTGGGATAGAAGAAGAAGGGGTCTGGTTATGGGGGCCATGACCTGCTCCTTCTAGCACAGCAAGGGCCGAGGGTCCTATATGACACCTCTCCTCAGGCCATTTCTAATCTATTCCTGGATTGGATTCCAGGGAGAAGGTATATTTTCCTCTTTTTTTCTGTTCCGGTCCAACCCTAGGAGTTGGCCTCAAACCCTCTGTAGTTAGTGATTCCTTAGGAATAAAGTACAGCTTTCACCCCTGGCCCCCCCTCCCTCCCGCCTGTTTCCATAACATGCATGCCCTTCGGGCTCAGGAATTGGATGCGCTCAGAGTAGTGAGCTCAGAGGACAGTGAGGGGCAGTTTGGCTCAGCGCTCCCCTCTCCCCACTTTGTATTCCAAGGCCTTTGGAAATGCCAAAACGCTCCGGAATGACAACTCCAGCAGATTTGGAAAATACATGGACATACAGTTTGACTTTAAGGTACACTCAAGTTCCCATTACTGTTATGGGGGGCCCCTGCACTCACCAGCGACGGAAATCCACCCCAAGGCACCTTAAGGGAGGAGGGGCACTTATTGGCTCAAACAGCTGAGAACTCCAGGACTTGCGCTTGTTTTAGGAAATGCAAATAAAGGCCACAGTGAGATGCCATCTAGATGGGCAGAAATGAAGAAGTCTGATAATTCCAGGTGTTGGCAAAGATGTGGATCATTAGCGGGTGGGGGGGGGGGTACATTAGTGTAACCTATTTGGGAAACAATATACAGGTGGGGCGAAAGTAGGTTTACAGTCGTGCGTATGGAAAATAATACAATAACCTATATATATAAAAGCCTAAGCGACCGTTACAACCAGTCGACTGGTTGTTATGATGTGTCCTGATCACCAGGGGGCAGACGCTCAATGCAGGAGCTGCCCCCTGGTGGTCAGTGCGCTCCCACAGCCAACCTCCCATAGTTTCTCCTCCCCTACAAACCCTCCCTCCCCAGACTGTGAGATGGCCCTGATTGGCCCTGATCGCTGGCCAGGCCGAGGGACCCCACCTGTGCACGAATTAGTGCACTGGGCCTCTAGTCAGTAAATAATAATACAAGAACAAACTCTGTTTTGTGTACTCACAGCTGTTAACCTACTTTCACCCCACCCCGTATTACCGCGGAATCACAGGAACTAAGGTGGAGACAGTCCACTCCTGGAGATTCTCCTGCAGATGTGCAAGCACGCCTACAGAGCACTGTGCGTGATGGGACCAACCCACACGTCTGGGGAGGGCTGACGGTCCGCGTACAGGAGCACGGCCAGTTCAGTTGGGCGGGTGTTCACACAG
This sequence comes from Cnephaeus nilssonii, assembly GCF_951640355.1. Taxonomy (NCBI): domain Eukaryota; kingdom Metazoa; phylum Chordata; class Mammalia; order Chiroptera; family Vespertilionidae; genus Cnephaeus; species Cnephaeus nilssonii. The sequence continues at coordinate 21,926,411 of NC_137093.1, read as the reverse complement.
GGAGGGGTTGTATGGCAGTGGGAGCAATAAGAAGCCTGACACAAAAACGGAATTGTATTTTAAAAAAAATATATTTTATTGATTATTTACAGAGAGGAAGGGAGAGGGATAGAGAGTTAGAAACATTGATGAGACAGAAACATCGGTCAGCTGCCTCCTGCACACCTCCCACTGGGGATGTGCCCGCAACCCAGGGACATGCCCTTGACCGGAATCGAACCTGGGACCCTTCAGTCCGCAGAATTGTATTTTGTGTCTGGCTTCTTTCCACCCACGTTCTATCCGTCCAGTTCATCCATGCGGCTGCCCGTGGCGGCGGTTCATTTTCCGGTGGTGTGACCTGGTCGCCCTGTATCTGTCCTCCTGTTGACGGACATCTGGGGCGATTGCAGACTGTGCTCTGAGCATCCGTGGGCCTGTCTTTCAGTAGATACCAGCGTCCGTTCATGTTGGGCATGTCCCCGGAAGTGGCACTGCTGGTCCTTACTCCCAGTGGCTCCACGCCCCTGCCAGCGCGTGGGAGGTCAGTCCTCCCGGTTTTCGGCGTTCTGGTGGGGTGGGGTGCTTTCTCACTGTGACTGAAGTTTGTATCTTCCTGGTTATTCACGAAGCGTTGGTCGTTGTTGAAGGCTTTTGCCCGTTTTTAATCGGGCTGTGTGTTTCCTTATTGATTTGCAAGAGTTCTATCTATGTCCTGGGATACCAATCCTTCATGGGATGAATTACTAACAATCATAACTAAGACAGTGTGATATTGGCACCAGGATACATAAACAGGCCACTGGACCAGGATAGAGTCCAGAAAGACCCCCACGTATAGTAGGTCACTTGATTTAACCCTTTGCACTCGGATGTCGAGTGTGACTTGACATGATTAGCAGTAGAATAAAGGAATCGAAAAAAGCAAGCGAGTGCAAAGGGTTAATGACAAAAGCACCACACTGATTCAGTGGGGACAGGGTTGTCTTTTTGACGAAGGGTGCTGATCAGTTGGAAATCCAGATGGCCTCTGACCCCCTTCCTCACTTCATATACAAAAATCACATAGCCGTCAATTATAGCCCTCAACACGGATGGCAGAACAATCACACTTCCAGACAGAAGCACAGAAAGACCCTCATGACCTTGGGGGAGGCAAGAATCCCTTTGGACGGAGCCCGGGAAACACCTGTCATGGGAGACGGATAGATCCGACTCCATTCCGCTTCAGAATTTCTCTTCTCAGAAAATACCAAAAAGAGGGAGCTTGGTTACTATTGTCATTGCCGCATTTTTTATTTTTTATTTATTTGGTCCTGTTTTGAAGGGCATTCCCATCGGCGGGCATATCATCGGGTACTTGATAGAAAAGTCTCGAGTTGTCTATCAAAACCACGGGGAGCGGAACTTCCACATCTTCTACCAGCTGCTGGAGGGCGGCGAGGAGCGGCTGCTGGCCTACCTGGGGCTGGAGCGAGACCCCCAGCTGTACAGATACCTCGCCCAGGTGGGAAGCCCGCACCTGGCTTCGGGGACCCCTCGGAGGGGGGACCAGGGGTGTCTGTGGGGCCCTCAGTGGGGTGGCCTAAGACAGTGGTCGGCAAACTCATTAGTCAACAGAGCCAAATAGCAACAGTACAACGATTGAAATTTCTTTTGAGAGCCAAATTTTTTAAACTTAAACTTCTTCTAACGCCACTTCTTCAAAACAGACTCGCCCAGGCCGTGGTATTTTGTGGAAGAGCCACACTCAAGGGGCCGAAGAGCCGCATGTGGCTCGCGAGCCGCCGTTTGCCGACCACGGTCCTAAGAACTTTCTCAGACCATGCTGGAGGTAGCCCACCGACTGTTCCTCACACTTTGGCCCCAGCGTGGCTCCGTGGTTGAGCGTCGACCTATGAACCAGGAGGTCAGGGTTCAGTTCCCAGTCAGGGCACACGCCTGGGTTGTGGGCTCGATCCCCAGTGTGGGGCGTGCAGGAGGCAGCCGATCAATGATTCTCTCTCATCATGGATGTTTCCACCTCTCACTCCCTCTCCCTTCCTCTCTGAAATAAATAAAAAACATATGTATTTAAAAAAATTTTTTTAAAAATAAAAGCCTTCATCTAGAATGTTTTTTTCTTTAAATTGTGACACTGGTCGATCTGTTACTTATTTGAAAGACAACTTCTCGAGTGAGGGGGACGCGACTTGTCACGCTTCTGCTGGTGACCGTTCACACGGCCTGTGTTTCCCTCTCAAGGGCCGGCTTGTCTTTCCCTGAGGGAGGCCTCCTGCCGGCACGGTTTTGCTGGTGGTTGCTACGTGTGCCCGGATTGTTTTCCGAATGTCGGCACTGTCATGTCCCTCCACGCCTCAGCAGGTGTTTATTGAGATGTGTCTTCAGCTTTTTAAAGCAAAAAATAGCAAGAAGAACCTTTTTAAAACACACACAAAAAGATGTACCACGAGTATGTGACTTTGGAAGGTTGCCCAGGATGGGGATGTTGAACTAAACTTCCAAATGCATTGGCATAGAGCAGCCGCTGGCAGGTGCCCCTGTGCTAGGTGCTTAGAGGGAAATTCACAGTTCAGGACGGTACGGAGACCCGGCGCTCGCATGCTTGAGGAGAAAAGCATTCTGGTTTAGGAACAGCTATTCGCTGTCCTTGCCCAAGTGCCACTAAGCGACCCGACTCTGTGTCAGCAGGCTCACGGTGCCAGCGAGTCGTCTCTGAATGACAGGAACGACTGGAAAACCGTCTCCAAGGCGTTTGCGGTCATCGATTTTACGGAAGACGACCTGGAGGTACGGGCCTGTGCCTGTGAGGTCTGGAGCTGAGGGGACAATCCTGGCTTCCTGGTGATTGCCTGGGCGGGTGGTCAGATTCAGCCAACAGGAATGCAGGACGCCTATTTATATCTTAATTTTAAGTGAACAATGACTATTGGTTTGTTTATATATTTTATTTATTTATTTATTTTTTCTTCAAAAGGTCTCACATTTTATTAAATTTTATTCTTAGAGATTTGCCATTTTTTAATGTTAATTATATAACATCTTTTTATTTATTTATTTATTTATTTAAATTTCTTTATTGATTAAGGTGTCACATATTTGTCCTCATCCCCCCATTCCCATCCCACACCCCTCCCCACGGATGCCCCAACCCCCTGTTGAACTTAACCATTGGTTAGGCTCATATGCATGCACACAAGTCCTTTGGTTGATCTCTCCCCCCTCCCCCCACCCTCCCCTATCCTCCCTCTGAGGCCCGATAGTCCGATCGATGCCTCCTTGTTTCTGGTTCTGTTCTTGTTCATCAGTCTATGTTGTTCATCATTTCCCCTAGATGAGCAAGATCATGTGTCACTAGAGATATACTTATATGAACTGAATGTGAGATGAGCAATAATAGTTATGCTGACAGGCAAATGAATCAGTCTGTAGTGAGTTTCTTTCTGGACCAACAGTTCTTTTGAGACCCAATATCAATGTCCATCAGTTCCTTATGTGTACATGTTGGCACTGACCCCTCTGCTCTGGATGGTGGACAAATGGTGGTAATGCAGGTTCGATTCCCTCTGGTTGGGTCTCGGCCGGACCCAGGGGCACAGCTTCATCCGGACCCAGGGGCACGGCTTCATCCGGACCCAGGGGCACGGCTTCATCCGGACCCAGGGGCGCGTGGCCTCACCCGGACCCAGGGGCGCGTGGCCTCACCCGGATCCAGGGGCACATGGCCTCACCCGGACCCGGGATCTAGCTTCACCCGGACCCAGGGGCGCGTGGCCTCACCCGGACCCAGGGGCGCGTGGCCTCTCCCAGACCCAGGGGCGCGTGGCCTCACCTGGACCTAGGTGTGTGCGGCCTCACCCGGACCTGGGACCCAGCCTCACCCGTGTTTATATATTTTAAAAATCCTCACCCAAGGGTATGTCTATTGACTTTATTTGTTTGTTTATTTTTTTTATTGATTTCAGAGAGGAAGGGAGAGGGACAGAGAGATAGAAACATCAATGATGAGAGAGAATCACTGATCGGCTGCCTCCTGCACGCCCCCTACTGGGGACCAAGCCCGCAACCCAGGCATGTGCCCTTGACCGGAATTGAATCTTGGACCCTTCAGTCCACAGGCCAACGCGCTGTCTACTGAGCCAAACTGGCTAGGGCTGTTTATTGACTTGAGAGAGAGGGAGAGGGAGGTGGAGAGAAAGAGAGAGAGAAACATCACTGGGTCACCTCCTGTACGTGGCCCGACTTCAGATCGAACCCGGGTGGCTCAGCTGGTTGGTATACGGGATGATGCTCCAACCAGCTGAGCCACCCGGCCAAGGCGAGGACTCATTTTTTCCCAGTATACGTGTACCCCAACTTTGCATGGGACTGGCTGACACCGGGACGTGAGTCATTGCTTATGCGAGATTCACATGGTGACGGGGGCTCTGCGTTTTGCTGGCAGCCCTGAGTTCCCCCACTGTTGTGGGAAAAGGGGTGATGTTTCTCCTTCCCCTCAAGTACCATCTCCAACATTTAGGTCTCATGGACTCCTGTAGATAACCAATCCCCACAGAATTACTTATTTACTCTTCTATTTCAAAACAAACTGGAACAACTGGTAGGATTTGTAAACAACATTTTTACATCTTTTGGTCTTTTTTGGATTGTTAAACTATTGGTATTTCTAGGACCAGAATATGATCCCAACATACCTATATATCGGGGACTGTGGCATTTGAATGTTAAATGGTTTACTGGGGGTGGGGGGGGGAATGTAAAAATACCAGTGTCCTGGGCAGGAGATTGAGTGGGACATCTTCCCCACCCTCCCCTGAGGATGGAGGTTGGGGGGTGGCTCTTCCCCACCCCCACCCCCCACCTCTAGTACCTGGAGTGGCTCAGAGGCCCGGGTCTGGGGAGGGGAGGGATTCTGACCTGTGAGCTCAGGGCTGAAAGTGGGGGTGGTTTTCCCTCGGTACCTCCTCTGATGACATGTATCTCTCCTCCTCCTCCCGCGTTCCTAGAACCTCTTTGGAATCATTGCCAGCATCCTGCACCTGGGGAACATCTGCTTTAGGGAGAACCACCAGGGCTGTGCCACCATACCAGTCATCAGCGAGATCAAGTGGATCGCCAAGGTGATGCTTCTTCAGAGGTGGGGACACGGGGTGGGAGGTTGTGGGGGGAGTGAGGCAGCGGGATGCCCATGTTTCAGTGGCTGACACCATGTTCTTGCAGCTGGTGCTGGTTAGGAGGTGTGAGCATGCAGGGGTGGCCGGGGGCGAGGGTGGCCGGGGGCGAGGGTGGCTGAGGATGAGGGTAAAAGCCATTCGGTTGGAAGATCTAACGTGGTCTGTTTTGCATTAAAGCTCAATGATCACTCGGGGCAGGGAACCCTGAGCCCGGAAACTCTATGAACTCTTCCTAAGCTCCCGAGTCCGATCAGGTCCCTGAATGGCTTTCACTGTGGTTTTCGTTTATTCAGCTCCTGGGGGTCCCGCCGGCGGCCCTTCTGGAGGCTCTCACCCACAGGAAGATTGAAGCCCAAACCGAGGAGGTAACCATGGCTCTGGGTGGGACCGGGCCTGTTCCCTCCTCCGCTGCAGCCCACCAGGTCCTGCCTGGCCCAGCTCCGGCCAGCGGCTCCTGCCTTAACTTCCTCTTCCCCCCCGCCCCCCGACATCACACCATCGCCAGCTCGCTCTCCATGCCTCACCGTCGCCGTGCCTTCCCTCCACTGGGTCTTTGCACATGCTGTTCCCTCCGCTGGAACACTCTTCCCTGTGTTGCATCTGGTTGACTCCTGCTCCTTCAGGCCCAGGTCACTTCCTGCTCACGTCCCCCCGGCCCTACGGCATCGGGCGCAGCTCCTCAGAGCACTTGTCACTCTCCGCTTGAGGACAACATGACTCTTCTTGGTGTGACCTATTTTTTAAAGTATTTATTTTTTTTATTGAGAGAGAGGAAGGGAGAGGGATAGAGAGAGAGACATCGACGAGAGAGGAACCTCATGGGTCGGCTGCCTCCTGCAGGCCCCCTACTGGGGATCAAGCCTGTAACCCGGGCATGAACAGGCAACCCTGTGGTCCTGGGTTGGTGCTCAACCGCTGGGCCACACCAGCTGGGCTGTGTGACCTACTGACTGTGCCCCCCTCCCCAGTGTGCGCCCAGCCCTCAAAGCCTGGACCTGTTTGTCTTGGTCGTGGCTGTGTCTCAGGAGCTCGGCACAGTGAAATAGCTGCTCGGTGCACGTGTGCAGGACCAGGGGGGAGCATCCTCCCCGGTGGTCATCATTCAAGGCTAATTTGAGCCCTGGCTGTGGCTCAGTTGGTTGGGTGTCGTCCTGTGCACCAACAGGTTGCCGGTTCGATTCCCCATCAGGCCACATGCCAGGGTTGCGGGCTTGATCCCCAGTAGGGGGCGTGCAGGAGGCAGCCGATCAATGTTTCACTCTCACATCGATGTTTCTCTCTTTCTCCTCTCTCAACATCCATTAAAAATCTTTTTTAAAAAGGCTGCTTTGAAAACTCTGGGGACTTTCTTTTAACCTCTGCAATGATGCACCTGTTGTCCTTCTCAGGTGATCTGCCCACTGACTCTAGAAAACTCTGTCTACGCCAGAGACGCGATGGCGAAGGCCGTTTACGGGCGCACATTCACGTGGCTGGTGAACAAAATCAACTCCTCCTTAGTGAACAAGGTCAGTCCCCCGTGCTGGCTGGCTTGTTCTCACGAACATGGTGATGTTGTGTAATTCACATCATTGCCTGGCTGGCGTGGCTCAGTGGTTGAGCGTCGACCTCTGAACCAGGAGGTCACAGTTTGATTCCTGGTCAGGGCACATGCCCGGGTTGTGGGCTCGGTCCCCAGTGTGGGGCGTGCAGGAGGCAGCCAATCAGTGATTCTCTCTCATCATTGATGTTTCTCTCTCTCCCTCTCCCTTCCTGTCTGAAATCAATTTAAAAATTTAAAAAAATAATTTACATTGTTACTCCAAACAATTTGTGAGAATTAACCATAAGCTCCTGATGGGCAGGGACAGTCTCCTCACACCTACATTCCCAGCACCTAGCACACAGTAGGCTCCCTAAAGTGCCTGCTGAAAGATTCTCCCAGTGTGTCCCGAAGTACGGGACACGGAGCACATGAAGCATGCCAGATGGCTTGCAGTACATACAGGAAGGCTGAATCTCAGCAGTAGTATATTTAATGTGTGTCAGAAAAAATCCGATGGCTCCTTTGAACTCGCCTTCTGATCACATTACTTTCTAAGTGGAATTTAAATGAAAAGGGGATTTACTCAGAGCTAGAAATTAAGGAAATGCTACGAGAAGTCAAGGTGTGTGGATGTGGTGAAACTCTTGGAGGTTAAGGCTGTGAAGGACAGCTTTGGGAGACATCAGCTCCGCACAGGCATACCTCAGAGAGACTGGGCTCGTTCTAAACCGCAGTAAAGCAAGCATTGTGATAAAGCGAGGCGTGTCTTTTTGCTGGTGGTGGGTCTTGCCTTCAGTTTGTAAAAACGCAACGTCTGGGAAGTGCCATAAAGCTAGGCACGATAACACGAAGTGTGCCTGCACCCCATTCAGAATGTTAAACTGTGTCCCTGAAAAATAGGCATGCGCTCTCTCAATATCCATCCTGGCCTGACCGCACTTGGCCCTTTGTTTAAAACTAGAGTCCAGGTGCACGAAATTCATGCATGGGGGGGGGGGGGGTCCCTCAGCCCAGCCTGCACCCTCTCCAATCCAGGACCCCTCTGGGAATGTCCGACTGCCGGTTTAGGCCTGATTCCTGTGGGATCGGGCCTAAACAGGCAGTCGGACATCCCTCTCACAATCCGGGACCACTGGCTCCTAACTGCTCACCTGCCTGCCTGCCTGATCACCCCTAACTGCCCCCCCCCATGGCCTGGTCACCCCTAACTGCCCCCCTGCCGACCTGGTCACCCCCAACTGCCACCCCCGCCGGCCTGGTTGCCCCTAACTCCCCCCCTCTGCCGGCCTGGTCGCCCCTCACTGCCCCCCCGCCAGCCTGGTTGCCCCACATAGCCTGCTGTTCAGTCATTTGGTTGTCCCTCACTAAACACCCTGTAGGCCTGGTTGCCCCACACACTCTGCTTGTTCAGTCATTTGGTCATCCCTCACCCCCCTGCTGGCCTGGTCGCCCCATGCAGCCTGTTCAGTCATCTGTTCAGTTGTTTCTGTTGTGACGGTCGCTTAGGCTTTTATATATATATATAGATGACATCTGTACCCCCTGTCTTTTTCCTGGATAGATGTCTCCATGGCTGTCTGTCTATAAGCCTCCCTCCCTCCCTCCCTTGCTCCCTCCCTCCCTCGGTCCCTCCCTCCCTCCTTCCCTTCCTCCCTCCCTCCCTCCCTTTTTTCCTCCCAGATCAAATGTGGGCTTGGGACTCGAGTTGAAGAGGGTTAAGCAAGGCAGTGAATCAGAAGGGGAGGCGTCACTGCTCGGGTGCTGGATGGGGAGCTGGGTGGGACGTAGTAGGCTGCAGGCAGGAGGGAGCTGGGAAAATGTTTCCGCCCTGAGGTGCTTCTGTGAGCCGTTGTTGGAGAGAAAAGGCGTGAGCTGTGTAGCCACGGCCCCCGCTTGGGGGCAGCCACTGGGATTGAGTGTCTCGGCGTGAAAGGCCTGACGTGAACAGCGTGCTCTTCTGACTAGGAGTTCACCAAGAAGACCGTGATCGGGTTGCTGGACATCTACGGGTTCGAGGTCTTCGACAAGAACGGGTGAGGCCCTTTGTGCATCTTTCAGGTCTGAGTCTGGTTTCCGGCCTCGCTCTTGTGATGGGAGTTGATTTCCCCGAAATCCTCCAGATTTGCACGGACTGACGGGTCTAGCAGTGGAACAACCATGGAAAAGGCAAACGTCTTCTAGCTCGACTCTTGTGGTCGCTTCACTGAAGGGTTTGATTAATGAGGATTTTGATCTTTCTCTATTAGAAAGCATCCTTAAAGATAAGGGAATACGCCCTGACCGGTTTGGCTCAGTGGATAGAGTGTCAGCCTGCGGACTCAAGGGTCCCTGGTTCGATTCTGGTCAAGGGCATGTGCCTTGGTTGCGGGCACATCCCCAGTGGTGGGGGGGCGGTGGGGGTGTAGGAGGCAGTTGATGGATGTTTCTCTCTCATCGATGTTTCTAACTCTCTATCCCTCTCCCTTCCTCTCTGTAAAAAATCAATAAAATATAAAAAATAAAAAAAATAAGTGAATATAATAAAGCTGAAAGCAACAAATGAAAAAACAAACTTATGGACACAGACAACAGTGTGGTTGTTACCAGAAGGGAAGGGGGCAGGGGTGGGGGGTGGGGATGGAGATGAAGAGGGTAAAGAGCAGCAAATATATGGTGACCGAAGGAGACTAGACTTTGGTGGGGTGAGCACACAACGCCATATACAGATGATTACACTTGAAACATATAATTATGAACCAGTGTTGCTCCAATAAATTTAATTTTTTTTTAAAAAGTAAATACAACTTTTAAAAAATTGGCCTACTTGCATAGCTTTAGTGTTTAAATTTTTTTTTTTTTGCATCTCTAGTTTTGAACAGTTCTGTATAAATTACTGCAATGAGAAGCTTCAGCAGCTCTTAATCGAGAGAACCCTGAAGGCGGAACAGGCGGAATATGAAATGGAAGGGATCGAGGTAAATGTCTTGGTGTTTTCTTCCCATTTGAGAACCCCGTGGGAGACATTTCCCTGAGAAACAGGATTGCATTGGCGATTTTCCCTGATCAGGGCTGAGAACTATTCTGTACTCCTTCTCTGCTATTTCCTGGGGAAGTTCTTTTGATATTCAGAAAGGATTATTCTTTTTTAATGTTGGAGATACAAATCAGATTTTCGAAAAGATGTCGGAAAACCCATTTAAAAGAAATGCATCTTCTGCTCATCTAAGCCCTCTCCTCGTTGTCCTTTTAGTGGGAGCCGATTCAGTATTTCAACAACAAGATCATCTGCGACCTGGTTGAAGAAAGGCACAAAGGGATCATCTCCATCCTGGTGAGAACATTGCTGTTGACTTAGAGCCCATTCACCCCGTGTTTGCGACGCGTGCAAGGACTTGTAGCATCTTGAGATGGGTACAGCGACAACAGCACTTAGCTCCGAGAGGAGGTGGAAGGACAAATTTAGTGAGATGGTGTAGGCAGAGGGCTCAGAGCCACGCCTGTTCCATGGTGAGCATTCAGGCTTCATTCATTCATTCATTCATTCATTCGACAAACACTCATCGAACGCTTGCTTTGTGCCAGGATTGTGCCCTGTGCTTTGGGACATAGCAGAGGAAAACCAATAGAGGCTTTGAATTCTGGCAGGGAGGGACTGACCACAAATAGGTTAATGGGCAACATAGGTAGATTGTGGGGAAAAGGGATCAGGTGAGGTGTTCTGGGGAGGGCAGCTCAATTTTAGGTCATTGATGGTTCAGGAAGGACTCGCTGAGAAGGTGACATCTGAGCAAAGACCTGAAGGAGGTGAGGGCACCAGCCGTGGGGTCATCTGGGGAAGCAGGTCCCTGGAAGCGTGGGCTGACCTACATGAGTGTGTGTGCATTCAATGCTCAGAGGGATTGCTAGACTAGTATGTTAAGATATTGTAGCCAGGCGTCCTCAAACTACGGCCCGCGGGCCACATGCGGGTGTTTTTGCCCTTTTGTTTTTTTACTGCAAAATAAGATATGTGCAGTGTGCATAGGAATTTGTTCATAGTTTTTTTTTAAACTATAGTCCGGCCCTCCAACGGTCTGCGGGACAGTGAACTGGCCCCCTGTTTAAAAAGTTTGAGGACCCCTGTATGTAGGCCCTAGCCAGTTTGGCTCAGCAGATAGAGTGTTGACCCGGGGACTGAAGAGTCCTGGGTTCGATTCTGGTCCCGGGCTTGTACCTCAGTTGCAGGCTCAATGCCCAGCCCGGTCTGATGCGTCTCTCTCATCGATGTTTCTCTCTCTTTCTGAATCTCCCCCTCCCTCCCATTCTCTCTAAAAATATCAATGGAAAAAAATATCCTCAGGTGAGGATTAACAGAAGATATTTTAGTAAAAACTACCTCATCCCACTGGTTCTCCATAAATGAGATCAGCATAAAAATGCTTCCTAATGAGAGTTGTCTCGCCAACCTTAACTTGGTTTTTGTTGTTACTGTTTTTTAATAAAAGCTACATGGTCGATTCATCTTTAATTTTTAAAAATTATGTTGTTATTTATTTTTAGAGAGAGAGAGAGAGGAAGGGAGAGGGATAAAGAGAAACATCAACGAGAGAGGAATGTCATCGATCAGCTGCCTCCTCCACGTCCCCTACTGGGGATGGAGCCCGCAACCTGGGCATGTGCCCTGACTGGGGATTGAACCGGCAACCTCTTGGTTCCTGGGTTGACTCTCAACTGCTGAGCCACACCAGCCAGGCTCATCTTTATTTTTTTGAAGATGGTCACTGAAATGTTGCATAGCTTGAGAAATATGAGACGTTAGGCCCAAGTGGTTTTATAGTTTGCTTTCCATGAGCTTTGAGTAAAAGGGGATCTGTATGTTCTTTGCCAGAGATGCGTAGTTAGGTAAAAAATGAGGTTGCGTGAGTAAGCCAGCTGGGCATGGAAGCTGTCACGTGTCCTTGGGAAGACTTTGGAGATGAGCCTCAGCTCGGTGGGTGGTGGAGTTGATTTTTCATGGAATTTCCAGTCTCTGGTTCCGTGGTTCTCTTGAAAAAATCTGAGGACATGTGATGGGTTAGGCCCCCTCCCCTGAAACATTCACCTGAACTTAAGTGAGACGGCCGCATTTGAGTCCAGGACCTGTCAGGGATGGTGAGAGCGTTTAAGCTTGGACGTGGTGGAGTGTGCTGCTGTGGCTCGAAGCTTCTCTTCTTCTTCTGAAGGATGAAGAATGTATCCGTCCTGGTCCTGCTTCCGACTTGAGTTTCCTGGAGAAACTGGAAGAGAAAGTGGGGAAGCATGCGCATTTCCAAACGTAGGTATTGCGTTCGGTGAGCTGTTGCACCATTGCACGGTGTACCCACTTTCTTAGGGATGTGGGCGGTGCTCCCCAAGAGTGCAGCTACGTCTTCATAATAGAAATACCGTTATGGTGCACCACGTCATAGTCAGCAGGCCCTCGGACAACGTTGTTTCATTATAAGGTTGATGAGATGCCGTAGGAACTTGATTCTTATTTATATCAAATAGCTTACGGTAAAAGTGGTTTTATTATACGTTGTTTTGCCACCGTTCCAAGAACGTATTGACTATGTTAAGTGAGGACTTACTGTATATGCATCCTTTTTGTGAGTAAAAAATCAAACTCGAATTCCATGTCAAAAAATTTTTTTTATTGATTTTAGAGAAGAAGGAAGAGGGAGAGAGAGATAGAAACATCAATGATGAGAGAGAATCATTGATCGCCTGCCTCCTGCACACCCCACACCGGGGATCGAACTCGCAATCCGGGCATGTGCCCTGACTGGGAATGGAACCGTGACCTCCTGGTTCATAGGTCCATGCTCAACCACCAAGCCACACCGGCTGGGCCCAAGTCAGATTTTAAAAAGATTTTTGTATCTTGCTTTGTTCATGATCATTTCATTTGGAACATGTCCACATGCATACGAAATAGTTTCTTAAAAAAATTCAGTTAGAAAACACATATAGTGATGTGTAGATCTAATGTGTACAACCTGATGAATTTTTATATTTGTGTGTACCAATAACCACCACACAGATCTAAACATAGAGGATTTACAGCATCCCAGAAAATCAACTGGAAATTTAACTAAATTTGAGATGAGAGAACTTAAGAACATATGCTCTGGAGTCCTAAAGACCTTGTTTTGAACCCCAGCTCAGCCACTTAGACATTTGACCTTGGGCAAGCAACACTTTCTTTTTTCCTTTAATATATTTTTATAGATTTCAGAGAGGAAGGGAGAGGGAGAGAGATAGAAACATCAATGATGAGAGATAATGACTGATCGGCTGCCTCCTGCACATTCCCTACTGGGATCGAGCCCAAAACCCAAGTATGTGCCCTTGACCGGAATCGAACCCAGGACGCTTCAGTCCACAGGCCGATGTTCTATCCACTGAGCCAACCCAACTAGGGCCAAGCAACACTCTTGCGTCTGTGTTTCCCATTCTACAAGGTGGGGATGTTAACATACCTGCCATCTAGAGTTAAAAATAACTGTATAAGTCATCTAGTGCAATTTCTGGCCATAGTAAGGATCCCATGAATACTAGTGGCTTTATCAAACCTGTTGTAGAATGTCTAAATGATATGTAAAATGAATTGGATAACTAAATGAATCAAGGATGGAAAAATAAATTGTGGTATATTCACATGTGGAATAAAATACAGCCGTTAGAATGAACAGTTTGTAACTCCATGCAGTGATGTGGGTAAGTCACACACACACACTCATGGAAGAAAGATTGTTGAGCTGTATACACTTAGGATATGTGTGCATCAACATATATGTATATACATGTCAAGAAAAAGCTATTTAAAAAATATTTCATGAGTATTTTAGTCTCTCGACATCATAAAAATGTAAGGTGGTAAAATCGTTTCTTAGCTGTCCCTTGGAAAAATGGAAGTGACTTCACTGTAAAAGTAAATGTGTTTCACGGTTCATGCACGTTTTTTATTCCTCGGTGCGTGTGGGCAGGGAGGGCCTCATGTCAGCCCTCGGCTCCAGCCGGACGAAATGGCAGCAGGGTTTCCTGGGAGCTGCCCCTGGTGGTCAGTCAGCTCTCCGTGCTGGCCTTGAGCTGACTGCTGGGTCCCAAGCACCATCAAAGGCCTCTCCCTTTGCTTTGTACGGGGGTGCATTTTGCTGCCGAGACGTAGAAAGGTTCAGCTTGTGTCTGTGTCCGGCTCGCTGCAGCCGGAAGCTGGCGGGGCCAAAGGGCCGGAAGAGGATTGGCTGGATGGAGTTCCGACTGTTCCACTACGCGGGAGAGGTCACCTACTGCACCAAAGGTGAGTGTCCCGGGCACCGGTCACCGCCAGGCGGGGCCTCTGTGTCCTCTGAGGAAATGCTGCACGTCCACCCCGGCGTTCCCTCGCCTAAGGCATAGTCTCCCGGGATTCAGTGCCCCCTCCAGTGTCTCAATGCCATTCACCGGGTGGGGTTCTTTGATAACAGGCCTGGGTGCTGTACAGAGCTTAGTGTGAAGGCTGTGCATTCCTGGGTACGATGCTTAGTGTGAAGGCTGTGCATTCCTGGGTACAATGTTTAATGTGAATGCTGTGCATTCCCATGTACAGTGTTTAGTGTGAAGGCTGTGCATTCCCATGTACAGTGCTTAGTGTGAAGGCTGTGCATTCCTGGGTACAATGTTTAATGTGAATGCTGTGCATTCCCATGTACACTGCTTAGTGTGAGGCTGTGCCTTCCCATGTACAGTGCTTAGTGTGAGGCTGTGCCTTCCCATGTACAGAGCTTAGTGTGAAGGCTGTGCCTTCCCATGTACAGTGCTTAGTGTGAAGGCTGTGCATTCCCATGTACAGTGCTTAGTGTGAGGCTGTGCCTTCCCATGTACAGTGCTTAGTGTGAGGCTGTGCCTTCCCATGTACAGAGCTTAGTGTGAAGGCTGTGCCTTCCCATGTACAGAGCTTAGTGTGAAGGCTGTGCCTTCCCATGTACAGTGCTTAGTGTGAAGGCTGTGCATTCCCATGTACGATGCTTAGTGTGAAGGCTGTGCATTCCCATGTACAATGCTTAGTGTGAAGGCTGTGCATTCCCGGGTACGATGCTTAGTGTGAAGGCTGTGCCTTCCCATGTACAGTGCTTAGTGTGAAGGCTGTGCATTCCCATGTACAATGCTTAGTGTGAAGGCTGTGCATTCCCGGGTACGATGCTTAGTGTGAAGGCTGTGCCTTCCCATGTACAGTGCTTAGTGTGAAGGCTGTGCATTCCCGGGTACGATGCTTAGTGTGAAGGCTGTGCATTCCCATGTACGGTGCTTAGTGTGAAGGCTGTGCATTCCCATGTACAGTGCTTAGTGTGAAGGCTGTGCCTTCCCATGTACAGTGCTTAGTGTGAAGGCTGTGCATTCCTGGGTACGATGCTTAGCGTGAAGGCTGTGCATTCCCATGTACAGTGCTTAGTGTGAGGGCTGTGCCTTCCCATGTACAGTGCTTAGTGTGAAGGCTGTGCATTCCCATGTACGGTGCTTAGTGTGAAGGCTGTGCATTCCCATGTACAGTGCTTAGTGTGAAGGCTGTGCATTCCCATGTACAGTGCTTAGTGTGAAGGCTGTGCCTTCCCATGTACAGTGCTTAGTGTGAAGGCTGTGCATTCCCGGGTACGATGCTTAGTGTGAAGGCTGTGCATTCCCATGTACGGTGCTTAGTGTGAAGGCTGTGCATTCCCATGTACAGTGCTTAGTGTGAAGGCTGTGCCTTCCCATGTACAGTGCTTAGTGTGAAGGCTGTGCATTCCTGGGTACGATGCTTAGCGTGAAGGCTGTGCATTCCCATGTACAGTGCTTAGTGTGAGGGCTGTGCCTTCCCATGTACAGTGCTTAGTGTGAAGGCTGTGCATTCCCATGTACGGTGCTTAGTGTGAAGGCTGTGCATTCCCATGTACAGTGCTTAGTGTGAAGGCTGTGCATTCCCATGTACAGTGCTTAGTGTGAAGGCTGTGCCTTCCCATGTACAGTGCTTAGTGTGAAGGCTGTGCATTCCTGGGTACGATGCTTAGCGTGAAGGCTGTGCATTCCCATGTACAGTGCTTAGTGTGAGGGCTGTGCCTTCCCATGTACAGTGCTTAGTGTGAAGGCTGTGCATTCCCATGTACGGTGCTTAGTGTGAAGGCTGTGCATTCCCATGTACAGTGCTTAGTGTGAAGGCTGTGCATTCCCATGTACAATGCTTAGTGTGAAGGCTGTGCATTCCCGGGTACGATGCTTAGTGTGAAGCCTGTACCTTTCCATGGCAGCTCACCGGGATGTAGAATGGAGCGTGTGTGCCATAAGGCAGGCACTGAGGACCTGGTTCTCCCCATGTCCCCGAGGGATGCCTGACAGTGTCTGGAGACATTTGGTTGTTGCAAGTGGAGAAGATGCCACTGGCATCTGACGGTGGAGGCCAGGGAGGATGCTCAGCACCCTGCACGGCACAGAGGGTCCCGCAGCAGAGAGCTTTCAGCCCCAGCTGTCCCAGTGCCAAGGCTGAGGACTCGTGTAATCGTGAGATTGCTTTTAGGATTTCCCTTTGCGATCGGTGGGGATGGAATTGCATTTTCCGGCAAAGCCATTGATTCCAACACTCCTTACTCAATGTTTTGCAGGCTTCTTGGAAAAGAACAACGATCTCCTCTACAGGCATCTGAAAGAGGTCAGTCTGAAATGGAACCACGTGTTTCTGATGGGTCTGAGACACCCCCCGCGACACTGATTTGGGGGCAGATTTGTTCTGGAACTCCCTCTCCAGGCATCGTGTCAGAACGCCAGCATGCCACGGCTGGAACAGACACCGAGGCGTCCGTACAAACCTTTCACCTTCGGGGTTTCCGGGGGAGCGCGCACGGGACTCATTCCTCTGTGCCGGCAGGTGCTGTGCAGGTGCAGGAACGCCATCCTGAAGGAGTGCTTCCTGGCGGCCGAGCTGGAGAACCGCAGGAGGTCGCCCACGGTGAGTGGGAAGCGTGCCCGTGCAGAATTGGAAAGGTGGCAAAGCCCCCCCCCCAGGGTGCCCTCACCGCGGGCTCCCTGCCCTCCGTAAGCCCTCCCCTTGTCCTGGAGCGGCCCCTCCCCAGCGGGTTCTGTCGGATACGTATTTCCCAGGGGAGCACCCGGTGTGGCCGCTGGCAGACAGGCACTGAGCACCGATGAGCCAGGCCCTGGGCTGGGCACGGGATTTGCAGGAACAAAGCAGACAAGGCCCCTGAGCTCGTGGCTTACGATCTAGTGGGGAGGGGGCAGGAAAAGGACATCAAACAAAGAGCTTGGTAGTGCGAGTGCCGTAAAGGAAGCCTGGCAACAAGGAAGCGGGACTGAGGGCGTGGTGATGGGCTTGGCAGCGATGCCGGCTCCT
Organism: Cnephaeus nilssonii; assembly: GCF_951640355.1. NCBI lineage: Eukaryota > Metazoa > Chordata > Mammalia > Chiroptera > Vespertilionidae > Cnephaeus > Cnephaeus nilssonii. The sequence goes on along the minus strand of NC_137093.1, from coordinate 21,909,394 downwards.
ACGAGGCACTCACTGCATCCGTGCCGAGTGAGTGAGGCATTCTGGGTAGATGCTTGTCTAGCCTCTGCTCAGCCATACTGACCTGGGGCTTCTCAGGCCAGGGCATCCAAATCCTTCTCTCACTATCTCTCTCTTTTCTTTTTGGTTAAGCCTCACCCGCGGATATTCTTTTTCCATTGTTTTTCAGAGAGAGTGGAAGGGAGGGAGGGGGAGAGAGAGAGAGAGAGAGAGAGAGAGAGAGAGAGAGAGAGAGAGAAGGAAACATGTATGTGAGAGACGACAGGGGGCGGGTGTAGGAGTGAATTTGCAACCCAGGTATGTGCCCCTGATGGGGAATCAAACCTGCAACCCTTTTGGTGTGTGGGCTGCTGCTCTGACCACTGAGCAACACTGGCCAGGGCCACATCCTTCTCTTATTGGGAAAAATGGTAACAGGCGGGACAATCTGTCGAGAGTGTGGGACTCAAAGGGCTTCTCAGGCCAGGACATCCACAGCCTCCTCTTAATGGGTGACAATGTGACGACCATCCGCCTCGAGCGTTGGGGTCCAAAGGGCCGGAGTCTGATGCCCTGACCGTTTTCTGGGTATTACCTGGGAGAGGCACGGTCTCCTCAGCCATTCCCTCTCCCTGCAGGTGGGGACGCAGTTCAAGACCAGCCTGAGCAGCCTTCTGGAAATCCTCATCTCCAAGGAGCCCTCCTACATCCGCTGCATCAAGCCCAACGAGAGGAAGGAGCCCAGTGAGTTGTGAATCCTCTGAACCCCGAGCTCAGGGAGATGAGGCCGGGAGGAAACCGAGATGGAATGCAGTGAAAATCCCAACCACCACCACAGGCTTGTCCTTGTCCTCTGGGCATGAGTCCTTTTTATTCTTAATAAAAACGGTAGCCCTAGCCGGTCTGGCTCGGACTGCAGGGTCCCGGGTTCGATTCCGGTCAAGGGCACATGCCCGGTGTGTGGCCTTGATCCCCAGTAGGGGGCCCTGCAGGAGGCAGCTGATCAATGATCTTCTCTCCCTTTCTGAAATCAATAAACATATCCTCTATAATGAAGAGCTAATATGCTAATTAGAGTGAACAGCAGAGTCCGGACGACCTTCTGGACGAAGCCGGGACTGCGAAGGCCAAGCCTCTTGCACAAATTTCGTGCATCGGGCCTCTAGTATTAAAGTAAAATAGCAGAAGGTAAACGGGGGTGGGGGCGTGTGGTCCCGAGTGAGCATTGCTTAGATTTTGGCTCAACCCGGCTGAGCCAGGCAGGCGCCAGAGGGGAGGGGAAGCAATGTTGTTTCTCTCCGGCCAGCGAGCAATCTTACAAAACGGTCTATGACGCGGCTCTTCTCTAAACCCACGCCGTGGTCTATCACAGAGCCACACAGTCAGGCTTGCAGAGCCAGGCAGGAAGAAAATGAGTGAAGCACACTGGGCGTAAGGCAATAGGGAGTGGAGGGGACTGCGGCAAACTGGGGAGGGCACGCCCCGTTTAAAAGGGCAGCAGGACTCCCAGCTGCTGTCGTCTTGTGGGACTCTAGACCTAGAATGGCCAGATCTCATTTTTTCTTTTTTTCAAGAGAAACCAGACATCCAGACTTCCTTGTACAATTCCCCCATGAAATAACACTCATGTTTTCTTCAGGCCTAAGAAAGCATGTGTGTGGCCAGATCCTCCAGCTCACGGGCCGTCAGCTGGCAGGCCCTCCTCTGGTCTCTGTCGGTTGAAATGGAGCCATGGGGTCCTCGACTGTCCCTCTCTCTTCTGTGTTTTCACAGGCAAGTTTGACGACTTCCTCATCAGGCACCAGATCAAGTACCTGGGGCTGATGGAACACCTGCGGGTGCGGCGGGCCGGCTTTGCGTACCGGCGGAAATATGAGCATTTCTTGCAAAGGTAAAGTGCGTTTTGTTGACCTGAAGCCAGTAAAGCCAAACACCTAGAGCAGCCCCTCGTTAACCGTGTGCTGGGGAGAGGGGGTATGTTCCAAGACCCCCAGTGGATGCCTGCAACGGCTGATAGTACTGAACCCTATAGATATGTTCTTCCTAGACATACATACCTCTGGTAAAGTTTAATTTATGTATCAGGCAAAGAGTGTAACAACAATAATAAAATAGAACAATTAGAGCAATAGACATAATAAAAGTTATGCGAGTCTGCTCTCTCTCAAAATCTTTTTAAAAAATATATATTTTATTGATTTTTTTACAGAGAGGAAGGGAGAGGGATAGTTAGAAACATCGATGAGAGAGAAACTTCAATCAGCTGCCTCCTGCACACCCCCTACTGGGGATGTGCCCGCAACTAAGGTACATGCCCTCGACCGGAATCGAACCCGGGATCCTTGAGTCCGCAGGCCGACGCTCTATCCACTGAGCCAAACCGTTAGGGCAATTCATTCCTTTTTACGGCTGAATGGTACCTCCTTGTGTGGCTGCCCCCCGTGTCTGTATCTCCTCATCCGCTGACGGACACCTGGGTGGCTCCCACTCTTGGGCTATTAAGAACAATGTTGCTAGAGCCATTCGTGGGCAAGTTTCTGTGTGGAAACGTGTTTTCGTTTCTTTAGGCATATGCTTAGGAGTAAGTTACCGGGTCAGAGGATACCTCAGGGTTTAATTGAGGAACTGCCAGACTATTTACCAGGTGGTGTTTGTGTTTTTTTTTTTTTTTAGATGTACCCCCTTTGCAAATATCTGAAAAATGGGCGTACACCATTTTTGCTCAGCAGCTATTCATTTACCCTCATCTCACTCATTTTCCCCCTTTTGGTGAGGGGCAGGAAGTAGCAGCTACTGCCCACCCCGCCCCACCCCAAACACACACACACACACACACACACACACACTTGACGCTCCCATCTTCCTGCACTTTTTGAACTTCATACGTCTCTTTCCTACTCTATTGCTGTCTGGGGCTCGTTGATTCTTTCCATAAATACCAGCGAGCACCTGCCGGTACCAGCGCTGTCCGAGACGCTGGGTGGCTGCAGAGAACCGGGCAGGCCCACCCCTGCCGCATGGCGTTCACCCTCTAGTGAGGCTGGCTGGCGATAACACATTGTTTATCTTCTCGTTCGTCTGCTGATGGACACTTGTATGTCTTACTGTTTGTCTATTCTGAATAGTGACGCTATGAACATAAGCTTTTGCGTGGACATGTTTTCCTGTCTTGCATATACAGGGTGGGACAAAAGAAGGTTTACAGCTGTTCGCATGGAAAATAATACAATAATTAATAATAACACTAGAATAAACCCTGTTTCACATACTGACAACTGTAAACCTTTGGCCCCACCCTGGATACCGAGGAGTGGAATTGAATTTCTTGAGGTGTCTGATGATGTCATTGTTCTATGAAGACAGGCCTAAACCTCCCACCTGATTGAAGTAGTTTCTCTCTTTTTTCTTTTTTTGGCCAAGTATATATTGTTGAGTTCAAAGCATCTGAATTCAAGCAAGGAACGAGTCTACGACAGCACCCGGGGCGGCTGGCATGCGCCCCCTGGTGGGAGGGTGGTGTAAGGTCAGGATGTGCCTCTCTCCCCAGGTACAAGTCCCTGTGTCCAGACACCTGGCCGCACTGGCGCGGGCCTCCAGCAGAGGGCGTAGAGCGGCTGATCAAATACATCGGCTACAAACCGGAGGAGTACAAGTTGGGGAGGTGAGTGCTGGGAAGTCACTGTCAGAATGTTTCGGGCATTGATCCACAGCCATCTGGAGCCCAGAGATTCATTTTTTCAGGAAATGACGTAGATGTAAAAGCAGATACTTCCATCCACGGAATTTAAATGCAGCTCTTTAAAGCAAAACCCTCTCCCGTGTGTCTCCTTCACATGGGATGAGGCAGAGACTCAAACACCATCCCTACTTGGAGGTGCAGTAGTTGGCTCACTCAGAACATTCCACACCTTGGACACCAGCTGGGCGTCCTACGATTTCACTCAACCCTGACACCGTCTACCTGGAGAGAGGGGCAGACCCCACAGGCGAATGGCCCAGTCCTATAAGACGGCTCCTTCCCCACTACAGATGCCTGTCCCAAGCCCACCTGGGCTTCTGACCGACCAGCTATAAACGGGAGGTTCCCACAAGCCCCTCCTGAGGTTTGAATAATTTGTTAGGAAAACATTTTACTGCAGGTTAGGATGGTGTGTTAGTTTCCTGGGGGGCTGCATAAAACATTAGCACAAAATAGCTGGCTTCAACCAAGAGAAATTCATTGTCCAAACTCCAGCTGTTGGCAGGCTTTTTAGGGGAGCCTTCCTTGATGCTTCCAGGGGCTCCTGACATTCCTTGGCTTGTGGCCACATCACTCTAGTCTCTGCCTCCATCTCCATATGGCCTCCTTCCCTGTGTCTGTGTGTTTCTTTTTTTAAAAATATATATTTTTATTGATTTTTTTTAGAGAGGAAGGGAGAGGGAGATATAGAAACATCAATGATGAGAGAGAATCATTGATCGGCTGCATCCTGCACACCCCCTACTGAGGTTTGAGCCCACAACCCTTGACTGGAATCGAACCTGGGACCCTTCAGTCCACAGGCAGATGCTCTATCCACTGAGCCAAACCAGCTAGGGCTGTGTGTTCGTTTCTGTCTCCTATAAGGACACACTTGGATTGAAAGTCCCCCACCTAATGATCTGACCTTGAGTCTTACCCTGGATGACATCTGCAAAGATCGTATTTCCAAATAAGAATCTTACATTCTGAGGTTCTGAGTGCACCTGAATTTGGGGGGACCACTGTGCGACCCACTGCAGATGGTAACTGACCAATTAACCATTAAAACACCTTTGTTTTCCCTTCTAGAACCAAGATATTCATTCGCTTCCCCAGAACTCTTTTTGCCACGGAAGATGCCTTTGAATTTAGTAAACACCAATTAGGTATGATTTTTTTCTGTCCTGACTTCAATAGAATGTGAAATGACAAGCTTAGCTAGGGCTACATCTCCAACACGGTGTTTGATATAGTGCTAGAAGCATTGGCTTTGAGAAGCAGGATCAAGATAGCGCTCTGGCCGGTGGTTCAGCTGATTGGAGTGTTGTCCTGGGCACCAGAAGGTTTTGAGCTCGATTCCCAGTTAAGGCACATCACTGGGATCTGGTTAATGGGCAGGTGCTGGCTGTGGTGGGGGGGAGGGGGAGGGGGGAGTGGGGATTAAACCAGCTCCCAGGGGATGTGACATTCATGTTTTCAGGGCCCTCGAGGAGTGGGGCCTGTGTGTGGTCCGGCAGCCATGGGGTCACACCCCCCCTTAGCTGCAGGCGTTTCCTTGGCAGCAAGTTTCCTCACCACCTGACCTGCAGGCCCAGGAGTCGAATGTGCTGCTGCCGGGTGCAGGGTGGGGAGTGAGGGGGGACTGCAATGCCCAGCATGGAACCAGGCCCTCCGGATGGTGGCTCGGGGCCTTGCCCCGGGGGAAGGCACGAGGAAAGACGAGAAAGCTCCGGGCAGCCAGGCTGAGGGTGACCTGCTGACGCGGCTTCCTCGTCCCCTCTGCACCGCATGCCCCGAAGGTCACGTCTGACATCCCGTGAAGGTCACAGCTACAGCGAGGCTCACACGAAAGTCATTCCACCCAAACTTTTGTTTTATTTTAAGTGGCGAGGATTCAAGCCACGTACAAAGCCTGCCTAGAGAGAAGAGTCTACGTGAGAAAAAGACAAGCAGGTAAGGATCACACAGAAACTTCCCAGCTGGCCACGGGCCTGGCGACTTCTCATCTCCTCCCCCTGCCCGGCTCCTTCGTGCATCCCCCCCCCCCCCGCCCATCCTTGAAACCTTGGTGTGTGTGTATTTGTGTGTGTGTGTGGGGGGGGGTGTTAAGATCCAGTTCTGGGGCCTCTTCTCATTTTCACTCACTCACTCACTCACTCACTCATTTGACCAGAGAGGACGACAGAGTGTTCTATGTTCCATGGACGTACTTTATTTGATCCACAACATATGCACGTTTCAAGAATAACTTTTTGAAAAGGTTACGAACACGAGTCCCTTTCCTCTGTCCCTTCCCACTTTCACCGCCCCCGCCCCCAATCTTCTGAATTTTGCATTTATAATTCCCTTGGTTTGTAAAAAATATCACCATCTATGGACGCACCACTCAACAATCCATGACCTCGTAGGTGGGTGCCCAACCACTGAGCCACCCGGCCAGGGCTCTGTATCCCAATTTTAAAATGTAGACCACGAAAGCAAAGTAAACACGGGGAGACAAACCACACCCTTGGTAAGACACCTGTAACGAGACAGGAGCGCCACTCTTTACCCTGAGAAGGATCCCGGGCAGCTCGGGTCCTTCGTGTCATTTCGGGCCTTCCCCTGGAGCGTCCCACAGCGCCCCACGCTCCTCTGTCTCCCTGGTTCAGTGCCCCCCCCCCCCCCCCCCCGCCCTGAGCATCCCCCAGGGAAGAACTGGGGGCGTTCACCCCACTTCCCATCTCCGGGACTAGCCGAGTGCCGTGGCGGGTGTGCCGATGGTTGTGGCGTGGGTGACCGATTCTGAAAACGCCTTTTGGATTCAATGTGACGGTGCTCCCCTCCTAACGGCAGCAGTGGACTCTTGCAGCCATCAAACTCGAAACCCACTGGCGTGGAGCCCTGGCCCGGAAGGAGGTCGAGAGGAGAAAGTGGGCTGTGCTGATTATCAGGAGGCAAGTTCTCGGTGCAGGAGGGAGGGAGGCCCCTCGGTGCGGGTGTGCGGCGGGGGGTGGTCGTGCACTTGGCTGGGTGTTTTGGATTTGTGCAGACGGGTAATCCTCCTTTTGGGATGTCAACCCTGAGGAATTCAGCTCTTTCCTCTGACACCCTGATTTGATGGCGATTGCAACTTAGTCCATTTGTAGTTTTCTCTTAGCCTAGCTCCGTGGTCTGCAAACTGCGGCTTGCGAGCCACATGCGGCTCTTTGGCCCCTTGAGTGTGGCTCTTCCACAAAATACCACGGCCTGAGCGAGTCTATTTTGAAGAAGTGGCATTAGAAGAAGTTTAAGTTTAAAAAATTTGGCTCTCAAAAGACATTTCCATCGTTGTACTGTTGATATTTGGCTCTGTTGACTAATGAGTTTGCCGACCACTGGCCTAGCTCAAAAGTCACCAAGTCAAATGCCTTCTGATGCCAGGTGGGCACAGTAAGTGGGTCTCATGAGCTGGGATAAGACAGTAAGGTATGGTGGGGACCGTGGCCAACTGGAACGCTCGTTCCCTCTCAGATGACAGCTGCCAAGGAGAAACGCCAGGCGGATCTTTGGACTTTCCAGGAAAGCTGGAAATCTGGCTTCCATGTAATACCTCTCTCTTTGGTTGTTGTTGTTGGCAACCAATTCAAGCTACTGAAAACAAAGAAGAAATAGTGTGGGCGAAATGGAACAGATCTTTGGGGTAGACTGGGCCTGTGGGCGACATTACTGGCTTTGGCCTAGGTGACCATCTAACGAATCGCTGCCCCGTGGCCTCTTGTGGTCAAACGAGTGGAGAGGACCCACAACTCGGGGAAGGAACGGGTCAGAAAACGAACGTAACGCTTCCCAATTCAGGTTCATCAAGGGCTTCATCCATCGCGACAAGCCTCTCTGTCCCGACAACGAGGAGTTTGTCGTGTTCGTGCGCAAGAATTACATCTTGAACCTTCGGTATCACGTCCCAAAGAACGTCCTGGACAAGCGCTGGCTGAGGCCTCCTGGCATCCTGGAAAACGTAAGGACTCCGCTGGGACGCGTGTGGCGAGGGGCGTGGGCACTGACGGAGCTTCTGTTTGTATGTGGACCTCCTGGGCAAGCGCACCTGTGCCAGGTGCTGCACAAGAAGTCCCACTCCTCAGAGTCCGTAATAACCTCACTGGGACCATAAAGCACTTTTATTTTTAAAAATATATATTTTTATTGATTTCAGAGAGTCAGGGAGAGAGAGTCACTGATCCTACACACCCCACACTCCGGGCATGTGCCCCGACTAGGAATTGAACCTCAACCACTGACTGAGCCATGCTGCCTGGGCTACAGAGCAATTTTATTTATTTATTTAATATATATTTATTGATTTACAGAGAGAAAGGGAGAGGGATAGAGAGTTAGAAACATCGATGAGAGAGAAACATCCATCAGCTGCCTCCTGCACACCCCCTACTGGGGATGTGCCTGCAACCAAGGTACATGCCCTTGACCGGAATCGAACCTGGGACCCTTCAGTATGCAGACCGATGCTCTATCCACTGAGCAAAACCGGTCAGGGCTACAGAGCGCTTTTAAATGGTGTCTGTCCTGGGGTAGCCTTCCAAAGGGTTAGGTGGCTGTCGCCTACCACAGCGCCTCTCTGAAGATGGCCCGAGGACCCTCTGTAGACTGTAAGCTTCTTCGGCTCTAACCTGGACCCCCTGAGCCAGGATTTCTAGGAATCTCACTTCAGACAGCGTCTCAGGCGACTCACGTGCATTCACTAAGCAGCACTGGCTACCAGCGGTGAAAAGGTAGCACGAGGTCGGATTAGCTGCTTTCTTGGACTGTAAGGTCTTAACGCCGCACTTTAAATCGAACTGAATTCAACTAGGTTTTCACAGCTATTTTGGTGGCCACAGCCCGAGACGGGTGGGACAAAGGTGTGTTCTCCACACAGGCATCGGATCTGCTCAGGAAAATGTGCGTGAGGAACCTGGTTCGGAAGTACTGCCGCGGGATCACAGCCGAGAGGAAAGCGCTGGTAGGGACGTGGGGTGCGTGGAGAGGCGGGCACGGGCCCCACGGCTGAACTACTAGTTAGCGGACCTCACCTGTCAGCCAAGGCACACGCCTCGGGCACATAATTAAACACAGTATGAGCCCTGTTAAGTGGCAGCTGTTAATAATCTGCATCACTCCGTTACCATGGGAACAGTCCAGATGGCCCCTGCAGGGCGAATGCAGGACCCCTGTGTGCTGGAGGTCTGGTTTTGTTTATGCTCGTCCCAGGTCGGCAGACTTTTCCCCCAAAGGGCTAGAGTCCATATTTCAGGCTTTGGGGGGTCGTGGGACCCCTGTGGCAATTACTCAGCTCTGCTGTCAAGAGCCCCCGAGCAGTGAGAGGCAGCGTGCTCCTGAATGCAGAGCTGTGCTCCAGTAAAACTCGACTTACAAAACCAGACCGGAGGCTGGCTTTGGCCCGTGGGCTCGAGCCTGTCGCCCTCTGGCCGAGGAGCAACAAATGGCTCCCCGAAATTCTGCACATTCCGCTTCCAGGAAGCCAGTGCAGGTGGGAAAGGACAAGCATCAGCAGCAACTCCGTTTCTGCCGGGAGAGTCATTTATTTTTAGGGCATTTGGATGTCTGTGTGAAGTGACACAGCTCCCACCGCGTCTCCGGGAAGGCGTGCCATACATGGACCTTGGGGCGCGCCTGTCCCGAGGCCCGTGGCCACCGCTGTTGTACATTGAACTGTGTCACCAGATGCAGCAGAAGGCGGTCGCCAGCGCAGTCTTCAGGGGAAAGAAGGAAGGCTATGCGGAAAGTCTGAATAAACCCTTTGCCAACAGTCGGATAGGTAAGCACGTTTCCCCATTTACCTCGTTTTAAAAAGCCAAAGGGGAAATTTCAGCTCCATAGCATTTCCCCACGGCTGTGCCCCAGCTGGGGCCTCGGTCACAGAGGGACAGAAAGCCAGCGGATGCCAGTGGCTTCTGCGAGGGCTCACTGTGCTCTGTCCCCTCCTAGACGAAGGAGACATCAATCCCAAAGTGCTCCAGCTCATCGGCAGCGAGAAAATCCAGGTGAGGAAGAGTGGGGCCTGGCTCAGGCAGGATTCCGGATGGAATCCTGAGGCCGGGGCCTGTTTTCTGGGGGAGCAGGCCTGGAAGCACCGTGTACGTGCCGGGGTGCATGTGGGCAGCCCGGGCTCCCACCTGCGGGGCTCTGGGTGCTGACTGGGCTGCCTGCCTGCCTTAGTAGCGGCGCGATCCCAGGCAGGTCTGGAAGCTCTCGGGGGCTCTGCTGGCTGCTCTGTCACTTTGATCCCCTGGAGAACAGAAACCCGCGTGGCTAGACGGGATGCTCCCAAGGCTGAGGCCTCTCATGCCCACAGAGCAGACCATGAGGCAGGTGGCCACAGCTGGGTTGGGCACATGAGGGAGGCAACCAATTGATGTCTCTCAAAATGAATGGGGAAAAATATCCTTGGGTGAGGATTAAGAAAAAACTCAAAAACCTAACAAAATCCACCTAGCAGAGCACCAGGGTGTGGGAAAAACCTGTTTATGCACAATCTGGCTGAGCCTCTGAGTAACCAGCAACCCAGCCTGCGCCCCCTTCCACCCCGAGCCTTCCCCTCGCCGTGACGGTCACCTCCTTGCAGTATGGCATCCCGGTCATTAAATACGACAGGAAAGGCTTCAAGGCGCGGCAGCGGCAACTCATCCTCACTCAGAAAGCCGCTTACGTGGTGGAACTGGCCAAAATCAAGCAGAAAATAGAGTACTCGGCACTCAGAGGTGAGACGCAGGCAACCTCGGGGCCAGTCACTGGGCGAACTTGGCTCCCGGCACCCCAGGCGTGAAGCCCTCGACCCGAGAGGAAGGTGTAGGGGCCTGTTATCTTTTTAAAAAAATACATTTTATTGATTTTTTACAGAGAGGAAGGGAGAGGGATAGTTAGAAACATCGATCAGCTGCCTCCTGCACACCCCCTACTGGGGATGTGCCCGCAACCAAAGTACATGCCCTTGACCGGAATCGAAACTGGGACCCTTGAGTCCGCAGGCCAACGCTCTATCCACTGAGCCAAACCGGTTAGGGCGGGGCCTGTTATTATTGCATACATGCCAGCGGTGCCCCCTTCACTCGTGTCCGGGCTGGACAGCCGTCGCCCTCTGCGTGCCCATTTTTATGTGGTGCACAACCTTGACAGCCCAACAGCACGCTGCCTGTCTGAGGAGGCCCTGCGCCCTGCTGGGCCCAGCGAGGGGGGGGGGGGTTGGGGAGTCCCGAGGTGCACCTCCCCTCGCACCTGTTAATGTCAAGTTGTCCCTTCCTCACTCCTCACTGCCGTCTGTCTGCAGGCGTCTCTACCAGCAGCCTGAGCGATGGGTTCTTAGTCATTCACGTCTCGCCAGGAGCCAACAAGCACAAGGTAACTGACGGCCACCGGTCCCCGCTGAGGGCCACGGCTCGGCGCCCAGATGCTGGGTGGACGACGGTGAAAGCGCCCCGTCCTCTCCTCCCCACCGCAGGGCGACGCCATCCTGCAGTGCGAGCACGTCTTTGAAGCGGTGACGAAACTCGTCATGCTGGTTAAGAAGGAGAACCTCGTGCATGTTGTTCAAGGAAGGTAGGAGATTGAGCCCCGAATGCCTTCCTCACTGGAGATGCAAACACTTGTTCACGTGCCCGCCTCCCTGCAGGGACGGGGAACGTTTTTTCTGCCAACGGGCCATCTGGATATTTGTAACGGTATTTGTGGGCCACACAAAATCACCCACTTAAAACTTGCTACGAACAGGCCCTTAGATTGATTGCATTTCAAGTCCTGCCTGCAGTTGCCGTGGCCGGACCAGATCCAATGGGATGGCCCCTGAGCCGGACGTTCCCCACCCCTGCTCCGGCGGGTACCCTGCCCTTCCGAGGAAGAGCTTCTTTCCTCTCCCCAAAGCCTGGGGCTCCAGAGAAATGAAGAAGTCGGTGACCACTGGCTGACCTAAGGGAGCAGGGTCTTGTGATCCAGTATTCAAAGCTGTCACAGTGGGGGGTGGGCCTCGGCCGAGCAGGTGGCAGCCTGTTTTGGAGGACAGCTGGTTGAGCACGGGGGCCTCCACTTGGCAGGCTGCCTACAGACCGGGGAGGGAAAAGGGCTGACCTTTCCTTGGGACACAGAAGAAAAATCCCTGGCGCGCAGAGTACCTGTTCGATTCTCTCGGCAGCTCTGCAGTGGGTGCCGCCGTCACACAGCTGGGCAGGGACCGTGCACGGACCCTCAGCGCTGCTCCCAGAGCCCCTAAAGCAGGCGGCTCCCTCACACTTCTGCTCCCATTACGCCCCAATCTTTAAAACCTGCTAAGTAAATCCCTATGTGGAGGAACAGCGAGAGGTGGGTACGTGGGAAGTGGGGCTTCTGTACTGCTCCGCCTCTGCGGGCAGAGCTAGCCCGTGAGAGCTGTAGTAAGAAGACATCTAGTTACCCAGGCATCAGCTTGGCCCCTTGAAACTGAAGGCGCTAAGCTGATCTTAGATGAACCACAGAGACATGGGGTAAGTTTCCTGGTTATGGAAATGGTTTTCGTCTTTGCATTACTCAAACATGCACTCAGATTCTATAATCCAACATGTTCAACCTTGGAAACGAGTAAAACTTCCTACATGAATTTCTTTTGCAGAGCAAAGGCGGAGAGAAAAGGTAACACCAGGTCAGTCGCTCAGCATGTTTTGTGTATTTTAAGTTTACAGTTTTACATCAGTCCTGGAAGAGAAGGCACAATTGTTTTCGACACGGGACCAGAAGAACAAATCTATAAAGATAAAAACGGACAGCTAACAGTGGTGAGTGGCTGTGTCTGGGGAGGGAGGGAGGCACTCTTGGATGAGAAAAAAGTTTAAAATGCCACCAATTCCAGTCCTCCTGTAGACTGACTGGAATCATAGCTAGTTCACCTCTTTCTAGTCCTGATTCCACATCTGAGAAACAGGAAGGAACTGGAATTGGTACTAGAGACATAGGTCCAAACGCTGAATGAAAGGGGAGTTTATTGCCATGTTTAATGGGAGCCAGCAGCTGACATTCAATCCTCCTCGGGTTTAAATGGCAAAGCCCCGCTGTTCACGGGGCGGCGCAGGTGCTGTGCCTCATCACGGCGGTTCTCAAACTCCAAACTGGAACCGCCTGCGTTAGTACCGCACCCCCAGGCCCTGTGATGTCATTGGCTGCGGGTGTGGCCGGGTGCGCAGAGCTTTGCCCTCCCTCCAAGTAGCTTATTCTGAGCCCAGCTCGAGCAGCTCCCTTTTGGAGTCACAGAGTCTGGCTGGCTCCCTGCCTGCTTAGCTGAAGGTACTAACGGGCCTCCCGAGCCCATTTCTGTGTGGCTTGTTGAAGCTCCTCCCACTTACCTGGGTGATGCTGACGGGTGGGTGATAACTGCTTCCTTCCGAGGGAGGCGGGGTGAGGCCTCTAAGCCTCAGCGTGGACTCTTCCAGGTGTCTGTCCGCATGAAGTCCTGATAGAGGGTGGCGTCTGCCGAGGCCAAGACGCAGGACGCGGGATTTGACCCAAGAAGCTACCCCTTCGAGGAAAGGCTCCCCCCGCGGCTCTGAAGAAATGGAGCAGCTTCTGATGCCAGCGCCCAACCCCAGCGTCTCAGCTGCCCTGGGCGCTAACGTAGGACGTCCTCTCAGGGAGTCACGTCACCCGAGAGGGTGGTTCTGAACGTCCCCTATAGGATAGACACGCGCTGCGCACTCTGACCGGTCACTGTAAGGTAGGCAACAGATTCCCTACCTTTGCCAGCTGCCTCCAAGGCACAATGAAGCGTTAGAGAGGGTCTGAGAGTAAGTAGATGAAAGTTCACAACGCGGCAACATTGGAATTTTGCTTTAAATACATGGAATTAGAAATGTACTCAATTCCTTAACCTTTCTCATAGGCTCTCTAGGTTCCAGATGGTGAGCTGTGTCTCCCCAAAATTAAATTGGCGGCAACACCAGCTGATTGGTTCTGCTTTTTCAGAAGCCCAGCTGCGTGTCTGCCCCAGACTTCCTTTCGCTGTTTAAATTCAGGCGCCACAGAGAAATGACTCCGCTTTTCCACCCCGAGCAACTTCAAGGTGGTCGAGCAGAAGGTACTGTGACTGCCTAGCGCTCTCTGCTGAAAACTGCACTTCACTGTGCTGGCGTTTCTGAAAAGACCCAGAAAACTGGCTTAAGTAGAAGCATTATGACTTTTATTTTACATATGTCCACAAAGGCTTGCACAACATACAGTAACGACTTCTAAAGCTTACAGCATTTTTTTCCATAGCACAGAGACACAAAGCTTAATGACACACAGATGTGTAGAGAGCACCCATTCCAAGAGTCGGGCTGCGTGTTCCCACGTGGGCCCTGAATAGCTGCTGGGAGGTACACACACCTACTAGTAAGCAGAGGGCTGGGACCTGCCCAGCGACCAACCTGCTAAGCCGCTGCAGGAGGGCGACAGAAGGGGCTCTGCCAGGACCGGCGGGGGCACAGGCCCCTGTACCACAATCAGATGGTGCAGTTGAAAAAAACAACTTGATTACAGGGGACCAAAAGCTGTTCACCTTTTTCACTGTAAGTAAGCTATTACAATGTAATAAAATTTTACTCTTTACCAGATCTTAGGCCAGTGTTTTACGTGGATGGTTCTTAAGCGTAAATACTGACTTCTGTTTGCCCCCAATGTTAGCCTAAGAAAAATTAGGTCCCCGTAGAATATACTGGGTAACAGCTGGGCCAGCCAATGCCTCCTGTCAGCTCGTGGCCATGCAGCAGCACTAACCTGGAATGTCTTGGGGACCTCCCATATCCCAGGGAAGGAGGAGAAGGGAAAGGAGAGAGACAAAGACTGCCAGAAACATTAGGTCATCAGGTGGAGAAGCCCAAACAAATCACTTGTTCCACAAACGTACTCTTCGTGTAAACATTTAAAAACAATGTATTGGATGGCTTTTCCATTCCTACAGGAAACATTAGAACTGACATTCACTTTAACTTTCTAGAAAAGTTCAACCCCAATGGCAGGGTTGGTGTTTGAACTCGCACAGTATAAAATATTTAAGAAACATTTTTAAAGCCCCCCTTTCCTTAGCACTTAATAAAACCCAAACGGCCTCATGTGAAGGTTCCCGCACAGCAGTTTAAAAAGCATCTACCCAGCCCTTGATTTTGGGGTTGTCACGATTGTTTAAAGGTTTATTAGAGGCTTCGCTGCTGGATACAAAATGAAGGCGTACGAAGTCGAAGCTGTAAAAACCATTTCAAAATATAAACTCGTTTTTTTTGGACTACATTGTATCAGAGGCTGCCCATATTAATACCTTTGGTATAAAAACAGTAACATGTCCCTTGAAAAGTGGACAAAAGCCACCCACTACCTTACACACATTCCTATCACCTTGTAACTACTCTACCTAGTCTAGTCTCAACCACCGATACTAGTCACATCTCACTTCTGTCCCCGACAGGCGCAGAGGAGACTGGGAGGTAGGTACTGAGAACGCCCATCCCACACGAGCACCGGTGAGTGCCCCACATGCACACACCCCCGTCACAGTCGCACACGTCCCCTGAACACCTTGAACACTATCCGGACCCAAAACGGTCTGCACATCTCTTACTGACAGCCACTCCATACATGTCAAAACCAGAGGCAAAGACACCCAAGGGGTCTCCAGGTGCTGGCTACGCTGACAGCAGGCAAGCTGCCCTGAGGCTGCTGGTGAGTGGTGGTCCCGCATGGATGCCAGGCTGGGGCCACGCTGAGTTTCTAAGCAAAGGGCAGGGCACCTACTGCGGCAGTAAGCCCAGATTAAGGGGGGAAGGAATGGGTCCCTCGGTTTGTGAGCTGGGCCCAACAACCAGCCAGAGGGCCTTCCCGGAAAGCAGGGAGGCAGGAACAGGGCGAGCACTCACCACCAGCACAGCTCTGCCCTAGCCAGAGGTGTGGGGCCCGACAGGCACCAGACCAGCCAAGGTAGCAAGAGGCTCGCCCCCTAAACAGATCAGGCACCCAGAGCTACACAAAGCACACCAGGTCCCGCCTCCACTGCCACAAGCCGCAATTATTTACCAACACGCTCTGGGCATGAAGTCCTGCTGCAAAGCCACGTCTGGAAAGCATGCTTGGTGGAGTGTGCCGGGAGGGAGGATGAGGAACGATGGAGCCTGAAGACACCCCTGGTGGCCACCAGCTGCAGGAACCCCTCAGAGCTGTCACACTGAACCCCAAAGACAACGCCATCCAAGAAGCTCCAATAGGTAGTCAACATCCACAAAAATAAATACTGCAAACAAAAGTCCTCACGTACGCTTCATACACATTCATACTTTTCCTTTGAGAACCCAGCAGGCCTTCCAGGTTCTCAGAAAGTTGAGCCCTTGGACACAGCTTGTCAACAACACGGGAGCATTCACCTGGTACAAATCAATTCACCTTGTCGAGAAATATCAAAATAATCTGGCTTGTTACAAAAGTATCTCCAGACTCCAGGGGAAGTGGAAGGTGCCTGGGAGCCTGCAGGGATCAGTGTAGAGCGGGGAGGAGGGAGGAGAGCCCGGGTCCGCTTGCCTGCTCACTGGTGGAGGTGGGCACGGTCGTCAGGCCGCTTGATGTGGATCCGCCGCACGCGCTCGATCCGCTCCCGCTCCCGCTCCTCGTCTTCGTCCAGGTGGTGGGAGCGCCCAGCCGCCCCGCCTGTGGCCTCCAGGAGCGCATTGTCAGGTCCACGGCCATCCTGGGCCTCATACAGCAAAATATTCAGGGTCTCCTCATAAATCCGGGCCTCAGGGAACTCCACCTGCGTCCCCACGAAATACAGGGTAGGTGAGCGAGCATCACACACGGCCTACCACCGCCACCCAGTACTTGCAGGCTAATCAGCCCCTGGGATTCCATTTAAGCCCGAGGAGAGCAAGGAAATAAGATCTAACGGGGCACCGGTGTGACAGCTCCCGCAGCATGCATTAGCTTTGCAGAACGGCGCAGAGACAGAAGGGAGAGGATAAGTATACTGGTTTGGAGCGGATATAAACATAGATCCTCAGAGTCCAGATCAGGGAGGGGGTCATGTGCTTGGAAGGAAGTCAACAGGGTAGGAGCTAAGGATGCCGAGTGGGCCCCGTGAGGGTGGGAGGGCTGCTCTAGGTGAGTGGGTCAGAGGAGGACGGACAGATGGCAGCGAGTAGACAGAAAGTCAAGGTCAAGACCTTGAGGCAGCCCTGTTCCTCTGATGATCAGGATGGGATGGGGCCGTGCTGGTGGGAAGCGTGTTGTGGGGAGGACCAGGAAGCGCACGGGCAGCGTCAGATCAGTGAAGCAGGAGGCAGCTGGCTACACACGGGTAGCGGGATATACCTGAGTCAACACTTAGGGCAAAGGACCTGATGCAGCGAGGCTGCCTCTACACGCCGGGTGGCACAAGAGGAGCGCCATTTGGATTCTCTAAGACCTGCATCTGTGCCTCAGCTGGGCCCAACAAACAATGAAAGCTGTGCAAGCACACAGGCCAGGTCAGCCACTCAGAACCGTCTGCGCCACGCCCTCACCTTGGTCTGCTTCTTCTCAGTGGCATAGACGATGGAGGTACAACAGACCTCGGCAATCTTCCGGCCCTGCCCATAGAAGGACCAGCAGCAGATTTCGTCCCCGATGACATCCTTTATGAACAGGACCCTTCCGTTAAAGCGCAGAGAGAGCTTATCGAAGAGCTCAATGTTCTTCAACATGTTGTCGTCAGAATTGCTGCAAAAGAGCATTTGGTAAGGTGACCACCAGCTGGGGAGAGCCGCCGCCGCTGGCAGAGTGTCCCCACGCGGGGCCCATTGTCCCCGCTACCCCGGTTCAGCCTCACAACGACCCACGAGAAAGGACCACAGTCCCCACTGCTCAGAGAAGAGAGAGCCTGAGAAATGAGGGGGTTACTTGAGGTCAAAAACGAATGAATGGCAGAGCCAAGGCCTCAAAAAAGATAGCTCTAGCCCAGTGGTCGGCAAGCCATGGCTCACGAGCCACATGCGGCTCTTTGGCCCCTTGAGTGTGGCTCTTCCACAAAATACCACGGCCTGGGCGAGTCTATTTTGAAGAAGTGGCATTAGAAGAAGTTTAAGCTTAAAATATTTGGCTCTCAAAAGAAATTTCAATCGTTGTACTGTTGATATTTGGCTCTGTTGACTAATGAGTTTGCCGACCACTGGTCTAGCCGCTCAGCCTGAGCTCCTAACCAGTGTGCTAGAGGCTGCTATGCGGCTGTGCCACCGCCAGAGGTGGAGCGCCGAGAGCACGGGCCTGTGGGTACCGGCACCAGGTGGGACATGGAGGACAGCCCAGCAAGCACAGCAGCGGCAGGACGGAACTGCCAAGGCGACGCTCTATCCTGGCCAGATTATGGGTCTTGAGTGACTGCATCAGGTCCCCCTAGGTCCCTCAAGTTCCTGATTTAGAGTCACAAGTTCCCAAGAGCCACCAGGCATTCTAGAAACCTGGATATATTGCTGGTAGGGAACTGAGGAGCGACTGCTAATGGGCATCAGGCTGCTTTTGGAGGTGATGAAAACGTTCTAAAATTAGGTGATGGCTGCACAACCTGTAAATACACTAAACTACTGAATTACATGCTTTAAAAGGGTGAATTTATGGTACACGTGAATTGTATCTCCTCTCTAGCATCTCCCTTTCTTGCCATCTACCAATCTGGCTTCCTCGAGGTGCAGGGGGCCCCCTCATCCAAAGGGAACAAGAGGAGCCGGGCCCGCTGGTGTGAGCGGAGGCTTTCCTAGCGAGCACAGAAGTACAGGTGTCTTCTCTGGCGGGCGCCTTACCTGGTATATGAGTACTTGTTGTTACTTCTGTTGTAGAGTAACTTCACGGCTGGCTGTGGGTTGATTTAGAAAAGGAAGAAGAGGGTTACTGGAGTGCAGATGCCATAAACCTCTGGCTTCCCATAGGGCTGGCCCTGCCACCGGGCCGAAGAGGCAGGCAGCACAGCCTGCTGGCCGGGCCGGCCGGGGCTCGAGAAGGAGACTGTGTGCCCCAATAGCAGGGAACACAGGATGAGCCACAGGTTCCCATTCTTGACCCCTTCTCGGGTCTTCCTCAGGCAACGGCACAAGTTCTCACCTCAAAACGTGTTCAGAAGAACCTCTCTCGTCTCTGACAGCAAGAAGAATGCCACGGGGTGCCTCCAACATACCTTATTTGAAGTCGCTATAAGTTTCTGTTCTTCTTTGGATGAGGTGATAACAGGAACTTTGCAGAAAGGCTCATAAGCATCTTTGTTCTGCTGGAACAAAACGTGCTTTCAGCCGAGGAGGCCTGCTCTGCACGGGGTTGGTTAAGCTGGCCCGCGGGCAAAGGCAGGCTCTGGCGAGGGCAGATGGGCAGTCACGGTGGGAAGAGAGGAGGTTCTTACTACCAGTGAGTTAGGATGGGGGCACGACCAGGAGTCGAGTTCTCCAATACGTCTGCTATTTGGCTGCTGTTATATGCCAGGCACTCAGAAAATGCTAAGAATGATGGCACATTCCCACAGCCCAGGGAGCCACTCAAACATAAACCCTGAACATGGTAGATGAAACATGACTGCATCAAAGCTCCCAAAACCCCACGGCAATGACTGCAGAAGAATAAAGAAAAGTATAAGCCCGTAAGAAAAAAAGAATGAGAGAAGTGAAGCCAGCAGACAAAAGACAAACAATCTGAGGCTGGAGAACAGATCACGGATGAGTGATAAGCAAAGAGGAAGCTGGAACCGAAGTCAGCAGATGGGACAGGATCCTGGAGATTTTCAAAGAACAGCTCTCAAGGCTGGGGGCAGGGGGCACAGGGCACAGGGGAGGCTCGCCCGCCAGCTGGCAGAGCCCCTTCCCCAGCCTGGCAAAGAAGGTCCGTGTTCCTGGAGTGGTGTGTACAGGACTGAGCTGCTATTCTGAAACAGAGGGCCTAGGTGAATGGTTTACACACTAAATGGTAAGCCACCCCCATCCCACCAGCTCCTTCCCTTCCTCAGATCCCAGACGGCAGCTAGTCGGGCTTATCCCCTCTCGGCAAGAGAGGAGGATTCCTCCACCAGGAACTGACCTGCCCAAGAAGAGGCTGACAGATCTGACACGGGGTTCCCGCTGGGAAAGCCAGCCCATCCTTCACCACTGAAGCCCACTGGACAACAAGGACCACCCACAGTCATATCGCTTTTCAGAGCCTTCCTCTTAAATTTCAACAGGCCAAGGATCATCAGATTGTAAGTGCAAAGCTTCTCACACATGAGACCAAACAAAGAGAGAAAAAGTAAGGGAAGGAGTCAGACGATGAAGGCGGCAGAAAGAAAACCTCCAATACCAGCATCATCAGACAGACGAGAGCAGATTTTCCATCCTATGAAACAAGATCAGCCTGCTACATGAACAAGAGCATCGGAGAACAAGAAAAGGCTCTTTGGAAGTTAGAAATGTGACAACAGAAGTAAAACATTCAACGAAAGGGTTGAAAGAAAAAACTGAAAAACAAAAACAAAAAACAAACCCCTGAGAAAGTGGAACAGGAAGATAAATGTAATAGAAACTGGGCGGAGGTCAGTCTTGGAAGTTTAACCTCAGACCAATGGAAACCACAGAAAGGAACCCAAAGGGCATGTGTCCAAGACAAAGATGAATCAATCGGATGCACTGCTGTGTCTGCACTTGCCAACAGGAGACGGACCTTCCTGAGAAGTTAGGCTGAATGAGGGATATGTGCTCAGAAAACCAAGCAAACACAGCGATGAAGCAATCACCAGTCTGGCAAACTGAAAAGCTACACAAGAAAGAAAATAGTCATTGTACACCCTGTGGCTCAACTGTTAACAATGCCGACATCCCAATGTACACGCTGAATACCGATTTACCAAAACTGTGATAACTACATTGGGAGAACAGGAGGAGAAATATGCACAGATCCAGTTCCTGTGCCGACCCAAAGGGGCTCTCCTGACTCTGCCATGCGGGAGCTTTGTTTGACGTGAATGGCCCCTGGCTATGTCTAGAAGCACTGTGGTTTCCTAGAAAGTTTGGCAGTGGCTGGGGATGGTGGTAGTGCATGAGCTAAATCTGAATTTTCTATAGTAATCTCATAAATAATATTGAAAACTGAAATGCCAATAAACAGCAGTATAATAAATACGAAAGTAAATAACTATTGAAAGAGTTAAAAGAGGCTGCCTGTGAGTGGGGGGCGGGGGGAGGATGTGATGGGGAGAGGGCATTTGGTGGTATTTTTTACACCAACCTTGCAATACTACGTGACTTCTTAAATGATGTACTTGTATTACTTTAAGAAACATAAAAATGAAATAAAAATACTAAAGTAAAGGCTACGACACTTGGAGTTACAGACTCCGGGGGTAGAGGCGGTGTGTGGAAACAGTTCCTGAAGAGCTAGGCATTATGGGTACTGGTCTAGTGGGGTCCAGACAGACATGTGGATAAATAAGAGCTACACGTACACAGATCCAGTTCCTGTGCCGACCCAAAGGGGCTCTTCTGACTCTGCCATGTGGGAGCTTTGTTTGAGTGAATGGCCCCTGGCTATGTCTAGAAGCACTGTGGTTTCATAGAAAGTTTGCTGTCACTAGACTGGACCCTGATGTTCCTGCCCCAGGTCCAGGTGAGGAGGGCGGGGTGTCTGTGTCTGCAGAGATTATGCTAGGCTCCCGGCGATAACTCATGGGCTGAGAGTAAGTCCTAATGGGCCCAGAAACCTGATGAAGTATTATGACCCAGGCTCAGGACTGAAGGGTTTCGATGGACAGGTGAGAGGATCCAACACCACGGAGACGGAAATAAGCCAGGAAGTAGTTAGGTGGCCTAAACATTACAGAGAAGCCTCGTGGTCGCTCTGACCAAAGAGGAGAGGCTCCAGGCTAACTCACTAATTCTCACAGAGGGCAGGGAGGGAGGAAGTACCCCATTTTGCAGAGCAAGGCCAGTGGGTCTGGGCCTCGCCCCCTGATGGGAAGGAAGGGTGATGCCTACTTGCAGGGCTGCCTGGCACTCTTCCACCAGGCCCTGGACCAGGTAGTACTTGGCTTCTGCCAGCAGCTCCTCGATCTCCCGGCGGCTCTCCGGCAAGGGCACTGCCCCGTCACGAAGGTAGTTGAGTATCGTACCAAAGTGCTTCCCACAGCGGTCAATGAGGATCCAGCCTGCAGCGGGAGGAGGAGGAAGGGAAGGGCTCATTACACAGGCACTCCTGTCTGGGGAGGGCCCGAGGAGAAGTGGGGTGTCTCCTGGCTCCTCCTGCCTCCCGGGAGAGCAGGACCACAGAGAGTCACCAGCAAAAGGCTGACCAGGCCCTGACTAGAGCACAGTCACAGCCTCCAGACCCTGCTGGCGGGGAACCACCACACGGGACTCATCTGGTCTCAGGCTCTTGGATGCCAGGGTCCCTGAGGCCTAAAAGCATGTTTCTTTAAATTCCCTCAAAACCCCTTACACAAGAGCATCCCCAGAGGGGCCTAGACGCCACGCTTGGATAAAAATGTGTCCACATGACCCCAACAACAGGAAAGACCCCTAGAGTAAAAATATCTACTTCCTCTTTCTTTTTTTTAAAACATATGTTTTTGTTGTTTTTTAGAGAGAGAGAAAGGGAGAGGGAAAGAGAGATAGGAACATCGATGAGAGAGGAACATCATTGATCGGCTGCCTCCTGCACGCCCCCTACTGGGGATGGAGCCCACAAGCCAGGCATGTGCCCTGACTAGGAATGGAACCTGCAGACTTCTTGGTTCCTGGGTCGACACTCAACTGTTGAGCCACACTGTGCAGGCTCTACTCCCTCTTCTTCCGAGCCTTTTTCTTTCTATGAGACTTTTTCAGACCTTCAAATAGCAGAGCCACTTCTAAGGAAGCTGAAGGCTCCCTCCCACAGACTTGGACCTCTGGTTTCTGAGAGTGACCCAGACACCAGCACCACCATAGGAAATTCTACCCCTAACTCCCCCCACACACTTACTGGTTAGTGACAGCGACGAACTGGAGATAAAATGGTGAGGGAGAGAGCGATCAGAGAGACAGACGCTGCCCTTAAGCAATTCAGTCTAACGCGGGGAAGTGGATATTTTTCCATATCAAATATGGAACAATCCCTGCTGCCCAGGACCAGGACAGTGAAAAATTCTTAGTGGTAAGGCGGGGGTGGGGAACCTGATTCTGCCAAGGGCCATTTGGATATTTATAGCATCATTTGCGGGCCGTACAAAATTATCAACTTAAAAATTAGGCTTCTATATTTGGTCAAACATTTAATTAACTCACCCCTAATGCCTTGGCAGGGCCAGATCAAATGGTTTCTCAGGTCTTACACGGCCCGCAGGCCGGACGTTCCCCACCCCTGGGTCCGGCCAGGAAGACAACCCTTCCACCCCTCAGTGCCCTCTGCAGCCTCAGCCCTGGCCTGCTAGGCCTCCCCTAGAGATGGGATGGGTTTGCAAAATCACTCTGCTGAAATGCAAATATCCTCGGGAGTGGAATGTGGAGGAGGAAACAGGACTGGAACAAAGACCATGTGTGTCTCATGTGTATCTGGGTAGAAAATGTAAAACTCTAGAAAGAAGCCAGACAGTCTGGCCTTCCTGACCAGCAGGGCAGCCTCAGGCAAGGGGCTTCCCCAGGTCTCCTGTCCCACGTTACAGGTGAGAAACACCAAAGCATGAGGCAGCTGGAAGGTTTAAACAGAAACCAGGAAACTTATGCCTGTCCCCCCCACCCCCCAGCTTTCTTTGCTCACAGTTCAGGAGAAGGGGGTCCACATTTCCACTCCTAACACCGCTGTGCCCTGTCCATGTCCTCCTCAGACCCCCAGGCCCTGAATCAGTGGCAGAGGCCAACAAAAGCCAAGAGCAACAATGCACCTGTTTCATATCCAGTCACATAGCTGCTCACCTCCCCACCCCTGCGTCCCCAAACCCAGCCCTGCCAAAAGCCCTCTCCTGGTTTCAGCAGACCAGGAGGTAATCTTTGCACCAATCACCAGGAGAGTTGATAAGAAAACCATTTCCATGCTCTCCTCCTGCAATTCCTCAGCCCACACTTCCTGGGCCTTTGGTCTAATCTCATCTCTCTAGAACCTTCCACTGGCATTTCCACACAGCCATGGTTTCCTAAGTGGGAAGACCATGGCAGACACAATGCAAATGTGCAGCTGGAGTCCAACGCTGGCTTCCAGGAAGAGAGGGATATCCATGGCCCTGACAGTGTCTGCTGGACACGACCCAATTCTACAATCGAGACACCAAGTTTGCACTTAGTATTTGTTACGTAGCTCAGGTGCCTGAGGGGGCCTGGGGCAGGCAGGATAAATGGGTGCAGGTGGGCTGCGCTGATGGCTGACCAGAGAGCAGTGCGCTGCCCCGTGGGGTGTTGGGGCAGGAGGGCGGGCTCTCCCAGCTCCAGCTAAGAGTGGCCAGGCAGAAAGGTGGGTCCAGGGCTGCGTGAGCCTCTGATGTTTCAAGCAAAGCCAAAAATGCAGATTTTTGTGAAACCTGATTTTTAAAGAATGGTAAACTAGTTTGTTAAAAGCCTGTCATTAATGCACTGTGGGCCACCAGCTTACAACCTCCGTGCGACCCCGGAGCTAGTGTTTTCCTTCCAACAAGCTGACAAGGTAGGAAAGAGTGTTATCTTCCCCTGAGTTTCCCACAGATGAACCCAGAGGCTCAGGGGCTCAGTGACACTCCCAAACTGGGGAGGTGGAAATAGACAACAAAGAAGAAGAAGAAGCTTAGGAAAACTACTTTCAGGGGAACTGAGAAGGCCGGTGCGGGTGAGACAAGTAGAACCTCAGTCTTTGAGAGAAATGGCAACCCTCTCAGCCCAGCTGCTCCGGGAAGAAAACGTCCCATTCAGTCTTTGACACATGGACAACTCAGCCGCTTGGAAAGCGCGAGGGCCCTTAAAATCAATCAAGTGATTTCAATTCCTGTGGACTGTCGCAGTTTCCATAAACGAGCAGGCGGACCGTCACACTGGGCTCCAGCTCAAGAATGCAGCCAGGAAATGCTTGTGGCGAAGGAATCATACTTTGGACAAATAAGGGCAAAGGAGCCAGGCACATTCCCCATGAGGTTTCAATTAGCATTCTGGATTTAAAGTATTTCAGCTGCTTTCAAAGCAGGACTCTGTCCCTTTGAAACAGCCTCGCACGTAGAAAAGCAAAAGTCAAGCTCGCAGAGCGTCTTTCCTGCTGCCACAGAGCACAGGGCCGCTTGGGAAAGCCTGCACATCAGGGAGCCTGGCCCGGTGGGCCCTTGGACAAGGCTGGAGAGGGGAACGGGCAGAGGCTCTGGGACGGTGTGACACGCGACACAGCACAGGGGTTTAGAGCGTGGGCCTGTGCTGGAAACCCCGGTCTGCGTACTTGCTGGGTGACGTTAGTGTTCCACTTGACCTCTCTGTCCAGCAGTTTCCTCTCCTAAAAATGGTGCCTCCCACGGCTGGCATAAAGGTACGATAAGGGAACGTATGGGGAATACACAGCACAAAGCTGAGTCTATTGGCAGCACTCAAGTTAGGTCCCTGACAATAAGCCCTTTGCACATTTCATCGTTGCTGCCTGAGAACGAAGCAGCATCCAGAGGCAGCACGGTCCAGTCCCAGCAGGGAGTCTGGGTGGCTTTCAGGTACCTGGGAGGCAGGCTCTCCTTCTCCCAGCCCCACCAGCATCCCATGTGCTTCCTCTCCTTTTCCTCCCCCACTTCCTACAGGGAGCTTTCTCGGACCTAACTTGCCTGATCATAAGTCACCTGAGGTACTTGTTACAAATTCAGATTCTAGGAAGCTGCCTTGTTCCGAATCAGAATCTCTAGGGCAGGATTTCTAAGCCTCAGCACTACTGACATTTGGGGTTGGATAACTCTGTTATGGAGGGACTGTCCTGCACATTATAGGGTCCTCACCAACATCCCTGGCCCCTACCCACTAGATGCCAGCAGCACTCTCACTCCCAAATTGTCACAACCAGAAATATCTCTGGACAAATGTCCCCGAGGGATCCAAATCATTCCTGGTTGAATACCACTGAGGTAGACAGGAGAGCAAAATGGAAAAGAAAAAAAAGAAAAAACAAACAAAAACCCACGCAAAAACGGAGGCACCAAAACACACCATTTAAAAACCTATAAAAGTCAAATTTACGTTGTTTATATTTACATAAAATGAAACCATAAAGGAATAAAATCCAGAATGCATACTTCTACAAAGCAAAAAGGAAAATGAGAAAATGTGTAAGATGCAATCAGGCAGCCATTCGATAAAACACAAATAAACATAAAAAGATGCTCAACCCACTAGAAATTAGGCAAGGTTAACTAAAACAACAGAGTACCATATCATAGTCACCAAATTAGAAATAATTAAAAAGTGCCCAGTGTCGGCAAACATTCAGACCTCTGTGGGGAGTGTAAACCAACACAACTGTTAACATCAAATGGAGCTGAAGATGCTGCTACCCCCAATGCCCCCCCTGGGAGTGAACTCTAGGACAGAGCTCCCAACCGTGTTTAAGACCTTAATGCTGCAGCCCCAGAGGCAGCTGGGTAGGGCCTGGAGAGGTCAGAGCCCCTTCATTTACCAAAGTGAAAATAGGATTTTCTGGGTGTGCCACGATGTGGAAAGGCTGGGAAGCACTGGCCTAGAGAAACTCACACATGCCAGGGAGAGTGTTCAAGAACGATAATGTTCCTAACGGTGGGCACTAGAAACAATCTAAATAACCACCAACAGAATGTGAATTGAAGAAGGACAGAAGGGACTGACACGAAATATTCAAAGTGATGAAAAGCAAGTACCTACAATCAAGACTACTCTACCCAGCAAGGCTATTATTTAAAGCTAGAGGCCCAGTGCACAAATTCGTGCACGGGTGGGGTTCAGCTGGCCCACCCCAATTGGGGCCAATAGGGCTGGGCAGGCTGCAGGGAGGGGCTGCGGGTGGTTGGCTGGCCAGCCCCGTCTCCTGGTCAAACTCCTGGTTGAACTTCCAGTCGAACTCCTGGTTGAGGGGACAATTTGCATATTAGCCTTTTATTAAAGAGGATTGAAGGAAAGAAAAAGAACTTCCCAGATAAGAAAAAAACTGAAGACACCCACTTCAGATCAAAAGATACACACACTCTGAAAGTACAGGGATGGAAAAGATATTTCATGCCAATGGAAACAAAGAAATAAAGCTGGGACAGCAATTCTTATATCAGACAAAATAGCAACTTTAAAACAAAGGTTATAATAAGAGACAAAGAAGCACACTGCATAAACAGTAACAGGGTCAATCCAACAAGAGGATATAGTCCTTGCAAACATTTGCACACCCAATGCAGGTGCACCTAAATATATAAAGTAAATATTGATGGACACAAAGGGAGAAATCAATAGTAATACAGTCATAGTGGGGGACTTTAACACCCCAATGACATCAATGGATAGATTTTACAGACAGAAAATCAACAAGGAAATAGAGGCCTTAAATGACACATTAGACCACATTGATTTAATTGATATTTCCAGAGCATTTTACTCCAAAGCTGCAGAATATACATTCTTTTCAAGTGCACATGGAACATTTTCTAGAGACCACATGTTAGGCCACAAAACAAATCACACTGAAATCATAGAAAGCGTTTTCTCTGACCATAATGATATAAAAATAGAAAATCAAGTTCAACAAAAGAACTGAAAGCACACAAATATACGGAGGCTAAATAACATGTTACTAAACAAGGAATGGGTTAACAATGATATCAAGGAAGAAATCAAAAGGTACCTTGAGACAAATGAAAATGAAAACACAACAACCCAAAAGCTGTGAAACACAGCAAAAGCAGTCCTAAAAAAGAAATTCATAGCAATACAGACCTACCTCAAGAAATAAGAAAAATCTCAAATAAACAATCTTGCCTTATACTTAAAGGAACTAGAAAAAGAACAACAAACAAAGCCACATTGAGTGGAAGGAAGGAGATAAGATCGAAGCGGAAACAAACCTAATAGAGTCTAGACAATACAAAAGATCAATGAAACCAAGACCTGGTTCTTTGAAAATATAAATAAGGTTGATAAACCTTTAACCAGACTCATCAAGAAAAACAGACAGCCGAAGCCGGTTTGGCTCAGTGGATAGAGCGTCGGCCTGCGGACTGAAGGGTCCCGGGTTCGATTCCGGTCAAGGGCATGTACATTGGTTGCGGGCACATCCCCAGTGGGGGGTGTGCAGGAGGCAGCTGGTTGATGTTTCTCTCTCATCGATGTTTCTAGCTCTCTATCCCTCTCCCTTCCTCTCTGTAAGAAATCAATAAAATATATTTAAAAAAAAAAAAAAGAAAAACAGACAGAGGACCCACATAAAATCAGAAATGAAAGAGAAGTAACAATTGACACCACAGAAATACAAAGAATTGTAAGAAAATATTATGAACTATATGCCAACAAATTGGATAATCAGGAAGAAATGGATAAATTCCTAGAAACATATACTCTTCCAAGACTGAGTCAAGAAGAAACAGAAAATCTGAGCAGACCAATTACAATCAGTAATTAAAAAGCTCCCAACAGACAAGTCCTGGACTGGATGGCTTCACAGGTGAATTTTACCAAACTTTCAAAGAATTAAGACCTATTCTTCTCCAATTATTCCAAAAAATCAAAAGGAGGGACGACTCCCAAGATCATTTTATGAGGCCTGCATTATTATCTTGATTCCAAAACCAGATAAACACACTACAAAGCAGAAAGTTATAGGCCAATATTCCTGATGAACATAGATGCAAAAATCCTCAATAGCCCTAGTTGGTTTGGCTCAGTGGATAGAGTGTCAGCCTGCGGACTGGAAGGTCCCGGGTTCGATTCCAGTCAAGGGCACATGCTCAGGTTGCGGGCTCGATCCTCAGCAGGGGGAGTGCAGGAGGCAGCCAATCAATTATCCTCTCTCATCATTGACGTTTCTATCTCTATCTCCCTGTCCCTTTCTCTCTGAAATCAATAAAAATATTTTTAAAAAATCCTCAACAAAATATTAGCAAACCAGATCCAGCAATACATTAAAAAGATCATACACCATGATCTCCTAGGATTTTTTCTTGGGATGCAAGGTTGGTTCAATAGCCACATAGCAAGTAATGTGATACACCACATAAACAAAATGAAGGATAAAAATCACATGATCATATCAATAGATGCAGAAAAGGCATTTGCTAAAATCCAACAGGGAAACACTAAAAGCACACTTCCCTTAAAGGTTAGGAACAAGACAGGGATGTCTCCTTTCACCACTCTTACTCAACATAGTACTGGAAGTCCTAGCCACAGCAACCAGACAAGAAGAAATGCACGGTATCAAAATTGGAAAGAAAGAAGTAAAACTGTCATTATCTGCAAATAACATAATACTATATATAGAGAACCCTATTAAAAAAAACTACCGGAACTGATAAATTCAGTAAAGTAGCAGGTTACAAAATAAATATTCAAGAAATTTGCTGTATTTTTATACACCAATATAGAACTATTAGAAAGGGAAACTAAGAAAACAATCCCACTTACAATTGCATTAAAAAAATATATAATACCCAGAAGTAAATTTTACTAAGGAGGTAAAGCACCTGTACTCAAAAAATTATAAGACACTGAAAAAAGAAAATGAAGACACAAATAAATGGAAGCATATACCGTGCTCATGGATAGGAAGAATTAACATAGTTAAAATGTCCATATTACCCAAAGCAATCTATAGATTCAATGCAATTCCTATCAAAATACCAATGGTGTTTTCCACAGAACTAGAACAAATTATCCAAAAGTTTATAGGAAACCACACAGGACCCCAAACAGCCACAGCAATCTTGAGAAAGAAGAACAAAGGTGGAGTTATCAGGCTACCTGATATCAAACTATACTACAAAGCTATAGTAATCTAAACAACATGGTACTGCCTGGCCAGTGTGGCTCAGTGGTTGAGCATCAACCCATAAACTAGGAGATCAAGGTTCGATTCCTGGTCAGGGCACATGCCCAGTAGAAGGCATGCAGGAGGCAGCTGATCAATGAGCCTCTCTCATCATTGATGTTTCTATCTATCTCTCCCTCTCCCTTCCTCTCTGAAATCAGTAAAAATATGTATTTGCCCTGACCGATTTTGCTCAGTGGATAGAGCACTGGCCTGCAAACTGAAGGGTCCTGGGTTTCGGACTCCACCCCAGTAGGGGGCGTGCAGGAGGCAGCCAAACAATGATTCTCTCTCATCATTGATGTTTCTCTCTCTCTCTCCCGCTCCCTTCTCTGAAATCAATATATATATATATAATATTTTAAATATCATATCTAATAAAAATGGAATATACTAATTGACCACCATCCATCACAAAGATGGCTGCACCCATAGCTGAGGCCAAGTTCCCATAAGGAGCCTTAACAAGCAATCAGCAGGGACCCGAGGCTATGCCCTCCTCCGCTCCCGTGGGGCTTGACAGGGGACCTCAGGCCATGCCCCCATCCGGCGGGGCTTGACGGGGGACCTTAAGGTGCACTTCCCATCCTGGTGCTGGGCTAGGGGACCTCAGGCTGCTCCCCCCACCCCAGCACCAGGCCGGGAGACCTCAGGCTGTGCCCCCCACCAGGTGGGGCTTGACAGGGACTTCAGGCTGTGCCCCCTACTCGGCGGGGCTTGACAGGGGACCTCAAGGTGCGCTTCCCGTCCTGGTGCTGGGCTAGGGGACCTCAGGCTGCTCTCCCAGCCCCAGCACCAGGGTGGGGACCTCAGGGCACACCCCCCACCTGGCGGGGCTTGACAGGGGACTTCAGGCCGTGGCCCCCCACTCTGGCACCAGGCCGAGGGACCTCAGACCACACCCCCCACCCAGCGGGGCTTGACAGGGGACCTCAGGCCATGCCCCCCACCCAGCGGGGCTTGACGGGGGACCTCAAGGTGTGCTTCCCGTCCTGGTGCTGGGCTAGGGGACCTCAGGCTGCTCCCCCCGCCCCAGCGCCAGGCTGGGGGACCTCAGGCTGCGCCCCCCCACCCGGCAGGGCTTGACAGGGGACCTCACAGTGTGCTTCCCCTCCTGGTGCTGGGCTAGGGGACCTCAGGCTGCTCCCCCTGCTCCAGCGCCAGGCCGGGGGACCTCAAGCCGCACCCCCTGCCCAGCATGGCTTGACGGGGGACCTCAAGGTGCACCCCCAGTGCTGGGTCGGGGGAACTCAGGCCGTGCCCCTGCCCAGTGGGGCTTGATGGGGGACCTGAGGCTGCTCCCCCCTCCTGGTGCTGGGCCGGGGGACCTGAGGCTGCGTCCCCCCGCCTGGCGGGGCTTGACAGGGGACCTCAGGCCATGCCTTCCACCCAGCGGGGCTTGACAGGGGATCTCAGGCCATGTCCCCCACCTGGCGAGGCTTGATGGAGGACCTCAAGGCATGCCCCCCGCCCCGGTCTGGGCTGGGGGACCTCAGGCCATGCCCCCCGTCCTGGCACCAGGCCAGGGGACCTGAGGCTATGCCCCCTGTCCGGCAGGGCTTGACAATGGTGGGAATGGCCAGGTCTGGATCTAGCCCAGTGTGGTGGGGGAGCGGCCAGGTCTGGGTCTCACACAATTTTGAGGTGCATGTGGGTGGGCGGGGACTTGACTCTGGGTCCCGTGGTGTGCCCCAGACTCTGATAGGAGGAAGGTTTTCATATACATTTTACTAATTTTCTTTCATCTCTGACACTTCTATTATAGAGAAAGGGCAAACAGCAATATTAAATTATTTCCTCTAATTAATCCCCTTTTAATGTGCATGAATTTCATGCACCAGGTTACTAGTATATTTTATAAAAAGAGTAAGTATGAATCAACCAGGCAAACAGGGAAGAAAATTGCAGTCACCATGTAAAGACCTTGAGGCAGGAGGTCAAGTAAGCCACGCTAAGGCCGGCTTCTCCGCAGTTCCTCGCAGCACTCTGCCCACCCCACCCTACCCCACCCCACCCCAGGCAGAACTAGAGCCACACGGACACTTCCATTTGGGGAGTCTCCCCATATGCGAGGCACTGGAGCAAGTGCTTCCTAATCTCCTCAGTTAACCCCATAACTACTCTGAAGAGCACTACCTTCACGACTTGGAAAGGAGTTCGCAGGCTCAGAGAAAAAGTCCCTCACCCACTGTCACATCACCAGTGAACAGCAGACAGTCTAAATGCACACAATGCTCAACATCCAGAAATCACGCCACCATGTGAGCTATGATGCTGGCCGGACTCAGACCCAGGCCCAGGCCCAGCTCACTCCAGTGCCCAGGTGCTTCTCGGTTTAGGAATTACACGCACGTGGTACAAAACCCAAGTAGGCTGAAGGGCATGGAGCCCACGAGAGTGCCAGCACCCTGGACTCCAGGTCCCTCCCCAGGGCAGCCAGTCTCTCAAGCGTCCTTTAGAGCAGTGGTTCTCAACCTTTCTAATGCCGCAACCCTTTAATACAGTTCCTCATGTTGTGGTGACGCCCAACCATAAAATTATTTTCGTTGCTACTTCATAACTGTCATTTTGCTTCTGTTATGAATTGTAATGTAAATGTCTGTGTTTTCTGATGGTCTTAGGCGACCCTGCCAGTGGTTCTCAACTTGTGGGTCGCGACCCACAGGTTGAGAACCGCTGCTGTAGAGCCTAAGACCATCGGAAAACACAGACATTTACATTACAATTTGTAGCAAAATTACAGTTATGAAGTAGCAACGAAAATAATTTTATGGTTGGGGGTCACCACAACATGAGGAACTGTATTAAAGGGTCGCGGCATTAGAAAGGTTGAGAACCACTGCTTTAGAGGTTTCCAGCAACAGAACACACACTGCTCTGGGCCTTCAGAGCCCTGCCCTTTAGCCACAGGCTCTGCTGCTGGACTCACCTGCCTGGCTGAGCTGCACCTGTAGTTTCAGCCCGTTTGTGGCAAACTTAGCTGCAGCTGACAGCCTTCCTGGGTGAAGCTGAGATTCAGCAAATTTTCCCCATTTGTGGGCCCAACTGTGTTCTTGAGGTAACACTGAGGCCATGGGTCGGGCGGTGCAGTGCACTCACCAACAGGACTCTGCCTGGCACAGCGCAGGATGGAAGAGCGGACACCCAGCCGGACAGCCCAGCTCACAGGGCACCACAGGGCTTCAGCACGAAGCCAGCGGTTGAACCCTGAGGCTGCCACTGGGGCGACCTGGACGGGGTGGGGGGTTGGGATCACACAAAACCACAGAGAACAGTTGATAAGAGCCAGCAAGGCCTGGGTTCAGTAGCTTTTGAGAAAGCCTTTCCCATGAGATGTGGCCCTCTCACTTTTCAAACTGTAACAACAGTACAGCACCCACCCCTTGAAGGGTTAAGGTGAGGCCTGAATGAAACAACACCCATAAAATGCCACTTGGTGAGCTTTTCCTGAGGGTCTGAAGGCTGCTGGGGTGTTAGGGAAATGCAAACAGCTGAGGTTGGAGTGTCAGAGGCAGCACTGCCTCCGGGAGATGCCGGGCTTCCCAGGAAGCAAGGGGGAAGGACATCCTGTAGCAGCTCTTTAGAAGCCGCGGCAGGTCCCTGGTACCACTCCCAGGCATCTCCCAGTTCCGGGACAGGTGAGCTCGAGGACTCTGTGTCTTTTGGGACAAGTGTTAGGCCACCAAGGTGAGGACTTCCCAGGAGACGAGGCTTCCTCTTTGCTTTGAAGCGCCTCGGCGCTCTTCCAGAGTCCCACCGGAGACTGGGCAGGAGACTGGGCAGGCGGAAGAAAAGCCACCACAATCCTGGGCTCTCCGATAAGGTCTGTTTCCTCCTGCAGCTCGGGAGCCATTGTCTTGATTTCCACAAATACTCTGGGCAACGCTGGGTGTGGCACGGCGCGGGGATCCTCCCACTCATACAAAGCTCACTTTTATTTTGAGTAAGACACAGGCAGTTCTGGAAAGCCAAGTTCACGGGAAGCCCAGGGACGGAACTGCAGCCTGCAGCCTCGCCTTCTCCAGGGCACAGAGGGAAACACCCTAACCAGCGACAGCCTGCCCTCAGCCCTATTACAGAACGCACTGTGCACACCCAGCCAAGGACCCCCACCTACTGAGTCACAACTCACCCACCCTCTCGGGAACCACTGTCCCTGGGAAGGCAGGGCATCAGCACAGAGGCAGCCTCAGAAACAGGTGAGCTGGTCAAGCCAGGCTGTGGTCTGGCCTAGTCTCGAGCAATCTCAGGCCGAGAAATGTAGGATGGGGCCATTTTTAAACCACATGGGACCTGCTCCCTAAACCTAGCCAGGTAAGGACGTTCCCCTTTGTCAGGTGCTCTTTGACGTTTCAGATAGGCAGGAAGTAGTTATGGTAAGGTGACTTGAAACAGTTCTTTGCCTTTTACTAACATGATTTTCCACAAGAAAGAAAAAGTACTGAACGAACATACGTATGTTGAATATTTACTATGAGCTAACAGCCCCACGAGGTGGGGATCACTGTGCCCATTTCACCAGCTGAGGGAAATGAGACACCAACAGCTTAACCACCTTGATTAGGATCACCAGCTTCTAAATGGAGAGCTGTGATTCAATTCCGAACCACCTTGCTTAGGATTCCCAACGACTAAGTGGGGAGCTGTGACGCAGCTCCGCTTTTCTAGGCTTCCCTCGAGCTCGGTCAGTGAACTTTGCCACGACCCCATCCTAGGAGGACAAGTGTCCGGAGGAAATGCTCATGACTCACACTGGAGCTTCTCTCTGAAATCAGAGACCCATCGCTGCGAGAACGGGAAGGGAACCAACTAGGGTAGCTAGGCCAGCCTCCATTTCACAGAGCTGAGGCCTGGAGCGGGACTGGGAGTTTCTCAAAGGCACGCAGCAAATCGACAACCTCACACAGCAAATCAACAAGTCGAGACTGTGAGTCCCTGTCCAGCTGACTCCGACTCGTCTCTCGAGGTCTCAGCTGAAATGCCACTTCCTCCGGAAAGCCCTCCTTGATCCCCTCCCCCTCCCCAGACTAGGTGGTTCAGTCTCCCTGTTATTCCTCCTCAGGGGTCCCTGCACACCATGAAAACACTGAGCACACCGTGCGATCTGCAGCTGTGCGACATTTCCTGGTTTGCTGAGCTAGAACGAAGCCCTCAACCACAAGCGCGTCCCCAGCGCCTTGAGGGTGGCTTACCTTCACTGTCGGTGAGCACTTCCATCCGCCCGCTGAACATGGCCTTCAGCATGGTGTCCTGCTTGGTCAGCGTCTGCATGGTGGTGTAGTAGAGGGCGCCGCCCACGTTCAGCTTCACATACTTGGAGCTGGGGCTCGTGCCCTTGAAGGAAGTGGTGCGGGTAGCAGCCGCTGGCACCGCTGAGCTCACCACACTTTCTCCTGACATCTCTTCCTGCCAGGAAGAAGACACAAGGTCAGCAGGGTCACGGCACCAGGTCTGGTTTCCTTCTGAAAGCCATGGGCTGAATCTGGCCTCCAGATGTGTTCTGCTTAGTCCAGGTATATTCCGCATTTAAAACAAACTTTACTCGCAACGTTGACAGCTCAGGAGTTCACAGAAAAACCTGGATTTCTGGCTTCTCTTAAAATCAGAGGCCAACTTGGCCAGCAGGGCAACAGCTGGTGGGAGTTGGGGTGCTGGCTTCCCCCTGGCAAGGTGCAGGTATTCCCCAATCTGCCCCCAAACTCCACCCAGATTGCCTCATACACTGGCCTCACCTGCTGACCCGATAGGTACAACTTTGCCACTAACTCTTGTGTTATGAGGACTTCCTTTCTACCCCCTAAACAAACACACTGGCTGCAGCCTGAGGCGCTGCCCAGGTCTCTCTCCTCATTGCCATGCACAAAGGGAGGGGGAGAGAAACATCAAAGAGAGTGAGAGAGACATCAATTGGTTGCCTCCCACATGCTTCCCTACCTGGGCTGGGGAACCTGCAACGGAGGTAAGTGCCCTTGACAGGGAATCGAACCCTCGGCTCTTTGGTCCCTGGGCCAAAGCTCTAACCACTAAGCGAAACTGGTCAGGCCTGCCTTTCTTTCACAGATCTCTCACGAGCTTACAATTTTTAAAACACAAATGTTATTTTTTTTTCATTGAAATAAGGAACTGATAGGTGGCAACCTGCCTTCCATCGATAAGAGCAGAGGCAATG
Source organism: Cnephaeus nilssonii (assembly GCF_951640355.1). Lineage (NCBI taxonomy): Eukaryota > Metazoa > Chordata > Mammalia > Chiroptera > Vespertilionidae > Cnephaeus > Cnephaeus nilssonii. Next base: position 21,873,575 of record NC_137093.1, on the reverse strand, counting down.
CCCAGTCCTTTCAACCTGTCCCTCCAAAAGGGTGGCCTGGAACTCACCCGCTGGGAGACTCAGTCAGAGCTCGCAGAGTGGCACAGAGAAAGAATGGCCTCTGGAAACACAAGTGTTTCCTCAAGCAACAGTTTCTGCTTCACCGAGTAAAAACGTCACAAGGCGGCACCTTTTCAAAAGCTTGGGCCTAGCTCACCTGGGGTCTCTGTGGCCTGATGCCCAACATCAAAGCAGAGAGGCCCGAGGCAGGGCTGACCCCTTCTAGCTTTCCTCTGCAGTCAGTCCTCGGAGACCAGAGTTACCACCAACCATCCCCCGCCCCCGAAAATCTATCATGGGACGATAGACGTGGCTGATGGGAATAAAGTGTTTCTGAAAACGTTGAAGACTCGGTGGTAGTGGAGGGGGGAAGGCTTACGGTTGTGGGCTTTTTTTATTGGGGGTGGGGGGGTGTTAAGGAAATTGTTCCACAATGAAAATACTTTTAAAGCACCCTTTTTAGATCTAAACTTATACAAAAATAACGAAGTTTTTGAGACACGGTTTAGCATTCTGTAAGGCGCTTACTATGAAACACACAAAAAAGACATAAAGTCTACTTTATGTACTTTTGCTCTCCAATACCTTGTAAAAGTCATCTGCATACAATAAAGCCTATTTTAAGTGTAATTTGATGAGTTTTGGTCAATAGCTGCATCTGTGTGGCCCCCCACTCCAATCGAGAGGGTACATTTCTGTGGCTCCAGAAAGCCCCTGCTCCTCCCTCTCAAAAGACACCACCAGTTTCATTTCTACCACCACACACAACCACTTACAATCCAGCTATGGTGATTTCCATTTTGTGAATTCGGACACCACGACCCATGGCTCAGTCACCTCCCAAAGTGAGTTGGTGACGGAGCAAGCGAAGGACGTGGACAAGTCCTGCCTGGCCCCGAGCCCATGGTTTTATCAATGGCCATCCTCAGCACGTGCAGAGCTGTGACATGTAAATTGAAAAAGGAGGGTCCCTTCTTTAGAAAATACAAACAGGCTCTGAAAAGGTGGGAGGTGACGTGTGTCCATGGCTTCGGTTTGGAAGGCAGACCCAAAGTTAAGCCGCCAGCCTTGCCATTTACCAGCTGTGGGAGCCTGGGTGAGTCATCTGAGTTTAGTCTGGTCTGTCAAATGGGGACAACAGCGGCGCCTGCCTCCCAGGGCTGCGAGGGACGCACAGAGCACTCAGCACCGGCCCTGGCTCAGAGCAAGCAAACACGAAACACTCAAGGACGGCTATTTGAGAACGCTCTCAAAGTCTCAAATCATCTTCTCTTTCGAAACTGGTTCCAGCTCTATTGACATCCGACTGAATTATAAGAGATAAAAGGCAGAAACCATCCCGATCTAGATCGAGACTCCAGAAAAGACAAAGAAAGCTCCAAACCTTCCCCGAGCCCACTCCTCCGAAGGTCGAAGGTCGGTCGGTCACCTCAACAGGAGAGGTGCTCGGAAGAAAGGTTTTGGCCGATAGCCCAAGGCTGAGGACACAAGGCAGGAGACAATAAGCCTCTCACGGCAAACCTCCCCACAGAGGACTCCCCAGTCATCCTGCTTTTTAACTAGTTTCAAAGGTTGGATTTCATTTTTGATGAGGTTAGGGAGGTGGGACAGGAGAGAGCCAAGTTGGTTACAAGAAACAGAGAGGTAATTGATACTGGAGGTATTGGTTACTGATTCCATTCAATCAGCAGAGGAGTTTATGCCAGTTAGATGGCTAAGTCAAGGCTTCTCTCTTTTCCATCTCCCGAGTATACTGTTGCTGATTCCAAACAGTAGCCCTGCACTTGGATGCCCATCGGAATCCCCTGGGGAGCTTAAAATAATACCCATGCCTGGGTCCTACCCGTGGGAAATCTGATGTAACTGGTCTGGAGTTGTGGCCTGGGCAGCAGACATTTTAAAAGTCCCCCAGGTAATTCCAATGTGCGGCCAGGATTGCAAACCACTGTTCTAAAAAGTCCGGTATATCTTAATTAGGCCACAATTAACTTCATGGCCTTGGAGAAGCTTCCTGGCCTGGGTGAATTCCTGACCATACATAAAAATAAACCAAAGCATCATAAACAAAAGCAAGCCCCTACTTCACAGCCTCAGAGGCACAAACAGGAAGCAATTGTATGCATGCTTGAAAGATAAAAGTCAGCTGAACGGGGAAACTGCTGACTTCAAAGGAGGCCCAGGCAAGTACAATAGGGAAAAAAGGCACCAAACCCCTCACCTGTACATGTTTTCTATACAACTCTCTGTATACTGGGAAATGTGTGTGGGAGGTTTGATGGAGAGTTTGGTAAACCTAGACAGCAGTTCGGTTTCATTACTTCCTATGTGATGTTCAGACAAGTGATTTAACTGAGCCTCAGTTCCTAACTTGTAAAATGAAGTTAAAGCCATACTCTTCGTAACCCCCCCCCCACCCCCCAGGAAATGAATAGTAAAGTTAATAGTGTCCTTTTCCTTCGGCCCCTCAAGCTTCCCTGAAGACCAGAGATCACAGCCCTGGCTGCACTAGAATCGCCTAGGAATGCTTCAACATTTCTCATGCCCGGGCTTCACCCCAGAACCAGTAATCAAATTTGGGGAGGGGAAAGGAGGAGCGTGGCAGCTCAGAAACCAGAGTTTTAAAAGCCCTTCAGGTGATTCTAATGTGTGGCCAGAGCTGAGAGCCACAGAGCTACGATGTTTTAACCAGCTGGATCTGAGAGTCACGACCTTGATGCTAATTATACAACGTTCTCTGAACTGAGGGCATTTCTACAACTCAAAAAAGCCTGTGGTCCCATTTCAACCAAGCTAAATTCAATCAGCCACATAAGGGTGGCATTATTTCCCACCCAAACCCTACGGGACAGCTACTGCCGAAGAATTACATTCTCTTTCGGCGTCTGGCACACCAACTACTGGCCTATGTCTCTCAAGAGTCTAGGGAGGAAAATGTCGCCAATCCCACTTTTTAGGGGAGAAAATTAAGAGTGAGAACTATTAAGGTCCCTCTGACTCCCACTCTCATGCCCTTTTCAAAGAAAGCATTGCTTTAATTCCCTGGAGGGCTTGTTAAATCAGATTGCTGGGCCCCACCCCAGACTGATTCCATAGTCGGTGGTAGGACTTGAAAAGGTGGCCATTTCTAACGAATTCCAGCTGGCGCTGCTCGTCTGCTTTAATGCCTTCTTCCCCTCAGGTGGCCCTGACTTTACACGAAATGGAGCAGACCACACTCAGATACACGCTGACTCATTTTTCCTCAGCCGTGGCCTGGGGATTCATTCATCTTCCCCAAGGACTGCACTTTCTAGAGACGCAGGCAAACAAGTAAAAAGAGGGTCTGGGCTGACCTTTGCTCCTTCCCGTCCAGGGACAAAGAGCTATTCAGAGGACAGACTCTCCAAGGAATCCAAGCCCCACAGACACTTCCCACAGCTGGGGGACTGCCTGTGAGACACCCCCGACTCCTGAGGTGTGGCTACCTGGGGTCTCGACGGCAGTGACTACAGAGGGACCCAGCCACAAGGCGCTGGACGCCGCGCGAAGGGCCCCTGACCGCAGGCCCCTGGCACCCCTCCACGGAGTTCCTAGCACGGAACGCACACCCGCCCGCCTCCCTCTGTTTCTCTCCTCCATTCGACCGTGTGTTCAGACGCACCTAGAAGCCTTTCCCCACTCCCCCGAAACCCAGCGACTCCTATTACCACTCCCCAAACCCCAAAACTCTCCGTCCCGAGGAATCCCACTCCGTCCTCTCACAACCTACCCATTCTCCTTCACAACGCCCCAAACCCTAACCCTCCACCCCAAATGTCCGTCTTCAATGACATCTCTTTGTTCTCTTCACAATCACCAATTCCTCTTACAAGCACTCAAGACTCTGAGACACCCCCCACCCACACACCTATCTACTCCCCGAGCCCAAAGGCCCTTTCCCGGATTTCCAAAAGCCAGGGGCCTCCCCAGCCCCCGACCCCAGCAAATTTCCCACCCAATGCCCTTCCCCCACGCCCGGCCCGGCCTCGCCCCCATCCTACTCCCCAAGTGCCACTTCCTGTCGCGACAGCCCCTTACCCCCCACCTCCCCCTTCTGTCGGCCCTTTCCTCCTCTACCCTGGCTCTGCCCGCTCCCTCGGCCACTCAGACCTCCCAGTCGGTGGGCACCGCCCTCCTTACCATGAAAAGTCGGAGGACGCCGGAGTCTCCAAACCTGGACTGAAAGAGGCAGGAAACACCCAGCTCGCGTGAGCCAGGGGCGGAGGCGGGGCCGGGGCGGGAACTTCCGCTGTTTATACCTCACTTCCGCCCCGCAGAGGGCGCTTTCTTAAAGGATCCGCTGTACTCCTAGACATTGGCCGCATTCCTTCCAACATGCCCGGCTGGAATAGGTTGCATCTCCCCTCTGCTGGGTCCGGCATTGATCCCGTTCCTGAATGCTCCATTTTTTCAGCCTCCAGAGAGGAGAAAGAGATTCAGGGAGGTTGTCATTCCCGGGTGCAGAAGCTCTCCGGAACTGTCGTTGGCCGGAACTGGATAGTTGTTTCCCGACGGAGCTCGAAGAAAGAACACCCCGGGGCAAGATGGTGGTGGAGTCTCGATCGCTGCCCCGGGTCCGGCAAAGCTCAGGGGTATTGGGCTGAGGCGACAGTAGCTGCGGCTCCGATCCCGAGCGCGGGGGCCTCGAGCGGATAAAGGTCTGCGGCCTGCGAGTAGCGAGTGGGATCAGGATCGTGGGATCAGGGTGGTGGGGCCGGGGGCTTTAAGGGAGGTTAGCCCTGGGGCAGGGTCCCCGCCTCTCTCGTCGGAGGGGCAGGTGCTAGCGGCTGGCTTATCGCTTTTCATTTGTGGGGCCTTTATAAACGTACTAACGCTGGGATGAAAAATATTTGTTATTGTGGTTGATGCCAAGGAAAGACGCCAGGTCTTAGGAGTCACTGGAACCCGAGTTCGAATCCTATTTTTTCTCGCTGTGTGACCTTGGGTGAGTTCTTCACCTCTCTGAGCCTCAGTTTCCTCCGCTGTGAAATGGCGTGATTAGCTCGTTTCACAGAGGATACTGTATAATGGAAGTTTTAGTGCCGTGCCAGACACTCAGCTGTCAAAAAAGGCAGCTGGAGTTAGTGCTATCAGTAAAGAAAAGCTTGTTCGAAATTGGACTCTAACTTAGCCGCGTGGGCAGCCTTGCGTTCTCAGCTTTTCTTTGCTGTTCTGTGAGTCGGGGACTCTCTGGGTCTTGTGTTTCATTTACAAATAATTGCTTTGGAGTTGGATCTGAGTTCAAATTCAGGAGCCTAGCGACCCCTGACAACTCCTGCCCCGTCTCTACATTTCTTTTTCTCCCCGTGAAGGTGAGATTGAAAACAGCACGCAGCTAGGTTGTGGTCATTAGACCTGGCTGCCCAGCTCCTCCCACCCTAGAGGCAGAATCCTTCAGGGCCCCGTCAGCAGTTGGTATTTATGGCGCCTCACCCTTGAACAATACTCTTTGGAATCTCGTGCTCTTTCATAGTTCCCCATGAACTTGGCCTGATCCAGAGAAGACCGATTTTGAGCAGGTCCCGTGGGAATACTGAAGTAAAGGAGAGTCTGAGTCCTGTCTCTTCTTATTAAAATAGTGGCTGTGACCCTTCCTGATGGTCTAACCTGGGCATTGGGGGATACTAAAGGATCTCACAGGGGTGCTGTTTTATTAGAGGAGACCACTTAGGAAGGACTTGGCCCTAGTGGGTGCTCAAGCAACATGTTTTCCTTTTGCTTTTCATGTGATCTTGATGATCACCAACCTCTTGTCTCCTAATCGTCCCACCTATATCGCTGTTGTTTTCCTAACTGGACTGTAAGCTGCTTAAGGACAAAACAGTAAACTCGTTTATATGCTATTTGTTCCCAGATGCTTTTATTAATATTTTCTCATTTAATACTAATGACAGTGTCATGATGACTAAATTGAGGTATCAGAAGGGTAAATGTTTCATTTAACCTTAATTTAAACCTTTCGGCAACCCTAGGAAGTAGGTATGTTACTATTATTACTCCCAATTTACAGATAAGGAAACTGAGGCCTAAGGAGGGTAAGGAACTTGGCAAATGAGGTAGTATCAGAACTAAAAAGAACCAAGGACTACTTTGTCCGATCCAAAGCTTTTTCTGTTACACACAGCCTTTTCTTTGATTCTCAGTGGCATTTGCCAACGTAAGCACCTAATACATACTTCATAATGTGTTTTCATTGATGAATTATAGTAGACAATATAGGTGGAGTAGGTGAATAAGAAAGAACGAGAAAAACTGCAAAGTATAGGGGATCATATGTTGTAAACAGAAACCAACATATAACATTGCTGAGGGGGTGGTCTCAAGGAAGGGATCTTATCCTGAGCGGCCCCTGGGGAGAAGTGAAAGTTTGAGATCCAGCAGGTCCTCAAATAACATCGTTTTGTTTAATGTCGTTTCATTGTAACATTGATGAGATGCCATAGGAACTTAACTCTTGTTTTTATCAATTAGCCTGTGGGAAAATTGGTTTTATTATATGTCATTTTGCCCCAGTTCCAATAACCTACAGACCGGCGGTTCTCAACCTGTGGGTCGCGACCCCTTTGGGGGTCAAACGACCCTTTCACAGGGGTCGCCTAAGACCATCGGAAAACACAGATGTTTACATTACGATTCATTAACAGTAGCAAAATTACAGTTATGAAGTAGCAACGAAAATAATTTTATGGTTGGGGTCACCACAACATGAGGAACTGTATTAAAGGGTCCGGCATTAGGAAGGTTGAGAACCACTGCTATAGACGATGTTAACCAAGGACTTGCTGTAGTCTGACAGGCACTTAGTCACAGTTTGTGTGCAGCCTCCTATTTTTCCATTAGGATTAGGCTCCCTCTTCTCCTGCGCTTTCTCCCCTCCCCCACGTATGAGGGACTGTCTACATGTTAAGGAAAGCACATAACCACTGTGCTCCTGGCTTGGGCCCAGCTCCTTGGCAGCTCTCAGGAGCTTGAAGCTATGACCCAATCTGTACAGGGCCAGGGGTTCATTGCCCACGTGACCAGACTGGTGAACCTTAGCGTACCCAATCCTGTCTAATGGGTGAGGAATGTAAGGGTCCCAACATTATGTCCCACCCCAAGAACCTTAGTGACAGAAGACTAAAAAAAAGAAAACAACAAGAAAAACTTTGTGTCTATAAAAATAATACATTAGCCCTGGCCGGGTGGCTCAGTTGCTTTGAGTGTCCTATACACCGAAAGGTTGTAGGTGCATTCTGGGTCAGGTTGGGGGTTTGATCCCTGGTCGGGGCGCATATGGGAGGCAACCAATCGATGTTTCTCTCTCCCTCTCGCTTCCTCTCTCTCCCACTTCTCCCTCTCCCTCCCTCTTCCTTGCTCTCCTTCTCTCTCCCCATCTCCCTTCCTCCCTCTCTAAAAATTAATAAACATATCCTCGGGTGAGGATTTAAATTTTTTTTAAAAACAGTAATAATAAATACATTAGACTTACTATGCTCTGTCAGCCACCTCAGTAGGTACTTGATGTACATCATCTCATTTAGTCCTCATGCTTGGCCTCTGAGCTAATCCATGGAGGAAGGCAGGCTCTGAGACATCACCCGACAGCACATGGCAGAGCGAGGGAGTGCCTCGCTGCTTCGCCACGCGCCTTCTGTAGAAAACCTAGAAAACAGACCCAGGAAAGAAGCAAAATTTCCCACAATGCCATGCTCTCAAAACAACCACTCTTATGTAACATTCTGGTATATTTCCCCCCCCCCAGTTTTTTCTGTGTGCATTTTTCTTTTTCATGTAATTGGAATCATACTGATCCACACAATTTCTTAGGCATAAATAGTTTTTCTTTTTTAAAAAAATATATTTTATTGATTTTTTACAGTGAGGAAGGGAGAGGGATAGAGAGTTAAAAACATTGATGAGAGAGAAAAATCAATCAGCTGCCTCCTGCACACCTCCCACTGGAGATGTGCCCGCAACCAAGGTACATGCCCTTGACTGGAATCGAACCTGGGACCCTTCAGTCCACAGGCTGACGCTCTATCCACTGAGCCAAACTGGTTAGGGCAATAGTTTTCAATGTTGTTAAAAACGTCAAACATTATTTTCAGTGGCTTTTTAATATTCTGTCCCTTATGTTATTCTTGCTTACATCACCATGCATGTAAAGTTTTAATTCACTAACTTCTTTGGGATTATAGTTGACCTTAGAACAACACAAGGGTTGGGGCACTGACACCCCCCCTCCACGCAGTTGAAAATCCATGTATAACTTTTGATTCCCCCAAAACTGAACTACTAATGGCCTACTAGTCACTGGATACCTTACTGATGACATAAACAATCAACACATTTTTGTATGTTAACATATAATGTACGGTAGTCCCTACAATGAAGTAAGCCAGAGAAAAAATGTTAAGAAAATCATAAGAGGAAATACATTTACCGTATTAATTGGAAAAACCATGTTTAAGTGGACCCATGCAGTTCAAACCCGTGTTGTTCAAGGGCCAACTGTATTTTCAACCAGTTCCCTTTAAACGGTGAGGACTGTGGAGCTAAAGTTTAACATTTAGACCAGACATTAACTACAGAGAACACAGTGTTGTTTTTAAACCAGAGGCACTGAATGTATTACTTCTACTCGGTGAGGAAGATGTATGACGCCCTGCCTATAAAACTTAACCCTAAGTCTGGATTTCTTTTCTTCTGCTTCTGCCAGCGAGGACAAGCTCCTCTGAAGTGAGAAGCTGCCCGTGGCCGTGAGTCCCCTGCGAGGTCACTGATGAGTACTTGGCATTTCTGCGACACAGGCAGGTCCTCAGGTGAGCTCTCGGGACTTCCACTGCTGGGGCCGAAAGAGTGAATGATTCAGAAGCCCTTCTTCTCTCCAGTCGTCTTACTCTCCCTGCTATGGTCGGACGGACTTGGTTCATTTGTTCTGAGAATTACTGATGGGCCATGCACGCGTTGGAAAAGACTTGTTTAACAGATGTGAAGCAGTGTTGAAAAGGGGACACAGAGGTCCCTCGGTATGTCTACATGGGAGGAGTCTCCCGTGACCCTTTCATTCTTGATGTTTTCATGTGGGTGCTGCTGTGAGTGAAGTAACCTAGTAAAGAGCTTGTCTTCTAGAAGTCTGGATTTGTAATAATTTATTTCAGTGCTTTTGTCAGCTGGGCTGATTACATATTTTGGACAGAGTGACAAAGTTATCAAGCATCTAAAGAAATCATCTTAGTACGGGAGGTTCCAGGGACCAGTACTCTGTGCTCTAGGCTGCTAGCCAAAGCCATCCCTATGGGAAAAGAGTTATTGGTGATTGAGATAAAAATGGGTAGCCCTGGCTAGGTGGCTCAGATGGTTGGAGCGCCGTCCCCTGCATGAAAAGGTTGTGGGTTCGATTCCCAGTCAGGGCACATACCTGGGTTGTGGGTTCCATCTCTGGTCAGGGCACATATGGGAGTCAAGTGAATGATGTTTCTCTCTCACATTGATGTTTCTCTCTCCTGTCCTCTCTCTCTTAAAAAAAAAAAAATGTATCCTTGGGTGAGGATTAAAATAAAACAAGTGTAATGGGTAATTTAGAGCCTCTATCCAAATGTACCAGCCAGCGATGGGAGAGGCTCTGCTCAAAAGCTTCAGTGGTCCTTGGTGGAATGGGATCAGTAGGACAAAGGAATAAGTTACACATGAAACAAAACGTATTCATTTTAATGGATTGTCTTGCATTCTGAAATCATGTACCTCTGGCTTTTTGTTAAAATGATCCTTTAAAAAATGAAATGCTTTTTTAGTGCTGGCACAAGGTAGGTACCAGTAAATATTTGTTGAATGAAAGGATGAATAAAAATAACAGCGATGGTAAATATTCACGTTTGGTTTTTCCCTCAAGTCTTGACTTGGCAAAATAAAAGTGGACTGCTTGGTGTTGGCTTCCCAAATATCGTGGACTGCTCCAAAGAATTCAAATATCTAGGGACCCTTGACTTAGAGGATGCGTGGCTTGCATTAGAAGTTTACGGATGGCATTGAGTCGTGCTTTGTTCATTCACTAAACAATTACAGAACCCATGCCCTATGCCAGGCGCTGTGCATTTTCTCTCAAGAAAATGTAATTATTTAATACAGGAAGAAGCACTGCTGCTCTGGCGAGCTGCATGGAGAGCCGATAGGAATTGGGACTTGCGCCAGGAGAGCTGTTAGCACGTTGGAAGGTGGCGGAGGGCCCTGAGTAGCTAGCTCTCTGCTGCTGCCCACACCCTGCCCACCCTTTACTCTTGAACCCCTTTCTGTGTGTGTTTCTCAAACAGTGATCTACACCAACGGCTCGCCATTTTCCTTGCAGGGTTTGTGCACGTTTGCAAACATGTTCACCGTTTCCCAGACCTCGAGAGCTTGGTTCATCGATAGAGCCCGTCAGGCTCGAGAGGAAAGGCTTGTGCAGAAGGAGCGGGAGCGGGCGGCCATCGGGATTCAGGCCCGCGTGCGGAGTTTTCTCTGTCGGAGGCGACTACAGAGGGAAATCAGGTGGGTGCCAGGAACTCCTCTTGCTCCCAAGTAATAGCAAGAAAAGAAGGCATCTTCTCCACCAGTTCTGAAAAAGCCTTCCTTCCGGCTGCTGGGAGCTCCTAATGAAAATTTATTTATTTATTTATTTATTTTACCCTTCCCTCCCTTAGGAGAGAGATCGATGAGTTTTTTAAAGCAGATGACACTGGGTCCAGTAGAAGAAGTGCACTTTGTATTTTTAAGATTGCCAGGAAGCTGCTGTTCTTGTTCAGAATGAAAGAGGATAACGAGGTAAAATAACAATAGCAAACATACATGGTCCTTTCTGTCTGCCAGGTCTTTTATAAATACGAAGGCATCCCGTCCTATGGCAGCTCTCTGGGATAGCAGCTCTCTGCCCCTCCCACATCCTGCCCTTTAGTCTTCTTGGGGCCTGATCCGCAGGGATTACTGCCCAGTGCTTCTCGACCTCCTCACAAATCGACTGCTTTTCTCATTGACTATTAAGAGCACTTGTTGTATTCAAATGCATACAGAGGCCAGGCAGGTTAGGTGAAAGAAGTCATTGATGAGATAAAACATACGTCAAAATACATGGTAACTCACAGTGGTGGCGAGGACCTCAGAGGGAGCCAGGGGGTCTGTGGCATGCACGGCCTCTACTCCTCTTCAGCCTGTGGTGGACCCTGATTTTTTTTAAAGAGATGCTGGACTTCCTTATACTCGGTTATTTCATTTGTAGAATTGGTAGCTAATTTCAAATTTTTTTTTAGATCCTGCAAACCAAACAAAACATACTGGTTGTACCTTTGGGATTAGAATTAGCCCAGAAAATACAATTTCAGGAATCAGTGATCTATAATAGTACTAACAATATATTGAGGAATGCCTCTGGTGATCAGGGTTACCATTCATTGTTGCTAAGTCTCACCTCGTGGCAGGCCATCTGGTAGGCACTGGGGCTCCAGAAGGAAACAAGATGGGCGAGGTCTTGAGAGGGAGGAGCCCACTGGCAGTGAGCACACGTTACGTAGGTGAGGACCGGCAGGGGCAGTGAGGCGACCTCAGTTACAGAGGAGGAAGCGGTAGTTCAGAGTGATGGGGCGGCCGCCCGGGACCGCACCACTTTTAAGGATGAGTCCAGGGTTGGGATTGCCACAGTGTAGTCTGGTTTTCAGCTTCCACTTTTCTTCCTTTTGCATTTCAAGATAAAAAATGATGATACAACAGTCTGTGAGGGAAAAGTCAGTGTCCATGATGCTTACGGAATGGCAAACGGGAGAGCAGGATTTAGGAGACAGCTGCTAGTCCACAGGGGTCCACGCCCAGTGTGCCAGTTGAGTTTGTTTTTCAAAAGGAGCGCCAAGCTGGATTTTTATATGAAACATACCAGTTTCTGAAGGAAATGTAGGGCTCATCGAGTCAGTGGGCCCCAGTTTGAGAGCCTTTCTTTAGCCTTTATGATCCTCAGTTCCCACATCTGTAAGACTCGCTGTGAGTCTTTGGGCATAATGCCTACACATGCCAGGTGCCCACCAAACATTTGCTTCTTTCCCATTTTTATTAGTTGCAGAAGTTTATGACTCCCATTCTGCCTCTTTGCAGAGATTTGAAAAGTTGTGTCGCTGCATCCTGAGCAGTATGGATGCTGAGAATGAACCCAAGGTGAGTGGGATGGGTGTGGTGTTAAAATAAGCCTTATTGGCTGCTTATCTGTCCATTGACTCTCATCGCCTTATCTGGCACTGGCCAGTAGCTAGAACATATGAATCTGATCCCTGTAACTGCCCATTACATTTCTCTTTCTCCTGCTGGTAGGTGTGGTATGTGTCCCTGGCTCTTTCCAAGGATCTCACCCTCTTATGGATTAAACAGATCAAGGACATTCTGTGGCATTGCTGTGAGTTTCTTAAGCAGCTCAAGGTAAAATGAAACTCGATAAATGTATCCTTCCCATCTGGGGCCTTTAGGATGTAGTTTCTGAGCAGAGGCTTGGCAAGGACTCGGGTAGCAGCTGAGCGATGGTGTGAATGTCAGCAGAGTTCCCAGGGATCCGTTCCCAGCCATCCCGCTGGAGGCATCATTGAATGGCTCTCGTGGCCTTGCCCAGGCAGTGAGCCACAACCCGCCTGTCAGGTGAGGGAGGCATTATGGCACATAGCAGTGGTCTTTCTATTATCTGCTTTGTGCTCCTGCCTTCCACAACGGATTTCTCTTTGAGAAGAGACACTTCTGCTTTGAAAAAAAATGTTTGAAGTTCATGCAGAGAAACACACATTAGGAGAAAAGAACACCAGAGCTGGAGCCAGGAATATCTAAATGTAGTCCTGAATCTGCTGCTGATTCTTCGTGTGGCCTTGAGCAAGTCACTTCCCCCCTCTCATTCTCTGAGAGCTCTGGGGTTTCAACTAGATGGTCTCCAGGGTCCCTTGTGGTGCACATGCTAAGTTTCTGGGCCTAGACAGGAATCAGGCCTTTCCCCAGCCTGCTCTTGTGAAACCGTGTATAACAACAGCCAGTATTACAGAGTTATCTTTGTGCTGGGCGCTGCTCTTAGTGCGTTATGTACATGAATTGTTTATTCCTTACAACAGCCATACTATCCCTAGTCAACAGATGAGCAGTCCGAGGCACAGAAAAGTTAAGAAACTTGCCCAAGGTCACAGAGCTAGGAAGTGGTAAAGGCATAAGTCTGAACCCAGGGTCCCTGGTATGCTCAGTTGCATTTCCACTCTGTTGCTCCAGGGAGCGCCTGAACATACACATGCTCCTAATGCATGCAAAACCCGCAGGCCAGCGCTGGTCACCTTGTTTCCCAGGATTCTCAGTGCTCCATTCCGGGAGTACTTAGATTCCATAGGCAATCACTCGTGGGTCAAAATCCCTGTCGTTTAACTCCTGACAGTGGTCATCCCCTAAGAGACAAAGAAAAAGAATACTTATAACCTGACTCACTACTCAGCAAAGTTACAGAACGGTTGCTTCACTGTCTGGGACTGGGGGGCATGTGTCTTCACCTTCCTCTTCACTGTTTCCAGCCTGAAATCCTACAAGACTCCAGACTCGTCACGCTGTACCTCACGATGCTCGTCACCTTCACAGACACTTCAACATGGAAAATTCTCCGGGGAAAAGGTCTGTGGGACTTGTTCAAAGTCTGTCCTAAGTAGCAGAGCTCGGGCACCTTTTCTACTTTGTAAGAAGCACTTTTGCCGTCACCAGCCCCAGGGGAGGCACTCGTTAAGCCTTGTCGTTTCATTTGGCGAATCATTCGGCAGCCAGTAATTCTCTTTTGGCCATAAAATGTGCACTGTAATGCTGCCTCCTTCCCTGAATATGATGCTTAGCTTTAAGTTTTTCATACAGTCACTTCATCCATCCGTTCAGCAAAGAGCCTACTGTGTGCCATGTGCTGTGCCGGCACTGGAGGTACAGAGGCGGCCACTGGCCTTCAGGGCTCTACCTGCTGAGCTGCAGCTCACAGAACTTAGAGGCTGGTGGGGAGACGGGCATTAAAGAGAAGTCACATGCAATCCTCCGTCGCGACAATAGTGTGAGAAGTGTGGCGCTCAGAAGGAAGAGAAATGCGAGTTTAGTGGGGCAGGGACAGCCCTGCCCTGCTCTGTGGGGGCTCAGGCCTTCCTGCAGAAGTGACGTCTGAGCTCAGAGCTGGGGGGAGGGTCAGAGTCACCGAGTGAGGAGGGACAAAGCTCCAAAAGCCGAGGAGACTGTATACAGAGGCCCCAGGCAGGAAGGAGGGTTTATTTCAAGGCATTATCCTGGGTTCTGGGGGAGATTTAAAATATGGGGAGCCCTGGGCCCTGCCGGGAGCTTGTCTCTCGTTGGAGAGGAGGCAGCCCCAGGGCACAGAAAGTCCCAGGCCCTCGGAGGGAAATGGAAAAGTGCTCTGGAGCTCAAGGCCGGGCCCTTACTGCTGGCTGGGGGTGTGCGGCGCCCCGTCACCTGAGAGGCAACACTGGAGCCGGGCCTTCCGGGAGAGAGAACGCGGATATGCCACATCTCTGTGGACTCTGGTCCCAGACCCAGGGGAAGCGGGAAGGCAGACCAGGGAGCATCTCGCTGCCTGCGGCCCTGGCCTGGGGCCTGATTTTCTGTCCCACCTAAACAGTTCCTCATGCGGCCAGAGATTTGTTGGGTTTCTTTCCTCAGTCTTTTTTCTTTACTTAGGTGAGAGTCTCCGACCAGCCATGAACCACATTTGTGCAAATATAATGGGACATCTCAACCAGCATGGGCTTTACTCTGTGCTGCAGGTCTGTGCCCCCACCCCCTAATGTGTGACCTCCTCCTGTAACTGGTGACCTCACTCTCTACACCTGAACTTGGTGTTAGATGTTTGGTTTTGGCACATCTGGCGCCCTCCTCGCAGAAATCCTTTGCAGGAAGAGTTTAATGCTCAGTGTCCTCTCCTACCTTCCCCGGCCTGGGTCACTGTGGTTTGTGTAAAGGGGGGCGGTGGCCCCAGGATCCCTCAAGACGCTCTATCTTTGGCTACAGGTGTAATCCGGTCACTTGAAATTGAAACGGAGGGAGGAGGCCTCAGGCTTGTTCCCTCTGGCTCCTTCTTGGTTGGTGTCCGGAATTAACTTCCTGGGTCTGTCCTCAAACAGCCTTCTGTCCACACTGCACCTTTTGTGCCAGCCCATATAGCCAGGAACGGTCAGAAGGCGAACTGGTGTTTAGAATTCCTGAGAAGTAGCACTGATTCAGCCATGGGCTCTGTCCTGATGTGGCTCCATTTGCTCCGCACACAGGCGACATTGTCCATAGGTCCTCCCAGTGCGAATGGGTCCACCTGACACCATAACTCGGAACTGCTTCTGAAATCTAGCCTGTCTTGCAGTTTTAAGTCTGGTCTTTGTATCCGCTGTTAATTTTTTTTAACTGTTCATTATTTAAAAAATTAAACATATCATTTAATGGTGAAGGGGTGGTATTAATGAACCTCCATCCCATTACTTTTCTCTCCCCTCATTTTTTAAAAACATTCCAATATAGTTTTTTATCTGAGGCACTCATTTTACTTTTATGCTTCTTTTTTTATGAGCAAATGAATACAAAGTTGGCATCATCCCCTGACCAGTTAAAATGTTCTTTCCAGATACTGTTAACCCGTGGCCTGGCCAGACCCCGGCCTTGTCTGTCCAAAGGCACTTTGACTGCGGCCTTTTCTCTGGCGTTGCGGTAAGTAGGAAACTGCCTTGCTTCTGAAGGGCCGCACGTTGTTTTAAGGCGTCTACACATTTTAACGGACTCCTCACCACATTCTCTTACTCCATCTTATAGATGAGGAAGCGAAGGCCCAGAGGGTAAGCCACTTGTCCTTGGTCACACAACAGCGAGTGTCAGGGCCAAGAATTAAACTCAGGCCATACGACTCCAGAGCCCACACTCATTACTCCTTATTCTTTAAACTTGCTTCACACATTGGGCACATTCCTGTACTCTAAAACAATATATGTTTCTTTAAGTAACGGTACATGGGAACCTTCCCAAGCTCGTCCCGCTCCTTTCATTAGCTGGGACCCAGTTTACCTGGAACATGAAGCGCTGGCCCTGGTTTCTGCCTGTGCCTCTCCAGCTCCTTGATTGCGGCACCAGCTCTGTTGGCTGAGACTATGCATTAAACTCTGTTTACCCCCTCCCCTGCTGTGCTTAACAGAATGGATGCGTGCCCTGTTCATTGTATCACTGGCAGTGCATTTGTAGAATTTGTCACCCAAGGGGACTTAAGTACAACAATTACTAGTAGACTAAAGAAAGATTTTGATGACATCATGTCAGTGAAACTTCAAAACTGATTTTTCACAGCTGTGTCACATGACTGCACTGTCACTGACTCAGCCTTCCCTTAGTGGGTGTCCCCATCATGGGAAGCATAATTTCAAGGGGTTTGGGGGAGCTGGTAACCTCTCTGAGAATGGTGATGTGTCTGTGTCCAGCCCTGTGATTGCTGCCCAGTTTTCAGACAATCTGCTTCGGCCATTCCTCATCCACATCATGTCTGTGCCAGCTCTTGTGACTCATCTCAGCGTAGTGACCCCTGAGGTACGTGGGCTCCGAGTTCCCCCAGTCCATATTTTATTTCCTTAGAAATTAGAGCGTAAACTGTTTTCTCTGTTAATTCCCACCTCTTCCCTGGTTTTTCTTCCCCATCAGTAGCCACTGTCGACACACTATTGTTAGTAGCCCAAAGAAAGAGGTTCTCGTGTTTGTTCATCTTCTTGGCGATCAGTAGCATGTTTGGCTCCTGGGGGGTGACCAGCAGGGGTCAAGTTCATGCTCCCATGGGAACTTCTTCCGACTTCTTCCATCAGCTTCCCCTCTGACAGTCTGTAATTGTTCGCAGCGCCTCACTGTGGTAGAATCTCATGACATGCTTCGTAAGTTCATCACATATTTAAGAGCTAAAGATCGATGCCGCGATGTCTGTGAGAGTTTAGAAGGATGCCATACGCTGTGTCTAATGGGTGAGTAGCTGAGGCTGGGATGTGATTGTGTCCTGGGCATCGGGAAAACCCCAAGTGGTTTGCTTTTCACCTTTCTGGAGATAAAGAGCTGTCTTTATTAACGATTAGAAGTGTTCACAATAGAAAACATGTAACCAGATAGACAGTTAAACTAGACATGTAAAATTGAAAATCACATGGGAAATAGATCCAACTTGGCAAACTGGTTGAGTGAGGGTAAGTGAATGTTAAATTTTAGCGCTTAGCTTCCTGGCAGCCAACGAAAATGGAAAACGTGATGAGTGGCCTGGATAATTCTCACGTTGGGCGAAGGGAGGGCGCAGTTGGGTTGGGCTTAGATTAGAGGAAGGCCTGCATCATCTGCTTTACTGTTTTCATTGTAGATGAAAGGGTTTGTGGATAGAAGCATTGGAAAACTGCAGACGTACATAATTCTCAGTGCCTAACATAGAAAAAGGTTCTTAAGGCCAAATTTTAGGGGAGTCCTCACACAAGGCATGTTAAATAACTGGTTAACTTTGAGTAATAGTGACTTCCCTGGAAATTCAGATATTCTTCAAAAAGGTCATTTCTTACATTACCTTTGTTTTTAAAATCTTAGCATAATAGTAAAATGTCATACTAGCTAATGTCACATCCCTGTGTGCCAGACATTCTACATGTCAGTCCATACAGTCCTCACATCGACAGGGGGATCGTTATTCCAGTCTTACAGATGAGGAGATAGGATGGGAGAGGAGGGATGAGGGTCACACCTGGCCTGGGGCAGAGCCAGGATGGGAAGCCAGGCCAGCCTAGGTCTCAGCCCTGCACCACCTGCAGCCCAGCCCTGACAAGTGCCCTCCCCGTGGAATTCTTCCTGCTCAGAGACGGGGCTGCCTGAGCCCCAGGCAGAGAGCAGACCTCGAGGTGATGAAGCGTGTCTGTCTGGGTCCCATACCCTCAGCCTTATCTCTTTGCAGGCAACCTCCTGCACCTGGGCTCCCTCAGCCCCCGAGTGCTGGAGGAGGAGACGGATGGGTTTGTGAGTTTGCTCACACAGATGCTGTGCTACTGTCAGAAGTACGTGACCCAGAAGAAATCCAACCTGACCCACTGGCACCCCGTCCTTGGCTGGTTCTCCCAGTCGGTGGACTATGGGTGAGTCCCGGGGCAAAGCCCGGTCCTTCCTGCCTCCCCTGCCTCTCCCCCACCTCTCCTTCTTTCTTCATTTTAGCTTATGTTGTTTGTTTCTTATTGTAAACGTCATATATAGTCATTGTGTAAGTATAGGTAAGAACATAAGAGAATAAAAATCATCTCCTAAGACAACCTGTGTGCACTTCCGTTCAGTCTACGTCCTACCAGTTTTTTCACAAAAATGGGATCATATTAATTTGTATTCTCTTCATTTAGTAAATTATAAACAATTTCTATTAATATTATCTTCCCTTCTTCAATGTCATTTTATTGATTGCCTAGATTGCCATATTTTGGGGAAACTAAAATAAGGTACATGATTCAAAGGGAATAGAAGTCACTCCACATATTTTTCAGGAGGTGGAATATAAATGTTAACGCTTTTAATCAAGAACTCAAAAATATTGTTTTAAAAACACCTCTAGAAGATAGAGGTGACGTAAGGGTTGAAACAAGTGGGTCTCGGGACCTAAGGTGGCGTGCTACTCAGCTGTTTTCCTTCCCATGTCTGCCTGGGGCCTGGGGTCCCTGCCGGGGGCTCTTGAGGGAGAAAACTGAGGGCCAGGGAAGGACATCCCCGCTTTTCTCCCTTTTCCTTGTGCCTGAGTGGCATCCAGTTAAAAAGACTATTTACCAACTGCCGACCAGAGCGCTGCCCCAGACCCAAGAGGATGGAGGGGCCTGTGTGGTGGGCATCGGGATGTTGTGGGCAGAGGGTGGGCAGACTAGCACCACGTGAACAGCCTGGGCTCAGCTGCACCCGTTCTCTGGGGGCACCTTGTCACTTCACCTCACTTTTCTCATCTGCAATATGGGGTACAGGTGTCTCAAAGGGTTGAGGGACATAAAGCGTGTCAGAGCCTCCCGCAGGCCTGGCCCCTGCTCAGTGGGTGGTGGCCGTTACCACTGTGATGCTGGGAGGCATTTAGGGTCTGGCGCAGGGAGGTGATGAAGGCGGGTTTCAGGGTGTGAGTGATGCTGGGGTGGGTGTGGAGTGGAGAAGGGAGCAATCGAAGGCAGGGAGACTCTTAGGAGGCTGGAGGGTTAACAGGGTGGGGGCCAGGCCTGCAGCTGGCTGTGAACAGGACAAGACGGCGGCGTGAGATGGCTTGTCCACTGAGAGGTAAACAGGATGGGATCCGGGCGAAGGCAGATAAAGGGCGTCTGGGAGGCGCTGGGACGTGGAGCGTGGGGACCGAGGGAGAGCAGTAGTGCTGTTGGCAGCACAGGAAGTCTGGGTGGAGCGCCAGGGAAGATAAAGGGCAGTGCCTTCCACATCAGCCTCAGCAGCAGTTTGTGGGTCCCGCTTTCTAAAGTATCTTATTGACCGTGTTGAGTGGCAGGTCCTGCTACACCTCCCAGTGCAAGGCCCCTTAGGGAACCGCGGGGGCTCCCCCTGGCCCTCCGCCGGGTGGACCCGACACCCTGGTCTCCTTCTCTCCCAGCCTCAACGAGTCGATGCCCTTGATCACCAAGCAGCTGCAGTTCCTGTGGGGGGTGCCTCTGATCCGGATCTTCTTCAGTGACATCCTGAGCAAGAAGCTGCTGGAGAACCAGGAGCCGGCGGCCCACGTGCAGCCGGCCTCCCCGCAGAACGTGCTTCCCGTGAAGAGTGAGTGGCTGGAACAGGGGCTGAGGAGCAGCTCTGAGTGTCCCGGGGCACCTGCCCGCTCTGTTCCTGTGACCCCTCACCTCTCCCACTGATCTGGAAGCTGCTTAAGTCACTTTACATTTAGCACAACAGTGACAGTCCTTGGGAACAGAAATGGGTGAACAAAATCAAGGTCGTGTTCAGAGAATGTCCACTGATAAGGGACCGGTGAGGGCCGCCGGGGTTTTCTCTGCACTTCCATTTGGCTCTGAATTTCTAGTCGCCAAATTGAAGAGGGACTTGGGACCCTTTCTTCTCATAAATACGAGGGCCTGTTTCTTAGGGAAGTAGAGCTTTTCTGAGTTCGTAATCGTAAAGGAAATCTCCCACGTGGAGCAGCTGATGAAGGGGCCACTGGGTCACTGACCGGCTTCCAGCTCAGCAGTGTCCCCACTGCAGGGTCAGCAGTGGGTCCCGTGGAAAGGCTTCTTGGGGCCCACGCTGATGAACGAAGGAACTGCACACGCTTCAGTGGAATGACCTGCCCGATTTCCAGGTGCGGGCGGCTTTTCCTCTGCCAGCCTGTGTGCTGCAAAGTCCCATCTTGCACCTGTCAGTGCGCATGGGCTCGGCGAATACAACTTCCGCAGGGTATTCCTGGGAAGCGTCAAAACAAGAGTACAGTGCAGCCCCAAGCTGAATATCCGTATGTGAGGTTGACGCCCCTTCTTCCATCTCAAAGCACAGGAAGTTGGGGATCCACCAGGCCTCCCTTTCCCCCCCTTCCCTCTAATATAGTCCTCGGAATTTTTACCTTTGTGGGTGCTGAAGTTAATGGTTCAGAAAAAGGATCCCTTGTAAGAATCGGATTTTCTGATTCGGAAGATGTCTTTGGGTTTTACCTAAAATCCTGTTGTTAATGTGCTTCCAGTTTATCCCAAGGAGATGACTGGAATCAGGCAGCAGCCCCACTGTCTGGCTGTGGCTGTGAAATCGGAGCTTTACTGGAATGCTGTTCCCTACAGGGTGGAACTTGGCAGAGGGCTGAACTTGGAACTTCCGCTCACACGTTCCTCTTCTCTCCGTGCCAGATCTCCTGAAGCGCGCGTTTCAGAAGTCTGCGTCGGTGCGGAACATCCTCAAGCCCGTCGGGGGCAAACGCGTGGACTCTGCGGAGGTGCAGAAGGTTTGCAACATCTGCGTCCTCTACCAGACCTCGCTGACCACTCTGACCCAGATCCGGCTGCAGATACTCACAGGTTTGCAGGCCCAGGGCCTCTTCTGGCTCACGTTTGGCCGACAGTTTTGCTTGGAACACTGGATTTCTTCTGGCGTCCTTGAAGGAGGGTATTTTTGAGCCATTCTTAGAGGCCGGGTAGTTGATCAGTTCAAACTAATCTCAGTCCCAGCATTTTCAGTTCTTTCCTGTGACTTGGCTATTCTCATTATGAAAGACTATTTGCTTTTATTTATTTATTTTTATTGTTTAAAGTATTACACATAGTAGTACATATATCTCCTTTTTCCCCCCATTGACCTTCCCCGAGCCTCCCCTACCTCCTGTTGCATAGGACTATTTGCTTTTAAAAAGTTACTTTTTAAAAAAATCCTCACTTGAGGATATTTTTCCATTGCTTTTTTAGAGAAAGTGGAAGGTAGGGGAAGAGAGAGAGAGAGAGAGACATCAATGTGAGAGACACATCGACCTGCCACTTTCCGCACTCGCCTGACCAGTGCTGGGG
The DNA here is from genome assembly GCF_951640355.1 of Cnephaeus nilssonii. Classification (NCBI taxonomy): domain Eukaryota; kingdom Metazoa; phylum Chordata; class Mammalia; order Chiroptera; family Vespertilionidae; genus Cnephaeus; species Cnephaeus nilssonii. Next base: position 21,852,024 of record NC_137093.1, on the reverse strand, counting down.
GATGAACCCACAACTCCTTGGTTCCCAGGCCGGCGCTCTAACCACTGAGAAACACTGGCCAGGGCAAAAAGTTACTTTTAAAAAAATTTTAACAGAAAACTAAAAAAGACAGGGAAGCTGAAAAAATAAAGCTTAAGCCACTCTTAATCCCACAATCCAGACATGACTACCTGTGCCTGAGTGTGCTATTTGTATATATATTTAGATTGAAATATATAGTTTTGTCCTTTCCTTTCCATTAGTCACCTGAATACGCATTTTATCATGTCAGAAATTCTTCAGGAACCTCGCTTTCACAGGCTGCAGAATACATCACTGCATGGACATGCCCGCCATTGTCCTTTTTAGCTGAGCGAGGAGGGAGTCCCCTCTGTGAGCACAGAGTTGGGCGTCGGGGGCTTTAAGTGGCAGTGCAGGAGCTGGGATGAACTGGTGTCATGAGGACAGAGGTCTGTAAGCCATGAAGCTGTTGACCACATAAAGGATTTGAACTTCTCTGCTGCATTTTACTTTTGTTTTAAATCATAAATTCTTGCTGCTTCTCCCTTTCACACTTACTTCTTCATCTTCACATGCTCACAAAGCACCTGTATATGCCAGGCACTGAGGGTGCAGAGGTGAAAGGAGCCAGGGTCTGTGTCCTCAAGGGGGTTATATCCTAGTGGGGAGACCAGGCATATGATGGGGCTGTGTGCAATGTCATGAAGGCTTATGCGGTGGAGTAGTGAGTGACAATGCAGGCTTGGCCTGGAGGAGGGTTGACGGTTTGGCAGATGATTCTTTGTTGTGGAGGCCACCCTGTCCATTGTAGGGTTTCAGCAGCCTCCGGCCCCTACCCATAGGTACCAGTAGCACCCTCTCCTTCCTCCTGGTTGTGACACCCATACCTGTCTCCAAACATTGCCAGTGCCCCCCGAGGACAGCGGAACTGGGGTAGTGATGGAGATGGAAGCGGGAGGAGGTGTGATGTTTCAGAGGCGGGTTGGACTTGAGGGAGTGGGGCCTAACAGTTTCAAAGATGATGCCAGGCTTTTAGCCCAGTGACAGTGTGGGTGGTGCCATCTGCCGAGCGGGGGATGCCCGGCTGGGGGTAGGGCTCCTGGGCTTGGGAGAGTTCTGCCATCAGGAGGTTAAGATGTCCTCTGCTTCCCCCGGGCCACTGTTCTTAGTGGTTAGAGTGTCAGCCCAAACACCGAAGGGTCGCAGGTTCGATTCCTGGTCAAGGGCACATAGCTGGATTGCAGGTTCAATCCCATGCGTGCAAGATAGTTTCAAGTAGGTATCGATAAACTACTGCCTGTGGGCCAAAGCCAACCCACTACTTGCTTTTATAAATAAATAAAGTTTTATTGGAACAAAGCTACATCCATATTGTCTAATAGCCGCTTTTGTGCTATAATAGTTGCACTGAGTAGTTGTGACAGAGATTGGCCTACAGAACCTAAAAACACCGACTCTGGCCCTTTCCAGAAAGAAATTTGCTGATCTCTGATTTAAAACACACACTCGGAGTCAGACAGACCTGGGTTTGCTCTTGGCTTTGACACTTCCTGGCTGTGTGATTTTGAGCCACTTAACCTCTCTGGCCTTCATTTTAGATAACACTGAGTTTCACAATGGAAAGGAGATCATGCATGTAAAGTACTTGGAATAGTGTCTGGCACATAGTAAGCACCCATTACATGTTAGCTCTTATTATTCTCGTGGTGATAATGATTTTCTTGGTAATTGCACTTTCTCACACACTGCATGTTCACTGGTAGGTGTGTTTGTCTCCCTGGTGGGTAAGGAAATAATGGACCAGCTGGAGCCCCACCTGAAGCTTGGGTTTCTCTATCCTTTTCCAGGTCTCACTTACCTTGATGACCTTCTGCCCAAACTGTGGGCGTTTATCTGTGAGCTGGGGCCCCACGGAGGGCTAAAGCTCTTCTTGGAATGCCTCAACAATGACACTGAAGAGTCCAAGCAGCTCTTGGCCATGCTGATGCTGTTCTGTGACTGTTCCCGGCACCTCATCACGTAGGTTGACTGCTGCGGGCCTGAACGCCTTCCCTAGAATGCAGTGGCAGTAAGGAAGCAGTTACTGATGGGATTCCTGCTAAGGTTTGGGCCCGTGCGGCCGGGTCCGCTGATTGCTTTTGTAAATGACGTTTTAGAAGCATTAGATGAGGAAACATTTACAGAGTGGGTGGCACATAGTAGGGCTTCAGCAATTGTTCCCATCCTTTCGGGGAGCTGGGTCAGCACCAATGAAGGTGGCTTTTGGGGTTTCTTGGCTCTGGGTCTAAGTAGCTTTGGCCATTGACTCGCTGTGCTAGTTAGTTTACGGGAAACTTTCAGAGGCCGAGAGTCAGGGTGCAAAACTTGGCTCCACCACTTACTGAGATGCCCTGGGCAATGGAGATAACATTACCAGGGTGATAGGGAGTGAATGAGAAAAGGAATGTCAGGTACTTAGTACAGTGCCTGGCACACAATGAGAAATTAACAAATGCTAGTCCCATTTAGTTCCTTTGTTCTTTAAGCTTAGGTGTCTACTCTTGTATTTGGTATTATTTAATTCCACTTCCCCCCCCCCCCCCAAAGGCTGGTGAAAAATTATAAGATAGAATGGACCTTAGGCAGTTATGTTCAGGCTAGAAGCATTGGCAGGAGGCATCAGGGGGTTGTAGGTGGCAGATTGGGTAAGAATCATGGAGGGAAGGGCTCAGTGAGAGGTTGGAGGCATGAGCAGGGTCTGTAGCTGCTGGTGCAGACCCTGACCTGCTGGGTCACGGGTGACCCAAGAATGACTCCTATTCTAAAGGGAAGGGAGCCGTTTTAGGATATTTTCAGGTAAAGCTGAAATGCAGAGCAGGGGGTAATGGTATTTTTAACTTTTTACTGGGTACAATTTCAAGTCAATAGGAAGTAGAGAGAATATCGTACAATGAACTCTCATGCACCCATCACCAGCTTCAACAGTTAACTCATTGCCAGTCTTGCTTCATCTGTATGCCCACCCGCTCTCCTCTCCCTCATTGTTTTGAAGCATATCCTAGACATTACTTTATCTGTAAATTTTACAGTGTCTCTAAAAGATAGAACTTATTTCATTACCTTATTTTGTCCTCTAAGAAGTACAGATCTAGTTTTTTGCCTTTTCTCAGTAGATAATTGTGAATAACTTTCTGTCTGATTTAGGATCCTTGATGACATTGAAGTTTATGAAGAACAAATTTCATTCAAACTGGAAGAGCTGGTCACCATCTCCTCCTTTCTGAATTCCTTTGTGTTTAAGATGATCTGGGATGGAATCGTAGGTAAGGTAAAGGTGGCGGCCATTGTTCAGTTGATGCTACAGGCGGGGAGGTCAGTCAGTAACACAGCTGGGTCTTAGCCTTATTATCTGTCAACGTTAACTGAAAATGCACATTTATTCACCTAATTAGAAGTTGCGTTTTTTCGCTATCTGTGACCTCTGAAGACAGTGGTGAGGTTAAAGAAGTCTTGTTCTCCCATATGTCTTTCAGGATGTGCTTGTATTAGGAATTACTAGTAATGATTAATTTTGCCCCACATCTCCTTTTGATTCTTTGTGTTGATTTTATCTTTGAGAAGATAAATGTGTGCCAGCTAACACTTCCGGTTAAAGATGCACCTCCTGATGTGTTTCCAGTGGTTCAGTACAAAGCTCCTTAGATTAATAGGGTCCTTAGATGACGTGCTAGTGGGAGGCAGCGTGAGTGATTGTGCCCAAGAGCTACTCAGCCCTGTAGACACTTGGAACACACCCAGGGTGCCTTTCAGCTCTGTGGTTCCATGCAGGATTCACAGCGAGGGGGGGGGGGGGGAAGGCCTTGGTGGGCCTTGATGACCAGAGCTGTCCTTTCAGTTCTCCGTTCTGATCAGCTTCCTGAGGGTGCCTCCTGCTTGTGTGCCCACAGAGAACGCCAAGGGCGAGACCTTGGAGCTGTTCCAGTCCGTCCACGGGTGGCTGATGGTGCTGTATGAGCGGGACTGTCGGCGCCGCTTCGCCCCCGAGGACCACTGGCTGCGAAAGTGAGCGCCCGGGGTGGGGAGGCGGGTTTATGGACGCTGCACTCACGTCCCAGGGCAGAGAGGAACTTGTCCGTCTCCTTCATCTTTCACCTGCATAAGGAGACCCTTTCTTCCTGCACCTGTCGGGAAGGATCACCTAGCAGTCACTTCTGTTAAAATATGCGTCCCCTGAGGATGGTTAGAGCTCATTAAAGCAGCAGAGCCCGGTCACGTTTAGAAACGTTTAGCAAGTGTTTCGTATCCAAACTGGGAAGAAGAAGAATGTTCAGCTGAACTGAGCCACAGGTAATGCTAGGCAAATGGCAGTTTTTAAAAATCAGAATTAGCAGGATAAAAACTACAGCTAGGTGTTTTGGGGGATGGGGTTGCGGAATCCTCTTGCAACAACTAAACATAAGGTCGTGTCCACATTGTCTTATCCATGACATGTCAACTCCTGTGTAAGTCTTGAAGTTGTGGCACTAGAGAAGGACTGGCCAGCTGTTTCTGTAAAGGGCCTGACGGTGACTATTCTAGGCTCTGCAGACCAGTCTCTGTGGCACGAAAACAGCCAGAGACAACACGTAATGAATGAGTGTGGTTGTGTCCCATTAAAACGTGACAAAAAATGGGCGGCAGGTTGCATTTGGCCCGCAGGATGCAGTTTGCCAAGAATGGTTGATTTTTCGTTTTCATTATCCCAAGCCCATGCCTTTCTTTTTAAGGGATCTCAAACCTAGTGTGCTCTTCCAAGAACTGGACAAGGACAGGAAGCGGGCCCAGCTGGTCCTGCAGTACATCCCTCATGTCATTCCTCACAAAAACGTGAGTTGCACTCAGAGCTGGGCCCCTGTGCGTCTTTCTGCTCCACCACGTAGCTCCTGGCTTTCCATCTCTGTTACCCTGTTGGAAATGAATAAGCGCGCTCACTCATTCAGCAGTGCAAACTGTGACTGGATCTTACTCTGTGTCAGGCATGAAGCTAAGTCCTGGGGGTACAGGGATTGAAGACACTATGAACTGGCAGTCCATAGTGTAGAGTGGGGTGTGTGCCACAGGGTTGGATGCTGGGGGAGCCCAAAAAGGGGTTGAGAGCACAGGCGAAAGTGGGCAGTGTTTAAAGGCCTCGAGTGAGAGAATGCAGTGCTGCTGGAGAGCCAGACAGACGGACTGTCTGACTGGAGGGAATGTAGGAGGAGGGAAGAAGCTATATTTCTAATTCCAAGAGTGTTTTGGGGAAGGTTTCCTGCTCCCTTAAGTCACTTTTAACTTATGGAAGCGTCCCATTGCAGTTGCTTCTCAAATGGCTTAAAAGCCATGAATCTCGTACAGTGTGTTTTAGGGACTCATCAGCCATTGACCCAGTCTCTGGTCTCACCGTTGCTCGTTTCAGAGAGTTCTCCTGTTCCGAAACATGGTAACCAAGGAGAAGGAGAAACTGGGGCTTGTGGAGACCAGCTCTGCCTCCCCTCACGTCACCCACATCACTATCCGGCGGTCCCGAATGTTGGAGGTGAGAAGCCCACAAGCAGTGTGCTCTGTGGAGGGTAGGCGTTTCAGCGGGTGAACCTGTTGCCTCTGAACTGTTCTTGTCACTCCTTCATCTAATGACACTGGAATTGAGGCTCTGGGAGCCAGGAAGGGGCCATCTGTCCTGCTTCCTGCTCTGAGAGCTGCTTGATTAAACAGGGTTTCTTCTCTTTTTCGCCAGGAGGGCCCCTGGCTAGAGCATCAAACACTCGGTGCCTCTATATGAGGACAGGAAGTGCGATGTGCAGAACATCTTGTCTGTCCCTTTGTCCTGGCAGGCACTTGGCCCACACTCCCAACTGTGAACGTGGAGGCTGGAGTGTAGGGGTTAAGTTCACTGAGCCATGCTGGGAGCTGCAGTTACCACAGAGCCAGAAGGTCTTTGTAGACACACACTGATGAGGTGCAAGGGAAGTGGCCCACCGCAGTCAAAGCCAGCATCCAGGTTACCACTCTGGCGACCTCAGAGAAGAATACGCCCAGTTGCGTAACAGAAACTCACTTCTCCAGCATTTTCTTTGGATGCACCTCTCCTGTCTCAAAGTTCTCAGCCCCTATCATACCCCTCCCTCCAGTGGGACCAGCACCCACGGGAAGTCTGGCTGGTAGAGACTCTCACGTCTCCTGAGAGTGACAGAGTCCCCAACTCCCTTCTCAGGTGTCAATGCTTTTGGGACCGTCACTTGATGTCCTGGTTACCTGAGGCTGCGTTTTAAAATGCATCCCAAAGGGATGAAAAAGGAGGGGTGTCTGTCTCAGGTTTTAGGCAAAGTCTGTTGTCCTCTTCCCGTCCCATTAGAAATATCTTGTCATGAAACTGATCACTGGCCTTCCTATTGAATGAAGAGGGAGGAGGGTCATTTATTCGTTAGCAGTGTTACAATCTGGTGGTCTTATCATTAGAACATGAGAGCCCCGGGGCCTTTGCTCGATTTGGACACGAGGGGGCATCAGAAAGCTGACATTAGACTCATGATGTCCCAGGCTTTTTGTCCGCTTCCTTTGCTGTGGTTTGTGTTGAAGGCGGGGCTTCTGTGCTAGGCGTCCAGGTTAGTCCTCCAGGAAGGCATCCCCTCACCAGGGTGCACGGGGCTGGCACTTCAGCATTGCAGACCTGGGAGGCTTAGATACCCGCTTGTCCCCTCACCCGCCAGTGGCAGAACGAAGGCCAAAGAAATTCAGATTCTCAGCAGGGTTATGGATATCAGGCCTCGAAGGCCCCGAAGAGTGAAGCCACCTCTGCCGTCCCCGGGTCGGGGTCTGCCAGCCATCTGCTCTGCTGCCAACAGAGAGACCTAGGACAGAAAGCCAGCCATGTTGCTCCTGGCATAACCAGTCCTGGGCTCCCCACCGCCCTTTGGATGTTTAAATTCCTCAGCATGACTCACGAGGCCTTTCATGATCTGGGGAGAGGTACCAGGAGTTGAGGTGGAGGGTATTTTAGTCTTCTAGTTGTCTGTCTGTAAGTGTGGTTGATTGATTTTTACCAGGAGCTAGGAGATCCTCATAGCATTAAAACAGAGAGGGCGAGATCTGGTCCAGGCTTCTTTCATCCCTTGTCTGATGGCCGGGAGCCTGTTGTGACTCCTTTTGTCTAGTTTCCTGTCTCGCTGCTCTGCATCCTCTCGAAGGCAGTCTCCCCTTGGGGAAGAGTGGTAAAGTCACGTCCCACAAAATGAGTTTTCCTTTGACCAGGCTCTCATTAAAAACCAGTGAGAACTGCGCGCTGACTCACACGTCTATTACACTGGAGTGCTTCCCACAGGGAGGAGAGCCTTAGGGGGCGCCCTGAGTGTGCAGCGGGCCTCGGGGTCCTAATGGGCTGCACTTCTGCCCTCGGCAGGACGGCTACGAGCAGCTGCGGCAGCTGTCCCAGCACGCCATGAAGGGCGTGATCCGCGTGAAGTTTGTCAATGACCTCGGGGTGGACGAGGCAGGGATCGATCAAGACGGTGTTTTCAAGGAGTTCTTGGAAGAGATCATCAAGAGGGTGTTTGACCCAGCACTCAACCTGTTCAAGGTATTCCAGGGGAGGGAGCGGGGCTGCCAGCCGCCACACTGAGGCGCCACGAGACGCGAAGGGCTGGGCTTCTCGACACAAGGCCTCACCTCCCTGCCTCTGTCCACCTGTTTCCTCGCAGACAACCAGTGGGGACGAGAGACTCTACCCTTCGCCCACCTCTTACATCCACGAGAACTACCTGCAGCTCTTTGAGTTCGTGGGCAAGATGCTGGGGAAGGCCGTGTATGAGGTAGGCGCGTGAAGGAGCATCGGACTGGAGAAGAAGATAAAACGTGGGAAGTACACGGCTTTGTATGCATTTATGTGATCAGCCCTAGCCGTGTCAACTGCCTGTCATTAGGATAAAGTCAGGAAGGAAGGACAGGAACCCGATTACTGTAGAGAGATACTGTACTTTCCTGTGCTGCTCATTGAATCCTCAGCATCCCCACAGCGTGGCCGCCGCTGTCCTGTTTGTGTAAGGACGAGAGAACCGAGGCTCGAGGAGGCGCTTATCCAGAGTCTCATCGCTCGTTAAGGGTAGAATGCAGATGTGAACCCAGGCCATCCTGAGTCCTAAACCTGCCCTTCGCTTTGCTGAAGGGTGAGGGGTAGTGTGATGTCCTCCCCAACTTCCTGGGCCTCGTCTCTGTCTCCTCCCTCTCCAGCAACAATAATAGTGCAGATGAAAGAAATGGGGGCACTGGGCCCGCTGTTTGCCCTGCTCTGCCTCCGGCAGGAGCGTGTCCTCTGAGGTCCCACAGCCTGCTCCCCAAATGTCACAGCAGGGAGGCTGCGCTGTCACCCATTTGCAGGTGGGGAACCGAGGCTCCGTGGCCGGGCAGCAGCAGAGCTCGGTTTGATCCCTGAGCGGTGTGGCTCCAAAGCCTATGTCCATACCACCATGCTGAGATGTCCCCATGGGGGACTTGGTTGGGTTTGTTAGTGATGGGGAGGTAGCGTCCAGATTGGAAATTCCGGAAGTGCCTGGAGACGCTTCTGGTGCCTCTGCGGCGTGAGCGGCCCCTGATGGGATGATTGGGGCGGACTCTGGACAGACTGCGGTGGCGAGCTTGTCTCCTCCCCCAGGGGATCGTGGTGGACGTGCCCTTCGCATCCTTCTTCCTGAGCCAGCTGCTCGGGCACCACCACAGTGTCTTCTATAGCTCCGTGGACGAGCTGCCTTCCCTGGACTCGGAGTTCTACAAAAACCTCACCTCCATTAAGGTCAGTGCGGACAGGCGGGGCTTAGCTGAGCGCTGGCGGGAAGGCACCGGTGAGTGAAGCCCCGCAGGGTGGGTGTGGCGGATGAGGTTCCCTGCCCCTCGTGCCTCAGGACCCTGCCTCTCAGGGCCTCCTTCCTCGAGGGGACGCGTGGCTGTCTCCTTTGCTTCCCGCTGTTCAGTGGCCACAGCAGTCGATGCCTAAGCAGGCCTGTAGGAGCGTCACTTCTTCAAGGACATGGCCCTGCTGGGTCCCAACACTTTCCCTTCCCTGTCGTCTTAGCGCTACGATGGGGACATCTCCGACCTGGGCCTGACGCTGTCGTACGATGAAGACGTCATGGGGCAGGTAGGTCGACTTCTGGGGCTGAAGTCTTCTTTCTGTCCCTCTGGGCTTCCTGAGGCCTGCCCTGCCCTTGGTGCTTTCCCCAACGGTCCCCAAACAGAGTGTCTGTCTGTCCGGCCTCTTTCCTCTGGCTTCCGTGCTAGTTCTCCTGTCCCACCTTGCCGGGGGGAGGGGGATCTTCTTCCATTACAGCTGACCTGGCCTTTGCCTGCTCGATCTCACTGTGCTGAGACCCCTCGCTGTGCTGAGACCTCTGGCTCTGGGTCATTCCTAATTGAAGCCATAGCTCCATTTGTAACGTTGCTCTTTGTTGCCATGGTGATATTAGCTGTCACTCATGAGGACAGTGACTTAGAAAGGGGGAAGGAGGCTCTGAGAAGACGTGCCTCTAGCAGACTCCTGTCCCCATCCCAACTCGTCACAAAGAGCAGAGCAGGAAGAAAAAAGACCCTTGAAATAGTGGGGCAGAGCTGTTTCCTCCCCGAGTTCTCGGCTTTTCTCGGAAGTGCCCCGGCCCCTCCAGGGTGTCCCAGTGACACCTGAACGCGCCCCGCCCATGTGGTCCGAGGGCTGCTCTGGAGGAACCGTGAGCTCGGGTGCGGGGCTGCTCTGGAGCCTCAGAGAGGCCGCTCCGTCTCCCCACGCCACAGGTTCCTTTTCTCAAAGGGCCGCTTGCCGAGTGTGAGCCCTCGCTGGGACCAGTGTCACCGGGTGCTCTGTAAGTGCCCACGTGCCCTGCCCTCCTCCTGAAGAGCCGCCAAGCAGGCTGGCACCTGAGGGCTCAGAGAAGCCTGTGAGGAAGAATCCCAGCGCATGTGACCACAGAACTCTTCTTTCAGAGAGAGAATGCCATCTCATGGAGTGATTCTCAAGTCAGAGCTCACAGGCAGGGGTTCCCTGGGACCCTTTGTGGGAAACGCCAGGCTGGGCGACTCCAAAGGGCCCTTTTAGTTTTAAAACCTTTGGTGTGCCCTATGATGTACACAGCATTGGCCCCAGAGGTCACTGTTTCCCAAACTGTCCACATCTTTTGTTATATTAACAGAATTTCTATTTAAATTAGCTTGAAAACGATGCACTCTTTGATTTCTTTAGGTGGCCCACTGAAGTTCTTGACGTTGAGGAAAGCAGTTGATTCTGTAGTTTCCAAATCTTTCATCAGATTTTGAGGCTTCTTCCTGACAGTCTTAATTTCCTCTCCTGACTATAAAAATAATGCAGACTCCCAACCAAATATCAGCTAGAACGTGAGCATACAGGTGAAAATGAAACCCGCCTGGAGTGGCAGTGCCCGAAGAGTGCCACTGGTAACATATGGCTGGCCTTCCAGATCTTTCTCCCTGGCACCCACATCATTTTATTTATTTATTTTTTATTTTTTGCAGGAGAAAAAACCTTTCTTATTGATCGTGTAGGGTCTGTTTGCTGATGTGTAAGCCCAGGCGTTTTGTGGAAATGGTTGTTCCCAAACATGTCCCATTTTATTGTCGTTATTCCGGACGTGGGTGTTGGCCCTTTTGTCTGCAGGAGGCTTTCTCCCCATTAGAATCCTCTCGAGTGATTGTTCCCCCTCTTCCCTCCTAGCTCGTTTGCCATGAACTGATTCCTGGAGGGAAGACCATTCCTGTTACAAATGAAAATAAGTGAGTATTGCAATTCGATTTTTAAGGTCATCACTTGAGAAGACTTCATTCTGGCTCTCCGGGCTTACTTTGAGAATTTATTAAGATACATTGAAGTAGAAAAGCCATAAATATTATAATGGAACTTATAATGGTTACAGTTCCTAGGCCAAAATCGTATTAAATTCGATGTGCAAAATAAGAATTGACAATTTGTTGTTTGCAGCAGCACTTCTGAGGCCCGAGGCAGTGTTCCTAGGACTCGAACGATGGCCCTCAGTGCAGACAGAGGGATTCTGGGCCCTTCGGGCACGCAGTCCGGAACCCAGAGGGCACCGAGGCAGAAGGCACCTGGAGGGGCAGATCGTGTAGGAATGATAGCACGTGGCGGTTGTAGAAAGCCCAGTCTTGAGAACACAGCGGCGAGTTCAGATGCAGCAGATAGGTCTCAGATATGGGGAGCTTCTGAGGCCCGGCAGCTGTCGTCACAGATAACAGGCTTTCAGGAATCTGTCATGAATGTCAACTTCTTTGGTCCCTAGAAGCCAGATCCCTCAATGCACTGTCTCCACCCGGCCTGTTCTCACCGGATTAAAACTAGAACCTGGCATGAGGGGTAGATATACTAGTAGGCCTGTCTGTCAATCTGTCCGTCTTCTCCTGCCACCAGGCTCTGCTGAGCATCTGAACTATAATCTGAGTGTCACTCTCCTCAGTGACACGTGGGAGCTCGGTCCTACCTGGTGGGGCCTTTGGACCAGATGCACGTTCCAGCCTGGCGTCCTGAGCATCGCGTCTCTGGTTGGGATGGCTCGGCCAGCCTCATGCTTGGGAGCTTTCATTCAGCACAGACCCAGTTCTCGTCAGCATTGAGATGCACCAGTTGGACTTGCCTCTGGGGCGTTAGTTTGACAGCTGAGAAAGAACAGAGCCTGGAACTGTCTGGAGCCCCTGTGTTCACTCTCACCATCCTGCAGAGGGCTTCCCAGGAGAGAGCGCGTGTAGAAGACCTTCCAGGGTGTCGGGGTCACAGGAGGGCCTCAGTGAATGAGAGCAGTGGTTGCCACCATCATCGACTAGGTGACACGTCACACACAGCCAGCTGCCCTCAGTCTGGTGGTTTTTTTTTTGCCAGACATGAGGGCACAAGGGTGGTGGTAGGAGTTGTATGTATAACAACCAAAGTGGGGCCATGCAGCCTGTGTTGCGTGAGGTTCCTGCCCCGCCTTGGAAACTCCTGTGGAGAAAGTCCTTTCCCGCGCTCTTCCACGTCCTCAGTGTAAACCTCAGGGCGAGAGCGGTGCAGTGCTGCAGGCTGCCTATCCTGCGAGGCCGGTGGTGCCCGTTTCTCCTCCTTCAGGGGATGCTGGGTCCTGCACTTCCGAGGTGTGAAATGGGAGAGTCCCTCTCTTTCTTTGGTGAAATGGGACAGAATTAGTAACCGGCTACAAAGAGTCCAGGAAAGGAGTCACAGTAGTAGAAAAGGTCATCTTGAAGTGTACTGATGTGCAGGTTTGCCGCTGGATAGTTTTTAAAATAGGCTGTTTTCACTGCCAGGCACTCAGATCTGAGTGCTGCGGGGAACACGTTTATTTGCACTGGACTTATTGGAATTTTGAGAATTATGTGTGGGCTGGGCTCAGGTTCTTTCACCTCTGAGTACATGCTTGCTAAGAAATCAGCAAGCTAGCAAGCCTGTTGGGATGTATTTAACCTGTTCAGTTGTAGTACATTGTATGTTGTACATGCGGCCATTGTGTTCATAAAATCAGATCCAGGAGACCATCTGCTGGAACCGTGGTTAGTGCCCTGACGTCCGAGTTGAAACTGAACGTGAGCCAGCTGCTTTAGACCAGAACTTTCTGAGGCCTCACCTTTGCACAGCCTCGCTCTTGGTCCAGATGAGCAAGGTTTTAATGGAAGTTTCTGCATGAAGCAACTTTTCTCTGCTTTAAAGCTTAGTGGAGGACTGCATTACATCTCAATTGGTGTATGTCCAAAGGATGAAATTAAAAACAAGACTGGAAAAATACCCTTTGTACCAAGAAGGGCCCTCTCCTTACCTGGAGAATGTCTTGCTTTGAGTGTTGACACATTGGGGTGTTATCCTGGTGAATGGCCCACTGTTTTGTGCGGTTCTTTTTGGAGAAGTGATGAGGTAATGCGCTGGGCACGCAGTGTACCGTTCAGGAGAGCCGTCGTCATCATCTGGTTGTTCTGGTGAAATGTCCTGGTGCTTTTTGTGTTTCTGTAAAATGAAACAGAAATGACCTAACTCATCTTCCAGCCCATTGGGAACAGCCCCCCATCCTGTTAATTTCCATTGTTTTCTTCTGTCGGCAACAGAATTAGCTACATCCATCTGATGGCACACTTTCGAATGCACACTCAAATCAAAAACCAGACGGCTGCCCTCATCAGCGGATTCCGTTCTATCATCAAACCCGAGTGGATCCGGATGTTCTCAACCCCTGAGCTCCAGCGTCTCATCTCCGGTGACAACGCTGAGATTGACCTGGAGGATTTGAAGTAAGGAGTGAGTGAGCTGGCAAGTTCTTAGGCCTGGAAAGCAAGCGGCCCCCTCGCGGGGTCCTCTTTGGAGTTATTTCAGGGCCCATCTCCAATACTCTCCTCCCCGCTCACGGGGTAAACTGCTGGGAATAAAAGCCCAACCACTTGTGTGCCTAGAAACCGAAGCGAAGACGACCTTGAGGACCGCTGGGCTCTCTGAGGTTCTCGGGACTAGTTGCAGGACCTCCCGCTGGCTTCTGCTCTGGAGCAGCCAGCTCCTGAACTCTCGGCCCCGTTAGCTTCCAGGGACATGGGGTTATTAAGGCATGAACTCTGGCTTTCAGAGGACTTGGTAGTTAGTAGTGCGTGTCTAAATCCGGGCTTACCAGTGTGTGTGTGACTGAGCTGTGTCTGCATTGTTTTCAGGAAGCACACAGTGTACTACGGTGGTTTTCATGGAAGTCACAGGGTCATTATCTGGCTCTGGGATATTCTGGCCTCCGACTTCACGCCCAACGAGAGAGCCATGTTTCTGAAGGTACTGTGCATGTTACCTAGACGTGCGTGCATGCATACGTAGATGTTCTCCTGAATCTAGAAGGCCAGGTGATGTAATAACTTACACTGGGGGAAATGACGTGATCAAGAGGACCTCCTGTCATCAGCATGCCGTCCCATCGGCGGGCCTACACGGCAGGTCAGGCAGTAACCGGGAGGGCCTCGAGGTGAGGCGAGCCTGCGCGGACCCTCTGCAGGGACAGGCATGCTCTGCCTGCTGGGCTCCGCACTCCATCTGCCCCTTTGCTGGTGCTGGCCTTGCTCATGCCTCTCTGCTTTCCTGTCGTTATAGAAGTGAAGGGTGCTGTTACCTTAAGAAACTAGAGACAATCTGTTCTACAGTGTAGGATTTAAACAGTCTCCATTTCTACCTCTGGAGAAATGGGACTACCTCTGTGTAGCTTTTTTCTCAGTAGTCTGAACACACAATACCACACATGCAATGTCCCAGTAAAATGCGCACCATCAAGTAGGCGGCGGTTAGTGTATATTTTGCAAATAGAGTGGCTGGCATTCACCAGGACTCCTGTACTGGTGTCTTTAAAGTTGTAATGTTCAAAATGTGACAGTCCCACCGGAGACCCTTCCCCTGGTGGGAGTTTCTCTGTTCCTGAACTCCACACATCCTCCACCAGACTCCCTCAATGGCTAGTCATGTCCACTGGCGTGGATTTCACACGTTTTAGTCTGAGACCAGCCCTTAAGAGACATGTGAGATGCGTCCCAGTCCTTGGGCCATGTGCCCTCTGTGACCCGTCCTGTCGGCCGAACAGCAGTGACTGACCCGTGACTGGAGCAGTGAGAGACTGAGGGAGCGCCAGCCCCCCCTGTCCCCTGACCCGCCTTGTGTTGCAGTTTGTGACCAGCTGCTCCAGGCCCCCGCTCCTGGGATTCGCCTACCTCAAGCCTCCTTTCTCCATTCGCTGTGTCGAAGTGTCAGATGACCAGGTACCACGGCTGGGGAGGGTTGTGCACTATGCCCCCCGCAGGGCAAGCCCCTGGGCGCCGGGGAGAAGGTTCGCTGTTCTCCTGGGAGCAGGCTGACCCTGCTGCCTCAGTTCAGTTGGTCCTCCTTCCTCCCTCAGGGAGGAGGAGCTGGAGGTGTTTTTAGTCGCCGCTGCTCTGCCAGGCTCCAGGTCTGAGAGGCAGTGTGGGAGAGGGTGAGGGCATGGGCCTAGGGACTGAACAGGCACAGGTTTGAATGCCAACTCCTCCACCTGCTGGCCACACAGCTGGGCAGGCTGCTCTGTTTCCTGTCTTTTCTAAAGAGAATGAATGCCTTAGGGGGTTGGTGCTCAAAGAGTAGCCCTTGTTAAGTGTCCCTCCCGCCCTCCCCCCACTCCTGCAGCCTGGTGGCCTCTGAGTGCCACGCCTTTCAGGATGCTGCAGTCTGGGCTCCAGATCCTCCCCGTGGGACACGAGCCCCCTTGCTGGAGGAGGCTGCCCCAAGCTAGTCTGCCCAGGCCAAGCACTGGCAAGGTCGGGGAGGAAGCGTGAGGCTGCACTCAGAATGTTTGGGGATCTAAAGCATCTCCACTGTATACTGGCTCTTTGAAAACTGGTTACTCAACAATTAGCCGTTACCCAGAGGCCCCATTTCCTGGCGCTTCCTTAACCCAGGAGTCCCCTGTGCTGCCCGAGGAGCGGGGCTGCTCTGTGCACTCCTCTCGAGGCTTGTCCTCGGTGTGGGGCCGGCCCTGGTGGTGGAGTGCACACTCACAGGCCCAGCCTCGCCAGGGCGGTGCAGCACATCCCGCTCAGCACCCAGGTCCTCCCATTAGGCACCTCCAACCGAGGCTGTGCTGTGTGCTTGCAGGACACTGGGGACACCCTGGGCAGCGTCCTCCGGGGCTTCTTCACCATCCGCAAGCGGGAGCCAGGTGGCCGCCTGCCCACCTCCTCCACCTGCTTTAACCTGCTCAAGCTGCCCAACTACAGCAAGAAGAGCGTCCTGCGGGAGAAGCTGCGCTACGCCATCAGCATGAACACGGGCTTCGAGCTGTCCTAGCTCCCGGTGCCGGCCGCCTGCCTCACAGACTCCTGCCTACCAGGACCTCAGCTCCAGGAGGCAGCGTGCCCCTGGGCCCGAGACCAACATGCCAGGTGACTGCGGCCCTCAGACCCTCCCTATAGCCATGAGACTCCCCTGTGGCCTCAAGAACTTGGGACGCACGTGCGACTCTACACAACATTCTCCAGGTGACACTAATGGAAGGGGGGTCGGAAATAAACCTCCAGATTCCGCCAGCATCGGTCGTTTCTCGGTACTCCCAGTGGCCGGAAGCCCAGGCCCACAACTGTGGAGGGGCTTCTCTTTTTTATAGTTTGCTCTTTTGTGAGTCTTTCTTTCCTTACGTTCCTGAGTGCGCTGTGCATGAACAAGGCCCAGGCACGCCAAGGCCCCAGGCTGGTTTCCGTGACCTGGGCCTGTGTGCACGAAGCCTAATACGCGTGAGACACTCCTTCTGTTTCTGAAAACTACTCAGGTAGCCTCTATGCATCCGACAGTCTCTGCCTCCAGCCCATCCCCAGCAGCCTCTCTCCAGACCTCCAGACGGCCAAGACCACCTGCTCCCCAGGGAGGCAGAGGTGCCTGCTGGAAGGTCATGAGCACAGAAGTTTGGGCACTGCTCCCATTGGTCTCAGATGCTGAGTCCTCAGCAGGCCAGCTGCTAGGGCGCCTCCACTGGCATGTTCCAGAAAGTGCGTTCACACTGCATCCTGGGTTTGCCAGAAAACACCAGTTGGCCCCAAGAGCAGCTCCATTTCTAGAAGGTGCGGCTGTTACCCAAAGCCTCCTGGTTCCCAGGAGCAGCTGCCTTCCTCCTGCTTCTTTGCCCGCCTGTTAAGTAGGAGGAAACAAATCTTAGCCAAGGTCCTGTCCTTCTGGGCATGGCTTTACTCAGATCGTAAAATCCAAGAAACTTGGGTCTCGCCCCCTTCTGTCCTCAGCACAGGGAACCCGGGAGAGACCTCTGCACTGACTCAGCTCACGAGTCTCAGGAAATTCACGGCCCCCTGGTTGGTTTCTTTGTTTTACTGGGGGTTTTTTTCTGTCAACCCATTGTGCTCCTGTGTCCTCATTCTTCACCTTTATCATGAGAACTGGACTCTAGATCCAGGGAATTGAGGCAAAGGCCGTGTCAGTGGTCTAGGCTGACAACCATCCACCCTTGCCCACCTCATCACACCCCTTCAGTCTCGCCACCACGGAGACTGAGCCAGAATAGAAGCCAGGAGTGCCTGGTCCCTCGTCTGCTCTATGGAGCGGCTTGGGCTTGTAGCTCCCTTCCAAGCAGCAAACACCTTCCAGCAAGAACCTTCAGGTTGGTGGCAAAGTGGGCGAGACCTGTCTCCATAGCTTCTGTGGAGATGGGTGCCCGTGTCCCATCAGTGTCCAGGCCTGACTGTGCTGAGCCCCTGGAGGCCAGTGTGTATTTTACTTTGATGGAAAGACAGCAAGGAATTTGCAAACAGGAATTCAGTATTTAAGATTTGTTAGTAACCTCTGATTTTATGGATTTGCCACTTTCTTTAAATGCTCCATTCCTCCAGAGGTCTGATGAGCGTGTGTGTGCACACTGAGCAGGTGTGCGCATTATGCTAGGGTCCATAGAACTGTCAACTTGTGCAAAGAGACGGGACCCCATCTTGATTTTCATCACCTGAGAATCATCCTGTGTGGGATTGGGTGAGGGTGGTAGTTTCCAAGCATCAGCTCTGGGTCTCTCTTGCCGGGGAGGGGTAGTTTGTCATTTCATATCACTCTTCAGCAGCTGGAAATATTGCACTACCTAAAACACTGACTTTGCTTTCATAGCTGGCTCTTGACGACTCTAAAACGATGTGGATTTTTAAAATATAGATAAATAATAAATAAATAAGTGATAAAATAAAAAGGTGTGGGTTATTTTGTTTTCACAGATAACTTATAGACTAAAACGTGATCAACGGCTTTATTAAACGTGCACTTCAGCCCATGATGGCTGTTCCGCTTCATCTGAAGGAGCGCTTTCCAACCACGTGCCTGGGAAGCTCAAGGTGGGGCTGCTGGGGCGGAAGCACACGGGCTCTCACAGCGGCAGGACGACACAACAATAACATAACAGGCCTCTGGTTCTCCTCCTACCCAGAGTTCAGAGCAGCGGACAATTTGTCATTAAAGCTAACATCACCTTCTGTACCACCCGTGCCCCTGTCCCTCTCACCCACTTCCCAGAGGAGCCATCACCCCACATGGCATGTCTTAGAGACAGGTGCTCATAGAAAAAACCCCGGCAACTCAAACATGTATGAAGTGAAATTCTGCAGCTTCATCTAGACATACTCGGCTCTTCCCCCTTAGTGAGGATCAGACTTGCAGGACACAGCCTTGTCTCATTCTGTTCAACAAACGCAGCAGCTTTACATTCCACAGAAAACCCATCTCAAACCCGCCCATTTTTCCAATTCCACCTTCTGTGGCTTTTCCCCTCCTCCTCCGGAGTCCTGTTCTAGTGCCAGTACCAGGCTGTTTTGATTAGGGTGGCTTTGTAGTATAACTTGATATCTGGAATTGTGATTCCTCCAAGTTATACTACAAAGCCACCGTAATCAAAACAGCTTGGTACTGGCACAAGAACAGGCATACAGATCAACGGAACAGAACAGAGAACCCAGAAATTGACCCAAGCCATGAAGCTCAATTAATATTTGACAAAGGAGGCAAGAGCATACAATTGAGTCAAGAGAGTCTCTTCAATAAATGGTGTTGGGAAAATTGGACAGATACATGGAAAAAATGAAACTAGACCACCAACTTACACCATAAGTAAGAATAAACTTAAAATGGATAAAAGACTTAAATGTAAGTCATGAAACCATAAAAATTCTAGAAGAAACCATAGGCAGCAAAATCTTTGACATCTCGTAGCAATGTGTTTACAAATCCATCTCCTAAGGCAAAGGAAACTAAGGAGAAAATAAACGGGACATCAAAATACAAAGCTTCTACACAGCAAGAGAAACCACCAACAAAACGAAGAGAGCCCACTGGATGGGAGAAAATATTTGGCAATGATACATCTGATAAAGGGTTAATATCCAAAATATACAAGGAACTCATACAATTTAAAAGGAAGACAAACAATCCAATTAAATAATGGGCAAAGGACATTTCTCCAGAGGACAGATGGCCAAGAGATACATGAAGAAATGCTCAGTCACTAATCATTTGAGATGCAAATCAAAACGATAATGAGGTACCATCTCATACCTGTCAGAAGGGCTACCATCAACAAATCAATAAATGACAAGTGCTGGCGAGATGTGGAGAAAAGGGAGCCCTAGCTGGTTTGGCTCAGTGGATAGAGCGTTGGCCTGAAGAGTCCCAGGTTAGATTTGTCAAGGGTATAGGCCCGGTTACAAACTTGATCCCCAGTAGAGGGTGTGCAGGAGGCAGCCAATCAATGATTCTCTCTCATCATGATATTTCTCTCTCCCCCTCTCTCTGAAATCAATAAAAATATATTTAAAAAAAAGGGGGGGGAACCCTAGTACACTGCTGTTGGGAATGCAGACTGGTACAACCATTATAGAAAAACAGTATGGAGTTTCCTCAAAAAACTAAATATGGAACTGCCCTTAAAAAACTAAATATGGAACTACCATTTGACCCAGTGATCCCACTTCTAGGAATATATCCTAAGAAACCCAAAGCACCAATCAGAATGTATGCATCCCTATGTTCATAGCAGCACAATTTACAATAGCTAAGATCTGGAAACAGCCCAAGTGCCATCAGTAGATGAGTGGATAAAAAAGCCCATTTATACCATGGACTACTATGCAGCAATAAAAAAGAAGAATCTCTTACCTTTTGAGACAGCATGGAGGGACCTGGAGAGTATCATGCTAAGTGAAATAAGTCAGTCAGAGAAAAACAAGTATCACATGATTATACTCATATGTGGAATCTAAGTAACAAAATGAACCAATTAACGGAGTGGATCCAGAGACATGGAAGCATGGACAAATGCAGAATCTCAGAGGGAAGTAGGGGGAGGGTGGTGGGTTGGAGGTAATCAACTGAAGACCTTGTATGCATATATGCATATAACCCATGGACACAAACAATAAGGTCCTGAAGGCTTGGGGGAGGGGGGGAGGGAGGGAGGCAGTCAATGGGGGAAAGAAGAAAAAACAAAAAAACCCAGGGAACTTGACTACCAGTGTTACTTTCATTTATTTCCATGTGCACATTTCCAAAGGACAATGGCAGACTGGTACTAAAACCAAACCAGTCAATTGGAATATCATTACTGACCAAAATGAGAATTTCCTGGTTGAGGTGTTAGGGTTGGGGCCTTGTTCTTATGCCTATATTCCGCTGGTGTACACTGGATTGAAAAACAGAGCAACAGAAACCAGGCACAGAAGATGTCTCCCTCTTCTCATGCTTTAATCCCATACCCTGTGCTCCAAGTATGGAGGACAGTCTCCCCAGTCCTTGCCACTCCCACAATCAAAGCAGGTGAGGTTCATAGTTATTCAGCCTCATTTCCACAGAACCTGTATCAGGCAATAGAGACCCTTGGGCCATGGGATACTATGACTTAGTTCTTAAATACATGAAAATGAAATCACAGAGAAGCAGACAATGCAAACACGTGAAAGCCATTTACTTTTAGTAAATTCTTCAGGGTCCCAGTTGCTGGGGTTCCTTATGTTCCCTGATACCACAGAACCAGGGTAGGGATGCTGGGGGTCAGGAGAATAGTCTTGAAAGCCTTCACCAGCAGTAATAGCTTTTTCTTAATTGTTCCATAATCTGATCTCAGATCTCCAGTTTTATGTAAGCGATGTGACCCAATGCCTTTGTAAGGTGACACTGTTCCAAAAGGCCCTCACAAACCCCTGTGAAGAGGGTGGGGTGGGTGGGCAGGCTTGTACATATGTGGGAATGTAAATGTTTTCATTATGATTTAATTATGTTTTGTTAAATCTCTTGGCACCCAAATGCCACATCCCACTTGTAGTAGAAAAAGTGTTGGGGACAAAACCAAGAAACTGGTAGAACAGTAGGAAGGCGAACATCGTGAGAATTCTAAAAGGAGGGGAAGAAAAACCCACAAGAAAGAGGCTTGGGACAAGGTCTTCCTTTTTAGCAGTGTCTGGCACTGGCATCACTTTGTCAATGGGAATGGAGCCCCCTGACAAGGTCCGTGTGAAGCAGCTTTGAGGTTTTCGCCCATCAGACACTTCTCCAATCTCTCCCCAGAATCACGGACAGAGCCCGGTGAGGAAGTGAATCAGTGAGATGTGTAGTTATCCTGTGAATGGCTAGCAAAACAATCTGGATGCAAGTATCTGGCCGTGAGTTCAGGGCTGTGTGCTTTAAGATCTGAGCCCTTACCAAACCTAAGGAATTGTCCTGGGCAACTTCAACTTGAGGCTGCTTGGTCTTTAGGGTATCTAACAGCCTATTTCTGGGGAAATATAATAACCACAACTCTTAAGACTTCTAATTCTCCTGCCTCATACCGATGACGGAGAGGCAGGAACACTCCAGTCAAGAAGCCTCAGCTCAGGTTGTACTTTGGGCAAAATAGCTCCTTAAGGAGAAGTTGAGAGTGGTGTTTACTTAATTGTGGGAAGAGCTTATGTCAATCTGGGCAAGTCAGGGACACTCCCTGGAAAAGATCTCCCCAGGACAACCAGAGGGCTTTTCCTCGCCTACCCCGGGGTCAGGGCTGAATGCAGACCTCCTATCGTGGGGTCCTAGCTGGGAGGTGGTTCCTGAGTGGGTCCTCTGATGCCTGATTAAGTGATAGCCTCTGCTGAAGCTCTTCCCACAGGCAGGGCACGTGAATGGTTTCTCGCCAGTGTGTGTTCTTTGATGCCTGACGAGGTGGTCCCTTCGACTGAAGCTTTTCCCACATTCGTTGCATTGGCAGGACCTCGCTGCAGTGTGTCCTCTCAGGTGCTTGGCAAATGCAGCCCTATGGCCGAAGCTCCGCCCACACTGGCCACAGAGATAGAGCTGCTCGGTATCATGTGCCTTCCGGTGTGCCAGGTACTGCCTGTGGTCGCCGAAGTACTCTCCACACTCTCCACACATGTAGGGCTTGTCTCCATGCTGGATTCTTTGGTGTGTTGTTAGCACAGATTTCTGGCTGAAGTTTTTGCCACAAATAGTACAAAAGAAAGGTTTTTCTCCTGTATGCGTCCTATGATGCCTGACAAGATCTGAAGTCCAGCGGAAGTGCTTTCCACATTCATCACACCTATAGGGCTTCTCAACAGGTGTTTTCTCAGCTGGGGCCAGAGGGGAGGTCTCATTCAAATTCTTCTGGTTTAGGGGGAATTTATAAGGAGTGCCCAGTATGTGAATCTTTTGGTGCCTGGCAAGATGTGAGCTCCGCGTGTAACTTTTGCCACACTCCATACATTTATAGGGTTTTTCTCCTGTGTGAGTTCTCAGGTGTCTAACAAGGTGGGAGTTGCACGTGAAATTTTTCCCACATATAGGACAGCCATGAGGTTTCCCTAACAGGGAGTGGATAGGTACGGTTTCCTGAAGATTTATTGAACTATTAATTTGAGAAATATTTGTATCAAATCTTTCATCAAGTCTACCTGGATCATCCTCAAAGACTATTTCCCAATCTGGAGTCTGGTGGATTTCTGGATCTCCTAAAACAGATGTGTGCAGATTCTCCAAATTCAGATCTTCTTGCTCAAGAAACTCTTCCTCATCTTCACTCCTATCTCCTGAAGAGATGGTAAGAGGAGAAGAGAGAAAATTATAGAGGTAATGACACTTTCTACACAATGCGGGGGGGGGGGGGGGGGAAGAGTTATTTTAAAACAGAGATCTGGAAGGGCCAGATCACATAGTGAGAAGCCCATATTTCGTAACTGTAGAGATAGGGATAAAAGGAAATAGTCACATGAATGCCTGTCATATGCCAGGCTCTTTCTTATGTTATCTTTTTTTTTTTTTTTTTTTTTTGATTTCAGAGAGGAAGGAAGAGGGAGAGAGAGATAGAAACATCCATGATGAGAGAGAGTCATGGATCGGCTGTCTCCTGCAAGTCCCCCACTTGGGATCGAGCCCACAACCCAAGCATGTGCCCTTGACCGGAATCGAACCCGGACCCTTCAGTCCGCAGGCCGATGCTCTATCCACTGAGCCAAACCGGTTAGGGCTCTTATGTTATCTTAAGCTATTAATAGCCTTAATTTGAACAAATATTATAATCCTCATTTCACAAATGTGGAGGCTGAGGATCAAGTTTATGTAAACTGCTTAATAAATGGTTTAGCCACAATTCCAAAAGTCCTGATATCCACCCCCCCCCCCCCCCAATTTTGTATTACATATACCTCAAATGAATGATGGGAGGGGTAAGAGGAGGAAAAGGATTGAAGGATTTGGCGTTTAGAGGGAGACAGAAGTAATGCCTGACATGTTGGAAGAACCAATGAGGGCGATACCTCAGAGAGAAAGAGGGGAGCACTGACTAAAGGAGCTGCCAGCTCCTTTGTGAATCCTTTGGTCTTTCCTCACCTGTGTAGGTAAAAGTCAGGATGTCTGGCTCTTGAGGTTCTTGAGGCTCTAGGATATCTGGAACCAAAGGCTCTTCTTCTATAATGTAGGAGATCTCCTCTAATCTGGGGATTGGAAATGCTGTTCAAGAGGGGAAACAGGACATTCTGATTGGTTAAACAATTCCCTGTGTAAAAGCATATCAGCCAAGTCAGTCATTCAAATCTTTGGTCTTTTTAGCTTGAGTACCTCCAACTAAGTACTGCATATTTTTTGTCTTTTACCTATAACTCAGTAATTATACAACTAAATGCTACCCTCTTTTCCCATATTTAAATAAGTAGATTATCTCCAACTTTTATTGCTTGTTTCAAAACACATGCTTACCTCAAATATATTAAAGCAATCTCTCTCTCTCTCTCTCTCTCTCTCTATATATATATATATATATAAAAGCCTAATATGCAAATTGTCCCCTCAGGAGTTCAACTGGAAGTTCAATCGATCGCTGATGTGTGCTGACCACCAGAGGGCGGTGCGGAATGAAGGAAGGCCCTGATCAGCCCTCATCGCTGGCCAGGCCTAGGGACACATGCACAAATTTCATGCACCGGGCCTCTAGTAATATTATAACTTTATTTTATTAGAAGTTTCCAACCATTTTCTAAGCATTTCTCTTCCCTTTAACTTAGAAGGATATCATCTTACTCAGCTAACCCTTCAATCTCATTGGTGGGGTAGGCATAAGAGAAGTCTAGTACATATAGTCTAAGCTCTAAGCCCCCATAATTTCCAATAGGAAAAGATGTCTGTGTTCACAACACTTTAAAACACTTGAACTTCCTTACACAAGGAGACCACAATTCCACAGTCTTCTTCCAAGACATATTCTCCATAAAACTCTTTCTGTGTTGGATCCAGATCATTCCACTGGTCCTGGGAGAAGCATACAGCCACATCCTTGAACGTTACCAATCCCTGAAACAACAGCAGGATTCAATTAAAATGCGATGCCTCATGGAGCCTCACATTCTGTTCCTGGAATGAAGGTCTCTGGTATAGGCAGAATCCACCCAGGGGACAGAAGGGACCCAAATGGGATACTTGGTTCCCTCAGGAAACCTGTGTTTCACCATGTCACTGCTTCCCTACTGGCACTTTCACACTGGCCTGCTACTGCTACCTCATCTTACTTCCTTTCAGAACTATGTTCTTCTTCCTCTTGAGAATATTAATTACAAAAAAAAGTCTTAAAAGTCATCATTCAATTCCCTAGTTGATGCTTTAATGCTACTTACATTTGTATAAAAAGTCCTCTTTTCTAGGAAGCTTTCCCTAACTGGCCTTCTCTAATGACCCTTATCACTTACAAAGTCTACCTAGCATAAATAGGACTTTTTCCTTCAGCTACACTAGTCTAAAAGCACAGATAAATTCTATTCCTTTGCCCCCAGCCACATAGCTTCACTTCTGGGCTCTGCCTAAGGTCAGTCTTCATAATGTGGCCTGACTGAATGCAGCCCTTGGTACACCATGAAGTTCAGAAATTACTTCTGCAGCAGTCAGTCATCCTTACCAATGACTGTCAAGTTTATTCCTAAAAACCAAAACAAACCCCCATTCAACAATGTCAAAGTTGCAGTGGAGAGTTACAAAATAATCCCATTCAGTTAGTCCCTCTGGTCAGTGGCAAATAAAGGGGTTTTGGAGCCTGCAGATCCAACTGAGACTATTATAACTTATCTCATTAGATGCAACTCCCTTTCCCCAGCCCCCACAAGTGAAGAACAGAATTTAAACTGACAAAAGAGTGGAAATTGGTGTCCTGTCTGACCCACTGAGTACATGGCTCTTCAAATTCTCTATGGAATAGAGGGACACAAGGGTGCACCTGTGACAGAGCAGTAAGAAGGGCGACCATCTCTGGGTTTCCGGTGTTCCTCTCCTCAGGAAGGCCTGGGTCCTGGGGCACTGGAACCTCTACGAAGAAAAGAGGGCAGAGGTCAGCAATAGGCAATGCACCCCTGTAACTAACAAAGAGCTGAAAACCCCCATCATCTTTGGGAATCAAGGGCAGCTCCAGTAACCCAAACAATACAATCTACAACACTAACGGATGCTAAGAGAATGACCAAGAGCACTGCTCTCTAAGCTCAGCCCTAATCACGGGACTCTAGCTAGTACTGTCTCCTCTCAACACCCTGTCCTGTGAGTTACTCCTATTCCAATCTCCCCAGCCTCACTGGTACAGAAGTCCATCCCCCCCGCCCCCCGCATTCTGCCGGGGCTTCCCACCGCTCTCGTGCAGGGGCTGCAGCTCCAGTTCATGGCACAGGCTCTGCTCTGCTGGTGCCCCTGGATCTGGGCTCTGCGTGATCTCCACATGGGGCTCCTCTGGGGTCAGGGTCTGCGCAGGATCCTGCAGCTCACTAGGTGACTCAGGCTCTGCTCCTGGGTGCACTGTCTCCTCTGACAGGACTTCCTGGCCATGAACATGGGCAGTCACCTGGGAATAATTCCAACTTCCAGTCACCATGGAATCAGGAGGAAAGTCTTGGTTGTCATCAGGGCTCATTTTAGGAGAAGCTGCCAATAGAAAAAAACTCCCAGAGGGACCCAGATGAAGAGGGGAACCCCCAGTTCCATTGGGGCATGCAAAGAGCTGTTATCCTTGCCAGATCAAAGCAGGAACAATCAGATACTGCACTGCTTTCTTGCCTCCCTCAACTGTGTCCCGCCCCACCAGGGCTGAGGTCCTGGCCTTCCCATCGTCATCTGTCCCACCCGCAGCAACCCCCGGTGTTTGCTTCCATGTGCTGTTGACCTGGGCGGGAATCTGTGGCTGAGGGTTTATGAGAACCTTTGAGGAAGTGACAAAATCTTCCTCCCCAGAAATTGGAGATTCAACATCTAAAGAAGGAAAAACGAAAGCCATGTGACCCTGGGGTGATGAAGGCCCTTAAGGTAGTCAGTCCCTAGGTGGGTGTTTCAAAAACCAGAAAGTAACACTCACACACACAGACACCGCCTCTGCCCCATGGGGCTTATGGATCTAGGCGCAACCCACGGGCAGAGCCAATTAAATTTAAAGGTGATTTATGGGGCCCTGTCAGCTCTACTCCCAAATCCATCCTTCCAGCAAATGGTCCCCCTCCACATCACACAGGTCAGGACTCCCCCTCCTCACCCACCGCCTTGGTGTCCTGGGTTGGTTTTGCAAACCCTCCACCAGTGTCACCGCCTCCTCGCCACTCTCTGGCCGCTGGCCCCGCACCCAGCTCTGCAGCTCTCCGGGCAGGACGGTAAGGAACTGTTCCAGCACGAGCAGCTCTAGGATCTGCTCCTTTGTGCGCCTCTCTGGCCTCAGCCACTGACGACAAAGTTCTCGGAGTCGAATGAGAGCTTCCCGAGGGCTTGCTGCTTCCTGGTAGCGAAAGCGCCGGAAGTTCTGATGTGAGGTCTCAAGCACGGGGAAGTTCTGATGTGAGGTCTCAAGCACGGGGTCGTCCCTCTGCAAGACAGATTCTGGCCTACAGGTGAAATCATCTTCCAATTTCACCAGTAGAATCCCCTCTTCTTCCCAAAGATCCTGGTCCTCTGGTTCCAAGGCCGTAGCCATTTTCTGGCTCTGGGCTGGTCTCACACCATCTAGAGCTCACACTGTCATTACCCCCCAGTCTCAGCCTGGGCACCTGGAGGAGTTTCTCCCAAGGGACCTGGGGTAGAGAAGTAGAGACAAACAGTGTAAGCACAGAATTATACACAGGGATAGCAGTTCTGAGTTTAATAATAATCTTGCACATATAACACTTCCTCAAGCTATTAAATCCCCTTTCCCCGAATCTGCATGACCTGTAAACAAATCTAGTTGGACCAGATGATGCATGTTGAACATGTATGTTCCTACCTCTTTTCCTGGGCAGGGTTCACACCCCATAGAAAAATACTGCATTTCTACTTAAATGGCTAGCAGCAAGGATACTCAGAATTACCTGCTAAAAACTGTGGTACTGACCAAGGTGTGTCCTGTACAAATACAAACACATTTACATATATCCTAGAATGTACATTCTCAGAAGAAATACATCGACAGGACTGAAATAGAGAGAAGGCCTTATCAAAGTTCATTCTCAACCGAATCATACCCAGTTTTCATTTCTTCTGTAAAATGGAAACTCTCAGGCTGGCACATAGGCACCCCCAATAGCAACTTTTCTCTTTTAAGACATCTTTAGTTGGAAGACCTACAGGCACTCACACCCAAGCGTTCAAAACGGAGTTCATTCATCAGTCTTACTCCCAACTCTCCCTCTTCCTGGAATCCTGTCTAGGCTGGATCATCCCTAGTTAAGATTCAACTTTGTAATCCTTGGATTCAGCGTTAATTCTTCCTCATTGCTTACAGCTCATTAAACCGATTCTACCTCCTACCCTCTGAATCGGTTTCCTCCCCTTCCTTCCCAGAGACTGCTGCACTTTGGGCCCTCACCTCTTACCTGCACCATTGCCAGGACCTAACTGGGTGCCAGCAGCACTCTGTGAGCAAAGGGCAACAGAATGACCTACGAAGCTTTTGCAAAACAGCATCACACATCTTTTTTCTGAATATTCTGATTCAGTCAATCTAGGCAACTGTATCTTTAGAAGCACTGGGTGTGGTTTGGATGTGCATCTTGGTTGAAACACCGAGGGTGTGTAAGGTTAAGAATGAGAGCCTTGGAATAGGCTGCCAGGATGTGAATCCTGGCTCTACTGTTCCCTAAGTATGAGGCCATGGGCAAGTCCTTATTCTCCTCTATCCTCATAGAATAGAGGTCATAATGGTACTCATCTAATAGGTACTATGAGGATTAAATGTATTAGTACCTGTGAAGTACTTAGAAGAGTGATGGCACGCCAAAGTTAACTTCTTTCAATATTTCTAAATTTTAGTTCAAACAGCATCACTCAACATTTAAAAAATAATTTCTTCCCTGGCCAGGTGGCTCAGTTGGTTGGAGTGTCATCCTGTACAGTTGCAGGTTTGATTCCTGGTCAGGGTGCATGTGGGAGGAACCCATCGATGTATCTCTTACAATGATGTTTCTCTCTCTCTCTCAAATCAATTAAAAAACCCATATCCTCAGATGAGGATAAATAACAATAATGATGATGATAATAATTTCTTACTGTAAGATCAGTTCCAAAATCCTCAGCATATGAAGCTCTTCACCATCAGCCCTCAATCTATTTTTACACTTCACACCCTACCCTTTCCTCTGCCTTATTACCTGGTTATTACAAATGCACTGCGCATCTCCCTACAACAGGGTGTCTTCCCAGGCCTCCAGGCCTGTGTGAAGGCAGTTCCTTCTGCATGGAATACCCATACCCCACCCCCAATGCTGCATGGTGTTCCCACTTCTTCTTGACAGGTCCCTCTTCTCCATCCCCATGACCCGCAGGGTAGGTCCTTATCTGTTCTCATCTGGATTACTGAAATTGGCTCCAAATGTGAGCTACCTGCCTCCAGGCCTACCTTCAAGTTACCAGTCACAAGAGTACTCTTGGCAAATCTGGTCCCTATTTAAGACCCTCAATCAATCCTATCTTGTAAGTGAAATACAGACTTCCAAGTATCATATATTAGAGGCCTGGTGCACAAAATTCATGCACGGTGTGTGTGTATGTGTATATGTCTGTGTCCCTCAGCCCAGCCTGCACCCTCTCCAATCTGGGACCCCTTGAGGGATGTCCAACTGCCCATTTAGGCCCAATACCACCAGCCAGAATCAGGCCTAAACGGGCAGTCGGACATCCCTCTCACAATCCAGGACTGCTGGCTCCCAACCGCTCGCCTGCCTGCCTACCTGATTGCCCCTAACCGCTTCTGCCTGCCAACCTGATGACCCCTAACCACTCCCCTGCCAGCCTGATTGACACCTGCTTCCCTGCAGGCCTGATTGCCCCTAACTGTCCTCCCCTGCCGACCTGGTCACCCCAACTGCCCTCCCCAGCAGGCCTGGTCGCCCCTAGCTGCTCTCCCCTGCTAGCCTGGTTGCCCCCAACTGTCCTCCCCTGCAGACCTGGGTCTCCCCCAACTGTCCTCCCCTGCAGGCCTGGTCGCCCCCAACTGCCCTCCTCTGCTGGCCCGGGCACCCCTAACTGCCCTCCCCTGCAGGTCTGGTCACTCGCAATTGCCCTCTCCTGCTGGCCCAGTCACCCCTATCTGCCCTTCCCTGCCGGCCTGATCGCCCCTAATTGCCCTGCCCTGCCGGCCTGGTTGCCCCTGTCCTCCCCTGCAGGCCTTGTCCCTCCCAAATGTGCTCCCCTGCAGTCCCTGTCCCCCGCAACTGCCCTCCCCTGAAGGCCTGGTTACTCCCAACTGCCCTCCCCTGCAGGCCTGGTCCCTCCCAACTGCCCTCCCCTGCCGGCCATCTTGTGTCCACATGGGGGCAGCCATCTTGTGTTGGACTGATGGTCAATTTGCATATCACCTCTTTATTATATAGGATTAGGATGGACTTTCATCTTATTTCCTTTGCCCTACTCTCCAATCCTTTCAAACACATATACACAAGTGTGCATGCAAATCACACAAAAGTCCTAAATTCTCTGGCTTTTGAACATGCTGTTCCTTTTGAGTCTTTGCCCTTCATTAGGTTAGACCAGGGGTCCTCAAACTTTTTAAACAGAAGGCCAGTTCACTGTCCCTCAGACTGTTGGAGGGCCGGACTATAGTTTTAAAAAAAAACTATGAACAAATTCCTATGCACACTGCTAAGTCGGCTGCTAAGCAGGACAGGCAGCGGCAGCAAAAACACCCGGCGGGCCAGATAAATGTCCTCGGTGGGCCGCATGTGGCCCACGGGCCATAGTTTGAGGACCCCTGGATTAGACTTTATCTTTCAAGACACAGCTCAGGCTTCATGTCCTCTGAGATGTTTACTTTGATCCCATTTCCCCCATCCTTAAGGCATGGTTAGAAATTACTGTGCTTCCATAGCAACCTGCGCACATCTCTATCACAGTATCTGTCATGTCAAATAGCCATTTTTTATCTTTTCTGTGAAACGCCTTAAAGTTAGGGGCTATGCTTTTCATCAATGTCCAATACCTATAATGAAGCGCACAATAAAAATGCATTTAAATGAATACACCTCCACTTTGAAGTTTTCTTCCCAATTTAACAGGAAGCAGCAGTCTTTTTTTCTCTATTATGTTTCTACTCTCTTTTTATTCACCCAATCTTGTTAATTCTACCTTCTAAACTTCTTTCAAATTCATCCATTTCACCTCCACTGCCAGTCCCCTGGTGGAGCCATCAGATCCCACTAAGAGGCACTAATAGAAGCCTTTAAAAAAAAATTATATTATCAGCTCCTACACCTCACTGGCAAGTGACAGACACTCAAATGTTGAATTAACAACTTGGCTCAAGTTTTACCACTGGTCTTCCTGGCCTTGCCCCCTCCAGACCAAGCTGCAGTCCACACATATAACCTGAGAAATTTTTCAATCTTTATATGCTTGAACCGAACTGCCTCAGATCCACCTTCAAAATTATCACTCCACCCTTAACAGCTGTGTCTAATGTGCTATTGCCCATCAAATTAGTTTAATTTCAGTAACCATATTATTCATTTTTATTATCTATATCACATTGCTCTTCATGCTTACTTTTCCATTATCCTAAAATATTTACTATATACTTTGTTTTAGAGTCCCATATCTCTAGATTTTCATATGCGAGTTTTCCTACTTATTCAATCTCTATCTCATGATTTATTTTCTCAGGCGGTTTGTAATGCTTAAAATGCTATGTCCATCCTCCATGAATGAATTTTATGTTGGGAGTTCGGAGAGCCCTAGGTTATAAAAGTGAGCTCTTTGAATAGAATTTCATTTGCTTCTACCTAAAAACTAATGATTTCAATGATCTTGGATCAGTTTTTATGTTAATTTCTCAGTGTTCCTGAGTTAAGCTGGTATTATCTGGGCCAAAGCCTATGACTTTTGTCCTACGAAGCTTATGGAGGCCTACTTCCTTGCCCTTTTGATTTATCATTCGACAGATTTCCAGGAAGGGACAGCTCTTCAAGGCTCCAGGCTAAGAGAGATTCAATTCCAGGTACCTCCCTCACCCCCACCAGTTCCCCAGTTCATGTCCCTTGTTGGAGCACAGATTTTAGAACCCCAAACTCCAGAAGCCTTTATTTTGGTTTCAAATGTCCTTGGGCTGTGGTGGTGTTAGCTTGTACTTACTATTCTAGTTTTTATTTCTAGAACCTATACATTTAACCTTTAGGTTTTTTTGTTTGTTTTTTGTGAGGTGGGGCAAATGGGTGCAGGAATGTAATGGGCAGGAGCCCCCCCTCGACATTAGCTGCACCTGCAATATTGTAGGAAGGTCTAAGTGGTGAACTTTCTAACATAAAAAATCAGCCAATGGCTTCACATTGTCCATAGAATAAAATGTAAACATACTTGATTCTCAAAGCCCTTCACGACCTGGCCCCTACCTACTTCTCTTTGCCCACGATCGCCACTCCCACTGAACGTCACTGCTTCACAGTAGTGTCTCTTCCCTCTGCCCTCACTAGGATTTCACGATGCTGTTCACTCCTCCTGAATACCCTTTCCTACTACCCCTGCTGGTTAACTCGACTCATCCGTTAGCTGCAGTTTTCCCAGGATGCCTCCCTGACCGTCCAGACCACTCCCACAGGAACTTGCACTGCCCCCTATCACAGCACACTTATCTTTTTGAGTGGTAAGAACTGTTCATCTTGCTGTTGAACTCACCAGACTGTAAAGCTCTGAGGACAGGGACAGAAGGCACCCAGCTCACTGCCCATCACGCAACAGGCACTCACACACAGAACACTTCGGTCTTTTAAGTCTTTCTCTGGAAGGACGGACAGTGTCTTATTAATTCTTATTCATTTATCCAGCAAACCCTGTGCTAGACAAGGAATGAATACGGAAGACGGTTTACTGCTTGGACTGTGAGTAAACCCAACACTCTTAGTGGTTCCTAATGTGACAGAACTCATTGCAAGGGGTCTTCAGGCTGCCCTGGGACAATCCAAATGCAAGTCACACAAAGTTGTGCATTTGGAAAAAGAAATCATTTTACTTTGAGGATTTAAATAAACTTTAATAAGCACAAAACCAGACATCCAGTAATTTAATGAAACTATAATAATGACTACTGATCCAGACAAAACTTCCAACCACCCTCCCCCCCCCCCCAAATCTTGCAAGGAAGAACCCATGCAAGGTGAAGCCGACTAGGAACCCTCATTGTTTTCCTGTTGTACTAGCTACAAGAGATTCCCTACTATGAAAAGGGTTCTGTTCTCACAAGACTTTGCTTTCCAAAGGAAAAAAATGTAACAGCACCTCATAAAATAGGCCATTTTTAGCCCGGCGGATGCGGCTCAGTGGTTGAACATCGACCTATGAACCAGGAGGTCATGGTTTGATTCTGGGTCAGGGCATATCCTTGGGGTTTTGGGCTAGATCCCCAATAGGGGGCGTGCAAGAGGCAGTCAATCCTGTTTCTCATCGTTGTTTCTTTCTCTCCCTCTCTGAAATCAATAAAAAAATATATATTAAAAAACTGCCATTTTAAAATGCCCTTCAGAATCATGAAATGAGATTTCCAATGCTTGTTTGCATTTACGTTGGCAGCCTGAGAAATGGAGATGAAGGCAAACAGATCCCCAGCAGCAGAATGGAGGGAGGAAGGGGAGTCCTTGGTGGGGCAAGAGATGGGAAGGAACAGGAGGCGGGCAGTGCTGTGGAAAGAGCACCAGACTAGGTACCCAAAGATGACAGGCCCAGCAAGGGTTTCATGGGATAACAAGCACAAGGGCCCTTGTAACGGGTAAAGCCCTCTGCAGGTAACTGCTCTCCTCACACACAAGATTAGCTGAGATCTGGGTGAGTTTATGAACTAAAATGTGCTTGCAATTGTCAGGTATCAGTATCAGAGCTAGAACGTGGACATTGTTTTATTCTCTAATTCACGGGGTGTACTACACTGTCAGTCTCTCTTGCAAATTTGTTGTCCTCGCTATTCTAGCACCTTTCCATTCAATGTCTGTCCTTGGAAGGGTTCCACAATGACAGCTAAAAACCGGACAAAAGGATAACACAGAGAGAATGTGAAGCCAGGCCAGGAAGGGCGAAAAACTTGGTTCCAGAAGGTTCTGAAATGATGTATGCAGAGGTGTTTCACAAGCCTAGGTCCCATAGCTCGTCAAGAGTGTGTATTTCTATGAGGCAGAATTGGGGGAGAGATGTGGAAAAGCTAAGACCTTTCTCCAATCTTGGTCCAGCTTCTCTGCTTCTTATCTGAAGTGTCACAGCCCGTGAAGACCCTACAGAATTCTACTGACAAGAACGGGACACTGCAGGCAATGGAAGGGTACCTGCTTCTCTACCTAAAATATTACCATTTGCGGGGGTCATTCTGGGGCCTAAATGACAAGGTCTGTAGTCATATCTGTCTCAAGGAGAGATAGTGACCTATTTAGTAGCAAATAATTTTCAGAAGAAAACAGTGATCAGAAAGGTTCAAATGATTCTATTTAGCAGACATCGCTATCCCTTCCAGTCTCCATTCTTGTCTTACACTAATTCAGATCCACAATCTAGAAATTTGAATATGACTGCTTACTGGGTCAATGCAACAGATCATCTTTCTCATTGCTCTAGAATAGAAATCAACTAATAAAAATTGTTAACTGCCCTTTTCCAATGCTGTATTGTTCTTTAAAACTAAAGAGTAGCCCAGTAAGATGCCCCTACTGGAAAGATTCTTTTGTTGTGTGAACTGTCGGATACACAAAATGTTTCTCCATGCTTTCCATACAAAGGTTAGGGGCTAGGGAGCCCTTTGCTGGATCCCTCTCCTCACTCATTAGCCATGTGACACTCCCTAAGTCTCATCTTCAAAATGGGGCTCACACCACCTCAGATGGCTGTCCTAAAGAGGAAGTGAAGTAACATACAGAACCACTCAGCATACAGCCTGGCAGAGGGCAGATGCCCAATATATATATTTTCTCTTTTTTCCAACTTGCTGTAAATCCTTTTGGGAAGAAGGCAAGATTTAAATGTTAAGCAAACAGTCTGTTATTTCATCAAAATTACAAAAAGATTAAAATGTACAGGAAAAATCTTGGTCTGTGAAGTGTTAAACCAGAGGAGTCCTTGCTTTGACAGCACTTATAAGCTAGGATCAAATAGGACCCTTTTCCAAGGGTGGAAACTGACAGACAGGATCGAAATAAACTCTAATAAGCAGTTACATGCAATCCTCCCAAATCATATTAGCAATGCCTCTATGGATCAATGTCATAGTCCCCTTCTCTCCCTGTAACTGGGAGGAGGCAATAGGAGGAGAGCAGTTAGTATACCCAAGAAGTTCCTCAAAAACTTAACTCGAAGGCAAAAGAAATAAAAGAAAATGAATTCATTGACTTTTGGCTTTTGAACACATCAAGCTCAAACTATATTTAAAAACTATTTTGCCACTTAAAATTTTTTCCTTCTTCATTAGATTCAACATAAAATATCTGAGTAGCACAGAGAGAAGTGGCTCAATAGGTTTCAAAGAAACAGAATAAGGTGTAGAGAAGGGGAAGATAGGAAGGATAAAGAGGTCAGACAGGCGGTGGTGGTACAGCGAAGCCAGGGAGGCTGAGATATAAATACCTTCCACCTGAATTTGTAGACTTTGTGGTTAGGATCAAAGTGTACAATGGGCATAAAAATGTCACTGAGCCCAGCTGCCATGGCTCAGTGGTTGAGCATCAACCTGTGAACCAGGAGGTCTCGGTTCAATTCCTGGTCAACGGCACAAGCCCGGGTTTCGGGCTTGATCCCCGGCTGCAGGAGGCAGCCGATCAATGATTCTTTCATCATTGATGTTACTCTCTCTCTCTTCCTCTCTGCAATCAATAAAAATATATTTTTTAAAAATGTCACTGAGAGTAAATGCAAACATGAAAAATGTAAAATAAAGCTCTAAAATCATTATAATTCACTTCATTTTTTACTTAAAATGTGTCCCATAGATATGTACCAAAGGCCCAGGAGGCTGAACAGTGGACAGCTCTGCCTTTGGAGTTAGATGACCTGCGTTCTACCTCCTAAACGGGTGTCACCTTGGACAAGCCACATCAACTCATCCTGAAGATGGGGATGATTCTCTACCTAAAGGCAGAGAGCTGGGTCATCTTTTGAGAAACTGTCCAGCTCTTTGCTGGTGACAAGGGAGGTGTTTTGAGAGGAACAAGGATATATGGCTTTATTGAGTACTTGGGCCCTAATGTATCAGCTTAGGATGGTGAAAGGGATTCATTATACGGACTTGAGGCAGGCTAGAGGCCAAATATAGATTTTAAGAGTCCAAAATGAAATATGCGGCCATCATGATCATATTGGTTAATCTCCAACACAAAGATTAACCTTCGGTAAATTTCCCAGAGATGGTTAATGGCCTACATAAAGCAGCACCTATTTGCCCCAGGTTAAAACAGAACCTAAACTAATCTTAAGTAGGAAAAGGGCAGTCAGCAAACCTGACTCCCATCCTGATAACAGCAGAGTTTTCATTTGGCAGCCAGAGTTACACTAGCTGTATCCAATGAATGACCACAACGAACATGGTCAATGCCAATCACACATTACTTAATAAAAGATAACAGGATATTATAAATACAGCCTGACCTGAGGTGTAAATGTGGATAATTCAGAACAGTCAATTCAGAAGTCATTAACTAGGTTTTTAGTTTTGTAATTAATACTCTAGTCCGGACGCTCCCTGCTCTGTCCCAGATGACCTCCTTCTGGCTTTCCCGGGACTCCCCTGCATATGAGATGCTAAAGGATGGGGCCCGTGCTTGCTGGACCAGAGGACTCTGAGAAGTGTCAGGTTTCCACTGCAGACTAAGGCCTGGTCCAAAGTAGAAGCAATCCTAGGAAGCCTTTCTTGCTGTGGGCAGTTTAGCACCTTTATCTCCCACTGTGAGCCCTGCCCCTGAGAGCAAAGCCCTCCTTATTCACTTTCATATTTCCAGAGCCTAACATTTTACCAAATATTTGGAAGAAAAGGTGCTCAATAAATGTGTCTTGAATTTAATTAAGCTATTTTTTTCTTCCAACTTGAGTATAGAAGCACATTAAGAATCAGTGGAGGCCAGGGATTCTGTCTGGGTAATAAAGCACTCACAGGGACAGCTACAGGCATTTGGCATTAGCATTTATTCCAATCTTCCGGGGAATCAGCTGCAATAGCCATATATTGTTTTACTATGTGGCATAGAATTAGTAGACAAAAACTTCTTCAAGGGGGTCTGGGGGTGAGCTCATTCCTAATATCTCACCACACAAGGTGCTAGACAGAGAAAGATGAAAAAAAGCATAGGTTCTGACCTTACAGAATTTAATATATAGTTAAGAAATACCAGGGACTTTACATACTAGGGATTCACAGCAAAAACTTAGTTTATGAGTATAAACTATATGATCAAAAGAGAAGCACCTATCAAGAGAAATAAGAAAATTAAGGGGAAAACTTTTTAAGTATTTCATTTTCAATTTGGTATAAGCTAATGTGGCATTCGGAGTTTGTTTGTTTTCCTCTTCTTTTCTTTCTAATTTTATTTTATTGTTTAAAGTATTACACATAGTAACACATATATCTCCTTTTTTGTTTTTCAAGTACACTTTCTTAATTCTACAAATGAAAGAATTCAGACCCATGTGGTTAAATTACCCACACAAGCGCTTATTTTTAGTTTCCAGCACAGAAGTACTCTACACACAGGTCTTTTGATCCCCAAACCACTGCAAGGTTTATGTGAAGAAGTCTGGCCAAAGGCAGTGGTTCTCAGTGTCAGAAACCTAGACCAGCAGCACCAGCACCTCAGAACTTGTTAGACCCTCGAATTATCAAGCACCAGCCCAGGCCTCTCACCAGCAACTCTGGGGCTGGCCCCACCCATCTGTTTCACAAGCCCTTCAGGCACTTGAGATGCAGACATTGGAGAACCCGTACCTGAGGCAAAGGAAGTAAATGTGAGGTTCCAGCAGAAAGGGGGAGGGGGTGCAAAAGTAGAAAGAGTCTAGGGCCCTTCAGTTTCATGCTTGTGCCCAATTAAATGGGAAAACTACCTGTGTCGTTTGTAATGCCCAAGAGTCCCTCACATCCTAGTAAGCCTTGCTGTGCCCTTGAAATGACTGTCTACTGCAATATAATATATACAAAGAGAGCAAAAGGGGTACAGCCGGAGGAGAAAGGGGTGAAGATTAAGAATCCCAGGAGGAAAAATTCCCTTCCTTCCTCCAAACCTGCCCCTCCTGATGCTACCTAGCAAGAGCAGAAAGTTACTGGAGACACATGGCCACAAACCCTAACTGCTCTGCTGTCTCGCTTCCCAGCAAGAGGCCTCCCATGGCCCCCCCCACAACCTTTCCGAAGTGGCTTTCTGGATCAAGGCTCATGCGTGGGGGTGGCTTGGAAGGGAAGTGGGAGGAGGATCTCCACTGGCTTTCCTTGTGGCTTCTGAGTGGGGCTGCCCTGGGTATCACCTGCAGAGTGTGGCCAGAGAAAAAGCACCAGCTTCTAAGCCTAGCCTCCAAGAGGGACCCTGGGGATGGGGGGTGGGAGTGGGGGGCCCTGGCACTGCTCCCCAGGACCACGGTGGTGTCAGAGCTGGGGCAAAGAGCTGGAACCAAGGCAGACGGATTATCAGAGCGCCTAGGAGCCAAGAACATCCGACGCCCAGAAAAATGAGAAGCGGGCTGCCACCTTTGTGAGAGAACGCAGCATATCCATGGCACATCCCTAACAAACTTTGAAGTTCAGCCAGACACAAAGCAGAGGCCCGCACCCTCCTGCCCAGGGTGAGAGGGGGCGGTAAGAAGTGCCAATCGGGCCCTTTTAGGAGCGGGCAGGAAAGCCGCCGGTGACGGGGAGCTCGGGGTCAGTCACCGAGACAGCCGGGAAGCCCGAGCCAGACCGCCTCCGAGGCCTACGGTGACCCCCAGTGGGTGTCTGCGTGGGTGCTGGGCCGGGGGTTAGCGGTGGAGAGAGATGGGGGGGTCTGTGCAGGCCGGGAGAATGCGGGGGGGAGATGCCTGAGCAACCGGCGAGGCGGGGCGAGAAAACGCTGCGAGAAACCACCGGGCCCAGACCACTCCCCCCTCGGTCCGCCGGGGGCAGCGCGGAAGCCATGGGAGCAGCTTTCCCGCAGGCCTCAGGGGCGGGGGGCTGGAAGAAGGACGCCTGGAGCGCCCCCCGCGGCCCGCGGGTTCCAGCTCCGGCCGCCAGGACGCGCGGGGCCACGACGCCTCCCTCGGCCCCTCGCGACACTGCCGCCGCCCTCTCCCCAGGATCCGCACCGGCTCCCAGGGTCGGGGGCGGGGTCTGCGACCTCTTCCCTCGTCCCCGCCCTGCGCTGCCCAGCTCAGCCCGGTCCGGCCCAGCCCGCCAGCACTCACGGCTCCGACAGCTCCCGGGGCTCCTCCCCTGCCCAGCCGGCTTCTCACCCACCCACTCCCGGCCCGAGCGGCCGCCACCGGATCCGAGTCGCGCGGGGCCAGGAGGGTCGGAACACGTGGGGCCTTTGCACCGGAACCGGAAGCTGCCGTCGCCCCGCCCCCTCGCTGCGCTGAAGCCGTTCTAGGCCCTGGGAGGTGTGGTCCTCTCTATGTGCCCAGCGCCAGTGGCAGCTCCCAGCTTGGGGATCCTCGTCCAAAAGGGCTCACCCACACCGCTTCCGCTCCTCCGCCGCCCTTCTCCGATTTTCTTTCTGTTTTTCTGTTTTTGATCTTTATTTCTTTGTTTGGATTGTGATGCCAATATCTCTACTTGTTTTTCTTTTCTCCCCCCCCCCCCATCCCCCTTTGAATTGTCTGTCATGCACTGTAGCAGAGAGCAGCTGGGGGTTGAATACTGGCCCTTGCATTTTTTTTTTAATTAAAAAATTTTAATATTGACATTATTGCAGCTGTTCCTCTTTTCCTCCCCTTTGCCTACCTCCACCCATGCCATCTTCTCCCTTGGCCTTCACCAAACTATTGTCCCTGTCCCTGAGGTATGCATATATGTTCTTTAGCTGTTTCCTTCTTCTTCATCCAGTCACCCCCAACCCCTCCCATCAGGCACCGCCCAGTTTCTTCCATTTATCCTTGCTTCCAGTTCCATTTTGCTCCGCAATTTATTTTGTTCATTAGATTCTACATCTTAGTAAGAGAATATGATATGTCTTTCTCTGACTGGCTTATTTTACTTAAAATAATACTCCCTATAGGTATGAAGTTAAACTTGGTTTTCTCCTGCTAATCTGTCTCATGCCAATTTAATTCTTATACCATTCAGAAGGACCTAGGAGGCGAGAGGAGAAATATTTCCTCCTCGTCAAAACCATTCTTTTGATGACAGGGTTCTTGATGATATTCATGTCCTTAGCGTCTCCTTGCCTTCAAATGAGTGATTCCTATGCCCAGCTCTAAGACAGCTCTTCTCTCAGATAAATTGGGTATGACAGTGAGATAACATTTTTACCTCGTTGCACTTTAGAATTTTCAATTCAGTACTAAAAAAAAATGCACAATAATCCTTTTTAAAAATCATAGTTTTAATGGGGTTTTAATGATAACATTTCTTTGCTGTTGGAAGAGGGACATATAGAATACTAATTATTACAAACTGTGACTCATCTGCGTCATCATTGTGTAAGAACCTTCACGACAGATGTCTTGTCTGAGAGCAAGGTTATACCAATAGATCTGTCACCTGCCTTGAGGGACTTTACATGCTAATCATACACGCCAGCTCTGAACTTAGTGTAACCTTGGGGCCGAGTTTTCCAGCAGGGAAGCCTTCATGGTTATGTTGGCTCTGAGATTTTTTATTGGTTTCCTAGGCACATGGCCTACCTAGGTTGAATTACAGCAATTGGCATAATCCAATAGGAAATTTTCATATGATATCCTCAACTTTTGGTATTACCTGGGAATAAACAGCGTTAGGTTTAATTAAAAATGTGTTTTATGTCAGGATGGATATCCAGCCCTAGCTGATTTTGGCTCAATGGATAGAGTGTTGGCCTGCGTACTGAAGGGTCCCGGGTTCTATTCTGGTCAAGGGCGCATGCCCGGGTTGTGGGCTCGATCCCTATTGGGGGTGGGGGTGGTGGGCAGGAGGTGCAGGAGGTAGCAGATCAATGATTCTCATCATTGATGTTTCTATCTTTCCCCTCTCCTTTCCTCTCAGATATCAATAAGAAATATATATTTTAAAAAACCCAACATCTTTATTTAAAAAAAGATGGACATCACTTATTGAGATATTATCAGATAAAACCTAATGTATTTCAAGCATTTTTGAAAGACCCTTTGAATTGATTAGGAGACTTCAGGGGACTTCTATTATGAAGAAAATAAATATTAAGAAAATGAGGTGTCAGATGCCTTATACCTTTGACAAGGAGATGAGGCAAAGGGATTTATTATAAACAGAGTGAGACAGGATTTTTAAAAAAATTTTTAAGTGATTTTTACAGAGAGGAAGGGAGATGGATAGAGAGAAACATCAATCAGCTGCCTCCTGCATCATAAGAAATCATACTGGGGATCGAGCCTGCAACCAAGGTACATGCCTTTGACTGGAATTGAACCCGGGACCCTTCCGTCTGTGGGCCGACGCTCTATCCACTGAGCCAAGCAAGTTAGGGCAGGATTTCTTACATTTTAAAAATAAGTTACTGACAGTTGTCCCTGATTCTAGTGGTTTCCACTTTCACCATATGATTGAGCAAGTCCTCAGTTCTGTCTCATGCACCTGAGGGCACTGGGCGGTTTCCTTGTTAGATAATTAGGTCACATCTCCTCTTCAAGGAGGATTTTTGGTTCATTTATATGTAATTAATGCTTGTAGGAAACCGTAACGATCGTAGTTTGCTTTCACATCTTTGCCTTCTCCACAATCCTCTCTCCCATTTAATTTGATATCTGCATTAAGTTTATTTTGATGTGTCGCATGTTTTACTCTGCATGATGAGGAGTCTTTGGAAAAGACATTGCTTTCCTTAGGGCTTCTTTGACCTCCTTGTTTCTAATGGTGTAAATAAATGGATTCAGAAGGGGCGTGAGGATAGTATTTAGCACCGACACCACCTTATTAATCTTAAAGGAGGAGTGTGCGGTGGGTCTCAGGTACATGAACAGGACGGCTCCGTAAAACAGAGAGACCACGGTCAGGTGAGAGGCACAGGTAGAGAAAGCCTTCTGGCGGCCAGGGGCGGAAGGAATCTTCAGGATGGTAGACAGAATGGACCCATAAGAAATCATAGTGAAGAGCAGCGACCCTGGGATCACCAGGAGGGTGGCCAAGAGACCCAGAAGCTCCAAAGTGCCTGTGTCTCCACAGGCTGCTTTCAAGATGGGACCAACATCACAGTAGAAATGATTGATGACATTGTCGCCACAGAATGGCAACTGGATGAGCAGCATCATCTGGCAAAACACAATGGCAAAGCCCACCGCCCAGGAGCTGAGGGCCAGTTGCAGGCAGAGGTTCCTGGTCATGATGGCGGGGTAGCGAAGGGGCTTGCAGATGGCCAGGTAACGGTCAAAGGACATGCTAGTGAGGATGAAGAACTCAGTGGTGCCCAGGAAGAAGTGGAAGAAGGACTGCAGCAGGCAGCACGGGGTGCAGATCGCTGTTCTCGCCACCACGAAGGTTTCTAGCAGTTTAGGGATGACCGTGGTGGTGTACCAGATCTCTAGGAAGGACAAGTTGCAAAGGAAGAAGTACATTGGAGTTTGCAGTCTGGGCTCAGCCCAGACCAGGACAATAATGAGCCCATTGCCTGCAAGGGTTAGTATGTAGATGAGAAAGATCACTGTGAAGACGGGGACTTGTAGCCCTTGGATCCCAGGAAAGCCAAGGAGGATGAACTCTGTGATTGCTGTGCCATTTCTCATGTCTCTTGATATTCTAGAAAAATAGGCCAAAAAAAATGGCACCTTAGAACCTCACACTCAAATACAGTTTAAACTAAAAAAGGAGGAGAAAGAGGAGGAGGAGGAGGAGGAGGAGGAGGAGGAGGAGGAGGAGGAGGAGAAGGAGGAAGAGGAGGAGGAGGAGGAGGAGGAAGAGGAGGAGGAGGAGAAGAAGGGAAAGGAAGGAAGGAAGGAAGGAAGGAAGG